>NC_092743.1:123588148-124788148 GCF_047496795.1 Chiloscyllium punctatum
TCCCACCCATCCTCCTCCTCTAACCAAGAAAAACGGTTCTGAACACCAGATTGGTAAGGTAAAAAGTTTCTTTATGTATTCTTTATTTTTCAATGGTCTTTTTGGGAATTTAGAATAGTGGGAATGATAGTTCGGGCAGTTGAATGTTCTTCCTGCAGAATGTGGGAGGTAAGGGTCACCACTAGTGTCCCTGCTGACTTCATCTGCTGGATGTGCACCTAACTCCAGCTTCTCGACTCACACATTATGGAACTGGAGCTGGAGCTGGATGAACTTTGGATCATTGGGAGGCAGAGGAGGATATTGGGAGGAGTTATAGGGAGGTAGTCACACCTCAGGTATGAGATAAAGGCAGAAGGGTTACAGTCAGGGGATGGAAAGGGAACCAGCATACAATGCAGGGATCCTCTGTGGCTGTTCCCCTCCATAACAAGTGTACCATTTTGGATACTGTTGCGGGGTGGGTGGTATGACTTACCAGGGGTAAGCCATGGGTATAGATCACTGGCACAGAGTCTGCCCCTGTTGCTCAAAAGGGAAGGGAGAGGGAGGAGCAGAGTATTAGTCATTGTGGACTCCATAGTTCGGGGAACAGATCGGAGATTCTGTGGGAACAAGAAACACTCATGAACCCTCACCTCTCATGTGCCAGGGTTTGTGATGCTTCGGATTGTGTTTTTGGGATCATTAAGGTGGAAGGGGAGAAGCCCCAAGTCGTGGTCCAAATAGGCACTCACAACATAAGTAGGAAAAGGGTTGGGGATTTAAGGCAGAAATTCAGGGAGCTAGGGTGGAAGCTTGGAGCTAGAACAAACAGAGTTGTTATCTCTGGATTGTTGCTTGTGCCACATGCTAGGCGAGGAAGACGGAGAGGTGGGAATTGAAAATGTGGCTACAGGGATAGTACAGGAGGGGGGATTCAGATACCTGGATAATTGGGGCTCATTCTGGGGTAGGTGGAACCTTCACAAACAGTATGGCCTACATCTGAACCGGAGGGGTACCAATATCCTGGAGGGGAAATTTGTTAACGCTGTTTCGGAGGCTTTAAACTAATTCAGCAGGGGAATGGGAACCTAACTTGTAGTTCCAGTGTCCAGGAGGTTGAAAGTAGTCAGGTCAGAAATATGGCTTCAAGGTCAAAAGAGAGTACTGGTAAGCAAGAAGATGGAAGTGTGTCTACTTCAACGAGAGGAGCATCCGGAATCAGATGGGTGAACTTGCAGCTTGGGTTGGTACCTGGGACTTCGATGTTGTGGGCATTTCAGAGACATGGATCGAGCAGGGACAGGCTTGGATGTTGCAGGTTCATGGATTTAAATGTTTCAGTAAGAACAGAAAGATGGTAAAAGATTGGGAGATGTGGCATTGTTAGTCAAGGACAGTATTATGATAGCAGAAAAGATGTTTGAGGACTCAACTGCTGAGATAGTATGGCCTGAGGCAAGAAACAAGAAACTCTGGGAAAAAGAAAACAACGATGTTGAGAATACTGAGATACAGGCTATTAGATTAGACAGGATTAAGGTTCACAAGGAAGAGGTGTTAGCAATTCTGGAAAGTGTGAAATTAAAAAAGTCCCCTACACCAGATGGGATTTATCCAAGGATTCTCTGGGAAGCCTGAGCAGAGATTGCTGAGCCTTTGGCTTTGATCTTTATGTTGTCATTGTCTATAGGAATAGTGCCAGAAGACTGGAGGATAGCAAATATTGACCCCTTGTTCAAAAAGAAGAATAGGGACAATCCTGGTAATTATAGACCAGTGAGCCTTACTTGGATTGTAGATAAAGTGTTAGAAAAGGTGATAAGAGATAGGATTTATAATCATCAAGAAAGGAATAATTTGATTAGGGATAGCCTACATGGTTTTGTGAAGGGTAGGTCATGCCTCACAAACCTTATTGAGTTCTTTGAGAAAGTGACCAAACAGGTGGTTGATGTGGTGTATATGGATTTCAGTAAAGCATTTGATAAGGTTCCCCCTGGTAGGCTATTGCACAAAATAAGGAGCTATGGGATTGAGGGTGATTTAGTAATTTGGATCAGAAATTGGCTAGCTGAAAGAAGACAGAGGGTGTTGGTTGATGGGAAATATTCATCCTGGAGTTCAGTTACTAGTGGTGTACCACAAGGATCTGTTTTGGGTTCACTGCTGTTTGTCACTTTTATAAATGTCCTGGATGAGGACATGAAGGATGGGTTAGTAAATTTGCGATGATACGAAAGTCAGTGGAGTTGTGGACAGTGCCGAAGGATGTTGGGGCATAGACAAGCTGCAGAGCTGGGCTGACTGGTGGCAAATGGAGTTTAAATGTGGAAAAGTGCGAGGTGATTCACTTTGGAAGGAGCAACAGGAATGCAAAGTACGAACTAATGTTAGAGATTCTTGGCAGTGTAGATGAGCAGAGAGGTCTCTGTGTTCATGTCCATAGATTCCTGAAAGTTGTCAACCATGCTGATAAGGTTGTTAGGAAGTCATACAGTGTGTTAGTTTTAATTGGCAGAGGGATTGAGTTTTGGAGCCACGAGGTCATGTTACACTGTAACAGCGGCCGCACGTGGAGTATTGTGTACAGTTCTGGTCACTGCATTATAGGAAGGATGTGGAAGCTTTGGAAAGAGTTCAGAGGTGACTTACTGGGATGTTGCCTAGTATGGACAGAAAGTCTTACGAGGAAATGCTGAGGGACTTGAGGCTGTTTTCATTAGAGAGAAGAAGGTTGAGAGGTGACTTAATTGAGACATACAAGATAATTAGAGGGTTAGGTAGAGTGGACAGTGAGAGCATTTTTCACCAACTTGCCAACTTTAAGTGCATTTAAATGGTCATTGGATAAACATATGGATGAAAAGTGAATAGTAGGACAGATAGGCTTCCGATTGGTTCCACAGGTTGGCGCAACATTGAGGGCCGAAGGGCCTGTACTGCGCCGTAATGTTCTATGCTCTGTATGTTCTATGAATGGGTGACCACAAGCAGTGAAGAAGTAACACGCAAGTCATGCAGGAGTCCCTTTCGTGCATTCCACTTTAAGATATCCAGTTCTGATTAATCTGAGGAGTATAGCCAGGTCCTGGAGGCAAGGTAGGAGAAGGTGGGAATGGGGCATAATTATTAAAATAGGGAATTTTGGAAGATCACAACCTAGCAGCCATTATCCCTATGGCCATTTCTTTTAAAAGCCTAAGGTGCAGCCATCAGGCACAAGGGATATGCCAGGCTTTGGTCATATTAGGTTAGATACAGTGTGGAAACAGGCCCTCCAGCCCAACAAGTTCACACTGACCCTCCAAAGAGCAACCCACCCAGACCCATTCCCCTACACCTAACACTAGGGGCAATTTAGCATGGCCAATTCACCTAACCTGCACATTTTTGGACTATGGGAGGAAACCGGAGCACCCAAAGGAAACCCACGCAGACACAGGGAGAATTTGCAAACTCCACACAGCCAATTGCTTGAGATGGGAATTGAAACCGGGTCTCTGGCACTGTGAGGCAGCGGTGCTAACTGCTGTGCCACCGTGCCACCCATGTCAGTTTGCTGAATACTCTTAATCTTATCATTAGTTTATATTGTTCCCACATTTTTTGCCTCTTGACTTTCTACTATTCTTGGGATGCTTTTAGTGCTTTCCATTGTGAAGCCAAATTTAAAAAATGTTCAAAGTGTCTGCTATTTTCTTGTTTTGCAATATTATTTATTTAGTTTCATTCTCTAAGTGACCAAGGTTTATTTTAGTTATTTATCTTTTCCTTTTTACACAGTTGTAGAAGTTCATACTATTTTATTTCTTGGTAGTTTAACCTTTGTTGCGACATGGCGGTGAACCCTTCTGCTAACTAAACCAAACACACAGAAAAGCCCACCTCGTCTCATAATCTGTTAAAAGTATGAGTGACAGAGAATTCCAAATTCTCCTATTTAAAGAAAAAAACAATTTATTATTTAACTCGAAAAGTGAACATTAAACAACAACTATTTACAACTCTCTAAGCTTTTTAAAAATTGCTTTGTTATGTGTTTCCAGCTCTATAATAATATACTGTTCCCATAAAAACCTGTATTAAAATTACATCAACTTAATTTCAAAACTACACAGTGGCTGTCATCTCCAGTGTTCTCCTTTTATCAGCTGAAGATCTCCTTGGCTCATCTTCTTCTATCTTTTACTGCAAACGTGTTTCATATGAAAATGGTACCTTTGTTTTGCTTGGCAGTCACTCTTGATGGCAGTTTACTCTCTGTCTGACTTTCAAACTGCCTGTTTCTTTTATCCGTCCCAACATCTGATCCTCTCATTGCTTCGATGTTGGCAAACAAACGGACAAAATTGATTGGGTTTTGGTATCCCAGAGGATAATTTAAACTGATTGGTTAAATTCAAATTGTCAAAAAAGCAACCTACTCAGCAATCTGCTTCACAGCAAACGTTATATATTTTCAATTTTCCAGTGCATTCTGACACTACTAGCTAGTCATGACAGGTGCTTGTAAGCTCTCAGTGCAAAACAGCCTTCACTCTCTCTTAAAGGTACAGTACATGCCTTCAACTTCATAACATCTTCCCCTTTAAGAAACAAATGAACTATCATAATAAAAAGATGGCTTTTTTTTTCCTAAGTCTTAACCCCATTACAATGAAATACATAGGACATTTATCTAAGTTCATATTAATTTCGGCACACATATAGAAACCTTGATTTCTGTTCAATCTTATCTATACTTTATCCTTAAATCCATGATAACATGCCTGCTATCACATTTTTGCGACCTGCAACATGTATAATTTGTAAATTAAAAGTCTGTAACATAAGAGTCCAATGAAATAGTCACACATTCTTGCCTTTAAATTGTTCCAATATTCTAAAAGGATTGTGATCCATGTACACAACTGTTTCTGAAACATTGTTCATCACATAAACATTAAAATGTTGTAAGGACGTACCAAACTCAATAGTTCCTTTTCGATGGTAGAGTATTTTTTTTCTGGTGGGTATTGAGCTTCTTTGAAAAGTAGCCAATTGGCTATTCAATTCCATAATAATTTTCATATGGGAGGGTTTCAAAACAATTGGTGTCGCTAAGACTGGTGCGTGGTTAATAGTGTTTTTAAATTGTTAAATGCCTCCTGGCATTGTTCTATCCACCAGAAGTTTGTGTTGTTCTTCAGTAATTCTGTTGGTGGTGCTGCAACACTGCTGAAGTTTGGAATAAACTCCTGGTAGAATCCATTTTAGCCCCAAAAAGTGAAGCACCTCTTTCCTTGAGGTTGCTGTGGAAATGTCTTGATGGCCTTTGTCTTTGCATTCGTTGGGGTCAATCTTCCATCACTGATGTTATGTCCCAATAATGTCATCTCTGCCTTTGTGAATTCTGTTTTCTTTAAGTATATTACAAGCTTTGCTACTCTTAATCATTCAAAGAACTCTGCCAACTGTACCATGTGATCTTTCAATGACTCAATAAAGATCACTACATCATCCAGATCGACTGCACAGTTTGTTAAACCAGCCAAGACTCTGTTCATGAGCCTTTGGAATGTGGCTAGTGCATTCTTCATTCCAAGAGGCATTACTTTGAATTGATATCGCCCATTTGGGGTTACAAACACTGAAACGTCTTTCACTCTCTCTTTGATGAAGGTACTTGTCAATAACCATGCATATGTCCAACTTTGTGATGTAACTGTCTTGTCCAACTTTCTCTCTACCATCTCCCAATCTTGGCATTGGGTATGAGATTGATTTTGTTACAGCGTTGACCTTCTGGTTGTCCACACAAAACCTGACAAACCTGAGTTCTGTCAGGTTTGGGAACTAACACTATTGGCAAATTCCACTTGTTCTGACTCAGTTTGATGATATCTTCATTGGGCATCACATCCACTTCTTTCTGGACCTGTGTGGCTTTGAAAGGATTAAGCCTGTAAGGGTATTGTTTTATTGGAACAACATTTCCTACCTCATGCACAATAGCATTTGTCCTCCCCATATCATTCCTGCATATGTCCTCATATTACTGCAACAAACCTTTTAACTGGCTTCTTTGCTCCTGAGACAGGTATTCATTAACCTGTCCCAGTCCTCAAGTACTTCCATATTGTTTATCATATTTTGAGGCACAGCAAACTCCATCATATCTGGATTTAATTCCTGATTTTGTGGAACAGTAAGTCACACCTGTTTCTCCAGTTCCTGGTCTCTCTTATAATAAGGTTTCAACATGTTCGCATGATCTACCCAATACCAGATGGTTTTACTGACACAACTTTTTTCTCAATTTGAGAGAGATCACTAAACCTGGTTTTGAAGGGATCTCCTGTCACTAGTAACAATACCAATACATCATCCCCATGGGAAAACATTTGAAATTCAGAGTTTTTAACTGCTTCATTCTATGTCATGACCTCTTCAGGTGCTGTTTAGGTAACTCACCTACCTGATTTGATCTTTCCCTCACCTCAGATACATAATCCAAGTGTGAGATCTCTGGCTTCAGTCCCATCAATTTCTCTTTAAGTTCAAAGACCCTGTCACTTTATGTCTGAATTTTAACTCAAAGGGAGTAAACTGAGTAGATTCACTTGGGGCATCGCTAATGGCAAACAATATGAATGGGATACCTTTATTCCAATCATTTGGGTAATCCTGATAGTATGCTCTTAATATGGTCTTCAGGGTCTGATGCCGCATTTCCCAAGCTCCCTGGGATTCAGGATGATACACACTTGATTTAAAGTGCTGTATGCCCAAGCTATCCATGACTTCCTTAAACAGCCTACCAGTAGAATTTGACCTTTGGTCTGACTGAATCTCTGAGTAGTCCATATCACAAGAAGAAAACTATGAGCTCCATTACCGCCCTTTTTGCTTTCATAGTTCGCAAGAGAATTGCCTCTGGAAATCTGGTAGGCAGTTCCATTATGATTAGCAAGTCTTGGCTCCCACTTCTAGTTTTTGGGAAGGGACCTACGCAGTCAATAATAACCCATATGAAATGTTCCTTGAATGTGGGAATTAGCAACAAAGATGCTGGTTTTATTGCTGCCTGTGTCTTACCTACCATTTGGTACGTATGATATGTACAGCAGAATATAACCACATCCTTGTGCAGTCCAGGCCAATAGAAGTGCTTTTGTAACTTGGCCTGAGTCTTCCTTACATTTGGCTGATCTTCAACTGACAATTCTTGTACTACTCATTGTACTTTCTGTCTGAATGCTACTGGCTGCACAATCTGGTGCACTTCTGCCCATTTCTCCTCTGCACTAACCTTCCATGGCCTCAATTTTTGTCTTAGGATTCTATCTTTAAGATAATAACCTTCAGTAATATATTCTGACTCCGGTTCTGAGTCTGCATGAATATATGTATCTTTTATTGTCTCATCCTTCTGTTGTAAATCCATTAGCCTTTCAGGGCTAAACACTTCTGCCTGACTCTCTGCCTCTTGAGGTTTTTCCTGCACATCAAACAGGGTGTCTGTGAATTGAACCTCAATCTTCGTTTTTCTCTTTAGTTTTGGCTTCGTGCTGTGACTTTATGATAGTGGGATCTTGTTACTACACTGTCTGGAAAATTTCCGGGGTATCTTTCATTTAACTCCTCAGTTCCCTGGTTTTCCTCTGCCTTATCCTCACCAAGGGGTGTCACTCCCACCTTGGATCTTGCTGAATCATTCCCAAGAACAAACTGGATTCCTGGAACTGACACTCTGTCAATCACTCCCACTGTTACTTCCCCAGTCTTGAGTTGGCACTTCAAGGGGAACAGTAAATTTCTTTCCAACTATCCCACAAATTACAACTCTCCCAGGTAACAGATCAGAAAGACTGCAAATAAATTTATCTCTTTATATTAGAGATTGATTAGATCCTGTATCACTCAAAATTATTAATTCTTCCCCTTCTCCCCCCATTCTTTCTGAGTAAACCTCACCCACAGAGCTGAATTCTTTTTAGCGATGAGGAACTAATTCCACACCCAGCCCCTGCCTGGGCTGTGCACTCTCTTGCAGCTCCTCAACTTTTCTTGGAGTTTCCTTTGCTACTTTCATGAATGCCACTGGCTTAGCCTCTTTTTAGCACATCTTTTCCCACAGTGCCATTCTTTAACAACCAGCACTGTGACTTTACATGTCCCACTTTCTGGCAATGACAACACCTTTTCCCAGTGCCTTTCTTAAATCACTGGCACTGTGATTTTCCACTCCATTACAGTGAAAATACCTGAGGCCTCTCACTTCCTTTTCACCCTCATCAGCTTCTTTTTTAACCTGTGGTAAGCAGCTACCAGTGTGCTCTGCACTTTGTTTTGTAGTGTAGGATCTCCCCTGCTCCCAATTTCTATTCCTCGCAGAATGAAATTTTTGCTGGAAGCTAAACTTTGCCTTAGGTACCAATGCATATTCATCTGCCATCTCTGCCACTCTTCTCACTACTTGAATTTTCTATTCATCCACGTGAACTCTTACTATTTCTGAAAGTGAGGTTTTAAGCTCCACTAGCAGAATAATCTCTCTTCGAGCCTCATAGGTCTTATCTATTTTTAAGGCCTGCACCCATCTATCAAGATTACAAAGTTTAATTCTTTCAAACTCAACATTAGTCTGACCTGGTTCCTTATTTATGTACCTGAACCTCTGTGCATATGCTTCTGGTACCAATTCATAAGCATTCAAAATAGCCTGCTTGATATCTTCATAATCTCTTCACTCCTCATCTGACAGCACTGCAAATATCTCACTAGCTCTGCCCAGTTGGTTTGAACAAGCATTATCCACAAGTTCTCTGTCTACTCCATCTGCCTCACCAATTTTTCAAATAAAATAAAGAAGGCGTTGATATCTTCTGAAGTTCAAATTCTCCCTCTCCCTCTCCCTCTCCCTCTCCCTCTCCCTCTCCCCCTCCCTATATGGCTCTTCTTTCCCTTTCTTTACCTTCTACCTCCATTTTCCTCAATTGTCCTTTAAGTTTTTTTTTTGACTCTACTGCACTTGGCTGTTTCTCTGACACACCTAAGTGCTTGGCTAACGCCCTTACAATTTCAGTCAAGAGTGTGGTGCTAGAAAAGCACAGCAGGTCAGGCAGCCTCGGGGTTGGAGAGATAATCTCTCCAACCCTAAAGTTCCCAGCCTCATTCCTATGATGGGTTTTTGCCCGAAACATCGATTTTCCTGGTCCTCGGATGCTGCCTGACCTGCTGTGCTTTTCCAGCACCTCAGTCTCAACTCTAATCTCCAGCATCTGCAGTCCTCACTTTCTCTTACAATTTCAGCTTACCTTTTGTCCTTGGTTAGAACCAATTCTAACCTTTTTGCTAATTCTTAATGTATGGCCGCCTTCTGTCTTTCTAAACTTTCTTGGCAAATTTAGGAATCATCCTCAAATCCCAGAACCTCTTTAGCAATTTTAATACCCATTTATCTCACTTCTAATTTAACCAACTGCAAGTCACCGAAATTAAACAAACTGTCTCAACTATGTTTTCTTTAAAGATCTGGGACACTAATCGACAAGTGTTTAAATCTGCTAGGATCTTCCATATCCCAAATCTGTTCAAATATGTTCAAATCTCAGGCTGGATCTGTCTAAACCTGTCCAAATTACAAACCTGTGCTGCTAAACTATTACGACACGGTGATGAACCCCGCTTCTAATTCAACCAAACACCCAGTAAAGCTCATTTCGCTTCATAATCTGTTCAAGTATGAGTGACAGAGAACTCCCAAATTCCCCTACTTAAAGAAAAAACAACAATTCATTCTTTAACTCAAAAAGTGAACATTCAACAATTTTTGTTATCTGCCTCCAACTCTACAACAATATACTGTTTCAATAAAAACCTGTGTTAAAATTACATCAACTTCATTTCAGTACCACACAGTGGCTGTCGTCTCCGTGCTCTCCTTCTTTCGGCTTGCAGATCTGCTTGGGTCATTTTGTGTCTTTTACTGCAAAGATGTTTTGTATGAAAAGGGTATCTTTGATGGAGAGTGTTTTAAATAGCAGTCTCTCTTGATGGCAGTCTCTGTCTCCTTTTCAAACTGCCAGCCTCTTTTATCCCCCAACATATAATCCTCTCATTTGGTTAGATGTTGGCAAAGAATTAATACAAAATCAATTGGGGTTTAGTATTCCGGGGCATAATTTAAACTGATTGGTTAAAGTCAAATTGTTGTCAAAATAGCAACCTACTCAGCAATCTGCTTCACAGCCCAAATGTTACATATTTTCAATTTTCTGGTACACTCTGAGACCACGAGTAAGTCATGACAGGTTCTTGTAAGCTCTCAGTGCAAAACCACCTTCACTCTCTCTTAAAGATACAGTACATGCCTTCAACCTAAAAATGCCTTCTATGCTATTTTTGGGTGGTTCTTTGATAGTTCCCAACATGTTGACCTACCAATAAACTTTGAAGAATTTTACAATTTATCTTTCAATTTATTCCTATTTTTAACCAGTTCGCCACAAATAGTTCATCTTTCTTGTACAGTATTTTTTATTAAATCAACAAATAGAGTCACAGCAGGGTAGCTGAGGTCTACGTGAGAATATAGCAACATATTTTCATGCAGCAATGTCCACAAACAGCAATAAGATTAGTATCAGATCATTGGTTTTAATGCTACTGGTTGTGAGATCAATATTGCTTGAGTAAGTGGGGAAAACCTTCCAGCTCTTCCACAAGTTAGTACAAAGTCATTTTTTTCCATCAAACTTTGAAGTCAGACAGAGCCTTGATTTAATTTCTCCGCTATGAAACATCATCTTCAACATTTTATATCAGAGTGCCAGCCCAGAACTATCTGCTCAAATCCCTGCACTGCAATTCTTGTTGATGCCACTCCTGAGTTGGTTGTTGTATACCATCTTCAGATTGATTGACTTACACTATTAAATACATTTTATGAGGCCTTGTTTAATTCTTGAAGACTATACCCCATTGTGTTAGCAGCTTTATCCACCTCCGTACTGCTATTTGTATAGATGTTATGGTAATTAAATAATTGGGATCTGACGGGTGTGATATCACATGAATTTGGACACAAGTTCTATTTTTGAGCTGTTCTGGGAGCAGCATTATAATGTGATGACTTACATAGGGCAAAGGCCTCATTACATGCTTGTCTGGATATCTAATTGATTATTGCTACACTCGATAATTGAATAGTTTTCCATTGAATGCTAAATTTAGGTGAAAGATACATCATTGACATGTCCTTCACACAGGAATTAGCTTAAAATTGCCTTCACATTCATGCAATATGCATTTGAATACACTGTGATATTAGAGTAGCAGTGTAATCGGGGAGCGAAACAAAATACTGAGGAACCTGGAATTTTGAAATGAATGCATTAAATACTGGAAAAATTCAATTGATCAGGCTGTTTTTATAATTAAGAAGCAGATCTAAATAAAGGTCATCCACCTGAAAAATGAATTCTACTCCTCCCCACAGATCCTGTCTTACTCCTTGAATTTTCCCAATTTTCTGTTTTTACTTCTGTGTAACTAGTTAGCCTGGGAAAATGAAACAGGCCAAATCAATGTTTGAGTGGATTTTACAAATATATTCTGAATTGGTTTTAGACTGAGTGCAGCATGGCATTATCCAAATGTGAAAACATAGTTTAAAAGTGCTGAATTATGTCTTAAAATATAGAGTGGGAGAATTCTAATGTTGACATTGAACTGACACACCTGTGTTGACCCACCCAGTAACCCATCCAGATTCATTCCCCTAACTTATATTTACCTCTGACTAATGCACCTAGCACTACAGGCAATTTAGCATGGCCAATTCACCAGACCAGTGCATCTTTGGATTGTTATTTATTGTTGAATATAAAACAGAAATGTTGACACAATAAATGATCACAAATTGAAAATTGTGCAATCTGCAGCCAATATCTGTAGATAATACTTCTAGGTAACTGTAATGATAACGCCTAATACTTAACATAATATCTAACATAATAACGCCTAATAATACTTTTGGGTGATTGTTTGCCTAAAAATTCAAAACAAGGCTTGTTGATTGCCATCAAGGTATCCCATGAGAGTTCTTTTCATGAAATAAATCTAACCGTGGAAAATATGTGGTGTATGGATCCATCTAGAGGACTGTCCTGTAACTGAGGTATGATTTTATGACTTCTTGTGTTTCCAACAAAACACAACAGAAGCAAGTAATTGACCAAATATTACAGTGAAATAAAAATAAACATCTTCATGAAATTAATTGAGTAGATTAGGTTATGTCAAATAAAATTATTTGTGCTAAAATATGTTTAAGTCTTTATGTGTTAATAAATATCCTGAGTTCATGAAAGGTACACCACAAATTCATATGCTTGTATTATGACCACTTAGTAATATCTTATTTCTTTTGTGTGAGAGAAATACCTTCACATTATTGGACATAATTTAAGAATCATTCATCCAGACCATAAAATTGTTCATGTCACCTTTTCCCCTGAAAGAATGTGAGCAAGGAATGCTGGGAAATTTAAGACCAGTTAACACTATAGTTTTAAAAAAAAATTTGTGGCATGTGGACGTCACTGGCTGACCAGCATTTACTGCCTGTCCTTAGTTACCATTGAAGAGACTTTGTTGCAATTGATAAAACTGAATGGCTTGCTAGGCCATTTCAGAGGACAATTGAAAACCAACCACATTGTGTGGGTATGGCATCATACGTAGGTGAGGATGGTCAATTTTCTTCCTTGAAGGATATTAGTAAACCCGATGGATTTTTCCGACAAATGACAGTGGTTTCATGGTCATCATTAGGTTCATAACTCCAGCTATATTTTTAATTGAATTCAAATCCCACTATCTGCCATGGCAGGATTTGAACCCAGGTGCCCAGAACATTATCTGAATTTCTGGATTAAGAGGCTTGCAATAATACCACTAAGCCACCACCACCTAGAATCCATAATTAAGGAGAGGGTAACAGATGCATGAAAATGTTCAGCTGATCACGGATATCCAGCATGGATTTTGAAATTGTAGCTCATATCTGATTAACTTGATTGCAGAGTTTTGAAGAGGAACATAAAAATACCAGACAGAGGAATGTCTATGAATATTATGCATGTATACATTTATTATCTAAAGTTCACTGAGTAGCAAGAGACAAAGAGTAGGTATAATGGTGACCTACGATAATTAGTAGGATGTGACCCATGGAGTTGGATTATACATTGCCTCACCTGGTTTGTTTTTACTTCCGCCATATTGACTGGGATTCCTTTAGAGCAAGAGGCTTAGATAGTGCAGAATTTGCTAGGTGCATCCAAGTGAGTTTCCTGAAACAGCGTTTGGATAGCCCAGCTCAAGGAGGGGCCACACTGGGCATTGTATTGGCTAATGAGCCTGACCAGGTGACTGACCTTTCAGTGGGAGAGTATTGTGGAAACAGCGATCACAACTCCTTAAGTTTTAAGATAGATATGAACAAGGATAAGTCAGGACCTTGCGGAAAGGTACTGAATTGGGGGAAGGCAAATTACATCAGCATTGGACAGGAGTTCAGGATTGTTAGTTCGGAGGAGCTGATATCAGGCAAGTCCACAGTTGACACGTGGGAGTTGTTTAAAGACCTGCTGATGAGAGTTCAAGACCAGCATGTTCTAGTGAGGAGAAAGGATAAGAATGGCAAGGTAAGGGACACTTGGATAATAGAACATAAAAGATAGAACAAAGAACATTACAGTGCAGAACAGGCTCTTTGGCCCTCAATGTTGCGCTGACCTGTGAACTATTCTCAGCTCGTCCCCCTACACTATCCCAAAATCATCCATGTGTTTATCTAAGGATTGTTTAAATCTCCCTAATGTGGCTGAGTTGCCTACATTAGCAGGTAGGGCATTCCACGCCCTTACCACTCTCTGCATAAAGAACCTGTCTCTGACATCTGTCTTAGATCTATCACCCCTCAATTTGTAGTTATGCCCCCTCGTACACGCTGACGTCATCATCCTAGGAAAAAGACTTTCATTGTCTACCCTATCTAATCCTCTGATCATCTTGTATGTCTCTATCAAATCCCCTTTCAGCCTTCTTCTTTCCAATAAGAACAGATGGAGGTTGTGAATTTAGTCAAAAGGCAAAAAAAAAGCATATGTAAGGTTTAGGAAGCTAAAATTGGACAGGGCCTCTGAGGGATAAAAAGAAAGCAGGAAAGTCCTCCAGCGGGGAATTAGAAGAACAAGAAGGGGCCATGAAATGACCTTAGCAAGTAAGGTCAAAGAAAATCACAAGGCATTCAACAGATACATTAAAAACAAGACGATGATTAAGGAGAAGGTAAGATCACTCAAGGATGAGGAAGGAACTTGTGCTTGGAGGCAGAGGATGTGGGTGAGATGCTGAATAAGTACTTTGCTTTGGCATTTACCCAGGTGAAGGATATAGAGGATAGTGAGATTTGAGTGTAGCATGCTAATGGCTAGGGTATTTTAAGATCAAGAAAGTAATGGTGTTGGGTCGCCTGAAGAACATTAAGGTGAGTAAGTCCCCAGGGCACAATGATATCTACTCCAGGTTACTGAGAGAGACAAAACAAAAGATATAAGTATATCAGGAACAAATAATGACAAGAGTAAGATTAGGGCCAATCAAAATAGTAGTGGGAAGTTGTCCGTGGAGTCCAAGGAGATAGGGGAAGTGTTAAATGAATATTTTTTGTCAGTATTCACACTCGAGAAAAGGCAATGCTGTCGAAGAGATTACTAAGATAAAGGCCACAAGACTATATGGGTTTGAAGTTCACAAGGAAGAGGTGTTAGCCATTCTGGAAAATGTAAAAGTAGATTAGTCCACTGGGCTAGATGGAATTTATCCTAGGATTCTCTGGCAAGCCAGAGAGGAGACCGCCAAGCCTTTGGCTTTGATCTTTATGCCATCATTGTCTATAGGAATAGTGCCAGAAGACTGGAGGATAGTAAATATTGTTCCCTTGTTCAAGAAGGGGAGTCAAGACAACCGTGGTAATTATTGACCTGTGAGCCTTACTTTAGTTATGGCAATGTATTGGAAATATTTATATGAGACAGGATTTATAATCATCTAGAAAAGAATAAACTGATTAGGGATCGTCTACATGGTTTTCTGAAGGGTAGTGCCTCACAAACCTTATTGAGTTCTTTGAGAAGGTGACCAAACAGATGAATGAGGGTAAAGCGGTTGATGCAGTGTATATGGATTTCAGTAAAAAATTTGATGAAATTTCCCAAGGTAGGCTATTGCACAAGATATGGAAACAATGGGATTGAGGATGATTTAGTAGATTGGATCAGAAATTGGCTAACTGAAATAAGACAGATGGTGTTGGTTGATGGGAAATATTCATCCTGGAGTTCAGTTACTAGTGGTGTACCACAAGGATCTGTTTTGGGTCCACTGCTATTTGTCATTTTTATAAATGACCTGGATGAGGGCAGAGAAGGATGGATTAGTAAATGTGCAGGTGACACTAAGATCGATAGAATTGTGGATAGTACTGAAGAATGTTGTAGGTTACAGAGGGACATGGATAAGCTGCAGAGCTGGGCTGAGTGGTGGCAAATGGAGTTTAATGCAGAAAAGTGTGAGGTGATTCACTTTGGAAGGAGTGACAGGAATGCAGATTACAGGGCTAATGTTAAGATTCTTGGTAGTGTAGATGAGCAGAGGGATCTTGGTCTCCAGGTCCATTGAACCTTGAAAGTTGCCACTCAGGGTTGTTAAGAAGGCTATGCTGTGTTAGCTTTTATTGGTAGTGGGATTGATTTTCAGAACCATAAGGTCATGCTGAGGTTATACAAAACTCTGGTGTCATCGCACTTGATGTATTGCATACAGTTCTGATTGCCACATTATCGGAAGGATGTGGAAGCTTTGGAAAGGGTTCAGAGGACATTTATCAGGATGTTGCCTGGTATGGAGGGAAGGTCTTATGAGGAATGGCTGAGGGACTTGAGACTGTTTTTGTTTGAGAGAAGACGTTTGAGAGGTGACTTAATTGAGACATATAAGATAGATCGGATAGAGAATGAGAGCCTTTCTTCCTCGGATGGTGATGGCTAGCACAAGGGGACATAGCTTTAAATTGAGGGGTGATAGATATAGGGCTGATGTCAAAGGTAATTTTTACTGAGTAGTAGGGGTGTGGAACGCACTCCCTGCAACAGTAGTAGACTTGCCGACTTTAAAGGCATTTAAATGGTCATTGGATAGGCATATGGATGAGAATGGAATAGTGTAGGTTAGATGGGCTTCAGATTGGTTTCACAGGTTGGTGCAACATCGAGGGTTGAAGGACCTGTACTGCGCTGTAATGTTCTATGTTCAATGTTCTATATCTATGTTCTATCATTGTATCTTTGCTGGCCACTGGAGAAATCCTGGATAACAGGCAAAGAGATAATGTTGTTTCGTTGTTCAAGAAGGGAAATGGGGATAATACAGGAAATTATAGACTGGTGAGTCTCAGATCTGTGTGAGAAGCTATTGGAGAGAATTTTTAGGGATAGAATTTACACATATTTGGAAAATCATGGCCTTTTTAGAGACTTTGTTCGGTGCAGGTCATGTCTTACTAACTTGATTGAATATTTGGAGGAGGTGACAAAGGTGATTGATGAGGGTGAAGCAGTGGATGTTTACATGAATTTTAGTAAGGCTTTCAATAAGGTTCTTCATGATCAGGACCACTGCTGTTTGTGATATATAAAAATGACTTAGATGAAAATGTAGATGGGTGGGTTAGTAAGTTTGCAGATGATACAAAGAGCAGTGGAATTGTGGATAGTGCAGAAGGTTGTCAAAGGATACAGTAGGATGTCGATCAGTAGCAGATATGGTTGGAGAAATGGCAGCTAGAGTTTAATCTGGGTAAGTGTGAGGTGTTATACGTTGGGAGATCAAATGTTAAGGAAAAGTATATAGATATTGGCAGGATTTTGAACAGCATTGACGTACAGAGGGATCTTGTGGTTCAAGTCCACACCTCCCTGAAAGTGGCCATGCCAGTAGATATGGTGGTAAAGAAGGTGTATGGCATGTTTGCCTTTCTTGATTAGGGAATTAAGTACAAGACTCAAGATACCATGTTGCAGCTTTAAAGATTTTGGTTAGGCCACGTTTAGAGTATGGCATTCATTTCTGGTTGCCACATTACAGGAAGGGTGTGGAGGCTTTGGAGAGGGTGCAGGAGTGGTTTACCAGGATGCTGCCTCGATTAGAGGGGAGGGCTATAGGCTTAGAAGAATTCAAGTTGTTTTCTCTGGAATGGTAGGGGCTGAGGAGAGACCTGATAGAAGTCTAAAAAACTATGAGATGCATAAATAGGGTTGACATTCAGAATCTTTCTCCTTAAGTTGAAATGACTAATACTAGTTCCGTTTAAGGTGAGAGGAGGAAAGTTCAAAAGAGATATGAAAGAGAGGTTTTTTAACACAGAGTGGTTGGAGCCTGGGGCATATTGCCAGAAGTGGTGGTTGAGGCAGATATGATAAGGGCATTTAGGGGACTGTTAGATCAGTGCATGATGATGCAAGGAATGGAGGGATATGGACTAAAGATGGGCAGAAGGGATTAGTTTCATTTGGCGTCAAGTTCAGTGCAACATCACGGGCTAAAGGGCCCAATCCTGTGCTGTACTATTTCAAGTTCCATATTAAAATAATCACTTTTTTTTGAAAATGGAAGAGGGGTACTATCTTTAGGGGTTACTTTAATGAAGGAAAAGGAGTACTATCATTTGGATATACCTTCCCCAGAGATAGGATCTAGAGATACCCGGCTACTTTCCAAAACACAATCCCAGAATTCTTCCTCACCTCCCTCCCTAAACTGATCAAGCATTTTCCACCCAATACACTCATATTATCTTGGCCCCACAGACATGGTTACCTAACCCATGGGCCAGCCTGCACTTAGAGCCACATGTCCCACTGAACTCTTGACACTATTGGAGCTGTCCACCAATCAGATTGAAGGATGGGATGCCCTGCCCAGTGAAGGGCAGAAGTCCTATTCTGTCTTTGTTCAGGTGGTTATCACTGTATCTCCCTCTTCCCCTCTCCTGCCTTAAAATGCAGTCAAAGGTCTTCCACAGGAACTGGGGTTCAAATATTCATTGCATTCTTGAGAAAGTTAAATGACAGGATAAAAAGCCACATGTTAGAATTTGCAAATGGCACTCAGGATCTATTGTAAGCAGTGCCAATGGAAGTATAAGATTAGATTTGATTCACTACAATATGGAAACAGGCTGTTCAGCCTAACAAATCCAACTGACCCTCCGAAGAGTAACGGACCCAGACCCATTCCCCTACCTTATATTTACCCCTGGCTAGTGCATCTAACACTATGGGCAATTTAGCATGGCCAATTTACCTGACCTGCACATCTTTGGACTGTGGGAGGAAACCCACACAGACAATGTGCAAACTCCACACAGAAGGTCACCTGAGGCTGGAATCAAACCCAGGTCCCTGCCACTGCTAATCACTGAGACACTGTGCCACCCTGTAAGATTGTAGAGACTTTGATCATTAAAGTAAATAGGGAGAAATGTGACAGATGAATTTCAATGGAGACAAATGTGAGAACATCCACTTTCAACCTAAAAAGGATAGAACAGGTTATTTTCTAAATGGTGAAACAGTAAGGGTTCCAGGTATCCTGGCCATTAAAATGTCATGGGTAGACCCAGAAAATAACCAATAAAAGACGATTGGAGTACTGACTTTTACATCTGAATGACTAAAATATGATAGGTTGGATGCCATCCTTGAGCTATACAAAACCTGGTCAGACCTCATCTGGTGTCCTGTTAACACTTCTGGGTACCACATTTTAGGAAGGGTTTATTCACCTTGGTGGAATGACAATGTAGATTTTCCAGAATGAAAACTTGACGCAAGGATTAAGGAATATGGAGAGGCTAAACAATATAAAGTTTAATCTCTTAGAAGTTAAAAGGTTAAGGATTGATTTATTCTATATTTTCACAATCTTCATGAGAAAGATTAGATTGGATAGGGAGAAACTTCAGCAAGTTGGGGAATCTGTTCTACAGCTTGTGGCTTAAAAACAAAACTTCATTCCTTCCACAATGAAATTAGAAAATAAAATTTTCATGCGGGGATCGGTAAAGCCTGAAATATTCATCCTCAAAAACTACTTGATGCTGGATCAATTGTTGAACTAAGATTGAGGTTGATAATTTTTTTGTTAATTAAAGGTGTTAAGGAATATGCAACAAAAATGAGCATATGCAGGCAGGCCACATATAATTCATAATCTCACTGAGTGGTGGACTAGGTCTGAGGAACTATTGAAGCCTGTGACTGCTCCTATGTCTTATATTCTTACACATTCTTATTCTTGCAGCATTGATAAATTAATAAATAGCTAAATAAAGCAAATCCCAGATCTTAACCTACAGTGAGAAAGCTAATTTCATTTGCAAATAATATTACAAACAACTTCAACAAGATGAGGATTTGTGAAGAGACTTACCTATTAATTGATCATTGCTAGAGCAATATAGACAATGAGAGTGGAATTGGGCTGAGCTGTAATTATGGAGCTCAAATCCTTTTCACAATCTAAGGAAACATTAATACATTCTGAGCCCCCTTGAGAAAGATGTCTTAAACTAGAGACCAAAACATATTTTGCGATGCATGAAAATGTTTAGCTGATCACTTTTTTTTAGAAAAGAAGAGGTTAACAAAGAAAATAATAAAATAAAATGATTTTTTTTAAATTGGAAAAGAGCCGTACACATTCATCTAAACATAAATTTATTTCTGAATGAAATGTTTGCTTGGAATGCTGAGAATTCTTCTTTAATGATGTCATGAACTGAGAAAGAAATTTACGTAAAATTTAAATTTTGTTTTCCAAGTGTTTCATTACTGATATTTTGCAACACAAGATAGATTTTAAAAATTCCATTAGCAAATCAATATTGATGCAGACTTAAAGTGAATGTGTAAACAAGAATATTTCTGGATTTTATCAATTTCTTTGACAATGAACATCTGGTGCTTTCAATGTTCTTCTTTCTATGGTCTTTTCCAGTAATATGGCTGATACGTCAGCAATGATCTGCACCATTGGTTGCACAACATGAATAATTGAAAACAGAAAATAAAATTCTTCTTCTTAAACATTGTACAACATTGGTAATTCAACTTTCTTAGTCCTTGATAGAAGCCAAAATCCCAGTGTTATTTCAGCTCTTTTACATCTGTTCTTTTTTTTAAGTTGCTGATGTATTTGCTGCTTTGTGAAATTGGGGTTGTAGGGAAACAGTCATTATTGGAGAGTCTCTTTTTTTTTCTAAGTGCATGCCTGCAGAATTGTAGTTGTTGCTTCATCTGGAAGTTGTAGTTGTGTCATCTGGAAGAGTTCTTCTTGTGTGCCTGCTTTCTTTGGAACTTCCTCATTAATTGCACGTGATGCCCAAATAATCACCATTCATCTCAGAGATCAAAGCTCTGATGATTGTACTGTCTTGCTCACATTCCAACTTTCCCATCAATTTTATAAAATTAAAGTGGGTAGTTTTAGAATGATGATAAACACTGGCTTACACAGTGTTTCACAATCTTTTCTTCTGCTAACATCCTGGTGAAATATCAAAAGTCATCATTCCCCTTTCCCCTCCGTTTCAAGTTTTAAAATTCTTTTATATTTGGTTGCAGACTTCAGATATATAACAGCAATTGTTTTGATGTTTCGGAGCCAGATAAGCCAAATAAAGTGGGCTTCTTGCCTGAGAACTTTGAATGTGACTGACATTTTGAAGGGTGATAGCACAGGGTCCCCTGAGTGCTCTGGAAGCATGCAGACTGGGCAAATTGTGACATCTGTTACTCTCAAAAGCTAATGTGGCACACAATCTGTCAGCTTGAACCTTGCTGCTCCTGCTAACACATTCTCTCAAACACACAGAGCTGAACAAATTCTCAGTGACAAGAGAGATGTCTAATAGCAAACTCTCCCCATTAGCACTACTTAAGAGCATCACCATTCAACTTTATGTGAGGTGCCTTTGATTATTTACTTGGGTCAGCTGAATTAATGGAAACACAGGCCCAAATCTTCCTACAGGAAGACAGTCATTGCTGCAGAGAAGCCTACAAATCTATACTCAGACCATGTGGAAGCCCCAATTCATTTGGAAGATTAAGCTTCCACTGGGCAGTTGTCCAGTGTCTGCAGCCTTTGCAAACATCTCTAACCCTGAGTCAGTTACTGAAGAAAACTCAAAAGGTTTAAAACCTGGTCAAATCACCACTGACATTCTGACTGTTCCCCCAATCCTGCTCTCTAGACTCAACCAACCTAACCACCTGACAGCCATGCTGAACTCCCTGACACCCACCCAACCCCAAATCCAAACATCTGACTCATCACCTAACCTGATATATTGATTCCCCCACAACTCAATCCCTAACTCTTCCTGACATAACACACAGACCTGTCCTGACCCAGTCTCATCACATTAACAATCAGTCAGTAACAATGACATGAAGTGTTTAACAAAATAGAAAAAAAACTTATTGAAAACCTTAATAAAGTTTATTCATCTTCAAAACATAAAAAAGAAATCATCTGCAGGCTTGTGACAATATGTGTCCAATGAATGATAATACTTCGAAAGTTCTAAAAGAAAATCATTGGACTCAAAATATTAACACTGTTTCTCTGTCCAGAAATATTATCAACCTGCTGAGTTTCTCCAGCAATTTCTGTTTCTTACATCAGCCAGTGATAACCTGACTGAAGAATACACGTTTGAAAGAAAGAAGAGGACATGGTTTTATGTATCCAGTCAGTCCATGAAATGTTGTGGACAGCTGTTCAACATGATAAGAATGCTAAAGTCTCATTTTGGGTTATCTTGTTAAATTAGTTTGATGTAGGAAAAAAAAACAGTAAATAATTTTAATTGCAGATATAAGCTCCATGTATTGAAATTGAGATGGATTAATTGGATAGATGTATGATTCATGTACATTTGGATTTAACCAACTACTTTAATACTTTAAATACCAAATCACAATTTATATTTTGTTTTAAATAATATGTGTGAATTCACTGCCTGATAAATCTTGTCTGATTTTGTGTGTCTAAATCTTGCTTGAATTTTAGATTTAACATGAATTATTGGTGTACTGGATTGATCTCAATTGGCAGGCATCCAACTAGTCTTATGACCCCCAACATAGCTAACTCCCAATACTGTTCATTCACCTCCCATGACACAATGCAATAATAATCAATCTTGTTTAAGAGATGACTCTCAATCTTTGGCCCTAAATCCTTTGTTTATCAAGTGTCATGTAGGTAACTCATCATCAGTTTTTAACCCAACAATCCCTCACTTTTGTATACTTTGTGTTAGGTTTGAGAGTTGGCCTGATGAGAACAGTCCAATGAGCCTTCTTGACAATTACTCTTTTCTCATTTTAATTTCACAAATACCGATGATAGCATGAGACTGCCATATCCTGCTGAATTTAAAACTCCGACTGTAATGGCTTTATTATCAGCATTTTGACTGCTCCAATGACCCTAACATAGATTTCAAACCCTCAGAAGTATTACTTGTGTAAAATCAACCCCCCACTTTGTCCCATGACTTGTTGGTCTGTCTTGAACAGCAGTGAAAAAAATGAGCTATACTTTGCTCCTGGTGAACAATAATTGTAATTAGTCTTACCATCAAATAAAGAAGCCACATTGTTTTCACTTACATCTATGAGAAAAAGGTAACACTCAATCCTATTCTGACAATGTTCATCAATTCTCTCCCATACCAAGGGGCAATGTTATCCTGGTTTTAAGACTCATTTCATCAGGCAATATTATGCTTGTTGTGTGCATCACTATTGTCACCTTGTATTCAGCATGACTGATGTGGGTGTTCTGATGTAAAATCACTGGAGTTGGGAACTTATGTTTTCTTAAAATCACCCATGGTTTAGCCCATCTTCAGTCTCTTCAATACTCCCAAAGGACAAAATGAACATTATCTCAGAACTGGAAATATATAGATGTTGGGGAAAAAAAGGTATGGAGAAATGGGACCACAGGAAAGGTCTTTCAGAAATCTATAGGTCTAAATAGTCACCTTTAGTGCTGTAAACCTTGTTTTTGGTATTCATACAAAGATTGTGATTGTTTCATATTACAATTACGTATTTTGTTTCTTCAGCGTATCTTTGTTCTTTAGATTACAAGGGCTTTGAATTTACCACCAGAACAGGACATGGTACAAATTAATGGATTGGAATTGGACACAGTGTCAGAAGATAGACCAGACATTCAGGTGCTTTGGCAACCTTGTTATGGATTATGCAATACAGTTTTATCAGAGGCCCTGACTTTTCCTTACTGACTCATTTTTTTTTTACTATTTGCATTGGCTCTGGTGTTTATGAACTTTAAAAAATAATTAGGTTTTGTAGCAAGTCAACTTCTCAGATATTTAAGGGTTGATTTTCTATTGAAAACTTGACCCTATATCTTACCTTGACATTTTGTTTCTGTGCTAATATTGAACTATATTACTGAGGTGACACTAAGCTTTATGTTGTATCCTGAATTGTGTCAACTTAAAAATGTGATGCCATTGAAAGATCTGATGAAACAAGGATCTGTTAGCACTTGTTTTATAAATAGTTGGACGAGGAGTTAAGAGCAAATGGTTTCTGGAATATGAGAAAATGCATA
The DNA here is from genome assembly GCF_047496795.1 of Chiloscyllium punctatum. NCBI lineage: Eukaryota > Metazoa > Chordata > Chondrichthyes > Orectolobiformes > Hemiscylliidae > Chiloscyllium > Chiloscyllium punctatum. The sequence continues at coordinate 123,611,909 of NC_092743.1, forward strand.
GACTTGTGTCACGTAGCTTTAAGACATTTTGGAGAAAACCATTGAAGAAAGCTTTCTGCCTGCAAAAAAAATGTTTTAAGAATGAATTTGACTAACTTCAGAAATGATAAATGTTAGGAATCATTCTGAAATGTCAGAGGAACTTCACTTTTATTTAAAACTATGTCAGTAAATTAAAATAAATAATATACTGGGCAGAAGCAAGATTTACAATGTTTCACAAAGAAGACCATTAAAGGAAAGCACTATATCTGAACGTAATCTGTATCTATATCTATATAATTGTTGGGTGTCTGCAGTTGAATTGCTGCAATCTATCTCTACTTGATTGATGTTCATTCATTATTGTCTGTACCAGTAGTGCTAGGAAATGGGAGTCCCATTTATTCATGCCAGTGTCAATTGTAGATCTTGTTTCATAGAGACTATGGAATGAACATGAGACCCCAGGTAGTGTGTATTATGTTATTTTGGCTGGCAATACAAGGTACAGAATCTTTGAGAGAGTTTCCCCAACACCCCCCCCCCCAAGCTTGATCAAAATTTGATTTAAACATAAATAAAGCAAAAGAAAAACTTAATAAATTTTCATAATCTTTCCCCAACCCCATTGTTCTATTACCAGGTGTCTGTCATTCCAAATTAAAACATTTGAACAATTCAAACTTAAAGGTAATACAGTTAGCATCAATTTAACAAATTGGATTCAAAATTGAGTTGACAATAGAAAGCAGGTGATGATAAATATGTTAAAGTGCTATCTGAATCTAATGGCTTTTCAATATCTTCAGGAATTTATTCTGGGCCTCTTGCAATTTATACTATTCATAAATGGTGAACAGGAAAATGCCATTGTATTATTTTAAAATTTATGGATGAAATTAAGCTATGAATCCAGGTGTTGAGTATAAGGGAGATTTATTACATTTAAATAGATTTGGACCAATGAAGCAATGAATGGCAGATGGCCGTTAATATAGATAAATGCAAGGTATTGTACTTTCTAGCAGGGAAAATTAAGCTTGTACATAATTAATAGATCTGGAAAAATGACAACTGGTTAGAATCTGTGTTTTATGTGTGGAAAACAAGTGTTCCAGTCCACTCTGCTACTCATTATCATCCTTTGATGCTCATTACCAAAATTACAGAATAAATAAAATGTTGATTATTTAGTATTCCATTGAGTGAGAGTATTGATTCAATGCAAAGGTATTACCAACGAGGCTAATAGATTATGACAATGTATTACAAATAGCCTTTGGTCAAAAATCTATTTTAATTTGATTAATTGCTATGATTGTATTTGAATATTTGTGGGTCAGCATGGTTAACTTGCCATCAGATTACATTGATTTATTGCAAGGAGGTTCAAAAATACTAACAAGGAATATTTGTGAATTTAGGGTGCTAAGGTATGAAAAAGTTGTAATAACCTGAACTTCCTTGTTTGTGAAAATAAAAGCAGATGGTATGACATGATCCACGGCCTTAAAGTGTTAACACATAATCTGATGTAGTTGTACCCTAGAACAAATTTAACAAATCTCAAGTAGGAACAAAGTTCAGGGAATTATTTTTTTTAATGCTAATTATTGTTTGTCTTGGGTAAATCCAAACAAAAAGATAATTCTAAATCAGCTGCCATTTATATCGGAATTACAGGCTAACTGTGCCAACTGGTTTTCTGCAGTTGCATGTTTTCTTATGTTCTTATCCTTTGGATTTTGAAAGGTCCATGAAAACAGGTTCTGTGTTTGCTAACGAATACATAACTTATAAAGTGATGTTAATTTTCTTACACTCCCTCTGTCCTGGTGCTGAGCAGCACATCCAAAGTTTTAGAAACTGTGGGTCTGTGCTGCCTTAATTTCCTATTTCCTATTTTAGACCATTTAATTAGCTCAGGAATCGCAATATTAGCAGGAATTTCATGAGCGATTGTAGGCCACTAGCTGCTTACATGTCTGTCTGATTCAGATCTCCAAGTTGCAGGTCTACAATTAGAGAGTCTTGATTCAAGTCAAATCTTGGGAGCTAGTGAGAATTAAAATTTCGATTAATGTTGAGATCCTTGTTATTTTTTATTTATTCGTGGGATGTGGACATCATTGGCTAGACCAGCATTTAATGCCGATTCCTAATTACCCGGAAGGCAGTTAAGAGTCAATCACATTGCTATGAGTCTGGAGTCACATGTAGGCCAGAATAGGTAAGGATGTTTTTTCTCGAACAATAGACAATAGTCTCATGATCATCATCAGCTTCTTAATCCCAGAAATTTTTAATTGAATTCAAAATTGCACCAGCTGCCATGACATTTTGAATTCAGGTCCCCAGAACGTTACTTGGCTTGATGGATTAATCATCTAGCGATAATATTACCAGGCCATCTCCCATGATCACCCATTACCATCATGATGACCCTTTAGTTGATGGGACTGAATGTCTCAGTACTCGAATGCCCACTCTGTCTTTCAATGAAAGAAAAGAGAAAGCCTGGAATGTTCCATTCTTTCTGATTGCAATTGGGTCCATCAGGAGCTGTATATGCTGACAGTGCAGGACAGGTTCAATTCTTGTAAGTAAAGTCAGGGCATCCCATAACATTTTAAATGTGCAGAAACTCAATGACATAGATCTCACTGTAAATGAAAGTCAGAAGGGATGACGAATGACCTATTTAATAACATGACTCTAAGTCAAAATATCTTTATGGCTCTCACAAACCTATGATTAACATGAAATAATCTGACTTTTCATATTCCACCACTATGAGATAATACTGTGGTCAACCTGCTTCAAATGTGGTTCATTTTAAAAATTGTAATAAATTTTAGTCATATAGACATGAATAAAGAATTAGCCATTCATTGAAATACTGAATAAAAGTTTATGATCCCATCCAGTGAAGCTTGAGGTAAGAAAACGTTTCAGTTTTTGGGAAAGACACACATTCTGAAGAGAGGCATTTTATTTTAATGCAGTATGAAGCCACAAAAACTTCTCTACATACTGTAAAAGACTTTCTGGTGCATTGCAGTGTTGCTGCCACACATGCCTATTCAATGGACAGAGGAATATCTTTTCAAACACATCCAAGGCACAAGTCTAGGAAATAAGTCAGACTTGTACAAATGTACATTGTAAAAAATTAAAATTAAACTCCACCTGTTTCTTGAACTGTTGGGTAATAAATAAGCTCACAGGATTTGATGAATAATAGCTTTATCTAGCTGTGAAGAGAAATAATATCTGCATCAATTTAAACCCTGCATGCTGAGTCCGTGCTAATGAACAATGACACCAAATACAGTTCAAAGAATAGTGGACTTGTTAATAAGGAATCCTGCTAGGCTTCCATGTTGCAAAGTATTTTGGAGGTACAATGTGTTTTTCCATCGGAAATGCAACTAATGTACTTAAGGCAAATAAATTATTTTGTCTGTTCACAATAATACACTTAAAAAGTTCAAAGATTTGGACAAAAGAAAGTTTGTGTCAACTTGAATACATCTTCTGTGGAAATCTATTAGTGAGAAAACATAAAATTGATCATTCCTTCTTATAAATGATTATCTTGTTGATATTAACTCTGATTAATTTATCTATGGTGGAATAATGGAATTAACCTTTGAGTTTATCAGAGTTAACAGTGTTGATACTTCCATAATTTCCATGTGATCTGTATACCTGCAGACATTGACAATAGAGGTGACTTTAATAAGTCGAGAGTGTGTTGCTGGAAAAGCACCGTAGGTCAGGCAGCATCCGCGGAGCAAGAAGGTCGACATTTTGGGCCATAAGTGCATCCTGGAAAGATTTGGTAGGTATAGTGTGAGTGGGCATAGAGAAGAGAGGGTGGTGAGAGGCTGGCAGTGATGAGTTGAGGGAGGATGGAAAGAAACTCAAATTTAACAACCTTGACATTCATTTATGAAAATAGTGTTTCAACTGCTTGAGTTTGTGCAATAATATAGATCACTTGGTGCATGCATATTTCTGTAAGAAATAAGTCTGACGTCATGTAATTGACAAGAGATATTCTGTACGTCGGAGGTGGCCTTTGGGATTCACAACTATCTGAGCAGAACATCGGCCACTGATAGCAAACGTATTTCAATGTCACCAAGGACCAATACATGAGACAGCTCAGATTAACAAAAAAATGACAGCTAATATTGTTCTATTTCCCAGCAATAGAACATCAGCATCAACTATACTGTGCTGTGTCTACCAAGAAGTCAGGAGGATTTGAATTAGGAAGGTGGGGGGTTGGGACCCAGGGAGGTCATGAGGAAAGAGATCAATCTGAGACTGGTACAGTTGAGAACAGAAGTGAGTCAAGCAGTCAGGGCAGGCAGGGACAAGATAGGACTTATTACAATGCAAGGGGCCAAACAGGGAAGGCAGATGAACTCAGGGTATGGCTAGGAACATGGAACTGGGATATCATAGCAATTACAGAAACATGGTTCAGGGATGTATAGGACTGGCAGCTTAACATTCCAGGACACAAATGCTACAGGAAGGATAGAAAGGGAGGCAAGAGAGGTGGGGTAGTGGCATTTTTGATAAGGGATAGCATTACAGCTGTGCTGAGGGAGGATATTCCCGGAAATACATCCAGGGAAGTTATTTGGGTGGAACTGAGAAATAAGAAAGGGATCATCACCTTATTGGGATTTTATTATTGACCCCCCAATAGTCAGAGGGAAATTGAGAAACAAATTTGTAAAAAGATCTGTAAGAATAATAGGGTGGTTATGGTAGGGATTTTAACTTTCCAAACATAGACTGGGATTGCCATAGTGTTAAGGGTTTAGATAGAGAGGAATTTGTTAAGAGTATACAAGAAAATGTTCTGATTCAGTATGTGGATGTACCTACTCGAGAAGGTACAAAACTTGACCTACTCTTGGGAAGGGCCCACTGATTGAAAGGACTATTGAAGGAACTGAAAGCTGAACTTAATGGTTACAGTGGTGGACCCATCCATCAGGTGGAGAGCTGGTGACAACTCTGCCTCAGCCATTTCAGGGAGCATTTTTCTGGATTAAGTGGCAGTCCAGCATTCTTCTCATCATCAATGGGTTTCCTATGCAGGGGGATTTCCTTGTTTCTGAAAGTGTCTGGCCAGAGGCTGACAGTTCTCTAGTTCCAGCTGCACCACTTGTTGTGGTGGTCACTGCTGCTACTGCAGTCAGACCAAGGAGGAGTGTCATCACTTCAGCCCTCCAGAAAAGTATGTGAGGATCCTCAGGGCTAGTCAAGGGAGATTGGTGTGAAGTGTAAGGAGTGTTTTTACAACAGGGTTTGCCCTTCCATTCCAAAAGGGCCATTCAAGATCTAATGAATTGTAAAAGTCCATCATCTGTGCAACTACTATCTGAATAAACTTGATGATAGATCAGTACAAGCATTCAAGAGCTAGGTTATAGACTGCAAGAAAAGACATGCAATTTTTATGTCTCTGTCCATTGTTTGCAGTACAATCTTGGATTTCTGGCTGGAGGATAACCCTTAAGATATTAACTCAGGTGAAATGCTTTAAGTGTCATGTACAGAAGGATACAATAGACAATTTTATTCATTCACTAAGGGAGGAGTGTAATATTTTACATGGTGGAGTGAATTTCCTCGTTGGCGTTCCTATTCACTCATTGGAGAAACGTTGTGGTCAATCAAAATGTTCACAAGTAAAATGGATAGTTAGAAGAAAGATGAGGCTGATAAAAAAGCAAAGCTGAAATCTACTTATAAAAGCAGGTTTGCAGTTGGGTACTGAACAACTATTATATATTTGTACATTAATAAATATTTAAGAAATCGGACGGGCCATGTATTTATATATATAGATAAATAGGAGATACTTTGTGGTTCTGAAGAAGAACTATAGCAGACTTGAAATGTTTACACTGTTTGTCTCTCCACAGATGCTGCCAAATCGAGTGAGTTTCTCCAGCACTTTCTGTTTTATTTTAATCATTGTTGAAATGGAAACATCACTCAGTTTACCTGGATGGGTGGCTGAAGGAAGCCTAGCACAGCCTCCCAATCCTCCATAACAGTTTATTAATTAATGTTATGAGGCTGAAGGGTTACCAATGCCATTGCCATGTTCAAAAGGATTGAATCCAGAACTGCAGGCCCATCTGACTGGCATTTGGAAAAATATGGGTTTACAAATATCAGCTCGCATGGTCGTGTGAAAAACCAATCATGTTTGACTAATTTTGCTCAGTTATTTTGCTGTAATAATGAGAAAGATTTGCAAAGCTACTGAGATTGATTACAAATAAACAAAGAACCACAGATGCTGGAAATCAGAACCAAACCAAAAAATGCAAGAAAAACTTAACAAGTCTGACAGCATCTGTGGTGAGAAAGAAGAGAATGCTTCTGGGTCCAGTGACCCTTCCTCAGAACTGGAGTTCAGAACTTCAGTTCTGAAGAAGGGTCACTGGACTTGAAATGTTAACTCTGAAATCGATCATGTATATGGAGACTTTTTCAAGCCAAGTTTGTGAAAATACCATTAGTATAAAATTATTAGCAACATTGAATCCCATAGGTGTTTGAAGGGTAGTGACAGTTTAGAATACAATTTGGGTACAATCAGAATACAGAGAGTCATGATGAATGACTGTATTACAGATGGAAAGGAAGTGTGCAGCCCTGTCTCTCAAGGATCAACATCAGGAAGACACTCTTTTTTTAAAAAATATTTTGATATTGAGACTTGAATAGATGATACCATTTCCAAATTTACAGGTTGCACAAGACTAGGACCATAGGAAACAGTTCAGACAAATACTGGCATACTTTAGAAGCCTATAAACAGACTGGTGGACCGATATACGGCAGCAGAAATTTAATGCACAAAAGTCTGAAGCTGTAGATTTTGGTAGAAAGAACATGGAATACCAGTATAAGAGAATATTAAAAGGCATGCAAAAACAGAAAATCCAGGAACTTTGTGTACAGAGGTCTTTGATGCTGACAGGACAAGTTGATAAATCAGCTTATGAGGATCGATCATTGGCTCAAACCACAGCAGCACAGACTATAAAATAACGAGGTTATGCTAAACATGTTTCAACCGCTAATTAGGCCTGTGCTGGAATACAGTGTTTATTTCTGGTCAACACAGTTTATGAATGATGACTTTGGATTGGGTACAGTGGACACTAATAGATTGATACCAAAAGATGAAGAACTCTTGTTATGTAAAGAAACCAAAGAAAAGAGTTGTCTGCTTATAGCAGACAATACTAAAAAGGAATCTTGATCTGAGTGTTAAAAGTAATTAATGTTACTTTTTACATTTTACGTTTTAACTTTTGATGGTGTGACTAAGAAGAATCTGTTCCTGGTGGCAGGAGGCTTAGTCATAAGAGAAGATAGATCTAGGATTTATTAAACAAGGGAGTGCTGGAGAAACTGAGCAGAACTGGAAGTGCCTGTGGAATGAGAAGAAGCATTAACATTTTGAGTCCAATGCCTTTTCTTTGCAGCTATATAGGGGAGGAAAAAGGCATTAATTTTATGATGTTGTAAAGGAGAAAGGGGCTGGTGGAACAGAAGGGAAGACCAAGGAAAGGTTAATGAGCTTTGGAGGTCAAAAGTGCCATAGACATCTAATTGAGCTAATTGAATGGTAGAGAAGACTCAATGGGCTGATTGACCTATTCCTTTTCCTCTGTTCTCAGATTCCTAAGTTCCTAAGCAGCGTCTTGACTGTGCTCTGCTGTACAGTAAAATCCATATGATCTTCCATAGTAAATCCACCCACTCACAAGATCCAAAAATCTATCCATCTTAATCTGGAAAACATTCAATAACTGAGCATTTGTGGCGCTCTTGGGAACTGAATGACAAAGATTTTCTCATCTGAGTGAAGACATTTCTTCTCATCTCAGTTAAAAATGGCAGATCACTTATTCTGAGGCAATGATTCTAGGCTCTCCATTCATGAAAAAGCAACATTTTAGCACTGACCCTGTCATACTTTCTGAGCACTTTATATATTTTAATGAAATCACCTCTCAAGACCAAAAGGTAGCGTGTTTAACACATGAATATTCTAGAACATACTAGTCCTAATTTTTGTCAATAAGTTTGAATCAGAAATTCAATTTAAACAGTTGAGTGCAAAGTTATAACCAAAGGATTTACAATTGAAATTAAATGAAACACGTAATTGTGTCAAGCAGTGGCCGATGAAATTCAATTTATCCAAGCATAAGATATCACGCATTGGAAAGAAAAATGGGTATTCAATAAGTGCCATGGACAGTATAAAATTACCAAAAAAAGAGGTTGGAAAAAAATCACAGCCTTCGGTCAAATTGTTGTAAGGCAGCAATAGGCAAATAAGTTGAACAGGAAAAGCACAACAGGTCAGGCAGCATCCGAGGAGCAGGAAAATTGACATTTCGGGCAAAAGCCTTCATTAGGAATGATGGCTGGGAGCCTTGGGGGGTGGAGAGATAAATGGGAGGAGGGTGGGGCTGTGGGGAAGGGAGTTGAGAGAGCAATAAGTGGATGGAGGTGGGGGTAAAAGTGATAGATCGGAGGGGAGGGTAAAGTGGACAGGTGGGAAGGAAGATTGACAGGTAGGACAGATCACGAGGGCAGTGCTGAACTGGAAGGTTGGAACTAGGGTAAGGTGGGGGGGAGGTGAAATAAGGAAACTGGTGAAATCCACACTGATGCCATGGGGTTGGAGGGTCCCAAGGCAGAAGGTAAGGAGTTCTTCCTCCAGGCATCAGGTGGTGAGAGAGTGGTGATGGAGGAGGCTCAGGACCTGCATGTCCTTGGCGGAATGGGAGGGGGAGCTGTAGTGTTTGGCCACGGGGTGCTGGTGTTGGTTGGTGCAGATGTCTTGAAGATGTTCTTTGAAGCGCTCTGCGAGTAGGCGTCTTGTCTCCCCAATGAAGAGGATGGGGTTGTTGGTCAGGTTCACGCCCCTCCGGGCACCTTCCCCTGCCACTGCAGGAATAGCAAAATGTGTGCCTATACCTCCTCCCCCTTACCTCCGTCCGAGGCCCAAAGGAGCCATTGACATCCATCAAAGTTTCACCTGCATTTCCACACATGTCAGTTACTGTATTTGTTGCTCCTGATGTGGTCTCCTCTACATTGGGGAGACTGGACATCTACTCTCAGAGTGCGTCAGAGAAGATCTCCAGGACACCTGCACCAATGAACCCCACTGTCCCATGGCTGAACATTTCAACTCCCCCTCCCACTCTGCCAAGGACATGCTGGTGCTGGGCCTCCTCCATTGTCACTCCATCACCACCCGACGCCTGGAGGAAGAACGCTCTCATCTTCCACCTCGGAACTCTTCAACGCCATAGTATCAATGTGGACTTCACCAGTTTCCTCACTTCCCCTCCCCTAACCTTACCCCAGTTCCAACCTTCCAGTTCAGGACTGCCTTCATGACTTGTCACACCTGTCCATCTTCCTTCCCACCTATCTGCTCCACCCTCCCTTCCGACCTACCACCTTTGCCCCTACCTCCATCCACCTATTTGAGGATGTAACTCTGAAGATGGACGAGGGAGATCCAGTAGATGTAGTGTACCTGGACTTTCATAAAGCTTTTGATAAAGTCCCACATAGGAGGTTAGTGAGCAAAATTAGGGCACATGGTATTGGGGGCAAAGTACTAACTTGGATTGAAAGTTGGTTGGCTGACAGGAAACAAAGAGTAGTGATAAACGGCGCCATTTCAGAATGGCAGGCAACGACTAGTGGGGTACCGCAGGGATCAGTGCTGGGACCCCAGCTTTTTACAGTATATATTAATGATATAGAAGATGGTATTAATAATAACATTAGCAAATTTGATGATGATACTAAGTTGGGTGGCAGGGTGAAATGTGAGGAGGATGTTAGGAGATTACAGAGTGCCTGGACAGGTTAGGTGAGTGGTCAGATGCATGGCGGATGCAGTTTAATGTGGATAAATGTATGGTTATCCACTTTGCTGGCAAGAACAGGAAGGCAGATTACTACCTAAATGGAATCAATTTAAGGGGCAGTACAAAGGGATCTGGGTGTTCTTGTACACCAGTCAATGATGGTACGCATGCAGATACAGCAGGTAGTGAAGAAGGCTAATAGCATGCTGGCCTTCATAACAAGAGGGATTGAGTATAGAAGCAAAGAGGTTCTTCTGCAGCTGTACAAGGCCCTGGTGAGACCACACCTGGAGTGTTATGTGCAGTCCTGGTCTCCAAATTTGAAGAAAGACATTCTGGCTATTGAGGGAGTGCAGCGTAGGTTCACGTGGTCAATTCTTGGAATGGCGGGATTACCTTACGCTGAAAGACTGGAGCGACTGGGCTTGTATACCCTTGAGTTTAGCAGACTGAGAGGGGATCTGATTGAGACATATAAGATTATTAAAGGATTGGACACTCTGGAGGCAGCAAACATGTTTCCGTTGATGGGTGAGTGCCGAACCAGAGGACACAGCTTAAAAATATGGGGTAGACCATTTAGGACAGAGATGAGGAGAAACTTCTTCAACGAGAGAGTGGTGGTTGTGTGGAATGCTCTGTCCCAGAGGGCAGTGGAGGCCCAGTTTCTGGGTTCATTTAAGAAAGAGTTGGATAGAGCTCTCAGGGATAATGGAATCAAGGGTTATGGAGATAAGGCAGGAACAGGATACTGATTAAGGATGATCAGCCATGATCATATTGAATGGTGATGCATGTTCAAAGGGCAGAATGGCCTACTCCTGCACCTATTGTCTATTATTGTCTATCGCACTCTCAGCTATCATCCCCCTCACCCCACCCCCCTCCCATTTATCTCACTACCCCCGAGGCTCCCTGCCTCATTCCTGGTGAAGGGCTTTTGCCTGAAATGTCGTCTCTCCTGCTTCCCAGATGTACCTGACCTGCTGCACTTTTCCAGCACCACACTCTCAACTGTAATCTCCAGCATCTGCACTCCTCACTTTCACCAAAATAAATGGAGCAGTGAACTTTTTCCAAACCGTAAAACCAAAGTTGAGGAATGTCATGTTGTTCTTAACTAACATGCTGGTGAAACAGGAACAGGTAATCTGCCCAACTTTATTTGCAAGAGCAAGGAGAATGTTTCGCATCGTAATGGGGGTGTGGAAAAAAAGCAAAAGGGCTCATTTGCATCCGTAGAGCAAATCTGAAGCTGGAACATTTTAGTCTTAAAATGGGCGTGTGAGAAGAAATATTGTAGCAGTTGATGCATGTTGATGATATGTAATGCAAAAGTGGTAGCACTACCTTAAAGTACATTAAGACAATCTGATAAGCCATTAAAGTTAAAATGTAAAACTCATGAAAAGTCAATTTCTGGGGCTGTTATCAGAAAGACATTTGAGGAATATGTGACTGACTAATTGCATAGAGCAGTAGAAGAAAAATTCTTCAATTCATAGTTCCTCATCAATTTGTACTATCTTGAGAACTTTTATTAAAAATGGGAGACAATATTGCTGTAATATATTGCCAGAACACTGGTATATCTGTGCAATGAAGTGCGTGAGGGCCACAGTTACACAGTGGAAATAATTATCTTTTCTTCATTTGGAATTGTTGTAATTATTAATTGGTGGGGTAAGAAAACTGATAAATCAGATTTAGAATCTTACTGTTACTGGAACACATAGCCTGGTTAAGCATTATTAAGGACCCTTTTCAGGCTATTTGTCAAGCCTCCTGCCAGGTAAATGTGAAATCTGTGAGAATCAGCCTTGAGGAGGATATTTAATGCAATTTGCCTGTGCCTATACCAGTGCTATCTCTTCAATCAAGATGATCATGCATAGAGAAATGCCTGGTAGTGGTAATAATAAAGATATGGATAAAGTAAGTTTGCAAGTAGAAACGCCTAAGCTTTATAAACCAGCTCCTTCTGTTGAAATTTAATCAATGGGTCAAGCCTTTTACATTACTAAATCAGTGCTCCAGATTCAGACAGCAATTATTCATTTACAAGTGTGATGTTAATTTTATTAAGTTGTTTATTAACTTTTGACATTGAACAGCCACTTCTACTACTTCAAAGTTTAGTTATCATTTCCCTTAGTTTTGTTTTTCACTTCCCTTAATCAGGTCACACTTCCAGGCATCCATTAAATATTACCCCTCTTGCCACCATTCTAACAGGGAGTCAGTGCTGCTATCATGTCGTGCTTACATCTAGAACAGGATAACAGAATGTCAGCACCCTGTGTCCATAGGAACACATGCAGTGTTGTTGATATTGTTGTTGCCTTTGTCTGTTGCTTTTGTTCCAAATATAGAACAGGGATAGATTTTATCTGTGTTATTGTATTGCTTAAATTTATAATTTTAGTAATGTTATAAATTAAACAGAGACTTTGCTTACAGACAATTCCATGATTTATTAAAGTAACAGTTTAAGTATATGAGTCATTGAGTTGAATGGCTGTATTGTCCTTTCACTGAGTTGCATGTTTTCTCTGCTTATGTTAATTCAATTTAGTTATAGTTTGGTGTCGGCAGCTTATCTACATCTTTGCTGGCAGTGACATCAGAGGCAATGCCACAGCATGTGTGGTGAGTGTGTCCTCTGTAATTGTAGTGGCCAGAAACATAGCCTGCAACCCCCTCAAGATGCATTTGTGCAATCAGAATAAAATGAACCAGCAAAACCAGCCAATGTAATTGCTTGTTTTTTTCAGTATTACAAAATACTTCTTGATGTATCATTTTTGGGTGTAGTGTTATTATTAATACAGCTGAAAATTGATTTATCATAAAGAGTAAGCAATTTTAATGTCTGGTCCTCAACATTAATAATGTTTTTTATCAGAAATGAAAATGATTTTAAAAGCATACTGAACCATTTCCTAGCTTCAGTTCCAAAGAAAATACTTTGGACTCAGAATATTAACTCTGTTTCTCATTCCACAGATGCCTCCAGACCTACTGGGTTTCTTCAGCATTTTCAGTTTTTGTTCCAGATTTAGAGCATTCACGGGAATTTGTATTTTTATATTTCCTCGTTTCATTGGTGAATGAATGAGTCAGCTTTTTTAGTAAAAGAAACATTATTTTAACATGCAACATTTCAAAATGTACCTTAAGCATTTGAATAAGGAACAAAGCAACTTCTCAAACAGTTGGTGAAAATATCCCATTTATAGTTTTTATATGAGAGTTCAGACAGTTTAGTGGAACGGACTGACTTCTGGTGAAACTTTTTCTGACCAATGTTTAAGTTCACAGAAACTTGAATTACATTTGCTTGAGTGTCTGCAATCTTTTGAACTCATTCAGCCAGTTCCACTTTGTTGAGGAAAGCAAGAGGAAGTTGTGAAATATATTTATGTACATCAGACACAGGTGCCTGTATCTATTGCTCATCAGCTACAGTTCTCATCAGGAAACATAAACTGATCAGACTTGACAGAAAAAAAACATAATCAGTCAAATGGAATTGAAAAGAAAGTCAGGCAGGCTGAAACATTATCAGTTAATTTGTTTGACTATTCACAACCGATTTCACACCCTCCGTCTTTCAGATAAATTGGACTCTCCTGCTGGTTCAGTTTCCAATGATCTTGACAGACTTGTTGTTTGTGAATTATTACTGAGTCATGTCAATAATGTTTGGAAGAAAAACTGAACATTTTGCTCCATATCTATGTCTTTAATTGGTGAAGAGATTAAGGTTTATTCAGCTACAAATATTTAGCAATTTGGTTATAACGATTATAGCTGAATTATAATTAAGTAAATATGAATGTGGATAGCTGCTCCAAGAATCATAAGATTATGGAAAATCAAACACAGATTGAGGCTATTTGGCTTATGTTGTCTCCAGCAATTACAAACATTAATTGCACTTGAGTTTGTTCTTCATTTTCATTTTCAAGGATCCAAGGCCACAAAATTCGGGTCCTTGGTGCCAATATCTTCAATGTTTCAGGTGACATTTTGTTTGCAAATGGTGTCGATGTCACATACACACACTCGGCTATGGCCCCTATGAGGAGCCATTTTGGTGAAAGCATTACTTGGGTGATGGGAGCATGTGTGAGCTGTGTACAGAGTTGACATTTTGTGACTTCAGCCAGTACCTAATGTTGATTTTAAGTCAGTGGTGGGATTTTTAACCTCAACATTCCAGCCATTGCTCTGCCTTCAATGAGAACCGATGAAGAGACATTCAATAACAGGAAAGACCCTTTAACAATGTGTTATTTAAAGGCATCTTCAGTTACTTGAAGTCTGTTTGCTAAATTTATTTCTATTATCTCTTTCTGAGTGTGTAGAAGTATCATAAGTTTTTGACTGCCATTTGAAGTTTATACATGCATTATACAGTTCACAGGAGTTTTAATACTTTGATGAATGCATTAGTTGCAGATACAATAGGGTTTGTACTTGGAGAAAATCACAGTATGCCATTTTGTTATGTTGACTGTGACGTGCTGAATATGACTGTTCTGAAAGTGGCTTAAAGAATAAATGCAGAGGAGTTTCTTCAGCACCACACACTATGACAATGTCATATTTATTTGATGGGAGAATAGCTCAGGATCTTGAAGGACTTAAACCTACCATCCGGTTCTTCCACACAGTCTCTGTAAAAATGACTGGTGGTAGAATCAAATTAACTTATGACACTATTCAAGAGAAAAGATGGTGTGGCCTTGACTTTGTTGGTTTCTACAAGGGATAAAATCAGAAGTCAAGTATTTTATGAGATATATATCCATTACTTGGATAATAATACAGGTTTGAACTTCCTAAAAATATTCTTGTATCAAATCTACAAGATAAGTGAGCCATTAAATTTGTACAGGCGATTGTCAGAGATTGATATATTTCAGAACACTGGTCATTTTAGTGAAGAATATATCATGCATTTTCAACAGGTTCAACTTGGGTCCCCTGTATTGCTACTGATGTTTAAGTTACTACTGGATACTGCTAAGGTCTTTCAGAGCGGAGTCAACCAGTGTAGTGATGAGGTTCTTTTCACTGGTCTGTAGGAGCCCAGCCTGGAAATTATAGCAAAGACAATCATGGAAGCTTATACTGAGGCGGATGATAGAATTGACAGATGAGCCAATTGTAAATGCATTATATTATTCAACTGGCAGTGTCAAAGAGCCTGATGAATGCTTACCTGTCTATTTCCTAAGAAGAAGCCACAAAGGCTATAGAGATGCCATGTGATTTTGTACAGCAGCATGCAAACATGGGAAAGGTGGTTGACTGGATTGATGACATATCCAACTGTTTTACAATCATCCAAAGACTGCACTTTCAGAAGAAAAATAAAATGCTGAGATGTTCCAGAGCAATTCCTGACATTTCTCTATTCCTTTGACTGTACATAGGCAGTCTTTTCTGAGGTGTGAACAAATTGAAAGGTAAAGACATATTTACATATTTATTTAGCAAATCACTGTTTTAGTTCAGTTTTGTTGACATGGAGCATTTACAGGCAAACTAGTTTGCATAATGTTTAGTAACATTTGGCGACTCCTCAGACACTGAAGCAATCCGTGTCCAAATGTAACAAGATATGAACAATATCCAAGCTTGGGCTGGCAAGTAACATTCGCACTGCACAAATATCACAAAATTTGACCATCAGCAAACAGAGACAATCTAAACACTGCCCCTTGACATTTATTAGTGTTACCATCACTGAATGCTCCACTATCAACATCCTGGGGGTTATCATTTATCAGAAATTCAACTGGACTCGCCACATAAATGCAGTGGCTACAAGAGCAGGGCTCAGGCTAGGGAATACTGCTGCGAGTAACTCATCTCCTGACTTCTGAAAGCCTGTCCAACATGTACAAGGCACAAGTCAGGAGTAGTTTCAATACTCACCACTTGCCGGGATAAGTCCAGCCTCAACAACATTCAAGAAGCTTGACACCATTAAGGACAAGGTAGCCGACTTGATTGGCACTGTATCCAAAAGCATCAGTAGCAGCAGTGTGTACTATCCACAAGATGCACTGCAGAAATTCAACAAAGATCCTTAGACAGCACCTTCCCAACTCACAACCACTTCCATCTAGAAGGACAGGGGCAGCAGATGTATGGGAACACCACCACCTTCAAGTCCCCCTCCAAGCTACTCACCATTCTGACTTGAAAATATATTGCTGTTCCTTCACTATTGCTGGGTCAAAATTCTGGAATTCCATCCCAAACGGCATTGTAGGTCAACCCACAGCAGGTGGACTGCAGCGGTTCAAGAAGGCAGCTCACTGTAACCTTCTTAAGGGCAATGAGGGACTGGCAATAAATTCTGGCCAGCCAGCGACACGGATATCCCACAAAATGAATAAGTTAAAATAAAAAGGCCCTGCCTCATCACTAGGTCAAAGCTCCATTTAACATAAATGTTTGAGCAGGCTCTTCAAGTCAACTGATTGTGATTTTATCATAATGTCTACTTGAGTGTGCAGGGCACTCATTTGTGGGTAACACAAAACTCAAAAGTTATTGTGCATCTCTAAACGATAAGCTTCAAAAGACCATAGTCAGTCTGCTGAAATAGGCAAGCAGGGGTGTGGGAGAACACAGCAAGCTAGGCAAATGGGTAGACAAATCTCAGAGGAAATTTAATACAGAGAAGTGTAACCTGTTTTATTTTGGTAGAAGAAACAAGGAAAGCCAATATTAAATAAATACTGTAATTCCAGAGCCGATGAAGAATCAGAGGGATCTTGAGTTACATGTGTAGAAATCATTGAAGATATCAAAGCATCTTAAAGCTACTATTAAAGCATATTGAATTGAATTTATTGTCATGTGTATCGAGGCACAATAAAAAGCTTCATCTTGCGAGCAATACAGCTGTATCATGGAGTTAAGTAGCATAGATAGTAAATAATAGGTAAACAGCAGCAAAAGAAACCCACAGGTACAGATGAATATTAAGAGTTTGTGAGTCCATTCAATATTCTAACAACAGTAGGGTAGAAACTGTTTAGAAACCAGCTGGTGCACGTGTTCAGGCTTCTGTACCTTTTCCCCGATGGTAGAGGTTGTAGAAAAGCATTGCCAGGGTGGGATGGATCTTTGAGAATGCTGGCGGCCTTTCCTTGACAGCGGGCCTGGTAGATGGACTCTATAGATGGGAGGTTGGCCTTTGTGATTGTCCGGGCCGAATTCGTCACTCTCTGTAACCGTCTCCGATCTTGAATGGTACAGTTGCCATACCAGGTAGTGATACATCCAGACAGAATGCTCTCAATAGCACACCTATAAAAGTTGGCAAGGGTATTCGCTGTCATGCCAAATTTCCTCAACTGCCTGAGGAGATCCTGGTCTCAATAACAAGGGTACAGAGTAAAACATGCCAGTTTAATAATACTGTATAAAACACTGATTTAGTCTCCTGTTGTTCAACTTGCTGTTCGGGGTACCACACTTGAGTGATGTGAGGCCATTGGAGAGGATGTACAATAGTCACAAGAATGTTTACAGGGATGTGGATGAATTAGAGAAACTGGTGTTGCTCTCCATGGTGGAGTTTTATAAGGTATTCCAAATCACGAGGAATCTGGACAGAATAAATAGGGAGAAAGTGTTTCTGATTGCAGAGACACAGGCCATCAACTTGTGATGATTGACAGAACAAGTGATGGCTATATGAAAAAAACATTTTTCATGCAGCAAGTGATGAAGATTACAATGCATTGTCTGAGTGTAATAGAGACAGTTACTAATTAGGTCTTAATACATAATTTGAGAATTATCTCAAGAAAATTTACAGAATTATTTAGAAATGAGATTAGCAGATTCCATAGGAGGTTTCAAAAGAGAGTTGGATATATTATTGTAAATGAAGTACTTTGAAATGACATCACTGTTGTAATTTAGGAAATATTTTGGAGTGGTTTTAGATAAAGATAATATTGGAAAGGAAGGAGATCATGAAATAGTTGATAGCACAATGGATAATTTTATATTGGGCTAAAAAGAAATTTATTAATGGAGACTTATGGCCCTCATTCTGCCACGTTGCAAAATTTCCCCTGAAGGCCAAAGCCTAGTTTGAATCCTGCTGGGTCCCAGTTCTTTAATTACTGGCAGAAAGACATGGAGGTTATTGTTCTTTTAAGGAACCCAGAATTCAATTAAGTCCCTTCCAGGTTCTGGTCTCATTTTCTCCACCCACCATTCCCCAATCCTTTGCAGTGGTTTGAACAGGAAAACATGAAATTTGGGTGATCAGAACACAGGGGATCTGTGCACAGAGGAAACTAAAAAAGGGTTCTCTCAGAACAGCATATATTTTGGTGGTCTTTGAACAGATCCTGGCTTTGAAGCAGGTCTGAAAATACATCAGAGATCATGTTCCACTGTGTGTGTCTGCAGTGCGAAGTACAGGGGACAGGAAGGCCAAGGGAATGTGGGTTGGGTAATACCCAATACTATTACCTGTGGTTAACAGTGCTTACTAGTCAGTTTAAAGATGTTGAGGAAGGGAGTTTCTGGGAAAACAATGCCATTGGGATGCCATGTCCAGGGAGAAAATGTTCAGAGTTGTGCATTGGTGTTGCTGTGTCCAGGGATCTCATATAGAATATGGCTGTTTGTGAAATACAAGATCTCAAAAACAAAGTGAATATTTCCATTTAGTTCTACATTTGTATGAGAAGTAATACAAGTGCTTGTAAATATATGAGGTATTTATTTTATATTAGTGACTTAAAGTGTTATTTATGGCATTTTCCCAGATGACAATTCCTGCTGCTGTGTGATCCTTGCCATCCCGATTCATGCGATATTAGGCGAGAGTTATTTGCAGTAATTCTCTGCTGCCATTTTTCTTCATATTTGTGGTAGCCTGGGCCTATCATAGTAATGAGTAGTGGACCATGAATCAAGGCTGTGTACCTGTGGAATTGGTACTGTTCTTAGATAGCAAGAAGGTTTATTGTATGGTAGCAATAAGTACAACTACACTTGAGCAGGCATAATTACTAGGACCTTAGGCACTGATATATCTGCTCCCTCTGAAAATGAGAGGACAACTCTTTGTCTCCACTCAGAGACTGCGTGTGAAATTGGTAAAATAGATGGAGCCAATGTAACATAAGCACTAAAGATTCAAAATGATCACCTTTAGAATAAAATATATCCTTTTGTTCAAAATACTCTTCCCCGAATAAATTTATATTCAAATTATATCGATTTTATATGACTTCCTAACAGTAACATTTTTTAATAGTGAAAACACGATCATTGGCTCCCTTTCCACTGATACCATAGCATTTCCTTTCTCCTTTATGAAGTTTTCAGTATCTACTGGTACTTCAACATATCCAGTTGTAACATATGACATATTAAAATCATTCATTCAAAATAAGTGCAAGTATTTGCAAGATCTGTTGCCTGGTGCTCATTTAACTATCAACATAAAAATAAAACATGCAAAAACCATGGGAATATAAGAAATAGGAACAGGATATGGCCATTCAGCCCTCTGAGCCTGCCCCACTAGTCAGTGAGATCATGGCTGGTTTTCTGCTTCAATATCATTATTTTACGTTACTTTCAAGGATCCCATATCCGAAAACATTAGCCTGGAGTTCTGGATTACTAGTTTAGTATCATTACCACTATGCTACTGCTCTTCCTCAACAAGGAGAAATTTATTGATCTCTGTTTTGGATATATCAAATTAACTGAGAGTCCGCGTTTCTCTGGGGTGGAGAATTCCAAAAATTCAACTCCCTTTGAGTAAAGATGTTCTTCCTGACCTCAATTCTAACAGTCTCCATTTATGCTCTGAGACTGTGCCCCCAATTCTAGCTCGTGGAAACATCTGTCCCACACCTAATTAAAGTAGCAGTAACGTTATACGAGCCCATTCATTCCTCATCAGGGGATCCAGTAAATGTATAATTGTTACTTTTTGAACCTAGTTTTTGTGATATAACAGTTGATATAACAAGCGTTACAGATGGTACCGGGTAAAGACAAAAGCAACAATGATTCATAACATAACAGGCCAGGTAGAGTTGTGAAGAAGCAAGTGATGAGCAGCATCCACCAGGTAACTACTCTGACTTTCAAGTTGTCAGTTATCTCCATCGAGGATCGTGGGAGCAGAGGGAAAAAGTACAAGCTGCAAATGAATGAAACCTATTACAGGTATTAATGTGATTTAAATTCACAAAAATAAGGTAGTCATGCCTATCTGCGAGATTCTGACCTCAATGGTGCAGCATTAAGAAAATCAGAAATTTTTGTCAATGTCACCACAGTTTCCCACATTTGCCATTGCCCATGTTGCTCAAGACACAGGAGGACTTTGCCTGTAGTTACTGTCAAGGAATTTTTAGTTGTGAATTAAAGACTTTTAGTAAGATCATAAATGTCTTCATCAAGCTGTCCCAAAAAAATCTTAAAAGAAGGTTTGACTATCTACTCAAAATTTCATCAAAACTTCCCACTGAATAAATATCATGAAGAAGACAAATAAGATCTTTTTTATGCAGTCAATGAATCATCTGTTTCTGTTCAGTTCCAACATCAACTTCACAATCCTCTGTACCTTTTTCCTTGTGAAAGAATAGAATCACTATGGTGCAGATGGGGCCATTTGGCTCATGAAGTCTGCACTAACACTCTGAAAAGCATCCCTTCAAGACTCACACCTCCACCCTATCCCCATAACGCCATAGTTACCATAGCTATCCCACCTTCCAGAGACACTGCTGACAATTTCCCATGGCCAATCCTTCTCACCTGCACATCTTTGGCTTGTGAGAGGAAACCAGAACACCTGGAAGATTTCCATGCAGGCACAGGGAGAATGTGCAAACTTCACACAGATAGCCACCCAAAGCTGGGATTGAACCCAGGCCTCTGGTGCTGTGAGGCAGCAGTGCTAACCACTGAGACACTATGCTGCTCCATGTTGCTGCCTTTATAGAATCACAGAATCCCTACAGTGTGGAAACAGGTCATTTGGCCCAACAAGTCCACCTTGACCCTCCAAAGAGTAATCCACCTAGATCCATTCCCCTACCCTATCACGCTACATTTCCCATCACTAATGCACTTAATCTACACATTCCTGTACACTATGGACAATTTGTCATGGCAAATTCACCTAACCTGCACATCTTCCTTTGGTGGGAGGAAACTGGAGCACCCAAAGGAAACCTACACAGGCAAGGGGAGAATGTGCAAACTCCATACAGACAGGCACCCGAGGATAGAATCATACCTAGCATTATGAGGCAACAGTCTAACCACTGAGCCACTGTGCAGGTTATGGTTGTTTAAAAAAAAGATAAGCCCAAAATATGAAACCTTTTAAAATTTGAAGGAATATGTTAAGGTGGAAGTGGATAGATTGTTTGCACTTGTGGATAAGTCCAGAACTAGGGGGAATAAATGTAACAAGCAAAAGAAAATTGTGTAATCTTGCATTTGAGAGATTCATATGTGAGGGAGAAGAGAAACCCAGACATGGGTTTGGGAAGTAGGTAGAGGAAGAAGGCTCACATAAGATAAAAAACAATGAGGCCAACTAGTTTATGTGACCGTGCTTCCAAGAAATTCTGTTCAGTTTTCTGACTACAAATATTGATTTTATCACAAACAAATCATTAGTGCTTATGAAAGAATCAGAACAAGTGTTTGTTGCTATCTGAGGGATGATGAATTCCACACAATTGTTCTGTCATTAGATCAATGTTACCACATTTTTATTTCAGTAAGCTTTTCAATTCTAGAATTAATTTTAGCAATTACGGGACTGTTGCACTGTAACTCCATATTTACCTTGCAAGAAGCTTAATAACAAAATGGTTTATCATTGTACTGCTGGTGACTGAGGACAACTGCTTCTATTGATTACATTTCAGCTGGGAGGCAATTACAGGGCTTTGCTATCCAATACAACGATAACCAACTGCCACAGATATAAGATAATTGGCAAAAGGACAAGGAAGGAAATGAAGCTTTCTTTACAAAATGGAACAACTTGTTATGATCTGAAATGCATTATTGCAAAGGTTGGTGGAAAGTTTCAAAAATAGGTTTGATTGCACTTAGCTTCTCACAAGATATTGCTGTCTCTGGCAAGGCCATCTTATTTTCTCTATTGCTAATTTCCCTCAAAAGTGATGGTGAGCCACCTTAAACTACCAAAGTGCAGAAAGCTACTCGTGTACGTTGATGTTTAAGGTGGTGGATAGTGTGCCAGTCAGCCATGTTGCTTTACCCTGGATGGTGTAGAGCTTCTTCAGTATTAATGTGATGGAAATGGATTGCTATTTTCAGCTCTTCAATAATAAATGCTTCCCTCAGCTGAGATTTTTTATCTCCTACAATTCATGATTGGCATGGCTGCCCAATTCAAAATTGAATCTCATGACATTGTTATATTGACATCAAATATAGGCCGAGCAAGTTAATAGTATTTGCTATTATTTCTGCAGAAAGTCCATAGCATTTGATGCGCAATTAACTGGGGAAATTGAATATTTGTTGTTGCAAACAATTCTCTTTCACCATGAGGTTGAGCAAAATGGCATCTTGTTGGATGGCTCCTTGTTACTATAGATTGCATTATTGATAAAATGTTGAATTGATTCTGTGCAAAAAGTGTTTGTAAAGATCTGGAACAG
Organism: Chiloscyllium punctatum; assembly: GCF_047496795.1. Lineage (NCBI taxonomy): Eukaryota > Metazoa > Chordata > Chondrichthyes > Orectolobiformes > Hemiscylliidae > Chiloscyllium > Chiloscyllium punctatum. Next base: position 123,634,569 of record NC_092743.1, read on the forward strand.
AGAATTTGAAAGTAGCTTTTGAGGAAGCAGCAGATGTGATATATTTCGATTTCGAGAAGGTGTTTGATAAGGTACTGTTTGGCTACATAATAAGTTAAAGTAACGCAGTGTTAGAGGTAGTACATTGGCATGAATAGAGGATTGTTGAACTAACAGAAAACTAAGATTTGGGGTAAGGGGGGCATTTTTACTAGTAACTCGTGGTGTGTCACAGGGATCATTGTTGGGATCATTATTATAACATTAATGACTTGGATGATGAAAGTGCAAACCAAGTTTATGGACGACACAAAAATTAATGGGAAGACAAATGTTGAGGATGACACAGAGTCTGCAATGGGGTATCGTCAGGTTAGACATGTGGTCAAAGACTTTGCAGGTGGAATATAATGAGAGGAGGTGTGAGGATGTGCAAATTGGCAGGAAGAATAAAAGAGCTGATTACTTAAATGGGGAAAGTCTGCAGAAAGCTGCAGAACAGAGAAATTTGGACTTCCTTGTGTGCAAATCATAAAAAGCTAGCATGTGTATTCAACAGCTAATAACCAAGGCAAATGGAATGCTGGCCTTTATTTCAAAGAGAACGGTGTATCAACATAGGGAAGTCTTACAAAAACAATACAATGTTCTAGATAGATCACATCTGGAGTACTGTGAACATGTTTGGGCGTCTTACCTAAGGAAATATTTCCTAGCACTTGAAGTAGTCCAGAGAAAGTTCACAAGGTTGATCTCAGGTATGCCTTTTGAGGAGAGATATTAAGTAGTTTGGGCCAATATTGATTTGAATTTAGAAGAATGTAAGGTGATCTCATTAAAACATGCAAGATTCTTCGGGGACTTGAAAGGCGAGATTCAGAGGGGTTATTTCACCTTGTGGGAGAGCCAAGGGACTCAGGGCATTACCTCAGAATAACGGGTCACTCATATACGTCAGAGTTGAGGAGAAATTTCTTCTCTCAGATGGTAGTGAATCTGTAGAAAACTTCATCTCATCCTTGACAATCCAGTATCTACACCCCTCTGTGGTAGAGAGATTTTTAAATAGTAAGGATATCAAGGGTTAAAGGGAAAAGACTGGAAAGCGAAGGTTCGGATTATCTGTTCAGCCATGATCTTACTGATTAGCAGGGCACACTCGACGTGCTGAATGGCCTTCTCCTGCCCATATATCTTATCGCCTTATGATTCCTTATAACGAGTTCAAATTCACCTTCTAAATTGAAAAAACATTTCCTCTTGGTTTTTTTGGTTGTTAGATTTTTCAAATCTATTAATTGCTTGTCTCAAAAAACATCTTTAAAAGGAGTAATTACATCTGCATATATCCCAGTTTTGCTTGTTGTGGCAAACTGCAGCATACAATCAAATATAATTTAGCAATTAGTCTTTTTAATTCAAGAAAATGGAGGTGCAGGTGTGTAGTTAATATTCTGCTCATGCATTCTCAGATGCAGGCTGAGGGAATATACCATTATTTTCGGAATTATAAATGCCATAAGCCATATTTTTTAACTACAGCTGCAAATTCACATTCATTTACAATTAATCGGTAGTAAAATTTAACTAGTGAAGAGTGCCTAATTGTTTACTGCCAACATATATCAGTGTGGAAACTTCTACCTCTTAATATTATATTTCAACTGAGCTCTGAAGCAGGAGATTCACATTCATTGCAGTAAATGTATGACACAAATATCTAATTTTCTCTCGCTTCTCTGCTGCTTTACAAGTTTAAAACTCAACACACTCATTGCTGTATATGAATTTTGAATGGAGTCTGACTATAATTAGGTGTAATGATCCTTGTCTGCAGGCCATTCTGAGTTTATAAATCACATTTTAAGTTTTTTTTTGCATTTGTGTCATTTTTGGACTGAAATTGGTCTTTAGCTGCAACGCATAATGAGCAATAGCAAATCTATTTACCTCGGCCAATTTACTTCTCTATTGACCGAATGCAAAGTGAATTCAGGCATGTAGCAAAAAAGGTTCCCAATTCATTTACACCTGTTTGCATTACATTGAAGACCATTTGCCCTACCTTTGTCTCTTACTAATTTATGATGTGGAAGTGGAGCTAATTGTTATCAAATCAGCCATGATCTCGTTGAATGGTGAAGGAGATTCGATGGGCTGAATGACCTACTTCTGCTGCTACATATTATGGCTGTCAAAACAAGACTTTGACGTACACAACAAATGTTCTTCTCCAAATTGATTATAAGGTCACTCTGAATTAACCAACACTATGTGGTTCCACTCAATGAGTTGAGGGTCCGTTGCAGGTTCAGTCCATGTGAATTGATGAGAAGTTCAGAATCAACACTTAACCACTTAACTAATTTTACATAAATGTCCAAGCTATTATGTATCTGCAGAAGAACCAGTTTTATAATATTGCAATCTCAGTAGTACTGTAGAAGAGTTACCACAATGGTGTATAACACCATCCCCTATCAGTATAAGGGCAGCATAAGTAATCTTTTTGCTTGAAAATATCTCTAGGAAGGTATTGACCAAAGATCAGACTGATAGGGCAGTTAGCAAATATAATAGATGCCAAGGCTATTAATTATTTAGCAGCCTTGCCCTAGGGGCATGGCTGCTAATTGGTTAGTGCATTTGGCATCTGTTCAGCTCTGCAGTTTTAACAGTCAAGGAAGGTAAGCTTGAAATAGTTTTAAAATCATAGAATGGAGTGCAAGAAAGCAAAACCCTGAAAGGTCTACTGAAAGGTTAGTTTGTCCAAAAAATAGATTGGTTCATTCAGTAAACTCAACTGTCAAAGGCTAAAGGTGGTTGCTGATGTGCAAATGTTAAATCAGAGATAAAAATCACAGGGCAATAGTTAAGCGAAAAAGCTAAAGGCAGCAATGTCTATATTCTGGAATCAAGTTACAAACAACTAGGAATTTTGAGATAGTATGTATATCTTGCATTTTAGAGAGTTTACATTAAGAGCTTAATTTACTGTATCTTGCGAGTTTGCCTACCATAGAAACAGGAGTTAGCTATTCAGCTTGTTGTGCTTGTTTGGCCGTTTATTACAATCATGGCTGACCATCCATTTCAACACCTTTTCTCTGCAATGTAAGTTTGCAAGCTGCTCACTTAGAAATTATCCGATTGCTATAAAGTCTGCTTCATAACCCATGATGTATTTTAATTATTGTAATAAACTATTCACAAAGTTAACCAATCCTTAATGAGTGGTTAATTATTGGACCATGGTTATTAAGATGACCAACCCTGCCCAACTTTCTTGTCCACGGAATTGAAAAGAAAAATGGGCAGAGGCTACAATGAGTTGTTGATTCAATATTGGCTATTGTGCTACTGCTGTAGTTGAAATTTCAAATTCCTTTGATCACATTTACGTCAACAGTCTGGGTGGGCTCCTGACTGTGTCAGTGAATTGTACTTAATGTTGTGTTTGGGTTACAAGAGGGAATCAGGGTAACTCCAGGCCCTATAATTTAGTTCTAGTTATCCTTCAAGTGCAGCAAATATTGCCATTGAATTTGTCCTGTTTAGTGTTTCACTTCACTGCACACATCAATATATGATTATGTCACTAAAATGGGAAAAGTCTGGCATATTTGTTGTTTAGATGGAATCACTTGCTGCAGCTTGGCCCCCAGGCAGTCAATACATTATTGTAGGGCACGATAAAATACAGCTCATCTTAATTTTCAACACCAGCGATTTCTGGCAATAGAGCTGTATTTTAGCAGATCATTAGCTGTGATTGATTGTTTATGATTACATGATGATGTCAGAAACAGATTGCTGATTTATCTTATTGAATGCCGTCTGGTATCTGTAGTCTTGATGGTTATTATATTCAAATCTTCATTGCTTCCTTTTGGGTAAATTTAGAAGAATAATGCATCTATAATCAAAATGCAATGACAAACTGAAAGATGTGAGAGTCCTCTAATATGAAATGGAAGAAAATGAGTAGTCTGTGAGTCATCATTAGCATAACACAAATGAACAAAAAAGGACAGTTTGTACTGAAAAGGCAAAACATGTTTCTGCATCTATCCTCTTGCAGTTGCATTTTTAAGATAGTGACTAACGGGCTTAATAGTGACTATTCTCAATGACAACTAGAAATGGCTTTGAAAAGGTGGATGCTAGGAAATTGTTTCTGTTAGGCGAGGAGACTAGGACCCGTGGACACAGCCTTAGAATTAGAGGGGGTCATTTCAGAACAGAAATGCGGAGACATTTCTTCAGCCAGAGAGTGGTGGGCCTGTGGAATTCATTGCCACGGAGTGCAGTGGAAGCCGGGACGCTAAATGTCTTCAAGGCCGAGATTGATAGGTTCTTGTTGTCTAGAGGAATTAAGGGCTATGGGGAGAACGCTGGTAAGTGGAGCTGAAATGCGCATCAGCCATGATTGAATGGCGGAGTGGACTCGATGGGCCGAATGGCCTTACTTCCACTCCTATGCCTTATGGTCTTATGGTCTTATGGGCAATAAATGCTGCCCAGAGTTGAGAGTGGGGTGCTGGAAAAGGACAGCAGGTCAGGCAGCATTCGAGGACCAGGAGAATTGATGTTTTAGGCAAAAGTCCTCCATCAGGAAGATAAAGGGATCCTGCCTGAAACGTTGAGTCTCCTGCTCCTTGGATACTGCCTGACCTGCTGTGCTTTTCCAGGGTCCCACTCTCGACTCGGAGCTCCAGCATTTGCAGACCACATATCTCGTAATAAATGCTGGCCAGCTAGCAATACCCACATCCCATGAGTGAATAAATTTTAAAAAAAGGAAAAATGTCCCATGTTAACAACTATAAGCTCTTGGAATATAATTGAACACTTGAATGAAGTTCGTGACAATTCTCTTCAATACAGAAGATAATTCTGCATCTGGTGGATGATGCTTTACATCTGAAGTGCAAATTCACAGAACTTAGTGCTGGAATTTTCAATGTATTAATTTAAAATTACCTTTGGAGGCACAAAATACAATAATACAGAGGGCAGAAAATTGAGGTAGGTAGTCATCTAACAATTCTCACTTTCATTCTGGGGCCTGAATGAAGCCATGGTAGAAAAAGAAAATGATGCATTTAGAAGACTATGATGCTTGTGTGCAGTCTGACTCACTGGTATAGGACAAATAGTAAAGACTCTCTGTAATGGCCTTACCTTCAGTTTGCCCTGACACTTTGTCAGGTTGCATATTGGCAACAAATTCCAGTGTTGCTAAAGTGCCAGCATTTAGCATATTAAACCTACAGTGCGTACAAACCCCATAAATAGCAAAGTCAAAAAAATATTGTCAGAAGGCACCCAGCATAAAGCAAGTTTATGAAGTCCTCCCTGAATTTGCTGATGATTCTATCGCTGTGTTAAACTGACATTAGTGATATAACTATTGGGTGATTTGAAAAGCACGAAGGAGGACAAGTCCCCAGGACCTGATGGAATCTCTTCCAGAATGGTGAGGGACCAAGTGAGGAAATTGCTGGGACCTTGTATGAAACCTTTGTGGTCTCTTTAGTCAGGACTGGGGTCCAGCGAACTGGAGTAGCCATTGTTTTCCAATGTTTAACAGCGACAACAGGTGTAATCTGGGAAATTACATGCTAGTATGCCTTATGCCAGTGGTAAGAAATTATTGGAGAAGATTCTTAGAGATAGGATTTGCTCATGTTTGGAAAAATATGATCTTATTAGCGATAGGCCACGTGGCTTTGTGAGGGGAAGGTCATGCCTCACAAACTAGATCGAGTTTTTTGAGGAAGTGACAATGATGATTGATGAGGACAGGGTGGTGGATGTTGTCTCCATGGACTTTACCAAGGCCCTTGATAAAGTCCCTCAAGGTAGGCTGATCTAAAAGTGGTGAGCTGATGAGGTGGATGCAGAACTGGCTTGGTCGTAGAAGACAGAGATTAGGGGTGGAAGGATGTTTTTCAGACTGGAAATCTGTAACAAGTGGTGTCCCACAGGGATCAATGCTGGAACACTTGCTGTTTTTATGATTTAAAAGTGAATGTAGGTGGACTGATTAGTAAGTTTGCAGATGATACAAAGGTTGGGGAGCTGTGGATTGTTAGTAGGGTTGCCAAAAGATACAGCAGGATATATATGTATATATATATATATATATATAAAGTAAGAGATTTGGGTGGAGAAGTGGCAGATGGAATTTAATCTGGACAAATGTGAGGTGATGAGAGGCATGAATAGAATGTACAGAATTACCGGGGACATAGATTTAAGGTAAAAAGGGGGGAAGGTTGAAAGGAATTGTAGGAGTTAAGATTTTTTTACACAGAGGGTGGTCAGTTGATGAAATGCGCTATCAGTGGAGATGGTAGAAGCAGATAGAATAGCAACATTTAAGAGGCATATTGACAGAAACATGAATTGGCAGAGAAAAGAGAGATACAGACTGCATAAAGCCAAAACATTTTTACTTGAGAAAGGCATCATGTATCAGCATATTCCTAGGGGGGCTAAAGGTCTGTCCAGTGCTATCCTGTCCTTTTCTCTTTGCTTTTTGCTTTTTTTTATGCATTAAACTCATGTTTAATATACTGCATGAATAAGGTTATGTGATTTACATTTAAAAATATAGTTTATTTTAGAATTTGGATTTTGAACTAATGGCATGTGGGTTTAGATTTGTGTATGATGAGATATAGTGTTTGTGTTTTTGTGTTTCTGGAGCCAGGATTATTTTAAACTCTGAATGACAAAGGAAGTCCCTGGGGTGATAATGGAGTTGTGAGGCATTGGGAAACTTTTATAAACATATACGAACATTAGCCTGGTTTCCATTTCGAAGGACTGGGAGCTCTCTTCTGCATCAGCAAAAACCCATACATAGCTTTTGTTAGCTGTTTAAAATAGTTCCTTCTAAATAAAGGGAATGGCTTAGAACTGTTAGGAAATATGTCACCTCAATATAGGGATTCTAGTTTGTAAGTTCTAGAACAGAAGTGTTTTTTTAGAATCCTGAAGGGATTTGAAAGTGCTTTTAAAACTGAAAGTGTCGAAGCTCAGTTGTGTGACTAATGAAGAAAATGTCTCAAGACTGGAAATTGAAAGAAACAGTTAAGTTAAAACTAAAGATGAGGTAGAAAAGCAAATTACCTCTGGTATTTGAGGACTTTGAAGTGATTGTGTAGGGATAAGTGGAATAAATACTATTTGTGTTCTTCAATCTTTCATATTGTGTTACATAACTTGGTTCATTCTATTTTACCTGTCATTTTGTGTGTTTCATAGTTAAAACAATATCTACAGCATCGTGTGCTTGTGTTTCAGTGAAAGGGCACTTTGTTGTATAAAAATAAGTAATCTATCAAGCCCTATTTGAGTCTAGGATCTGACTTATCCAGTGATAACATCAACTGGGATGGTAACAACAGTGAACTGTTTACCTACTCAATCAGTGTCTCAGACTTAATGTTCAGCTTTGACTCATCCTGCCAATTTTCAACTGCAAACAATTTTCAGTTTTTAGTGTTGTTAGAAATCTTGGGAAGTACTGTGCAAAAATCATTTTTAAACTTCGATGGATTTATTAAACTGTCTAAAAGAGTATGGAAGACAAAGGAATAAGTATCACAGGGGGTTTCTCAAGCATCCCCTACAAAGTTTTGAAGATCAGCAGAAAATTCACAGAAGTAAGGAAATTAATTTTTAAAAAAACAGTTGCCATCAGTTATATAACTTATGTTTCCTCTCAGAACAGAGTTATTAAAATGCATGGGGCTGCATCTTACATTCTTTGTGGCTAAGTGCCAGTTGTGCAAAATTGTTTTGACAAATTCTTGCCACAAGGACCAGCTAGATTTCTCACCATATTTCACAAACACACATCATTTACCAACCCTGCCTCAATGACATACCTCACATCAGATTCTAGTCTTACCTTACCACTCACTGTTTACAGAATAATTCGTCACTCACGGGATATCTGCCAAAGGCCAGCATCTCTGGTTCCTGCTCCATATTTAAAAGATCGCTGGGCACCCAAATGAGCATTGAAATTCTGAAGCAGCCCTGCTCATTAAGGGATAGATTCTGAACATGTTGTGGAAAGGGGTAGGTGGCACCCTGCTTCTCTGACAGAGATTTGGACATCCTGATGGATGGGGCTGATCTACCTGGAGGGCCTTGGCATAGACCTTGGCAGCCTGACCAGAAGTCACCACCCAGGATACAGAGGAATGACCAGTCATGCTATGAGAAAAGCAATGACCTTCACTGCTCTGCCAGGTTTAGTTAAGGTGGCCGGATGCCAACAATGTGGGATCAATTTCTGCACTGGCTGAGGTTACCATGAAGGGTTCTCCTTCTTAACTTCTTCCTTCACCTGAACCATAGTGGCCCTCAGGTTAAATCACTGTCTCTAATGAAAGTGCAGCCTATGGTCCATTAGGATTATGATGATTTCACTTTAAACAGTAATCTGATCTCTGCTCCCTCACATTTACTCAATGTCTGCGACTGCAGTCATCTCTGTCACTCTCAACTGTGCCTGCAGCATCTTCTATCACATACTCCCATTTCACTGCATACTCTCCATGCTGCCTTTGTGCTGCGTCTGGACACCTCACCATCCTTCCCCAACTGCACCAGTAAGAACAGCTGTGCTACCCACTTTCAGCTCATTCAATACCTCCCTTTCTGTTATTCCAGGAGAAGACAACAACAATAAGGCAGAAAAGGCCTGTATGGATGGAGGGGTACCTGACATCTCGACAAGGAAAGAATCCTGACTCTGACAGGTGAAGTGTGGAACCATATCCCCACAGGTATACGATAAAGAATTGTTGAAAAAAAGACTTTAATTCAATAATTAAAATTAGGCTAGTTTATGATATGTTCAAAAGATTGTGTTTGGTCTGTAGAATGTGGGAGTTTGCATTATTGAGAACGTAGAACAAACAACATTACAGTGCAGTATAGGCCCTTCAGCCCTTGATGTTGTGCTGACCTGTGGAACCAATCTGAAGCCCAACTATTCGACACTATTCCATTTTCATCCACATGTTAATCCAATGATTATTTAAGTGCTCTTAAGTTGGCGAGTCAACGACAGTTGCAGGCAGTGCATTCCATGTCCCTACAATTGTCTGAGTGAAAAAACTACCTCTGACATCTATCACCCCTCAATTTAAAGCTATGTCCCCTCATGCTTGCCATTGCCATCAGAGAAGATGGCTCACACTGACTAATCTATCTAACCTTTCGATTATCTTATATGTCTCAATTAAGTCTCCTCTCAACCTTCTTCTCTCTAATGAAAACAGCCTCAAGTCCCTCAGCCTTTCCTCATAAGACCTCTCTTCCATACAACATCCTAGGAAATCTCCTCTGAACCATTTCCAAAGCTTCCACATCCTTCCTATAATGTGGTGACCAGAACTGTATGCAATACTCCAAGTGTGGCCACACCAGAGTTTTGTATAGCTGCAGCATGATCTCATGGTTCCAAAACTCAACCCTCTACCAATAAAAGCTAACACACTGTATGCCTTTTTAACAACCCTATTAACCTGGATGGCAACTTTCAAGGATCTATGTACCTGGACAATGAGAACTCTCTGCTCATCTGTACTACCAAGAATCTCCACAACCACCTGATGAAGGAGCAGCGCTCTGAAAGCTAGTGCTTCCAATAAACCTGTTGGACTATAACCTGGTGTTGTGTGATTTTTAACTTTGTACACCTCAGTCTAACACTGGCACCTCCAAATCAAGAATCTTACCATTAGCCCAGTACTCTGCATTCCTGTTACTCCTTCCAAAGTGAATCCCCTCACACTTTTCCATATTAAACTTCACTTGCCATCTCTCAGCCCAGCTCTGTAGCTTATCTATGATTCTCTGTAACCTACAACATCCTTCATCAATATCCAGTACTCTAGCAGCCTTCGTGTCATCCACAAATTTACTAACCCATCCTTCTATGCCCTCATCCAGGTCATTTATAAAAATCACAAACAGCATGGACCCAAAACAGATCCTTGTGGTACCTCACTAGTAACTGAACTCCAGGATGAACATTTCCCATCAACTATCATCCTCTGTGTTCTTACAACTAGCTAATTTCTGTTCTAAACTGCTAAGTCACCATCAATCCTATGCCTCCGTATTTTGTACACTAGCCTACCATGGGGAACCTTATCAAATGCCTGACTGAAATCTATATACTGGATTAGTGGTGCTGGAAGAGCACAGCAGTTCAGGCAGCATCCGAGGTGCAGTAAAATCGACGTTTTCGGCAAAAGCCCTTCATCAGGAATAAAGGCAGAGAGCCTGAAGCGTGGAGAGATAAGTTAGAGGGTGGGGTTGGAGCGAAAGTAGCATAGAGTACAATAGGTGAGTGGGGGACGGGATGAAGGTGATAGGTCGGGGGCGGGGGGAGGGTGGAGTGGATAGGTGGAAAAGAAGATAGACAGGTAGGACAAGTCATGGGGACAGTGCTGAGCTGGAAGTTTGGAACTAGGGTGAGGTGGGGGAAGGGGAAATGAGGAAACTGTTGAAGTCCACATTGATGCCCTGGGGTTGAAGTGTTCCGAGGCGTTCTTCCTCCAGGCGTCTGGTGGTGAGGGAGCGGCGGCGAAGGAGGCCCAGGACCTGCATGTCCTCGGCAGAGTGGGAGGGGGAGTTAAAATGTTGGGCCACAGGGCGGTGTGGTTGATTAGTGCAGGTGTCCCGGAGATGTTCCCTGAAGCGCTCTGCTAGGAGGTGTCCAGTGTCCTTGCTTAGTGGTAGTGACACTACTAGTGCACCATAAGATGCCCCCTTGATCTGCTTTTTTTTAAAATCAAGATCATCCAGACATTTATATAATATCTTCCAGTCAACCTGCTCCAAGATGGTATAACAGACTTCTGGTGCAGATCAGACTTAAACCGGGGCATTCTGGCTCAGAAATAGGGCTGGGATGAAATGGGTAGATGGGTAAAGAGCAACTTTCCCTCTAATTTTCTTGTGGGCCTCAAGCAATGACTTCCAGAAATAGACATCAATGCTGCAATTGACATACAGAACATTGGAGCAGCCACATTCACGCATAGAAGCACTGTTTAGAGGGAATGCTGGTAGGGAATGGCTAGGTGAGGTGCATAGCATGGGCAGGGAATAGGTGATTGAGGTCAATAGGTGGATGAAAATAGTGGACAGGGGAAAACATAAGAGAAAGTGAGGTCTGCAGGTGATGGAAATCAAAATCGAGAGTGTGTTGCTGGAAAAGCACAGCAGGTCAGGCAGCATCAGAGGAGCAGGAAAATTGATGTTTCAGGCCAGAGCCCTTCTTCAAGAATCACATAGGCTGAAAGAGGACTCAGGGGTTAGCACTGTTTTCTCAGAGCATTATGGATCCGAGTTTGATTCCAGCCTTGGGTGACTGTTTGGAGTTTGCACACTCTGCCCATGTCTGCATGGGTTTCCTTTGGGTGCTCCAGTTTCTTCCCATAGTCCCAAGGTGTGCAGGTTAGATGGATTGGCCATGCTAAATTGCTGGTAATGTCCAGGGATGTGTAGGCTATATGGATTACTTTCTGTAGATGTGGAGTTGCGGGAATGGCATTGAGGGAAGCTGAGTCTGTGTGAGATGCTCTTCAGAGGGTCAGTGCAGACTAATAGGTGGAATGGTCTCCATTCACACTGGAGGGATTCTATGACTCACGATCCCTTCCTTGGTCAGCTTTATCATTTTGTACTCATCAGGACAAATTCAACATGGCCAAATTTAGAAATGTTATTACACACTTCTGCAGCAGATAGTACATGAACTTGGACCTCCTGGATCAGAGGTAAGGACACTGCCATTGTACAACAAGAGCCCCTTAGTCTGCTTTATTTAGTTAGTTAGTTGAAAATCACACAATACCAGGTTATAGTCCAAGAGGTTTATTTGGAAGCACCAACTTTCAGAAAACAATCCTTCCATCAGGCGGTACTCCAAAAGTAAGTGCTTCCCAATAAACCTGTTGGACTATAACCTGGTGTTGTGTGATTTTTAGCTTTATTTATTTTTACATTCTATCTATTTTCTAACCAACCTTTTCAGAGATGTTATTACAAACCTCTGAAGCAGTTGGGTCTTGAACTGAGGTCTCTTAGTCCAGAGGTAGGGAAACTACCATTGTGTCACAAGAATCTCTTTTGTCTGCTTTATAAAAGCCTCGGGTGATGAGTTCCAGCTTGGCCAGCCATTGCTGGTAATTATGAGAAACCATACTCAATGATGGGGAGATTATTATTCCCATAAGCTATGTAGAGAGAGGACAGAGATACTCTGACTCATAAGAGAAGAGCAGTAACTTCTGGATAATTTGCTCAGAATTTAGATCACATTCCAGGGGATAATACAGGCTTAGGAAAGAGAGGTAATTACTGATTGACAGATTAGTAACTGCGACGTAAGAGATTAATGAAGTAGGTCTTACAGACCTTTGTTCTGTAAGACCATAAGTTCTGCCCACTAAGAATAATGAGCATTAAGAGCCAATGTTCCAGGAGCCAATTCCATGAAATTGCCATCTTGTACATGAATCTTTATGAGTCTCATACAGGAAGATGATGATAAGGTTATAATGGTTTCTTTCTTCAAGAAAAGATTAGGCAACATTGTGACACATACAATAGAGATTCTAGCAATAATATTCAGGAAGATTGAATATTTCAAAAGATTCCTTTATGTCCACATATCATGTTGATGAACAAGATTAGTGAATTAGCATGATACATGATACAATGAACAGAGAATGCAACAGACATCATATTTTTGAAGAATGGAGCAATACATTGAGTGTTGGAGTAATTATTAATGAAGCTTCATAATTGGATGAAAATGGTGATAATGATAAAACATCTTACTCATCGTGATAAGTTACATCCTTTTGATATTTGTCCTGTGTTGCCTAATGACCCTCAATACAACAAAATACATTTAATTTAATGAGATCCTGAATTCCTATTTTTAAAACTTCACAGGATGAGGACATGCTAGCTAGACTAATATTTATTGACCTAATTACCCAGAGGGAAGTTAAGAGCCATACAGTATAGGTCTGGAGTTACACAGGATGGGTAAAGATGGCAAGTTCTTTAAAGGACATGATTGAAGCAATTTTTTTTTACCAATAATCGACAATGGGTTCAAGGTTTTCCAAGGAAAGCGATGGGACCAGAGGGAGTACCAGGCTGTGCACTCAGAACATGCACAGATCAACTGGCAGTGGTCTTCTCAGATATCTTCAACTTCTCCCTGCAGCAGGCCACTGTTCCTGCCTGTTCCAAGAGAGCTAACATCATCACTGTGCCTAAGAAGTTTCATGCAGCATGTCTCAATGACTACCGCCCAGTGGCCCTAACTTTGGTGGTCATGAAGTGCTTTGAAAGGCTCGTCATGGCATTAAAAGCTCCAGCCCCCCACTACTCATGCCCAACTCCAATTTGCCTATCAGACTGACAGATCCACGTCAGATGCCATATCACTTACCCTTCACTCTTCCCTATAACATCTTGACACCAAGAACAGCTATGTAAGAATCCTACTCATTGACTACAGTTCAGCCTTCAACACTATTATCCCCTCGAGACTGATTACTAAACTTAGTGATCTTGGACTAAGCCCCACTCTCTGCAACTGGATCCTCAGTTTCCTGACCCAATGAAGATTGGGGACAATATTTAATCCTCACTAACACTCAACACTGGAGCCCCCCAGGGGTGCATACTTAGCCCTCTACTGTACTCATGGTATACTTATGACTGCATCGCCAAAAACCAGACTAATGTCATTTAAAAGTTCACTAATGATGCCACCATAGTCGGGCGAGTCTCCAATGGTGATGAAACAGACTAAAACGGGAAGTGAAAGACCTGGAAAAATGGTGCACTGAGAATAACCTAGCTCTCAATGCTGTCAAAACCAAGGAACTTATTATTGACATTTGGCAGGATGTTACTCATGTCCCCTTATACATTAACAGCACAGAGGTGAAACAAGTGGAGAGTGTCAAGCTCCTGGAGTGGTCATCAACAACAAGCTTTCTTTGTCTCTTCATGTGGACACACTGGTTACAAAGGCCCAACAATGTCTCTTCTTCCTCAGGCAGCTAAGAAACTTTGGCACGATGGCAAATACCCTTGCCAACTTTTATAGGAGTGTCATTGAGAGCATTCTGTCTGGATGTATCACTACCTGGTATGGCAACTGTACCATTCAAGATCAGAGACAGTTTCAGAGAGTGGTGAACTCAGCCTGGATAATCGCAAAGAATCCATCTAACTGACCCGCTGTCAAAGAAAGGCCACCAGCATTCTCGAAGATCCATCCCACCCTGGCAATGTTTTTAGACAACTTCTACCATCAGGGAGAAGGTATGGAAGCCTGAACACACATACACTGAAACAGTTTCAAAATTGTTGTTAGAATACTGAATGGACTCAAACTCTTAACATTCGCCAGTACTTGCGTTTTTGCTTTTGCCGCTGTTTACCAATTATTTACTATCTATGCTACTTAACTCTGACATCTGCCTGTATTGCTCGCAAGACAAAGCTTTTCACTGTGCCTCGATACACATGACAATAACTTCAATTCAATTAATCATTTTGGCTCTTTATTCCAGTTTTTTATTGAATTCAAATTTCACCATCTGCCAAAGCAGGATCCAAACCCAGGTACTAGGATATTACTTGAGTCTCTGGATTAGCAGTCCAGTGACAATGCCACAATGCCTTCCCTATTATTACATGAATTCTAGTTGATCAATAGAAATAGTAATAGGAGAAAACTTTATAAGTTTACATTTTTGATCTTCAGAAACTGTCTTGCCACAATGGATTTGAATTTGGAAATCAATCTTTAGAGACAGTTTTGTAAAAGGCCGATCAAAGAGAAAGAAGGAGATATGGTATGTTCAAATGGGAGGAGCCTGCATTGAAGCCAAAACAGTGGAAATGAAATTGTTGTCAATTGTAAACCAGTTACTTCCCAAGCTGGCAAGTGAAGTTCACCTGATTTCAGAAGGTCATAGTAGCCAAGTTGACAGAATCAGGAGCACAGATTCATGTTACATGTGTCATGCTAGCTACCAACCATCTAAATATTCCATGATTTTTACCTTGTAGGACATCCTGTATGTCATACAGATATGATGAACTTTCTAATAAGCATTAACATATAATGTACAGTCATTATCATCAGCTGGTTCTTAATATGAGTATGGAGTATATTGAGGATTGCATGCTTCTGACATTGGTCTTTATGGAACAGAATTTGCTAAATTTCAATCTACATATCTTGGTTTCGTGGAATAAAATGTCTCACAAGGTACTAGTCTGGAGTGTAGGATTTATTTTTTTTCTGCTAGTCTGTCTTAGCCTAAAGGTATTTGTACACAGGAACATTGCAGCCTGATGGACATGTTACAGCCACTTTGAATGATTGATGGCAATTTGCTCTCATTCATTAATTTCAATCTTAGTGTATCTTAAAAGAGAATTTCAGGGTGTCCTTGGAGCATAGCCTTCATCCGCCCCTTGAAAGATGGCCAAGTAAGAGTTGAGAACACTCAGGGGAGACGGTATATGGCCATCTGGAAATTATGTCCAATTCATCTAAGTTGATTTTGCAGTAGTCAAGGAAACAAGACCAGTTTGAGACAACTCTGCAGCTTACAGTCAAGAAACAGGTCAAATTTATGGTGCTTCAAAAACTAGATCCGAGAAGACCTCAAATATGGAAATAAAAGTTGAGGTTATCAAGCGTGAAATCAATCGTTGTACTCATATAGAAAAACACCTGGAAGATGACAATAATAGTCTGAAGGTATAATTTCAGCGGCAATGTATAAATGAAAGTAGAAGATTCACAACATATTTTAATGATTGGTCCAACTGTAGCAGTGTCTGTTCAGAAGGGGAAATAGGAGAAGTCTTGAAGATCCATCCTCTTACGCAAAACTGATGTGAAACTGACGCGTCATTCTAACAGCAGTATTGCATAGTCAGGTGAAGTTTGGGCTAGAAGGGACTATGATGATGTTAATTACTATTAGCTGGTTAGAACAAAGTCTCTTCAATGGGAGGAAATTTGTTTAGGAATATACAGTTAAGCAGGTTTGAGTTATTTATAGCATTGATCTGTAAAACTACATAAGATATTGAAAAAAAAAGTGGTAAGGTTTGATGGTGTGTCTTGGCATCAAGCACCTAGTAAGAAATTTATCCAATGGACCATTGGATAACCCATAACCATATCTAAAGGTATAAAAATTCAAAACTTCAGGAAAAATCACAGGAGACTGGAAGGAGTAGGAATTCTAGCCTAATTGACTTTGCTTTCTGAAATGATTCATCAAGGTTAACTTCGCAGCGATCATAAGTTTTGATCTATGTAAGACACCATTTATGCCAAAACTCCGAGGAAATTCTGTGAGTCACCATCATTGACAGAGAGATTGAGAAAGACAAACCAACTAAGACATCACTGTACCTAACCAAGTGACTAAGAACTACAATCCACACGACTGTAAAAGGGAAATAATGGTACCTTCGCTCTCTCCTTGAATCTGTTCAGTTTATCTGTGGGAGAAATCTTCCATTATTTGTGAGTGTTAAATAAGCTTTAAGACACTGCAAGAATTAAGTAGAGATTTCTATGTTCACAATAAACAAAGAAAGAAAAATTTTCCAGACAAATCTTGAACACCATAAAGGCCAAGGTCGACAGAATTCTCCAGAAAGGCCTTGGGAAACATAATGAATTAACTGGTTAGGAAATGTAAGTCGGGAATAAGGACAAACAGAAAGAGTGTTGAAACAATTAGCACTAGGAACAGAGCCAGGCTCGAGTAAGATATTTTAAAAAACTCTGTGTGAGTGAATAAAAGATATGTACCTATGACTGGAGAAATCTGCTTTTCAAGTGATCATATCCAGACAGAATTGGAATTTGAAAAATGAACTTGCATACTTAATTACATGTGTATAAAAACAGTTTTTTGGATTTGACAGAATTCTGTACTAGCTAGTCTAGGATAAACTCTCTCTGCATTCGCTTGAATAAACAATCATAAATCTGTACTTGAGGCTCCTGTGATTGATCATTAGGAATAACTACAACATATTCAATTGCAGAAGCCATTATAGCGAATCAATTCTGACTTCAAATTTTCACCCACTTCAGAAAGAAAATCTTCCAGAAAGTAACAGGTCTGAAATGATACCAGATTTACCTTACTTTCATCTTTGCACGTGTTTGTTATTCAAACCAACTTTTAATCTTTGTTTCTGCAATTCAGCTAATAATTAACACTTTTTGCTTAGCAAATTTCAGTAATAGTTTTGCAACAAAATAACATTTATCTGGTTCACAGACTAACATCTTGCTACTGCTTATTTTTAAGAGGAAACACTCAAAAGCTAAAAGGGAGAAAAATGAGCTGCACAAATTCACAGTTCATGGACTATTCTTGGACACACCAGAAGTGGTCATGTTGCGTCTGAATGGTGACTCAGCTTCAGTGTAGTATATGAAGCAAATGAAGGCACCTAAAGAGAAAAAGTATTGAATGTTGATGATGTTTCAACAGACCACGGTACCAAGAGACAATTGCCTCACCATAAGGGTTGCTAGGGATGTTAAGTGCAAAAGCCTGTAGCATATACTTTAATAAATTCACAGCAAAGTTAGTCACAGGTTAAGCAAGAGGCTATAGCTATCATATATGATGTCACAAAGTTCCACAAACAATTTCATGGTAAGGAATTCACTTGTTAACTCCCAAATCCTTTACACTCATAGAAAGGGACAGAATTCCTAACAGCAGCAAAGTTCAGAGACGGCCATTGATTTTGATAGTTAATCAGTGTAATATTAAATGTCATAAGCAGATCATTTGATATATTATAGTTACATGCACCTAAGTACAGAGAAGAGCTTTGTTTTGTGAGCAGTACAGATCATAGTAAACAAGATATACAGATCATCGGATGCTTAGACAGAATCAGGCTTACAAGGTTCCATGGAGTTCATGGATTGGAGGTTGGCTTCTGTGGTGGTCTGAGCTGTGCACATAACTTTCTATAGTTTCTTACAGTTCTTACGATCGTCATCATGCTAATGTAGACAATCTTTCAAGATTTGGGGCGGCATGGTGGCTAAGTGGTTAGCATTGCTGCCTCACAGCACCAGGGACACAGGTTTGATTCCAACCTCGAGCAACTGTCCTTGAGGAGTTTGCACATTCTCCCTGTGTCTGCGTGGGTTTCCTCCCACAGTCCAAAGATGTGCAGGTCAGGTGAATTGGCATGCTAAATTGCCCAAAGTGTTAAGGTGCATTAGTAAGAGGGAAATGGGTCTGCGTGGGTTACTCTTCGGGGGGTTGGTGTGGACTTATTGGGCCAAAGGGCCTGTTTTAACACTGTATGGAATCTAATCTAATCTAATCATTCGGCATGTAGGCAGATACATTCTTAAACACTGAATTACTTGTGAACTTACTTACACACAAAAATGTCATGCCAGTATCTTTCAGAAAACATAGCAAAGAAGCATGGAAGGAAGTGTGTGCAATAAAATATTCAATTATACTGTAAATGCTGGTCTGAACAGTGGAATGGTGAAATACGATAGGAGTATCTCACATGTATAAATGAATTAAGTACAGATCAAGACTATCTTGCTTCCTCACCATATTGGTAATTTGATACATTCTGATGAATGTATCACATTGATACTTCTGATTAATTTTTACAAGCTTTTGGTAATTACTTTAATCTGAAAATAAATAAAGTTCTGGGAAGTGCAATATTTAAAAGAAGAATTTAGCATTAAGAGAATCTATAAATAAGATATTTAATGATCTCCACAAATTAGTATTGAATATAAAACTGAAGCGTAGTATGGAGACTTGAGATCAGAATTCTTCGGAGACACATAGGTATTACTGATGAGTCTTTGCCAAATTTATTACAGTCCAAAGCTGATTTTACTTTGGATAGAAGTAAGTGGATTGTCCTGTTAGCAGAAAATCTTGAGAGGTGAAAGACCAATGTATTCTAACAGAACAAAATAATTCATTTAATTTCTAACATATATAAACAGTGAAGACATTCATGGAAAGCCAACACAAAGGCATCATAAAGAATAAGCTAACAGTCAATATCGGCGCTGTGGAACAAGGGAGCCTCATAGGTACATACCCAGCTATTTTTTCCAAAAAAAAGAACGAGATATCTCTAAAACTGTAGGTCACTTCAAGAAGTGTAGAATGAAGACCCAGTTCCAGACCAACTAAAAATAATTAAATGGCTATTCATAGAAAGATGCTAATGTGGTAGAGCTACGGGCATCAGAATTGCATTCCTCAGGAAAATTGGTGATCCAATGAACTAGAACTTGGCAGAACCTGTATCTGTCAATGGACACTAATTTATTTTAAATTTCATACATGGTTAGTGTCACTTCCTTGACAGATAGCCTACCACCTGTAAATAAACAGATTTTATGCTGTATAGAAATTAAACTTCATAATATAGATGAAATCGGTCCAGATGGATCAGACCAATCAGCTTCTATGACAGAGATTCATCAGATGAAAGGTCCAGAAGATGTTATAGGGCAGGGAGGAGTTTCCTTTAAAGGGAAATTATAAGGTTAAGGATCCTCAAGGTATGGCAACAATCACCTTTGTTCAACAGGAGTGATAGCCTCTGCAATGGACACTCAAGATATGAAGTGTCCTCCAGTAGAGAGAGACTTTGCACATTTCATTCTGTAAAGACAGAATTAAGATCAAATGTTCTATGCCAAAGACTCATCAATTTTCCAAGTCTGAAGAGAACATGTTCTGGAAGACTAGTGAAACCACCTGACTTCATAATGTTGTGAAGATGGAGTCTTGGAGGGTAAGAGTAAATATAATGAAACAGCAAACTCTTTATTACTGGCACCTATGAGACCAGGACTGTGCCAGTTGGTCAAATATTCCAGATAATCAAGAAGCACTGTAGGAACCCTGACCAAGTGAAGCTTCAAGACATCAGCAACCGTCAAAAAATCTATGCACAAACATCATCATAACTTTGAAAATCAAAGTAAAAACACAGTAATAGAAACATAATGTAGGGTATATACACACCACCATTATACCTTCAGTACAGAATAAATACTTGGACATCTCAGTAGATCACAGTATTTGTTGGTTTATCAAGACAGGTTGAAGTAAAGTTTGCTGTACATATGAATGTATAACTGCTAACTATGAGAATAAAATTTTGTGTTATATGATGAATAAAATAATGGTTCTAAAAGGGTGAATGATGGAGTCATCCTTAAACTCCAGACAATCGCATGCTGTTATGAACGCTTCTGTGCAGAAAAGGTGAACGTCATAGGATTCTGTTGAGTGGAAACATATATCCATGTCTCTCAATAGTTTTTGTAACAATATTTACCTCACTATTGTAGCTTGTACCTGATTGCTTTCTTGTCATCAACTGGATATTTTTTAAGTCAACAGAGTTTTCTTCTTACGATTCACTCAGATTTTCTTTCACAAGTAACCTTTTAGACTTGGTAAAGGAAAGAAGATGGTGGCAGCAAATTGCTCTAATAACAGCTGATGGCAAACATGAATTATTCCTTGAAAGTCGATTAAACTTTAAACAAATACAAAAAGCATCATAAACTTCCAAAAATGAAGAAAGAAGAAACCAAACAAAAAATAACTTGTAAGTAATTGATTATCCTTTCAATTAACACTGGTTGGGACAGTGTCCTTATTGCTGTAGACCATGTATTCAGCTGTATAAAGATTAACGCTGTGTTTTGGCAGTGCAATGAGCTCCAACTAGCAATACTGAGGCAATGCAGTGCTTCACATTGATTGGCAACAAGGTCAAAACTATCTGGATAACTCCATCAGAACATTTCATCATACATACGATACTCATTCCATTACATTAACAGACCAATTTGCAACACAAGGTACAACGTGATATTTGGATTGGGAAATCCTTTTTTTTATAAGTAACCACCACTGTTAAGCCTGATCTG
Organism: Chiloscyllium punctatum; assembly: GCF_047496795.1. Classification (NCBI taxonomy): domain Eukaryota; kingdom Metazoa; phylum Chordata; class Chondrichthyes; order Orectolobiformes; family Hemiscylliidae; genus Chiloscyllium; species Chiloscyllium punctatum. Next base: position 123,655,627 of record NC_092743.1, read on the forward strand.
TTCTGTTCTCATGATCTACCAAAGATAAATGATGCTTTTTTAAAAAACTTCAGTAAGATATTTATTCCTAATGAGGTGATATTTCTGTTAGCTCCTGTAACACAAGAGCTATTTGTCAGTCAAATACTACTGAAAGATTCCATAGGCACGTTTTAAGGCTTCTGATACCTGCATACATAATTATAGTTATTGTCACAACTGGGCTACAACTGAGCAATATGGTTACTAACGGTAAAATACATCCCTCAGCATGTCTTGCATCAAGCGGCCCAGTAAACTGGAGAGTGAGACCTTTATACCTCCAGGTCACATGGCATATATTCCGATGATATTATGAGCACTTCTCTTAACGGTCTATCACATACTAGTTGTGAAACAAAAGACAACAGGGTGAGTGCACATGGCATTCACTACTTTGGAGCTCACATCCAAAAAAAAAGTCATTTGAAAGCCCAAATTCTCACCCTTTGTTTTTGTTGCTTTAAAATATTTTTCTGTAAATATCTTAGCACTGTGTACAAATATCTGGAAACAAATGCAGGTCCCAATTGTATGGATGTAATCACTAATCTGAATATTTTCATGGAATTAATCAATTTAATTTATTTTGTGTAACTTGTCTAATCCTCTGATGACAGTTTCAGATTGATTTTCTCTTCAAGTGACAGGACTTGGTTCAATGATTTATTCAAATCTTTTGTTGATATTTACTGAGTGCAGCACATCTAAAGTAGACATGGGACTTTTGCCTGTCTCTGATACTTGCACATCAATATAAACTTTTCCCCTGGGATATTTCTGTGAAGGAGTGAGGGCTTTTTAAAAAAAAAGCGTTGTTGCTTTTTATTCATTTTAAAAAAACTCTATTTCCATGGTTTTAAAAGTCTTGTAGGGATCAACTCTTGTGTATAATTGATACAACAGCATATAAAATACTTTTGTGTCACCTTTATGTTTGTAGCAAATGGTGTAAGTGAACAATGTACCTTTGTTTGGAGCATCCTATAATCAGAGATTTGTCTTTCCTGCCAGGAATCAATAATGATCAGATGTCTCCCATTTCCCTCATGAAAAGTCAATTCATTTTGGTCCATTTTCAAACTAGCAAGCACAATGCTGACTCTATATGCCTAGTCATTTGAGTGGAACAATGTTGATAAATTAGTTGACAATCCTCATTTTAATTACAAAGGTGAATTGCAAGCATGAGTAAACTGTTGATTGGAGCAGCACACTTAATCCATGCTTCCATTAATTGCACATCATCATCTTGTTTAAACTGCCTCAGAGGTGTTGAGACATGGAAATCTGGGTTTCTTTTGATGCATTGGTAGTGTCCCTACATCTGCCACAGAGGTGTGTAACAACATCTCAGAACAGGTAGATTAGAAAATGTCTAGAAGCAGCAATCTGCAGAATACAGATGGAATATCTGAGGTGCAGATCAGAGTTGATAATCAAGAAGAGGTGATGGCATAATAGTTAAGTCAGTGGACTAGTAATCGAGAAGACTAAGATTAATGCTCCAGAGACAGGGATTCTAGCCTCGAGACTGGTGGAATATAAAGTCTGAAATAGCTCAGTTATAGTCAGTTCAATACTGAAGAAGGGATTCCTACATGAAACATTCATTCTGTTTTTCTTCACAGATGATGCTGTACCTCTGGGTAGTGCTGTTTTAATTTGTTTTGAAGACATCGTAGTTAATATTTTCTGAGATTTGTGTTTTGAAGGACTGTGGAAAAAATGGATTGGTTTCAAATTATGAGTTAAATCATTTTGGACATTTGATTTAATGGATAGCCACATCATAAACAGTATCCATTTAAAATATACCTGCATTGTAAATTCTCTAAAGTGGAAGTAGTTGGTAATATAATTAATGACGCCATTAAACGTGTAATAATGCAAGGTTTTCACCATGATTGCTATAATGCTAAATATATTTTTATTCCACAATTCTAATGAATTAAAATTTCACCATCTGCCATTGTCCAATTTGAGCTCATGTCTCCAGAAGGGTTGTATATCTATAGAATTCCTTGCCCAATGAAGTAGTTGACACTACTTCAGTAAACATTTTTAAAGCTAAGGTAGATAGTTCCTTTATTGTTCGAAAACTAAGGAGTATGGTGAGTGTGGGTAAGTGGATCTGAGTCCACAAAAAGCTCAGCCATGATCTTATTGAATGGTGGAGCAGGCTTGATGGGCCAGATGGCCTTCTCTTGCTTCTAGTACTTTATGTTCACATGTTCTTGTGACATTAACTTGGGTTTTGGAGGATGAGTCCAATGACACTACTACTACTCCACTGCCCAAGCAACCAATAATAGACGGGATGCAAACTTTCTGTCCTTCAGGGATATGATGTCCTGCCTCAGAGAACTGTCAGTTAATCAGGGGCTGGCAACTCACCAATACTTTGAATGAGGCATCATTTGTTGTCCACTTAAGGACCTCAATTGGAAGCCGACCAGGGAGTCTAACTATAGACCTTTTCACCCAACTAACTTCTGACAAAAGGAGGAAAGCAGTAGTGATCAGCTATCCATCTAATTAAATAGTCTTCTTCTTCCCATGAGTGACTGTACAATTGTTCTTCATGCATCTTTCATCTCAGTAACTTTTTCAGGCTTGCAGGCATGTTATTTCTGAATTCTTCCAATAATCATAACTTACTTAGTGTCCTCAATTTTATTTTTGTTAACTATTGTAATTGAAGCATTAGTCCCTCAGCATTTCGTTTTCTTTAAAAATTCTACAGATGTTTGGTTAGGTTTCTTTCTCAGAGTTCCAAATTTTAATTGATAAGCTTTAGGGACGAGCTATAGAGATTGAGTTTTTTTTTAACAGTTTCATAATCTGCCAATCTTTCTTCTGACAAATTTGTTAAAACACTCTGTAACATTAAAGTTTAATCATCTTTTGAACACTTCATCTGCTCAGCTACTTTTTCAAATGAGTTGAAATATCTTTACATACTCAAGTGCTGGCAAGAGCCCCAAGTCTACTCCAAACTGCTTAGAAACATTTAACCTTTCTAAGTTAGAATCGATTCTAGTATCAACAATCACTCATTAACACTTGAGGAGTCTTTGTTCTCTGATGGATATTAGATTAGATCACTGCTATATGCCACTATTTTAAAATCAAGACATAATATTAGATTCATAAATTTATGTAAATCAGACACCCTTCATCACATCAGCCAGAACTTTCAGTCAAACAGGGACTCAGTTGTTTCAGCTCACAAAAGAATTTCTGCAACATATATTGTGCATCCAGTAGGTGAATTGGCATGGACGTGTCACATCTTTGCATGGGAAACACAAGGGGCAAAGATAGTGTGCACAGGAGGAGAGGCATTTCATGACATGAGTCCAAGATGGATCATGGGTGCTTTGTGGGTGTCATAAGTTGACATGTGGGGTGTTTGGAAGGCATGCAGTGATGAGGCATGTGGATTATGTAGAGGGTAAGGTGTTGTGAAAAATGAGTCTTATTTCTTTGTGTGTTTTTCTTACATGCCCTGTGTATTTTCTTATTACAGATTGCATAAAGTCTCACTGCACTGAGGCTTATTAAGAAGGCCCCTTCCACCACCAGCAAGGTCTGTGGCTGCCTCAGAACTTATCTAGGATTATCAGACTCAACTTCAGTCAGCACCGACCTCTGATATTGAGGATCAAGCCCCTGGAACCAGTATTTTCTGAAATGGATGCACACGCCAGTAATTTACCCAACTCCCACTACCTGCCTTAAGGATGAAAGCCCAACCCACTAACTCTGTTTCTCATCTTGCAGATGGTTCAAGGCTCACTGAGTGTTTGCAGCATTTCTCTCTTATTTCTGATCTTTAACATTCACCACGTTTTGCCTACTGAGCAAGAAAAACTAAAGTTATACAGATGCTGTACACAGATACAATTATAAGCCATGTCATCGGATTTGGACATCATTTCTCCTGAAAAGGCACATTGATTTTAGAAAAAGGACACTGCAAATTCACTGGAATGATAGCAGGGCTGAAAGGATTAATTGATGAGGTCAGGTTGTATAAATGTAGGTTTGAGGCCCTTGAGTTCAGAAAGTTGAGATGTGGTCTAATTTAAGGGTAATAAATTGATTCATTTGGTTGTTTTTGAAATGTTCTTTATTCTGGTGGGACATTTCAAAATAACAAGGCAAAATTTTAAAATTGGAGCAAGACAATTCTGACTTGATGTAGGGAACTTTTTATGCTGCTCAAAGCTTTGTCGAAATCTTGATTAGTTCTTTCACAAGGCTATAAATCGGATCAATTAATGTTTCAGAGAAATTAATGAGCTGGAGGAGTAAAACTAAGAATCTAAGGACACAGATAAAACTACCATGAAGCAGTATCACAGGTTAGCAACACAAAAAAAAATGTTATAAGTAATTATTTTTGGGGTACAATAATGAATACATAGGCATGATTCATTAGCTGTATGCAGTAAGGTCATGATCTGACTCTAGCATAGTTCAAATTCTCAGTCTAAAAACAAATAAATGTACTAGAATCACAATATCAGAAATAAGAAGTGAAGTAGATGTAGTCATTCAGTATCCCAAATATGATCTTCTGTTCAGTTAGATATTTCTATTCAGCTGCTCCATATTTTAAATCAATCTACCTATCTTGTATCTGCAACCCTTAATGCCTTTCATAACAAAAACCTATGAATCTGAGCTTTTCAAATTTTCACTGGCCTATTCTTAGAAATTTCAGATTTTATTCTTAGTTTTTTGGGGCAGATAGTTTTAGATTTTCAGTGGGCATTTAATTCGGAAATACTTTTTTGACACCACTTCTGATGATGTACTGTTGTTCTATGCTCCCATCAGAGGAAGAAATTTCACTCTATCAACCCCATAAAATGTTTTAAAGTGCTTTAAACATCGGTACATTACTTCAATGTTGTGAAATAAAGTTTTCATCAATCAAAGGAAAATGTTAAATTGAAAATACGTAAGACCAAGAAAGATGTCTCTAAGTTAATGTGAATTTCAAAGGAGCTGTGTTATTGATGTACCCTCCCTTCGTTGGTGATCCTCAAAACTAATGACCATATAACTGCAACATTGGCTTATTTTAAAAAGAATTGTACAGTTACAGACTAGTTGCAGTGCATTCTGAGAAATGGTTCTAGCTATTGAATTACACGCAGCATTATTATATATAGGGTTAATACCTATCCTGAGGCATGTACTAACATCAGAATGGCCTGAAGTAAATAATAAAGAACAACAGGAAAATGTGCTGTATACACTTGTTTGATAAAATGTAAATAACCTTTGATAATAAAGAAGCACAACATATGTATGCAAGAAGAAATAAAACAATTGGTCCCTCAGTCAAGAAATTTGCACCATTCAAATCCAAGATATAACTGTCAGAAGCAGACAAATTTACTTTATTCATGTAAACAATTGTTCTTAAATCAGCATAACTACAATTCTCAGAGTTCAGATCTTCCAAGTGCTAAATGTACAGCTATCTGTAAATTAGTTTGAAAAGGTAGTCATCTTTATAGAATTCCAGGTGAATTATTTAAACAAGAAGATTAGTTTGTTCTGAAACATCTATACAATGACCAGTACTTTGCTGTCAGTTGCATAACAGGGGCATTTATTTGCAAGTTTTTGATAGGAGACTTTCTATCCTCGGGGATCCACTGTAGTCTGCTACTTTCTACCAGAACCTTGTGATGTCTGTGTGCATTGAAAGCAACAATGCACTGTCCCGTGATACACAAAAGTAAGTCGGATGGGAATGTGTCATTCATAATTTTGATTTGTTTTTACTGCTGGGCAGTCTGCCCTTGACAAGTGCAAGCTTATTATCTCCATTTTGTTCTGACATCAGAGTTGCAGGAAAATCCAGCCATGCCAGGTTTTAGTGCCATCCCATTCGTTGTTTTCTTCCTAGTCTGATACAATATCAACTGATAGGATAATCACCCTGTTGTTTAAACCAATTGTTAACACAAACATTAGGCCCATTTTTAGACCATATTGTTAGTTTCTATTGTTCATCCAAATCATAGTTTTCCTGAAAATAAACTTTGATGCTTTTCTCATATTGCTGCACATTGCCTTTTATGTTGCCTGCCCTTACACCACCTCCGTAGTCGATAAATATGTATGCCCAAAAGGCAATTACCAGCAATGCTGAGGATAAAAAAAAATACTATTTACTCATTTAAAGTTCTACTTCCATTACTTTTTTTGTTTTTGCTAGGAAATTTGTTGTGAAATTGATATTGATATTCCTAAAGCACAGTGATAATCAATCTGACAGCTTTGGATGTTGCAGTGGCAACAAACAGGGATGTGTTTTGAACATGTTGTTTCTTCTTTTCCATAATGCTTTCATCTTCAGTGCCAAAAGACCCAATATTCCAAACAAAATCAGAGCAACTGTGTGCTTTAGAATAGAAGAGTAAATGTAACATCTGCATCTCAGAACTTTGTTTCGTCACTTGCTGCAAAGGATGAAGCAGGGAAGGGTTCTCCAATCATCCGGGAAAGAGGCCTAGGGATCACAAAACACGACTGACCCATGTGGATTGATGATAAAGAACATTAAGCTCCATGCGGCTTGTTCATTTCAATGACATCAATGACTTTCTAGAAACATCAGCAGGGGTCAGTAGCACAACTATCATATCTCCCTGGTGGTCGAGTGGTTAGGATTCAGCTCTCTTACTACTGCAGCCTGGGTTTGATTCCTGGTCAGGGAAGCAGATTTCAGTAGAGCTATCAACACGTGTTTACATTCAGTACCATGAGTAGGTCAGCCTGATTAAACCCAGTCTGCATTGCTTCAAAATTAGCCTGCATTTCTTAAATGGGAGGTGCATTGTGGCGAAGCAAGTACCACCAGTTGTGGAGAAAGCTGTGATTGGAAGCATTTTCTTTTAAAATAAGACTTGATTTTGATAGCACATTATATAAATGCCATAACATCCCAAAGTGCATTGCAGCTAACAAAGTACTTCTTGAAGTGTAGTCATTGTTATAGAATCATAGAGTCATAGAGCATGGAAACGGAAACTTTGGTCCAACCAGCCCATGCTGAACATTATCCCAAAATAAACTAATTCCACTTGCCAGCTCCTGGCCCATATTCCTCCAAACCTTACCCATTCATGTACTTCCCCAGATGCATTTATATGTTGTAATTGTACCCATATCCACCACTGCAATGTAAGAAATGATAATACTATAACACTGTGATTCCTGAGGCTTGATCAGAAGTCACTTCCATTTTCTATCAGGCTGCACAGAGACAAATCCATGATATTGTTAATGTATATTTTGTTCCACGAATCCGGACAACACAAGTTTCTGTGCAATGGTAGATGGTTTATTATCAGACAGCCGGTGAGAGATTCAAAATGTCTCCAAAGTAACCATGTGTCTACTCGTGGTGACATTTCTCCACGAATCTCTGCCATACACACAGAGACAGTATTTTTTATAGGGATTAAACAAAAGGTTTATCAGACAGGTAGTCGATTGTCCTGACATGGCTTTAGATAGGTAGTTATGAATTTATAAAACCCAATGGATGTTGATGTCCTTTGATAACTTGTGAATGGATTACAGCGTCTGATTATTGTATTCTTCATGATCATGTATTGATGGGAAGAGATGAAAACAGAAGGGTTTTGCCTGTTCTCAAGGGGGGATTTACATACCTATGCTAATATGGAGGGGAAGTAAGACAATGGGAGCAGGAGGCAGTTTAACAGGGTTATGGCTAAGGCTATTAGTCTTGTCTGGGAAGGGCAAATACCTCTGTCTGAGGCTACAGGGGGATCCACATTTGTGGCTCCACTGGGCTCCATTTCTGAGATACAATCAGCCTCCCTTTTACTGCGATGTTCTGTCAATATTGTAAGAGTACAAGCTTTTAGTTGATACTGCAGTAGAGTCATAGAGATGTACAGCACAGAAGCAGATCCTTCATTCCAACTCGTCCATGCTGACCAGATATTCCAACCCAATCTAGTCCCACTTGCCAACACTGGCTCATATCCCTCCAAACCCTTCCTATTCATATACCCATCCAGATGACTCTTAAATGTTGCAATTGTACCAGCCTCCACCACTTCCTCTGGCAGCTCATTCCATACATGTACAACCCTTTGCGTGAAAACGTTGCTGCTTAGATCTCTTTTATATCTTTCCCCTCTTACCCTAAATCTATGCCCTCTAGTTCTGGACTCCCCCACCCCTGGGAAAAAGACTTTGTCTATTTATCCTATCTATGCTCCTTATGATTGTATAAACCTCTATAAGGTCACATCTCAGCCTCCGACACTCCAGGTTAAACAGCCCCAGCCTGTTCAGCCTCTCCCAATTGCTCAAATTCTCTAACCATGGCAACATCCTTGTAAATCTTTTCTGAATGCTTTTAAGTTTCACAACATCTTTCCGATAGGAAGGAGACCAGAATTACTCTAGGACCTTACCATTAAGTGTATAAGTCCTGCTAAGAATTGCTTTCCCAAAATGCAGCACCTCGCATTTATCTACATTAAACTCCATTGGCCACTTCTCAGACCATTGGCCCATCTGGTCAAGATCCCTTTGTAATCTGAGTTAACCTTCTTTGCTTTCCACTACACCTCCAATTTTGGTGTCATCAGAAACCTTTGAGCCAGCACTGTATCCAAATAGCTATTTCTCCTTGAATTCCATGAGATCTAACCTTGCTAACCAATCTCCCATGGGGAACTTTGTCGAACGCCTTACTGAAGTCCATACAGATCACGTCTACCGCTCTGCCATCATCAATCCTCTTTGTTACTTCTTCAAAAAACTCAATCAAGTTTGTGTGACATGATTTCCCAAGCATAAAGTCATGTTGACTATCTCTAATCAGTTCTTGCCTTTCCAAATACAAGTACATCCTGTCCCTTAGGATTCCCTCCAACAACTTGCCCACCACCGACATCAGGCTTACTGGTCTATAGTTCCCTGGCTTGTCCTTACCACCTTTCTTAAATAGTGGCACCACTTTAGCCAACCTCCAGTTTTCCGGCACTGTACCTGTAACTATCGATGATACAAATATCTCAGTAAGAAGCCCAGCAATCACTTCCCTAGCTTCCCACAGATTTCGAGGGTACACCTGATCAGTTCCTTGGGATTTATCCACATTCATGCGTTTCAAGACATCGAGCATTTCCTCCTCTGTAATATGGGCATTTTTCAAGATGTCACCATCTATTTCCCTACATTCTATATCTTCCATGTCCTTTTCCACAATGAATACTGATGCAAAATACTCATTTAGTATCTTCCACATTTTCTGCAGCTCCACACTAAGGCTGCCTTGCTGATCTTTGAGGGACCCTATTCTCTCCCTAGTTACCCTTTTGCCCTTAATGTTTTTGTAAAAGCCCTTTGGATTCTCCTTAATTCTATTAGCCAAAGCTATCTCATGTCCCCTTTTTGCCATCCTGAGTTCTCTTTTAAGTATACTCCTACTGTCTTTATACTCTTCTAAGGATTCACTCAATCTATCCTGTCTATACCTGACATATGTTTCCTCCTTTTTCTTAACCAAACCTTCAATGTCTTTAATCATCCAGCATTCCCTAACTACAAGCCTTTCCTTTCACCCTAAAAAGAATATACGTTCCCTGGACTCTCATTATCTCCTTTCTGAAGGCTTCCCATTTTCTAACCGGCCCTTTACCTGCGAACATCTGCACCCAAGCAGCCTTTGAAAGTTCTTGCCTAATACCGTCAAAATTGGCCTTCCTCCAATTTAGAACTTCAACTTTTAGACCTGGTCTATCCTTTTCCATCACTATTTTAAAACTAATAGAATTATGGTCGCTGGCCCCAAAGGGCTCCTCCACTGACACCTCAGTCACCTGCCCTGTCTTATTTCCCAAGAGTAGGTCAAGTTTTGTACCTTCTCTAGTAGGTACATCCACATATTGAATCAGAAAATTTTCTTGTACACACTTAACACTATGGCAATCCCAGTTCATGTTTGGAAAGTTAAAATCCCCTACCATAACCCCCCCTATTATTCCTAAAGATAATTGAGATCTCCTTACAAATTTGTTTCTCAATTTCCCTCTGACTATTAGGGTGTCTATAATCTAACCCCAATAAGGTTATCATCCTTTTCTTATTTCTCAGTTCCACCCAAATAACTTCTCTGGATGTATTTCCGGGATTATCCTCCCTCAGTACAGTTGTAATGCCACTTCCCCTCCTCTCTTGCCTCCCTTTCTGTCCTTCTTGTAGCATTTGTATCCTGGAACATTAAGCTGCCAGTCCGGCCATCCCTGAGCCATGGTTCTGTAATTGCTATGATATCCCAGCCCCATGTTTCTAAGCATGCCCTGAGTTCTTCTGCCTTCGCTGTCAGGCCTCTTGCATTGAAATAAATGCAGTTTAATTTATCATTCCTACCTTGTTGTCTGCTTTGTCCCTGTCTGCCCTGACTGTTTGACTCGCCTTTGTTCTCAATTGCACCAGTCTCAGATTGAAAGCTTTCCTCAACATCTCCCTGTGTCCCACCCCACCCCCCCCAACCTACCTGTTTAAATCCTCCCGAGCAGCTCTAGTAAATCTCCCTGCCAGCATATTATTCCCCTTCCAATTTAGGTGCAATCCGTCCTTCTTCTACAGGTCACTTCTACCCAAAACAGCTTCCAATGATCCAAAAATATGAATCCCTCTCCTATACACCAGCTCCTCAGCCATGCATTCATCTGCTCTATCCTCCTATTCCTGCCCTCACTAGCTCATGTCACTGGGAGTAATCCAGATATTACTACTCTCGAGGACCTCCTTTTTAAATTCCTGTCTAACTCTCTGTAATCTCCCTTCAGAATCTTAACCTTTTCCCTTCCTTCTAATGTTTGTTCTAATGTGTACAATGACATCCTGCTGGCCTCTCTCTCCCTTGAGAACATTCTGCACCCTCTCTGAGACATCCTTGATCCTGGCACCAGGGAAGCAACATGCCATTCTGATTTATTGCTGCTGGCCACAGGAATGTCTATCTGTCCATGTTCCCCTAAGAATCCATCACCCTCTACATTTTCCCAAACAGCATACTTGATTGAAATGGGATTACCACAGAAGACCTCTGCACTACCTGCCCTCCTCTCTTACCTTTCCTGGAGTTAACCCATTTATGTGACTGTATTGAGACTTTCCCCTTCCTGTAACTGCCATCCATCACATCCCCTTGCTCTTGTAAATTCCTCATTGCCTCTAACTACATCTCCAACTAATCCATTTGATCTGATAGGTTTCGCAAACAACAACATTTATTGCAGATATAATCCTCAGTAACCTGTAAACTCTCCCTAAACTCCCACACCCGACAAGAAGAGCATATCATTCTACTAAGGGCCATTTTTGCCTCTTTCAGTCTATGGTCCCAGAAAATAGTACTGTCTTATTCCTGTACAAAACACTGTTCCACGTTAAATTAATACGTATGGCTTATATTTTAAGTTTCATCAAGAGACATAGCTCTATAAAACATATAATCAAGAAAGAACCCACTTGACTCACTACTGCAGACTTATTGTAAGGCCACGCTTAAAATCCTGCTTCTGTGCTGTGATTTCTTCCAGACAGGTTCTTCCAAGATCAGTTGTAAATTTCACTGTTTTATAATTTTCCCAGATGCACTCCAATGTCCAGCGATACATGAATTTAACAGCAAAGGCAGTAACTGCTAACTCTGTCAATTAGCAACATGGGTTTCTCTCTCTCTTTCCAGCACTGACATCACCATGTGCTTCCTTTGTCTGTTCTTCTCCCTTTAAAAGTGCTGTTGTTTTGACGTTTTTTCCTCCAAAAGTCCTTAGGTAGTGGAATGTTTAACCCTTGAGACCCCAATGTGTCCTGAAAGAGATGTAAAGCATGGAACTGACCCCTCTGTGGCATTTAAACTTCTTCATTCCCTCCTTTTGATCATATGATGATCAACCAGGTTCCTTCAGAGCCTATTGTGAACATTCAGACAATAGTGGCCATGAGCACCGGAGCACTAGAATGCAGGAGATCACAATTTGAATTGTAATTCTGATATGTGCAAAGCAGGTCTCCCAGTTCTCCAAGAATGCCCCCTAGTGACCAGCTGCCCATGCCATTGCTGAGCCCCTTGTTGATAGTTTAGAGAGTCTGGATTTTCCATGTAATGCATTTAGAGAGGTCAGTGATGCTCGTGGACTTGTCGGGGATGTAGGTGCAACATTCTGCTCCAACAATAGCACAGGTACCACCCTCCTTGGCTAGCAGGAAGTCCAGTGCCAAATGATTCTGGACACCACAGTTCTAATTGCAAGCAGTTCTGTGTTAATTTTGGCTAGGGCACTAGCCGTATCATTGGCGACCCTTTCCCATACAGTCCTGAGCTGGCTAAGTTCTTAGGAATGTAGATAGATTCCTGTTGGTGGAGACATCATTCCCACCCAGGTGAGGAACCTGGCAAGGGACCTTCTGGGTCTTGGTGCTGAGGGCAGGTTGTCCAAACCTCGAATGCGATGTACAACATACCCCATATAGCACGACCCCTCCCAATCTGAGGGAAGTCTGGGGTAGGCTCTCAAGCCGCAAATGTAGTAAGTGCCATTGTAAGCTGTCAGGGCAGGAACATCTACCCCCCTCCTCTTCCACGTGGGAGCAGGACTATTCTGGAGGTGGCCTGAGGTTATGTTGGAGATGATGGTCCAATCAAATATGAAGTACCCTATTCTGTTAAGTTCTGAATAGGTTCGACCCAGGGGATGGTAGAGGACTCACTCATTCCCACATAAGTGCCTTTGCTGGGCTTCCCTTCCCACCTTAAACAAATGGTGTAGTCGATGGTATTGTTGAGAACTACAAGGGAGGGGGACTTTGCGATTGGTTGCAAATAGGATGAAACTTGCCCCTGAATGAGGTCAGGTTATACCCTGCTGACGGACACTCTTGTACTTCATGAGTGTTAGCAAGGTCACCGGAAAGGCTTCGACGAAGTAGCCATTCGGCCAGCGAAAAGGTACATGCCCCAAAAGGCTTCTTCCCACTGAGTGGGGTGGCATGTGGGCACATACCCAGCATTGGGTGTCTATTTCTGTTATGTGGGCTGTCTGATAGGCTAGGTGCAAAAAGGTATGATGCTGCAGGCGGTCAATTGGGATCCATTTATTCTCTAGGCCCCATTTCCCAAAGTCACCAAGGTCACAAGTTTGTAAACTATCCTTGTCCTTCATTGTTGTCTGCTTCCACACCGACTCTTTTACAATCGGCTTTGTGTATCCACCGGAGATGGCCTTGTATTTTCACAGCTATGGCAGTGGTCAGCAACACCCGAAATGGTCCTTTCCATCTTGGTCCCAGCTTCTTTTGTTCCTAGTCCTTTATCAGGACGAATTCCCCTGGTTCAACAGTGGGGTAGTCTCCTTCAGGCAGATTGTCGCTTTCTCTATAAGCCTGGTGTACCTGCGAATGCAAAGTTTGGAGAGTTTTGGTTAGCCCCTATGGGTACACCCCTACCTCTTCTCCCAGGGTGTTCATATCTAGTCTCTCAGGGTGGGGTTGGAGGCAGAGGGGGGCTTAGACTATCCCAGGTCCCCAAGGGGTCCTCATGGGCTTCCCATAAACCACCTCAGCAGGACGTTTTGCTTGAAGGGGTAACCCTCATGTGGAACAGAGCCAAGGGTAGGACCTTCAACAAACTTAGGCCTGTTTTAGCTTCGTCAGTTTATTTTTTTCAGGTACCATTTACTTGTTCCACCACTCCAGCCACTTTTGGGTGGTGAGTGCAGTGGGATTGTTTTGTTGCTAGTTCTCTGCAGATCCCTGGTTAATTTTAGCCACGAAGTATGGCCATTGTCTGAGCTTATTGTCTCTGGGAGGCCACAGAGGGGAATTATTTCCCTCAACACTATTTTTACCACTGTTGCAGCCGTGTTGTCCCAAATTGGGATTGCCTCAATCCATCCGCTGAAGACATCTATTACTGGCAAACAATACTTATAACATTGTACCCTGGGTAATTCCATGAAATCCAGTTGTAGACAATTGAAAGGCTCACCTGGCAAGAGGATAGTCCCAGAACTGCAAGGCATCCTTTTCTAGCATTTGTCTTTTTGAGGGTCAACCATGCTTTGGCTCGTTTCTCAGCCATTATTTTGGGAATTAGGGTGCCACTAGATTTGTAGCAAAGTACTAGCCATTCCCTCCTTGCCCAGATGTGTATAGTTTTTAGATTAGATTACTTACAGTGTGGAAACAGGCCCTTCGGCCCAACAAGTCCACACTGCCCCGCCGAAGCGTAACCCACCCATACCCCTACATCTACATCTACCCCTTACCTAACACTACGGGCAATTTAGCATGACCAATTCACCTGACCTGCACCTCTTTGGACTGTGGGAGGAAACCGGAGCACCCGGAGGAAACCCACGCAGACACGGGGAGAACGTGCAAACTCCACACAGTCAGTCGCCTGAGGTGGGAATTGAACCTGGGTCTCTGGCGCTGTGAGGCAGCAGTGCTAACCACTGTGCCACCGTGCCGCCCATATATATATATATATATATATATATATATATAAACCACCAAGATTGGTTAAAGCAAAGAAGGAACACAGACCTGTCCCGCAGTTTGGTATGAACATCAAGGCTGTACCCCATCTGTGACCCACAGTTTGTGTTCCTCTGCAGGGGTGTCCCTCTGTAAGTGACGTATCTCACCTAGGTCTGGCATACCCGTCTTCCTACTTTTTGTAATGAAGTGTTGCTGTGAGCCCAATGGACCCAGGAAAGTGGGGTGTAAGGCTGCCTGGTTGGCGGTGGCATCTGCTTGTGCATTGTACTTGGAGATTCTGTCAGCGGCACCAGTGTGGGCTGAACATTTGATCACTGCTAGGCTGGAGGCCTGCAAAAGATTATGCATAAAAACAACATAACTAATGGGCTGCCCCGTGAAGGTTAAAAATCCCCTATGCTCCCATAAGGCTCCATGATCGTGGGCAACGCTGAAAGCATAGCAAGAGTCCCATATAAATATTAGCCTAACTTCCTTCCACCAGGATGCAAGCCTGAGTGAGGGTGAACAATTCAACTTTCTGTGCTGACAGTGGAGTCTCAAAGCCTACGCGTTCAACCACTTCAAAATCCGTCGCAATCACGTATCTGGAGCATCGCTGACCTGTGGGTGAAACAAAGAACAACAACTAAGGACAAAGAGTTGCCATCCACATAAAGAGTGAAGTCCACATGCTCAAGTGGCAGATTGTTGATATTCCGGTTCTAATGAAATTCATCAGTACTGGCTGAAGGTGCGTTGTGATCGTGCGGTAGCTGAACCAACTCAGTTTTTGTATGACCTTTAGAGTACAATTTGGGGTCGTTCTGGCAATCCCAGTAATAAATAAGGGCTCTCCTCTTCTGTGTCCTGGTGTTCTCAGACCAATCCATGTTATATGTGCGTACCATGTCCACGACACTCGAGGTATCCTCTTTGAATCTGTCGCTTAAATCATCGTAAGCGTGGACTGGTCCCCTTCCGACACCCTCGCCTAATTGTTTCTGCCACTTAGTAACTTCTTATGGTGACAAGATCATACAACAGAAGGCAAACAGATCCCGGGTTTTGCATTGTCCCTTTGAATTGTGCACCGTACATATTGGGTGAATTGGGCAGGTTTATCTTTAGCGGTCTGGAGCCTGATTCATTATCATGATCATCTCTTGGGGTTTCCAGGGGACATATACCCTGATAATTGGTGGCTCATCTTCCTCATCTGCCTTGGGATTCAGTAGCTGTTTTATGGGAAGCATAGTTTTTTTTGGGGGGGTGGGGGGGTGTGTGGGTGTGCTGTGGAGATGATGAACTCCCGTGCAAAGGTAACAGGGTGCTGCTTGTTTCCTGGTGCTCATCTTAACCCAATCAGCTATACAGGTTGTCTCAGGACTCAGGTACAGTGGTGGGGATGGGGTCATAGGTGACTCAACGGGAGGCACCAGTGCACTAGGGTAAAACTTCCATTCCCCCTCTACCTCAGTATCATTCCGTCCCTCCTCAAACAGTGTCAGTATGCCAGACCTAAGCTTGGGATCCTGAGAATTGCTTAGGTTTTCCCTACAGCTTTGTTGCTTGAGCCCCTCTTGTCTATCTTATTCAGCTTTAGCTTCTTTATGCTGTTTCTCCTATTCTCCTTTTTTTTATTGTCATTAATACATCCAATTTCAACATCATTAATACTGTCATCCTGCCTCCGTACTGTCCAGAAATAGTAGTGTAAAGAATCCCATCAATTAAATTTGTCCTACTCCTAGGCAAGCTTATTGAGTAAAAATAAAAGTGGCTACTGCACGGAACGTTATTGAAACTCTTGTTTCAGTGTCAGTGCATTGCATGAGGAACACAAAGTCTCACTTTCCCTTAATGGTTCCTCACTTGCTATGCTACCTACATGTTTCCTCATATTGCCATAACTTCTGTCACCAACTGAACATTAGTCAATGCAGCCATGCTTTAAAGTAACCACAAGGCAATGACACACCTCACTAATAATGTGGAAAGGTATAAAGCCTTGCCAAGTAATTAATTAATTAACTGTGATAATGCAGTTCAGGGTTGTTCAAATTGTTCTAAAATATTGAGTAATAAGCATATTTAATGAGAGATGGAAACTGAACAAGTGACTAGACATCGTACTGTGAAATAATAAGAATGAACATACAGATTTCAAAGTCACAGAAATGATTCAAATCTGTTTAGTTTTGTTTGTATGAAATTGTAGCAGGATTGTTCAATCACATGTGTATCCTACTCAGCTGACCAAATCACAAGTTCTTTTTTCCCATTGAGTAGGAGTTTTGTTAAGAGTCTTCAAAATAAACTGGAAATTCATTTAATCAAAATCCAGTACCATAATGTAGAATGCGCAGTTTCCAACTCTGAACTCCATTATAATTACCTGGTTCTAGTCTTTCAATATAAATCCCCAATTTGTATTTTTTTTCAAGCAGTTCTATAATGTCCAAGGCTGTGAAATGACTGCGGCAGCATCAATGAAAGTCTTGTAAAGATGCCTCATATGCACAAATAATGGCTGACTAAAAGACACAGATATTTACAACAGTATCTTAACCTTTTGTGGGCGGCATGGTGGCACAGTGGTTAGCACTGCTGCCTCACAGCGCCAGAGACCCAGGTTCAATTCTCACCTCAGGTGTCTGACTGTGTGGAGTTTGCACGTTGTCCCCGTGTCTGCGTGGGTTTCCTCCGGGTGCTCCGGTTTCCTCCCACAGTCCAAACCTGTGCAGGTCAGGTGAATTGGCCATGCTAAATTGCCCGTAGTGTCAGGTAAGGGGTAAATGCAGGGGTATGGGTGGGTTGTGCTTCGGTGGGGCGGTGTGGACTTGTTGGGCTGAAGGGCCTGTTTCCACACTGTAAGTAATCTAATCTTTGTTACATGTTCTTTTTTGCAATATAATATTGAACTGACACTTCAGTTCTCAGTGAGGAAGGGAAATTGACACAGAATAAAGCTGTGAATGGCATTCCATATTGACAAAGGAGATGCGGCAGAGTTAAAATTAAGTGGAGGTAAATGAGTCCAAAACACAAATTCAATTCAACCAGTATCACTTTCTGAAAACAATATTGTTGGTTTGATATATCCAGATCCACCTTTTGACTCTGTTTTACAATTTTCTAATTAAACTATATAAAGTTCACTGTAGTTTCTCCACCTAATGAACTAATGTTAAAGTCTGAGGTGATTTTGCTCAATGTAGGGTTTAGATTTTTTTTGTTGAGGAATGAGCAAATAATCTTCAAAATCACAATCATCTCCGTCCAGATTCTAGGATCCTGTTGAGTACAGACGCGAGTAATTTGTAGCCCAGTACGGAGAATTGAAACAGCATCCCCCCCCCACCGCATGGCCAGGAAGGACCAAAGCAGCGACCTCATCCACCTGAGGGTCAGATTGTTCAGCACTGATGGTACCTTTGGGGGTACTGAGGGGAATAGGGTGATGGGCTGGTGGAAGGGCCTCCCGCAAGTTCCCTTGGAATGCTGTCTGCGATCTCTTTAATTTTAGAGGGTTGATGGCCCCCAGCCACCTTCCCAAATGCTTCCAGGCATTGGAGCACATGAATCCTACCCCAGAAAAGGTCTCTGCAACCACCCTCTAAATGTCCTCTCTCCCCACCTTATCCTTGCAATGGGGCCCTTCTGTGTCCTCCGTGAGATGGCAGACTGACGCTTGGCCAGCCTTCTCAGTGAGACAAGACTTAGTTGTCCCCAGGGGCAGCCTTTCTCTAGCATTCTGTAAGCAAACAAACCAGAAGCAAAGAACAAACAGCAACACAAAACCCACATAGAAGGACTAAACACTGGCACCCTGGTCAATTGTTTTAATGCAATCACAATTAAAAGTGCTAAATCATAGTTTTGGAATCAATTTACCATTCAAGTGAAAGCTTTCACCAGACATACAGTCACAATCACTCCAAAATTCAAACTGGATGTCCTTTAACTTATTTATGATAATTTAGCAAAATGACCAATTTCTTAGAAGGGGTCTACAACCCCTATAACTATTTTCAGATTAGATTACTTTACAGTGTGGAAACAGGCCCTTCGGCCCAACAAGTCCACACCAACCCGCAAACCACCCATACCCCTACATTTATCCCTTACCTAACACTATGGACAATTTAGCATGGCCAATTCACCTGACTTGCACATCTTTGGACTGTGGGGGGAAACTGGAGCACCTGGAGGAAACCCACACAGACACGGGGAGAATGTGTAAACTCCACACAGTCAGTCACCTGAGGTGGGAATTGAACCCGGGTCTCTCGTGCTGTGAGGCAGCAATGCTAACCACTGTGCCACCGTGCCGTTTCCTGATCAGGTATTTTCTCACAGATTATCCCCCTTCCCAACTACATAGAGGGACTGTCCCATTTTACCTGGCTCTGCTGTAAACAATTTCCACCAGCCATATCAATACTGCAGGGTGAGACATTTACTGAGCCTGCCCTCTTTCCTTATTATATATTAATTTGCACCGGCCACATCTGTAAGAGACAGCTCCCTAAACTGAATTCATCAGGCAGTGACGAACACTTCCCTGACCGGGGTCCCCAGTCCCGATCTTTTTCCTACAGGAACAATACAGAGTAGCTAATGTCACCCCGCAGCAATTCAGAGCAATCTGACCAAACATTCCAACTTTCCAAGGTGGTTTGTTCGACTTCTTCAAGGTACCAGTGCCCCTGGGTGAGGGTCAGATTGTCTAGCTGAACACAAGGAGCAGTCTGGGGTAAAATACCCTGGGGTGCCCTTACCACTCTGTTCTGTTCAATTCAGGCTTTCGTGTCACTTACTCAGACCAGTGAGACATTCCCTATGTTGAGGTCCAAGCCATGGCACCAAGTGTTGATGTATATTTTGTTCCACAAAACCGGACAACACATATTTCTGTACAATAGTAGATGCTTTATTATCAGACAGCCGGCGAGAGATTCAAAATGTCTCCAAAGTAACCATGTGTCTACTTGTGGTGACACTTCTCTATGAATCTCTGCCCTCCACACAGAGACAGTATTTTTTATAGGGTTTAACCAAAAGGTTTATCTGTCATGTGGTCGATTGTCATGACATAGTTTAAGATAGGTAATTATGAATTTGCAAAACCTGATTAATGTCAATGTTCTGTGATAACTTGTGAATGGATTACAGGGATTGATTATTGTTCAGGGACTGATTTTTCATGATCATGTATTAATGGGAAGAGATAAAAATAGAAGAGTTTTGCCTGTTCTCAATGGGGGAATTCATATACCTATGCTAATATAGAGGGGACTAAGACAATGAGAGCAGGAGGCAGTTTAACAGGGTTGTAGCTAAGGCTATCAGTCTTGTCTGGGGAGGACAAATACCTCTGTTGGCTAGAGGGGAACCCACCTTTGTGGCTCCATTAGGCTCCATTTCTGAGACACATAGTCAGCCTCTCCCCTACTGAGATGTTCTGTCAGTACTGTAAGAGTACAGGCTTTCAGTTGATACTGCAGTAAGTCCTTTGGGAGTGGAATGTTTAACCCTTGAGTCCCCAGTGTGCCCTGAAAGAGAAATAAAGCATGGAACTGACCCTCTGTGGCATTTTTACTTCCTCAACATGATGAGACCATGCTCTTCAGCTATGTGCAGATGCTCATGCAGTGTGCACATGTGCTGATCAGCAGGTATTGAGAGTCATCAACATGGAGGTTTTTAGCACAGAGAGAGGTCTTTTAGCCCCTGTCTCTACTCCAGTCACATTTTCCAGCTTTTGGCTCAGAACCTCATTTGCTATATTGCTCAACAATATTATCTGAATACGTCTTAAATGTAGCAATAGTTTGCAAGTCCACCATCCAATCAGACTATAGGCTTCAGATACCTACCATCTTATGGATGAAAAACGTCATCCTTAATGCTGCTCTCAAGCTCTTGGTCCTTACCTCAAACCTCAGTCCCCTGGTTATTAACCCCTCTGTTATGGAGAAACGTTTGTACATCTCTAGCCTATCAATGGTTTTCTTAATTGTGCACATCTCAATAAAATTCCTTCTCAGTTTTCTCTGCTCTTTTGAAATCAACTGAAGCCTTTCTAGTCACTCATCTTAGCTGTCCTGTTGCCTTCAAGGATCTATATGCTTACACATAAAGGTCCTCTAGTGCTCTGCACTTCCTAGGGTCCTACTAAACAATATGTACTCCCCTTGCTTTGTTAGTCCTCCCAAAATACATCATCTTATACTTTTGACAATCAAATTCTGTTTGCCGTTGTTCTGTCCATATTACAAAAGCATCTTTATTGTCCTTCCCCTTCCTCCTTGCTATCTACCACACCATCAAAGTTCACACTCACTGTTCAAGCCTCCTACTATTGAGTTTAGATCATTAATGGACACTATAAGCAGTAAGAAACACAGCGCTGAACCATGTGGTTCGTCACTGGACACAGGCAAACAGACACAAATATACTTTCAACAATCAACCTCTACCTCCTGCCAAATTGCCATGGACTGTTGCCTCCTTGATCAGTTTCTATTGCAACATGTTTTCAAAAGCCTTACTGGAGTCCACATGGACTACACTAACTGCATTACCCTCATCTATACACCTAGCCACCTCCTCAATATACCTTAACCTGTCAACCTTGATCTCACCTCATAATGCCATGTTTATTACTTTTGATAAACCTTTGCCTCTTCAATGGCAAATACATTATGTTCCTTTGGTTTTTTTTTAAATTTCCCTGCTATAGATGTTAGCATCATTGGCCTGTAGTTCCTGGTTGATTGCCTCCCATCCTTCTTGAATAATGGTACCTGGAAAAGATTCAAACATGAATGTCAGGAACCCTGTAATGCCTTCCCTTTCCTTCTATAGCAGCCCCGGACATATCTCATCATGGTCTGAATATTAATTCATTGTGAACCCACTAAAACCGCTCTTGTGTCATCCTTCTTAATTGCAATTTGATCAAATGTATCATAATCCTTCTCCATGATTTCTGTATCTACATTGTCTTTCCCTATATGAAGACATTTGGGCATTGTCAGTGACTTTATCATGTACCAGCATTTGTCTGCTGACACAATATATTAATCAGCTTGTTCTTTGAAACTTTTAAGCTGGAGATCTAATGAAGATTTGAGTTATTTTCAGAGTGAGAGTTATTCCAGTTGTAAGTATTTGAACAAGCATTTATGATTTATTTATCTACTGTTAATTGAATTTTGTTCAAAGTAAGAACACCCTAACATTGAGAGGTTCAGTTGGACTGCAACTATACTGCTCCTTTGTTGTGGATCTGAATCCATGTCCACCAATTGCTTTGCTTCATCTCTTCCCAACAGTTCACTTTTCTGCTACTATCTAAGCTCCTTTTCCTTGAAACATTGAGAACTTCAGACTTGATATATTGTTTAATAATACTTCCATCAATGCTATCAAAAGGAGGCTTGCACCACTGCCAATTCCCTGACATTATGATTAGATTCCCTACAGTGTGGAAACAGGCTCTTCGGCCCAACAAGTCCACACCACCCTCCGAAGAGTAACCCACCCAAACCCATTTCCCTCTGACTAATGCACCTAACACAATGGGCAATTTAGAACGGTCAATTCACCTGACTTGCACATCTTTGGACTGTGGGAGGAAACCGGAGCACCCGGAGGAAACCCAGGCAGAATGGGCAAACTCCACACAGACAGTCTCCCGTGGCTGGAATCAAACCTGGATCCCTGGCGCTGTGAGGCAGCAGTACTAACCACTGAGCCACCCCCATGCCGCTGGATTATGCTGCTGGGTTACCACATATGCTTGATGGATAAAATATGATTTTCTTTGGAGTTTGTAATGACCACTAAATTCTGCATCATTGAGGCTTCCTATCAAGTAGGCTTACAGTCTTCCTGAGATGCTGATCTCTAGGATGGAACACTTAACAGATGTACAAATAAAGAAAACCAAGAAATGCTGGAGAAACTCAGAAGGTTTGACAGGACCTGTGAAGAAAGTAACAAAGTTGAAGTTTTAACATCAATATGAATTTTGTTTGGGACAATTCTGAAGAAATGTCATTGAAACTGGAAATGTTAATTTATTTCTTTCTCCACAGTTGCTTCTAGACCTCTTAAGTTTCTCCAGCACTTTCTGAATTACTTTAGATCTCTACCATCCTCAGTACTTTACATTTGTTATGTGAACAATGAGGTTTAGCTGAATGTTTGAGGAACTTAGGGCCAAATCAGAATGTAGAGTATCATAGATTTTAACTCTGGATTGAACTTTGATCTTCTGTTTAATTTGGTAGTTATCCCACTGACGGGGCAGACTGACTAAATAAATCACTCAAAATCCAAGGTCCACTTTTGACTGTCAGCTTATTATTTTGTCAGCAGGCAGCAGGTCTCTGGGGCAGACTTGCTCTAATACGACCATGGGCTGTGAGGTACTCATGATATCAAAATCGAATGTCATGATTTAGAGGTGTCGGTGTTGGACTAGGGTGGACAAAGTTAAAAATCACACCAGGTTATAGTCAAACAGGTTTATTTGGAAGCACTAGAAACTTAATGTGACCACAAACAGGGCAGAATTCCCTTCAGATTGGAAGTAAGCAATTCAAAAAGAATAGAGGAGCTCAAATACCAATCTGCATTTCCCGTCGGTTCCTGTCCGAGGTAACTTTCGAGAGTGCAGTGGACAGACGGGCCTGTATACCTGCTCGCAATAAATGTCAGGCCAATTATGGAGCTCATCTTTGATTCTTTGCAAATTTAGGTTGGGAAAGGAGGAGGTACAGCAAGATTCTGGTGTCCTCTTACACCTGTCACTGAAAGTAGGCATGCAAATGCAGCAGACAGAGATGGTGGTAAATGGTAGATTGGCCTTCATAATGAGAGGATTCCAATATAGGAGCAGGGATGTCTTGCTGCAGTTATACAGGGCTGTAGTGAGACCACAGTTGGACAACTGTGCGCAGTTTTGGACTGCTTTGGAGTGGCACGATGGCTCAGCGGTTATCACTGCTGCTTCACAGTGCCAGGGACCTGGGTCCGATGCTAGCCTTGAGGGCTGTCCTCGTGTCTGTGTGGGTTTCCTCCAGGTGCTCTGGTTTCCTCCCACAGTCCAAAGATGTGCAGGTCAGGTGTATTGGCTTTGCAAAATTGCCGATACTGTTCGGGGATGTGTAGTTTAGGTGCATTGGTCAGGGATAAATATAGGGTAGGGGAATGGGTCTGGGTGGGTTACTCTTCGGAGGGTTGGTGTGGACCTGTTGGACTGAAGGGCCTGTTTTCACCCTGTAGGGATTCTATGATTCTTGTCAAATATAGGCTATTCTGGAGGGAGTGCAGCTAAGATTTACCAACCTCTTTCTGGGATGTCAGGGCTGATGCATGAAAGGATTTAGATTGTTTAAGGCTATCTTCACTGTAGTTTAGAAGAATTAGGGGAATCTCATCATAACCTATAAAATTCTAAAATAACTGGATAGGGTAAACACAGAAAACATATTCCTGACAACGAGGGAGTCAAGAAGCAGAGGTCATTGTTTAGTGATATGGAGTCGGCATTTGAAGAATAAGATGAGGGAAAATCTCTTCAACCAGAAAGTGGCTAGCCTATAGCATTCCAGGAAGCGGTTGAGGCCAAAGCAAAGAATGTTGTCAAGAAGGAGATAGATATATTTCTCAGGGCTAAAAGGATCAAAGGGAGATAGTAGTAACAGGCTGCTAAGTCAAATGAATGGACATGATCATACTGAATGGCAGAGGAGGCTCAAAGTGAAGACTGGTCTACTCCTTCCCTACTGTCTGTGTTTTTATGTTTCATAGGAATGGGCAGACTAAGGGAGCTGCATACAGACTAATTCAATGTTGACAAGAACAGGTATTTTGAATACAGAAGATCACTTTAGAAGCCACTGTGGGGAGATTTAGTAGAATGCAGAAATCCTGTCCCATCACATGGTATATCTAATCTTTGTTACAGATCCACATGTTCCTAAAATATCCAGAATTCATTGTCTTGACTGTGTATCGTCAGTCAGGGAGCTGCAAACAGAGCAGTCAGGGTTGGGCCAGTCAAGTCCAAGGGTTGCTTGTCAAAGTCACTCAGACATCTTGGGTGAATGCTGTCTTGGATGTCAGCCTGTCAGTTGTTAAGGAGGGTGCAAGCAGTATCTACAGGAACAGCAGGAGCGCACTGTTGAAAGGGATGTTAGAATCAAGCTTGGGGAGGGAAGCAGTTGTGGGAACTAAGATCGTGATAGTTGCAGGGAGATCTCAAGAAGTATGGGGGTTATGCAGAAGAGCATCACAGGGCATGGGAAGAGAGCTGTTGACAGCAAACACCTTCATGGCTTCCATAGGCGGACTACGCAGGAGCAGGGTAGGCATAATTAAGGTATAAAATTGGAATTTTAGGTGACAGAGAGGAAAGCAAGAGACAAAATCCAATGTAGAGGGTCTCAATATGGAGTGATGAATGGAAATGGTAGTGCAAGAGGGAACAGGAGGCTCTGGCAGGTCACCTGACAATGAAGCAAAGCCTGGTACTTACACGAGCCAACTCAAGCTGCATTTCTTCCCATCGTTTACCATTTTCTAGCTTCACAATGTAACTGAGAAATGGCACAAGTCGATATCCAGTCCAGTGACATGCAAGCTTGCGGTTCTGTATTATATTCAGCTTCTTGTGTGTTGCTTGAAAGGCACCTGCTGAAGTTATTGCTGAAGTTATTGCTGGAGTCAATGTGATGAAAAGGAAATTTATGGCCTTGACTTTACTCAAGATTCTTCATGCCTGGGAGTTCTCAATGTTGTTATCTGTCACTTATCAGCAAATCCCTAAGTGTTGCTTTGACCTGTGAAAGTACATGATCCATATCTGCTAGACATTAGAAATTGAAGAGGCAAATACATGAAGCATAAGTTTGCAAACGTCAGGTATGTTTCATTTGAAATATTTTTTTGTACATATTCTGTACACTCAGATTGGATGGGCTTAAACTTCTAATGTCGCTCAAAGGCAGGATGCACCATTTCATTTGTGCCAGCTGAACTAACGTTTCCATTTCAATGATGCAGAAGTTAGCAGCAAAAACATAAAAAAAGAGGCAAATGCTGGTTAAAAGTAGCCCATCATTTGTGTAACTTTTAAGGATGCTTTGGCATGATAGACTCTAATGAATGCAATGGAACATAAAATGGTTGAGGTGGCTCTGGAAGAGAACATGATTAGGACACAGCATGTCTTTCAGATGTGTTGTGTTGGTCATTTAGCCAATGTGTCTCCTTCAACAATTTGGTGCAAATGGTACAATAAGGGTTGTGGTGAAGCAGATGTAGGGCTCCTGAAGGTCTTGTAGAGGTCTGAAATGTCCTCCAGTATAGTCAGACCGAGAGTGTTGTTTCATCCTAGCTTTCTGTGTTCTTCACAATTGGAGCAAGCAATGTGACAATGTAACAGATACCGAGGAACTGGGGAAATGGGAGGGGTTGTTCATAGAGAAGGATAAGGGCATTGACCTGGAGGAAATGTCTCCCTGTGATGACAGAACGCAGCTGCATCAGGGGCTGCAAGGCAGACAGGAGTTGACTGACGTTTTGGGCAAAAGCCCTTCATCAGGAATGAGGGCTCATTTCTGATGAAGGGCTTTTGCCTGAAACGTCGATTTTCCTGCTCCTCGGATGCTGCCTGACCTGCTGTGCTTTTCCAGCACCACTCTAATCTAGACTCTGATTTCCAGTATCTGCAGTCCTCACTTTTGCCAAGGAGTTGATTGACACCCATTTCCAGTTGATGCTAAATTCCAATGGAAAAGGCTGGAAAACCACAGCAGGTCTGGCAGCATCTTTGGGGAGAGAAACAGAATTAACATTTTGAATCATTCTGAATTTCTTTGTAATTTTGGCTCTTTACGTCAGATTTCCAGCATTTGCAGTATTTTACATTATTCTAGTAGGTGTGAGCTGGGTGCAATGGACTGTCTAATTTCAAATGTTTGGAGTTGGCTTGCATTGTGAGTGTAAACTGCTGCTTAAATTCATTCCTTTATGCTCCCTTTGTGGATGCCAATAAAGGTTCATGTTTGCACTTGTACAAACACTTGCCGATATGTGATATTCCCTTGCTGAATAATGACAAGATGCAGGTGGTAAGTGCAGGGGAAAATGTACCAGGACTTGGAGGGTCTTTAGAGAGGACATAGTGATGGAGAGGTACACTATATGGCCTGGTGGTTAAATGACCATTAAAGCAAGAGAATGGGATTGCTTCTGTGAGGGAACAGCAACTATGTGCCTTAGGCAGCATGGCTTTGTTGCTGCTTGTGTCATTATGTTGGTAGTGAGGGGGAACATGTACTTCTCCCTCTCAAAATGGTGCAGATGTAAGGTATGCTCAGTTTTTTACACATATCTGCTGAGTGTTGAGTGTTCTGGCAATAGTGTGTGGTAAAGTGAGGATAGAATCAGACTAGAGGGATGCAATGGGGTGGAGTTGGTAGCTAATCAGTTGCATTTGCAAAAATATTGTGATAAACCTCACTTAAATGAGATAAACGTGTTAGTCAAGAATAAGAATCACATATGTAAAATTGTTTTTATCAGCCTTTTAATGCCATAGTATCATTTTCCAATATTCAGTGTTAAATTTGGCTTTGTAACACTGCTATGAAACACATTGGAACATTATATTCTGCAAAAGTGCTAGATTAAAAACAAACTGTTATTGGTATTGATTTTACTACTGTCATCTGGATTTACATATATTTTTGCCTGGGTAAAGAGGCAGGTTGACTTCCCTGGAGCATACTAATAAACCATATTGCTTTAAAACAATTCAATAGCTTTATGGCTATCTTTATTGATACAAGCTGTTTATTCCAGATTCACTAAATTAACTGAATTCAAATTCAAACTGGCACAATAGAATTTCAATTTATGCACTTCAGGGTGTTAATCCAACACCAAAATTACAAGACTACCAATCAATTCCGATTTCCAGGGGAATAAACTATAATCTTTTGTGAGCCTGCATCACTAATGCAGAGTTGCGAATAACTATCTTTGGTAATTAAGCCTGAAAAACCTGTCCTCAAGATATAACCAATACTGAAAAAGTTGCTTTTGTTGCTCATTTAATGTAGAGCATTTTAAACTTGAATTGTCGCAGTCCTTATAGTGATGGTGCTCCCGCAAAGGAGTTAGATAGACAATTGCAGGATATTGACCCAGCAGTAATCATGCAACAGTGATACATGTCCCAGTCAGGAAGATGTACAACTTTGAGGGAAATATAGGAGTGATAGTTTTCCTCAATATTGCTGTTCTTGTCATTTTCAGTGATAGATATAACTGGGGATGAAAGTACTGTCAAATTAACCTTGGTAAGTTGCTGCAGTGTTTGGAAAATAGATTGAAGAAGTTAGGAACATTTATCTTTGAGAAATGAAATCTGAGGAGATTTGATAAAGATATTCAAAATCACAAGGGGTCTGGCCAGAGTAGGTAGGAAATAGCTGCTCTCAATTGTGAAAGGACTAAGAACAGGATGACACAGATTGAAAGTAATTAGCAAAAATGATATGAGAAATCTTTTTTTCACACAGCGAACGGTTAAGTTCTAGAAAGTGTTACCTGAGAACATGATGACAGTAGGTTCAATCAAAGCATTCAAAAGAGAATTAGATTGTTCTCTCAAAAGGAAAATTGCAGAGGATTACAGTGAAAGACAAAAGAATTGTTCAGTTTTTACTTTCCAAGGTTTAAAAGAATGAAAGGAGATTTAAATGAGGTAGAGAAGATGCAAAAGTAGATTGACAAAGCAGACATAGAGTAGATGTTTCTTCTTGTGGGAAAAGTTAAAATGAGAAATAATATTTTTAGAATAAGAGATGTAAAATGGAAATAAGGAGAAATTGTTTCCCCCAAAGGATCATGAATCAGTGAAATTCACTACCCAGAGTGTGGTGGATGCCAAGACATTGAATAAATTTAAGGAGGACATAAACATATTTCTAACTAGTAACTAGTTGAAGGGTTACTGAGAGCTGGCACTGAAGTAATGTTGAGACCCAGGTGACATCAGCCATGATCGTATTGAATGGCAGGCTTGAGAGGCTGAATTGCCTCCTCCTGCTCCTCGTTCATAGCTGGCATGGATGGTATGAAAGGAAATTGCTCATTCAGTGTCAGAGGAACATAATGGCTAAATGACCTCCTTCTGGACAGTACCAATTCTGCATCTATAGATCAAAGATGTTAGAGCAACAGTGCCTGGAGATGAAGTGGAGGGATATTCAGTCCAATGACATGAGTCAACAATCATGCATACTGTGCTATCCTGTACGTAATTCAGTATTTTGTGTGTTACTCTTGACAGTTCATTGCACTCCTTACTTTTGCCTTGAGATTAGCAAAAACAGATTTAAAGGGTCAAAAGATAAGCCAGTTGTTGAAAAGTATCCAAGTTCTTCTGGGTTTTAAAGCAATTTGATTTTGCTGATATAAAGTAAATTTGAGTGATGATTCGTGAAATACTGAAATGTTGATGTCATTGAAGATCAAAGGAGCTTTATGGTGTTTCCTTTATTCAAGATTGTTAATCCCTGGCACCTATGTGAGGCCATTGTTATCTGCCCTTTGTGTTGCTCAGATCCTGTTTTTTTTGTAATAACTCACTGCTGGAGGAAAATGGGAATTGAACCAGATACTTTGGAAACAGCAGTGAGTAAACCTAATCTTCAGGGGCAAGTTATTGAGAAATATAGATGAGGCAAGTATGCATCCCACAAGGATCTAATGAACCTGTAAAAGCAGACCTGCACAATTAAAACTATCTTCTCTTGCATAAGGTTCTGATTTCAGTCAGGTGCAGACATTCTGTTTGACCCATGTCTCTTGTAAGCCTATTCAGTCGACTGTTGTCTTGATGTCAAAAACAATTACTATCAGTTCTAAGGCATTAATTTCCTTTGCCAGTGATGAGAACTAATAATTAAGTTTATTAATACTAGAATTTTTATGCTTCATAATTAGTCCATGTATTCATAATAAACATCAAAAGTAAAGACAAAAAAATCATTATTTTTGATAATAGAATTTAACATCAATAGATTCTTAAATAGTTGATTAAATTAAATAGATGATTTAATTTTATGCGAATGTAATTTAAAAACTAAATGAATACATCTGTATTATCGATTAGTCATTTTTAAAATTACTGGAACTATGTAAAAACAAAGCTTCCCCTTCATTAGCTTGCTTATACATTTACCCTCTTACAAACGTAGCTGAAAATATACTTACTTGGAAAACAGTATTGTTTCTAAAGGTTTTCAGTGAAAGCTGCTGCCTTGTCAAGATAATGTATTTATGCTTCTGCTGTTTTCTAACCAAAGGCAAGCTTTTGGGCAATTATTTACTGAACCACGGGTAAAGTATCCTGAGTACAGTGTGGCTCTGAGATCACCTCAGCTGAAATGAGGATCAAATTCTACACTGTTGGCACTAATCTGATTCCCAGGAAAGGCATTTAGCCAACTGAGATAATCAGCTAACTGGAGGTCGGAGCATTTTTTTCAGCAGATGATCATCTCTATTTTGATCGCACTTTAGGCATTTGCAAGTTGACATAACTTTTGATTTCCCAAAGGGCCTGAAATCCCGCAACATTGCATGTACAGGCCCTGTAATTTATATCACATGATTATTTCCTGAGCTACAACAGCAGAGGTAGTACAAAATGTATATTGAACAAGTACCATTTCCTTGAAATTAGCAGAGGGAGAGGAATTTCAGGAAAAAAAACTGCAGTGTTCTAATACATAACATACCCTAGCATGTAAACAAGGATTGTAGAGGATTTAAAAGGCATGCGTAGAGAGAATACAGAGATTGAGTCACAGAGATGTCTCTCATGGAAACAGATCCTTCACTCCAATGCGTTCATGCCAGCCAGATATCCTAAATTAATCTAGTTGCATTTATCAGCATTTGGCTTATATTCCTCCAAACCCTTCCTATTAACATACCCATTCAGCTGCCTTTTATGTGTTATTAATGTACCAGCCTCCACCACTTCTTCTGTTCATTCCATATAGGCACCACCTTCTGCGTAAGAAAAGGTGCCCCTTAGATCCTTTTTAAATCTTTCCCCTCTAACCTTAAACATATGTCTTCTAGTTTTGGATTCCCCTACTCTGGGGATCTTTGAGGAAATCGAGTTAATTATACTAACGACTATTTATGGGATTAAATCCTTTCCTGTTTAGTTACCTATTTAGCCTTGTGAATGAAGAAAACCTAGATCTGGCAACCCTTGCTTTTGTCATCTATTTGTTTTAGGCTGAGCTCCCTGTTTGGCTAATTTAACAACTTAACAGCAGCAGCTGTTGTGTCAATGTTGTCGTGCTGGCTTGTTCATGATTATATTATGGCCATTTGTTTTTTTGGCACAGTTTGTGGGGGAGAAGCCTGCTATGTAACATGGCTCACTTAACACAGCTAATCAATGCAAGCAGCTTCACACGTATGGAATAATGCAAACTTCAATGTTTGGGTCATTTGCTTTCAGCTTATCCAACTGCCGTTGTCTCTTAAAAAGACTGCAGTGAGTAGGTAGATGTTTTTTCCTTAAAAAAATTATGAAAATTTGTTTATTTTTTATGATAAACATTCGAGGACCAATCTTTCCAAGCTTTGAAGCCTAATATTAAGATCTCCTCTGTTATGAATTGATCTGTCAGCAAGCCTAGCTACCAGCATCAGATTCTCCAGGTCTTGGGTATAAATCTAAATGATGAGACTACAAACCACAAGAAACATCTGCTCTCAAAGGAGTAAAACAACTTTTATGTTCCTAAATTAAATATAAAATGTCAGCATCTGATTAGCTTGCCAGTATTGTATTAAATGTGTCATTTTGCATTATTTTGCAATTTTATCAGATTCATAATATTATCACAGAGCTTTTGAACAGCATAAATAACTGGAGTTCTAACTAAACAGTGTAAGAATTTTCCATTGCAAAACCTTTGGGATCTCTTAAAAGCAGGTGCTGTCATAGCCAACAAAATTCAAAATCTATATAAACGCAATGCGCAAATTGCACGATCAAGATATTGTTACAAAAATGGAAAATCTTGCTTTTGAGATCCCAAGTGAAGCAATGGGCAAAATAGAGCAGTCAATTTGCAGATATGCAAATATTTAAAAGTTACTTCAGGGTGGTTTTGGAGCTTTGCCTGAAATGAGTACAAATCTCAAGATAGCCCCAGGGGGTGGTGGCTCCTTGGGAGCTGTCCACAGCAGATCTCATTCTTACATATCTTATAATTGTTCTGCTTCAATTCCACGTCTGTCAAAATTACGAACAATGTTCTCCTATATCTACTTGCAAGTCTGAGGATCCTGGAGAGTTTAGGTTAGATTACTTACAGTGTGAAAACGGGACCTTCGACCCAACAACCCACACCGACCCTCCGAAGAGCAACCCACCCAGACCCATTCGCCTCTTCACCTAACACTACGGGCAATTTAGCATGGCCAATTCACCTAACCTGCACATCTTTGGACTGTGGGAGGAAACCCATGCAGACATGAGGAGAACGTGCAAACTCCACACAGACAGTTGCCTGAGGTGGGAATTGAACCCAGGTCTCTCGGCGCTGTGAGGCAGCAGTGTTAACCAGTGTGCCACTATATTGCCCATGTGAACACACCCAGTCCATTAGGAAAACCTAATAGGTCCTTCCACCCATTGCCTCTGTACTTCCTGCTGCCTTGGGAAAGCAACCAACATAATCAAAGACCCCTCCCATCCCAGTTAAACACTCCTCCACCCTCTTCCATTGGGCAGGAGATATGGAAGTTTGTTGCAAGTATGAACAGATTCAGGAACAGATTTTTTTTCCCATTGCTATCAGACTTTTGAATGTATTTCTTAAATGTTGGTGTTGATCTCTCTCCATGCATTCTCAGCATCTGTAACGCTGTATTTTGCACTCTGCACACCTTACAGGTTACTCTGAGATAAACTGGGAAATTTTGGAGTCAAAAGCGATGGCGATACACTCATTCAAGAATGTGTGCCAGATAGAGTGAGAAATGATCTGATCAGGATAGTTACTATCCCTCAGGGTGTCTTTACAAGCCAAACCACCAATGCATCACAAAACAAGCCAGACATTTGTTCTGTAACATTATATTATGATGACCTAGACTATTGCATGAATCAATAATCATTGAATTTATAAACACAGAAACCGTGCACAGTTGAGTTAAATTTTGAATGTAGCATTTATGCCTAGTAGATGGTGTTGCCATGGTTTTCCTGTTAGTCCCAGCTCTCACAAATATCTTTGTTAGATTCCATGAGCAAACTGCCTTCGATGGAATGCCACCTAGCCTGCTACCCTTGCAACTACCCGATCATTAGATCGTGCATTTCTTATATTTGAATCTGTAGCTGCATCTAAGAATGTTCTTTTGTGTCTTCATGAGCTGCAGCCGTAATTCGGTTAGAGCCAGAAAAATCTGCAGATGCTGTAATCCAAAGTAGACAGGCAGGAGGCTAGAAGAACACAGCAAGTCAAGCAGCATCAGGAAGTATTCTTCCAGCCTCCTGCATTCTGCAACCAGCCTGCACTCGCAAAGTTCACAACACAACATCCAGCATTTTATTTGACTTTGAATCATGAAGAAGGGACCTGTCGACGCGAAATGTTAGCTCTGTTTCTTGCGCCTCAAATTTGTTGAGTTTCTTGAGAACTTTTTGCCTGCATTTCAGATACGATTCTATGATTGGATGACAGTTACTATATAATCTGAGCATGCCAAAAATTATTCTGACCACCAGTTTAGCATTTTAAGTCAGGTTTTCAAGTGTGGTGCATATTTGCATACTAGAATATGCACACATTTGTACACAGGACCCTACTCTTTGTAGGACAAAAGAACATGTATGCCCACTGTTTCTGTTTTCACTCAATAAAATAAATAACAGCCATTCTATGGTTCATTTCTCAAGACAATGCTGTGACGAATTAGAGTCAATCTGCCTGGTTTAAATTTAAGTTTAATAAAACTTGGCAGTTCACTCTCAGTCATTCTAAACTTGTGTTTACTCCATTGAAATGCATCCACTAAAACAAAACCTGTTTACCAATGGCCTACTTGAAGGAGGCATTTCAGCACCACTGTACAACACCCTTCTGCAAGAGAAACCGGACAGAACACACCTCTACAAGGTGAAAATGAATACTGCAGATGCTGGAGATTAGAGTCAAGAATGTGGTACTGGAAAAGCATAGCAGATCATCCAGCATTCGAGGAGTTCCCTGGTGAAGGGCTTTTGCCCAAAACGTCAATTTTCCTGCTCCACGGATACTGCCTGACCTGCTGCGCTTTTCCAGCACCACACTCTTGACATCTCTTAAAGGCACAGTGTCATCATATATTCTATCTTTACTCTGAAGCTTTACTTAACATCTGTTAAAACAAGCCTTCAATAACATTGAAAGTACATAGATGGAAAGGGTGTAATTAGATTGAATTTAATTAGTATTATTGTCACATGTACTCAAATGAGTACAATGAAATATTTACAGTCACTGCATTACAGTGCTATCTTAGGTACACAGGTGCCTAAGTATAGATACTTAGGATCAAATTCTTAGGAAACAAAACATAAGTAGAAAAGTAAAGAAAGAAGTAGTCCAGTATTACAGACCATAGGAATAAATTAGAAAAATAAAGAAGTAAAACATTCAGAATATTAATCTTTCTGTACCTAGCCTCAAGGCCTCCATCATCTCACCGCTGCCTGCACTGGACCCACTAATGTAGGAGTCCCCCCTGCTTTTGGTGCCATTTCTTTGCCACTGGGGGGCTCCCCTTTGCTGACACTGCTGAACCCACACTCGCCTCACAACCAAGAGTCCCTGGATCCACTGTCAGGCCAGGCCACCAGCGGGCCACGAGTATCACTTCGGCTGCAGATGTCCCCTTGTGGGGGCAGCCATCTTGAAGAGTTTGCTTCTGCTGACACAGCCCTTACCGATTGCTGGAGAAGCCGTGCTATCACTGACTCCGAACGCTAGGAGAACAACCTCATTGCTGCTGTCACATGCTCCAAATGCTGGAAAACACAGTGGTCTGGCAGCGCTATGGACAGAAATCAGAATTTCCGGTCATGTAATCCTTCCTCAGAAGTACAGTGAATCTTTAAGCTTTGAATGACTCAAATCCATAGTCATCACGATGCTCAGTACCAAGATTCTCAACTCACTATTCCAGCCTTAGCTGGAATATCAGACTGTTTTTTTTTCTTGATGTCAAGAACTTCATTTTTCCGATCTCACCGTATTTTGCCAATTTATTTTCATTGCCCATGTGGTCCATGGCTATGCAAATAGGGCCCATCAAGTCCTTTAATGACTGTTGAATTATAACAGCTGATTGAAACCATGGAAAAACATATAACCTTGATCATTTGCACAGATCTTTATTTATAGTTGAGAGGAAACTGAAGACAACTATTGCTTTACCAAAATATGCATTAGAAGTACTAACCTAAGAGGTGCTAACATCTCAATGGTTCTAATCAAGCTCCATGGGCGAAAAAGAAGTGCAAATTGACTTGTTTTCTACTTTAATTGCAAACTTCAGAGTTTTTCTGTTTAGCTTTCAGAACCATGTGGGTTGCTTTGCAGCAGATGGAAAATTGCACGTTACAGTCTTGAGTTTTATGCAGTGAACATAAATAATGCTGCTTTTTAGTCATGTGTTTAAGAGAAAATCAGTCTGTTTTTTTTGTTCTAGGCCAATAGTTTTCTGAAAAATTCTAGTCTTGTATGAGCACTATTCTAAATTCCTCTGTGCATGTTTTCATCACAAGTTAATTTCATTAAGCAAAAGTACTTTATCTGTTATACATCACAGTGGCTGTGGGTTATGGCTGTGGAAATGTTATTGCTACTTTTGACATGAGCAATCTGTAATCCTTTTCCCTCTTTCATCAAGTTACTGTGTGAACAGATATGAATTTAAGTCTTCGGCAGATGAACATAATAAGGATTAGGGGCTGCATGAGGAGATCAGTGAATTTCCAGAATCAACAATTTTGTATACGATAATCATGACACACTTAGCAAAGGTCAGCCTGATCTTATTAATCTACAGAACATGTTTTGTTAAAATAATGACAACATTGTGCAGATGAACGATTGGCAACTGTCCAGTCATTCACACATCACTTTTTTTATATACATAAGAGACTGCTTCTCCTGCTATCATGCTGTGCCAGGTGCTTCAGAAGAACTTGTCATTGTGACAGCCTTTGACCAGAGGCAGCAACAGCGAGGAAAATATGGGTATTTTTATTTTACAAAAGACTTTGTCATCTGTATTTAACATTCAAAATGTTTCAAAATGACTTCTAAGAACTTGCATCAATTGTAATTTTCTTGAATAATAAAGGAAGCTGGTGCTCTGAGCCACGACCCTTGACAATGCTGACAGGGAGGAACTTAACATGAAAACCATATGGCTGTTTGACAGAAAAGGAGAGCTTTTAACATAAAAACGGCAACAGAGGAAGACCAGATAAGGCAATTTACACAGCACAATGTATGTCAGACAACCAAAATGGACAAAAAGCTTTAGACTGGGTTAGACTAGAGATTGCAAATTGAACAATTCCACTGCAAAGCTTCAGTTTTGCCATGGTAACAAAACAATTTAACAAGACTAAATCCATGACGTTACTAAATGAATCTCTGGGAAATTTGTGCCATCGAAACTGTAGACAGGTAATTCAGAAGTTGTGGAGCTATTTTTGCAGGTGACTTGCAGACCAAATCCACTGAGTGAGGAAAGTGAGAGATTTTAGGCATCACATGTCTAGTGGAAGGACCATGAGATTAGCCATTGTGCCCATTTCTACTGGGGATAATGCTAATAGTTCTTGGGACTAAAGGGATCAAAGGTAATGAAGGAAAATGGGAACAGGGTAGTCAGTTCGATGATCGACTATGATCACATTACATGGTGGAGCCCTTGATGGGCTGGATGGCCTACTCCTGCTGCTATTTTCTAAGATTCTATATAACACATAATTTCAGTGATAGAATAGCAGATGCAACAAAACTTATCTAATTCATACTAACAATAATTCACCTGTTAATTCATATCTAATTTGCATGGATTCATGTTGAAACAAAATTTACGAAAAGTGAAACCCTGTTAAAAATGTCTTTGACAAAGGGTCAGTTAGACTCGAAACGTCAGCTCTTTTCTCTCCTTACAGATGCTGCCAGGCCTGCTGAGATTGTCCAGCATTTTCTCTTTTGGTTTCAAAAATGCCTTCATTGAGGATCATGTAGTAAATTTTGTTATTTTGGTTTGATACTCCCCATCGTGAATCATAATGCAATCAATAAAGTTTTGATGATAAGACGATGGGAAATTTGTGATTATGCTGATTACATTTCCAAACTTATTTCTCTAAAACCCAAATCTTCCAGTGTCAGAAGAGAATAGTTTATTAAAATCCAACAAATTTGCTCATAATTCTATTTCTTAACTCATAAAACCATTCCTATGGAACATTGAAAAGTTCACTAGTTAAATTAACCTGCTGGAAAAATATGTTTCAAACACCTGACAGTTATTTTCAGTAAAGCCAATAGAATTTAATATGCTGATCATAGTTGCATTTGAAGTTTACGGTTAAATTTCCAAAATTTTTATTACTAACATTGCTTTTAACAGATGAATATTGAAAAAAAGGTTTATGGAAAACTCAATTATTTCACAAAATTGCTGACCGAACAGGTGAATTGGTCATGCTAAATTGCCCGTAGTGTTAGGTAAGGGGTAGATGTAGATGTAGATGTAGATTTAGGGGTATGGGTGGGTTACGCTTCGGCGGGGCGGTGTGGACTTGTTGGGCCGAAGGGCCTGTTTCCACACTGTAAGTAATCTAAATCTAAATCTAAATCTAAATCTAATCTAAATCTAAAATGTTGCCTCAGTTAATTTTGGATATTACTTAAGCCAAGGACAATATTATCTTTTTTGTAAATTTGTTTGTTAACTTGGGAGACATGAGGAAATAGATTAATTTTTTTGTCAGTACAATAAGCCAAATAATTTTTGGTCACAGGTCAAGGCATTATTTAGTTTTCTTTGTTATATTCTCTTGGAGGACATCATGGGTAGTTAAAGTTAGATATTGGCAAAATTGTGAGTTTATGATTAATACTGGGCTATCAGAATGTCCACTAATTCATATGGACCCTATGCCTCCAAAATGCCTGAGATGGGTAGAAAGTAGGTATTCAGTTCAAGTCAAATTGTGGGAGTGTATTCACAATGTCTCTGCCAAGATTTATAGTTTAATCAGCACTACTTAAAATACATTAGATTTTAATTTATTTCATTGTTCATAGAAGTTAGTAATATGTTCTGTCTTTCCTAAGTTAAAAGTTGAAAATATGTCTCTAGACATTGCAATTACCTAATGTTGGTACATTATTACATCCACACAGGACACAGTTATCAGTTATATTTGTTGAAAATATTGAATTTCCTCATGTTCTTTTAAACAATGTGTTGGAAAGCTGGAGAAAGTTGCCCGAAAATTGTTTTTAGAGTTGACTATGTTATTACTGAGCACTAACTAGTCAAGGACGTGGAATATTGTAAATTTCCCAACTGTTCATCAAATTAGACAAATTGTATTTCACATAACTGGTACTTTGCACGATTGTGTTGACTGACTAGCTTAGCTTGTTATTATTGAATTAACAGACACTTAAGCAAATGGTGCAACATATTGAAAATCTATTTATTACGCACGCAATCTGTTCCATCCATAGATGCTGACTGATTGACTGAATGTTTCCAGATTGAAACTTATTGGTTGCTTTTACTTTTGGTGGGGAAGAAATCTAGCAGAAGGTCCACTCCCTATTATACGGACTGCCTGTCTATTCTTATTTTTGATCTCAAGTGAAAGTAAAATCAGAGCAATGTTTATAAGTGGCAGCTAATTTTCAAAAGCCAGTGTTCACCCAGTCTCCAGCTAATTGTGTAAAATGCTATTTTGACCGATTTCTAAAGGTGTCACTATCTGATAGTGAACTCAGTCACAAAGCTTACCATCTGTATACTGTGCTTTCCTTTACATGACAACAATAAAGTTGTTGTCATAGACGTTCATCAGGTAATAGGGAAGACAAATGGGCTGTTGGACTTTATTTCAGAAGAGATGGACTGTAACATTATGGTTATTTTGCTAACATTAAAGAAGGCATTAATTAGATCACATCTGGAATACTTTGAAGTTTTAATCCTTTATCTTTTTTAAAAGTCATTCACAGGATGAGGTGTCACTGGCTGGACTAGCATTTATTGCCCAGAGTCAGCCACATTGTTGTGGGGTCTGGAGTCAAATGCAAGATGTCAATTTCTTTCCCTAGAGGACATTAGTGAACTAGATAGGCTTTTCCTGACAATTGGCAATGGATTCATGATCATCATTAAGCCCTTGTTTCCAGATTATTATTGAATTCAAATTACACCTTCTGCCATGGCGAGATTCAAACCCAGGTCCCCAAAACACTACATGAGTGTCAGAATCAGTCATCTCGCAATAATACCACAAGGTCATCACCTCCCCTTCTAAGGAAAGATATATTGGCATTGAAGGCAGTCTAGAGAAGGTTCAGTAGGCTGATTCTGGGTGTCTGGTTGTTTTAGGAGGACAGGTTGGGTCGGTTGGATTTGCATTTGTTAGAGTATAGAACAATAAAAGGCAACCTTATTGAAACATTCAAGTTTCATAGGGGAGGTTCGATGCAAAATGTTGTATACACTTGTAGTAGAGTCTAGGGTCAGAGGGCATAATCTCTGAATAAGGGACTGTCCATTTCAGTCACAGATGAAGAGGAATTTCTTCTCTGGAGGTAGTGATTCTGTGGAATTCCTTACCACAGAGGGTTGAGGAGGCCGTGTCATTGAGTATATTCAAGGTTCAGGTAGACAAATTTTAAATCAGAGAGGAAGTCAAGCATAATGAGGAAAAGGCGGGAAAGTGGAATTGAGGGTTATCAGATCTCGTTGAATTGCAGAGTAGGCTTGATCATCTGAACAATCTAAATCTCTTCTTAAGTCTTATGGTCTTATCCTTGCTATGAGGATTCAATCAAGGAATATGCACTGGGTCATCTATTGTACATGCTGTAACTTGCCTTCCAGATTTAAAATGGATCCTTAATCTTACAATCATGGGGGCTTGCTCACTGATGAAATGCGGAACCGAGCAGTCCATTCCTCCAGTCAGCTTCATGTGGATTTATGATAATGATTTTCCATTGAAAATTGGGACATAGCTTTTACTTTGTAAGACC
Organism: Chiloscyllium punctatum; assembly: GCF_047496795.1. Taxonomy (NCBI): domain Eukaryota; kingdom Metazoa; phylum Chordata; class Chondrichthyes; order Orectolobiformes; family Hemiscylliidae; genus Chiloscyllium; species Chiloscyllium punctatum. Next base: position 123,695,625 of record NC_092743.1, read on the forward strand.
AAATGCATTTAAAGGTGTGCGGTGTTTGTGAGGTGTGTACATTTGTGTGTGGAGGTATCCAGGTGTGTGCATGTGTGTCAGGCAATGGCATGTGTGGGTTGGTGTCTGTATGGGGTGTGCAAATGTGAAAGTGTGTGGGGTGGGTGTGAGTGTGAGGTGTATGTGTGTGTGTGTGTTGGGTGGGGGAGGTGTGTGTATATTAAGTTTTTTTTAATCATTTGAATTTCAAAATAATGGCATAAAGATGTTACCTACTTTGTTGAAAGTTTAGTTAGAGACTTCTGGAGCACTGACCCAGTCCAGCATGTATCAGAGGGCAAATGACTGCAAATACCAGTGATGGAAAAGTGTTTTTAACGTTGAGTTTATAATAAGTAGAATAAACATACAAGGCCATTAGTTTGGTTTACAGTTCAAAAGAAACAAGGATGAACAAATTTTTTGTTTTAATTTCCATTCAGTAGCAAGGTTTTCAGTTCACTTCAGAAGAAACCACTGTTGAATTCAGAAGCAAGTTTAGTGTCACTTCTAGTAATGCAGGTACTAACCTAATATTTGCTGTGCTAGTCAAAATGAAATGACAAAACAAATATATCAAAACTCAATCAATTGGTTGATAACCTGATGAAGAGAAAGGTCTTAATGTTTCTTTGTCTGATGGAGAGTATGAGCGTAAGTCAAGTGCTATAACTTAGCAATGATGGACTGAAGTGTCACAAATGTCTGAAAGGCTGGCATCCTTATTTAAAGCAAACGAGGACATCAAGTGTGATACTGTCACCATTAATCAGCTAGACAGAATGTATTTGAGTTGAGCTGTGTAAATATTATACGGTTGCTTGGATGACATGACAATGGCAGCAGCAGGAGGCAAGCTGGCTGAGGTGAGGGTTCATTGAACCCAAGAGAAAGGCTCCCTCAATTAAAAACATGTATTTAACCTAATGTGTGGAAAGATTAACTGGACCGCAGAAGATGTAACACATTTGTAATATTTGCAAGTTCTTTGCTGACGACTGGACAGTGTCAAAATTTTTTTCTCACAGGCAGCTTGCATGGAAAAAGATTATAGGAGAATGTGCCTCAGAGCTTATAGATGGAGCAGTTTATAATTTGTTTTGGTCTGATTTTTGGATAAGTCCATGGTGACTGGGTCACTCCTGAGGGTAAGCTTGTGAGGGTAAGCTCCACATTTTGTGGAGATTTCTAATGAGCCTTCTTAAAAAATGAACAATGTGATATCTCCTGTTTTTGGGACTGCCTTGGGTTATTGATATCCAGAGTGAAGCCAACAGACCAGGGAGATTAGGCAGAAAAGCCTACAGATTATTGGAAAGCCAGCAGGTAGGGTTGTAAATAAATCAAGGGCCCCATTAATTTTATGTGGCAGAGAACTATCTACTGAAGGATCAAGGGATCCAAACTATTTTAAGCATTCAGAATGCGGATCCGGAATTCGATGAGTAGACTCAGGGGTCGACTTGTAAGGCAGGGATGGCAAAGTTTGAATAGCTTATCAAAGAAAAGAAAATAATCCACAAACGTTAGTGGAGACAGAGACAGGGGCCTTTTGACAGAATTTGAGGAGGAGAACTAGGGACAAGAAGAAGAATTGGAAAGATGTGAATTAGAAAGGGGTCAATGGTACAAATGACTGCAGAGTTGTTGAGGGTCAGGATCAAAAACAATGATGTGACAGGCTGACAGATAAAGGAGTTTAAGCAGCACTTCAGAACTGAGGAAGCAGAAAAATAGTGTGCAGACCTGAAAAACATTTATCGACATTTGGTCAAAGAAAATTTACGAAGACAGTATCAGGAGGAGAATAATAGTTCATGGTGGGAAAAGGTGGACAGGCTACAAGAAGCTCTAGGGTGAAGAAGAGGGTGAATTGTGTGGAGGCAGATATCAGTGGTCTCAAACCCGATGATGACTTGTTGAATTGTTGGGATACGGGGTATTAGAGTATACAGGCCCCAGCTCAGAATCCCTCTAAATATCCATCCACAGCCTCTGTGATATAGAGCCAATGGAAGTCAGGTGTGAATGGACAGGATAGGGAAATAGAACTTGAATATGTGGCATTATACACCCCTGACCAATTACAAAGAATGGCTGAAAAACCTCCTAAATTAGTCTGTGAGAAGGACCCAAATGGATATTTCCAGAATTAGATAGCTACTCTCCATAATCTGGATGAGGAAGAAGTAATGGAAAGTGTTGGTACTTACCTTGTCTAGTAACCTGTTTACTGCCCTCCCCATTACATCTAAAGTGGAAACAAGGCAAGGGGAGTGCTGTACTCCAAAATCATGTGCTAGTTGCCATGGAGTACACAACCAATCAATAATCTTCATCAAGGGGCTAATGAGTCCCACACCTTGTATGCAGATCGATTGTGAGCAGCTTATAAAACAGCCAATGCTAGGGTTCACAAATAACCTACAGATGTTGCCTTAACTCAAATGCCTCCTGCTTATACAAGTATCATTTGAGGAATTCCACCCAGCAACTATTTATAATACAAAAGCTGCAGTGATGGGGTAAACTAACCTTTGCTTTGAAAAGAGATGATGAGATAAGATAGTGAGGCCAAAACAGAAGCATCAGGAAAAGTGTATGATGTGAAAGTGTCTTTGACTTACTGTTTTGTGATTAACTTCTGTTCTGTGTTTAAAAAAAACTCTACAGCTGCCTCATAAGAAGGTAGCTTAGTGATTAACCACCACTTTGACTAATTAAGAAAAATATTTTAAAAAACCTATCAAGAGAAATTCTATGTTGGGATCTGACTTATCCAGTGGCACCATCAGCTGGAATCATGAGGTTGCACATGGTGCAATGAATGCTGGATGTGTTTTGATGATTGAACCCTGGTGAACACTTCACTCTTGCTGTTTAATTCTATCTAATTCCCTGTGACAATCCTTTGCAACTTAATATGACTTAGGAATTATTCTTGTATTCATTTTTTCACATTCATTACAAAAAAAAACATCAAGTGAATTTTCAAGTGAATTATCCATTTCAGTCTCTTCCAGTGGTCCTAATTATCAAAGATGTCGATGTTTAGCTAATTTAATTCAGTCACATATTTTCAAGAAATAGTTGACCACTGAATACAGAAAAAAAATGGCCCTTAAGAACATACCAGTAATAGTACTGAAGACTGGTGCTCCAGGATTAGTTGTTCTGGTACAATTAAAACACTGGCATCTTACTGGGAATGAGGAAAATTGCTGAACAGGAGTAATCTGAATATGTCAAATACTGCCCCATCAATCTACATTCAATTATTGACAAAGTGTTGTAGTGTTCATCGCAAATGCTATCAGATAACACTTAATCAGTGATAAACTGCTCACCATTGCCCAGTTTACATATAATCAGGACTACTTAGTTCCATACCTCAACAAAACCTTGCTCCAAATAAAGGTGAAAAAGTTGTGTTCTCGAAGTAAGGTAGGAGAAACTGTCCATAATAGCAAACCAACGTTTTATTTTGTGTGGCATTAAAGAATCCTTCAAAAAGCTTGACATTAAAACAAATTAGAGGGCAAACTGTCAAATCATATGCAGTACAAACAAAGATAATTGTGCTTGTTGAACACCAGTCATCTCAGCCCTATTAGTTCCTCAGAATGGTCTCTGTGGCCCAATTGTTTTTGTCTTTTCATTAACAATTTTCCTCAACAGAAGATCGAAAGTGTTGGTTTTTGCTGATAATGACACAATTTATAATTTTCCAGATAATGAAGTAGTTTGTGCATGCATGCCAAAAGACCTGGTTGACATTTAGGTTTGGGCTAAAATGGGCCATGTAATACCATGCACACAAGTGTACTTATCTCCAATTAGAGAGAATCTAATCATCTCCCCTCAGCATTCAATGTCATTGCTATATGAAGACCCCCACCACCAATGTCCTGGAAATTACATTGACAGAAAGTAAGCTGATTCAACTGTATAGATACAGGGGTTAAAAGAGCCAAGGTAGGGAATTCTAAAGAAATTAACTCACCAGTTGTCTCTCCAAAGCCTGTTCACCAAACTACAACATTAGTGGTGTGATGACATACCACCCATTTGCCTTGGTGAGTCTAGGTCCAATAATATTCAGTTTAACACCATTTACAATGAATCCGCATACTTGATTGGCACCTCATCCACCAACTTAAATTTTCCCTCTTTCTACCACAGATGTATAGTGGCAATTTTATGTATCATATATAAAATTCAGTGTATACAATTCACCAGGAATCATTTGATGTTACTTTCCAAATCCTGATTTCTATCATCTTGAAGAACAAGTGCAGCAAGCAGATAGGAACACCATCACTTGCAAGTATTCCTCCAAGTTACACCATCCTAACTATTGCCATTCCTTTAATGTTGCTGAGTCAAATTCTAACAGCACTGTGGGTGTACTTCCACCAGGTGGATTTAAGCAAATCAAGGCTGATCAGGGATGTGAAAAAAAATGCTATTCTTCCTTCTATCAAACAATTTTAAGAAAACTTGAGGTAGACTTAAATTTTTGCACAATTATCAATCACAAGGTTGCAGTGATTAGATCGCCTGAATGGTAGATTAAATTTTGTTCAATCATCACTGGAACATGGATTAAATTCCAGTTTAAATTAAACACTTAGTATATAGAAAACTATTAGATCAAGCATGAGCAGTCAAGGTGATCAACCATCACATAATGGATAGCCAAATATGCTGCATCAAGAATTTTAACATGCTATCTTAATTCAGCACATAAACTAAGAATGTGCTCCTGCAAATAAAACCTGAAGTATAATCAAGCCAATAAAACCAACAATTCCAAACAAATAATTGAAATAATCAGTTCAATAACATTTTGTTTTATCTTTGAAATGCCTGTAAATATAATCTGCTGTTTGAAATCTTGGGATTTTCCGAGTGAACGTTATATCATCTCAAATAGTCCTCAGTAAATTTGCAAAGATCATGCACCAGAAAGTACAAAGTTAGTCAAGGGCGAAATTTCTATGATTTGGAGATGCCAGTGTTGGACTGGGGTGTACAAAGAAATTTCTGAGAAATTTCTAAGTACACAAATTTTCTTCAAAACTTAATAAATCAGAATTTGAAGGTTTTTTGGCAGATTGTCCTTCAATTATAGCCCCCAATAGCAATAGCTGGCTCACTGCTAACAAGCCTTCAAACTCCAACTGAACTCTTTGGAGTAGTACGTTTTGATACCAGCAACTTTACTGAACTTCTTTAACAGCATAGTACTTCCCTTCAACTCTGCAGCAGCAAGAGTAATCCAACTGAACATCCAACACATTGAGCTACTTAAGGAGATGTGAACCGAAGCTGTAAGGTCAAATATGTTGGGTCAGTTACCAAGTCAATGTGAGTCACTGAGTAATGATATAAGCTGATCACTTGCTTCCAGTGCACCCACAACTTTGAGCCTTTATACATATGGCATGCCCTATACGTTGTGTTGGAACATGGACAGAAACCGTTTGTTCGTCATCAGTGGGATATATACGTTTCTTCAGTGCCAGCACCAACAGCATTGTGGAGCTGGATTTTGTAGTCTAAGTCTCTTATTACTTTCCAATTTGGAAACACTATGAAGTAATGTATTATTCCAACATCTGTTCACGTAAAGAAAATTGCAGCATAAAAGAAGATGAATTGAATCTGTTATGCTGTGCTTGCTTTCTCATACTTCCACTGTTCTTACAGAGAGAGAGAATATCACATTTTGTGAAACGTGATATATTCTTATTTATTTCTCACAAAAGTGATTTGTCTCTCTTCTTTTTCAACTTTCTCTTGCTTTTCTGAAGACTTCAATGGGGAATTGAAATAATCTTCCACCAGTCTTGTTCATCATCAGAATTCTCACCCGTGACAAGACTCATGTTTATTGTATTTGGTAATTGGATGCTGTACTATAATGGAAGCAGAATGCTGTGTAAGAGCAATCACAGTCACTTGATCCAGTTTCAGATGACAATTTCTTACAAACTTTCCCTAAATGAGGAGCACTGATCTCCAACTAGAACTCTAGCTTAAGTGAGACAAATTAACACATCAAAATGATTAATCTTTTGACTTTCTGGTCTATTATTCTTTCGCTGAGTGCAGTGAGATTTTGGGAGCATGTGGAATTCCTTGGAATATTGTTGACTCAGGCATTTTCAAAGGACCCTTTTTTCTTGAAGAGAGTCCATACATATGTCCTAAAGGAAACCTTTATATTGAAGATTGGTGTAAAAGTGAGTAGATACATGGAAGCATGTTTCTACTTTCAAATTAGTGAATATATGACAGTTCTTCTAATGCATCCAATAAGGAGCTTAAGGAACATATCTTAACCAGGAAAGTGTTTCAAATGTGGAACTTGTTACCACATGGAATAGATGGCACAAATAGCATTGATTTCATGGTGAACTAGTTAAATACATCAGAGGGAAAGAGATGTTGGATGATAGGTGGAGGCTTGGAAAATCCATGCTGCCAGAGACCAGTTAGCCTGAGTGGTCAAAATTCCTAATAATTGTAAGTTACATGGCACAAGTTCACGCCAACAGCTTCTCATACTAAGTTCCTGATCATTATGGATCATGGGGACAGGAGAACAAACAAGGGAGAACAGTGACAGTTCATGCAAGGCTAATTTATTACATGTTCATCCTGAAAGGATCCTTACCAAATCAATGTAATATTAAGGGGGTGGAACATCAAATAATTTCATGAAAAACAAAGAACTGCCGATACTGGGAATCGAACAGAAACAGGAAGTGCTGGAGAAATTGAGCAGGACCCGCAGCACCTGGAGAGAGAATAATAGTTAATATTTAAAACCAGTGACCCCTAATCAGAACTGAAGGCAACTGGGAAAGCATGGTATTTATGCTGAAGATGGGTGGGGGGAAGTGCGGGTGGAGGGGGTGGGTACGAACTTGAGGGTGAATGAGTGAATAATAAATAGTTTAATTTTCCTCAAAAAGAAATAGCATGAATTTCAATTTGGCAATCACCATTTTGTATTGACTGCAAAATTTTCACTAAAATTAACAAAGGATCTTCACTCCCTCTGAAACTTAAACAATTATGAAAACTTAAAGGGGAGTCTCAATAACAATCCAGAAAATACTTTATTTAGATGCAAAAATGATTTATGCAGTTTTAGCTCACATTACTAAGGTAACAGTTTTGCAGTTTGATGAATTACCTGTGGCAAGACAATTGGTTTTCAGCACAAAATTGCTGAAAAAAAATGTCAAATCCACTTCATGTTTCTTACATAGTTGCACATTATGATCTTCCAGATCAATTTTTGTAATGTTCTTTGCTGTTCACAATCAGTCCTCCTGTACGTTTCAGATGAAGAATACAATTTATGTGATTGTGCTTTCTTGTACCTTTACAGCTTGACCTGTGATGAGTAATGTACTACATCATTCAATTGTAGCCGATACTTAAGAAAACTCCTGGGTGAGGTGACAATTGAATTCCAAACTGAAATAATTTTATACAAAGTGCGTAGGAAGAATAACAAAGTCAAAATGCATTCTATGTCAGCAACTGGTGACTGGAAACTGACAGACCACTTGACAGCTTGTGCCAAGATGCAAGGTTATCTGAGCATCCATTAAATCTCTGATATGTTCCAGTTCCTTTGGCGATAGTACAGTGAATCATGCAAAATGGCAAATAAATAGAATCATCTGGAAATTAGACACTTTGCATAGGCATAGGTACATGCCCAACGTATTTTAATAATAAAACTGTTTTATAAAATGGTTTATTGATAATAGCTCTTTACCCATGGGTTGTGCAATCACTAAAACTGTTCTATTGAATTAGTGAGGACAATTTAATTGGAAGTGATATTTTTATTTGCATATAATTAATGATGTGGTAACTTTGCGAAGGTCTCATTTTAGATTTTCTAATAGGCAAACAAAAATAGGATGTTGAAGTTGAATTATATTGACTGACACTGACAAGGACTAGTTTTTCCTTCTGACGTGGGTAAACAGTTTTAACGCTTTGCCTTCCAAAGGTCATTTTTATGAATAAGAAGCAAGAGAAGGCTATTCGGCCTTTCAAGCCTGCTCTGCCAGTCAATAGGATCATGGGTGATCTGTTTGATTCCAACCACCTGATGAAGGAGCGGCGCTCTGAAAGCTAGTGCTTCCAATTAACAAGATGCTGTTTACCACGACCTTAAAAATACTCAATGACCCCACATCTTCTTAGGCAGAGATTTGCAAGGACATATAACCCTCTGGAAGAATGAAACATCCCCTCATACTTGGAGAACAGCTTTCCCTAATTCAATACTCACCTACATGAGTACATATCATATTTAAAGATCAGAAAGAATTCCCTTTTCTATCATATGCAGGGTTTGACAGAGCTCTGGTTTTGATTCTCAAGCATGAGGATCTGACTGACTTCTCCTTGATTCTTCATACACTTTGACTTTCTCAGTGTCAAATAACCCCTTCAGGGTTGTAATTAAGTATTTATGGTCTGGAACCTTTAAAGTAAACTCCTTACACTCAGGCAACCTATTTCCTAACAGTTGAAAACCATCTCCTTTCTTTAGGACCAACTCTAGCAGACATCCTGGGGGAGCATGTGGCTCAGTGGTTAGCACTGCTGCCGCATAGCATCCCAGGTTTGATTTCAGCCTCAGGTGACAGTCTGTGTGGAGTTTGCCTGTTCTCCCTGTGTGGGTCCCCTCAGGGTGCTCCGGTTTCCTCCCACAATCCAAAGTTGTGCAGATCAGGTGAATTGGCCATGCTAAATTGCCTGTAGCGTTAGGTGCATTAGTCAGAGGGAGTTGGTTTTGGGAGGGTTACACTTCAGAGGGTCAGTGTGGACTGGTTGGGCTGAAGGGCCTGCTTCCACACTGTAGGGAATCTAATCTATCCAGCATTAGCTGAGACTTTTAAAAAACTACTCAGCTGAAAACTAAAAGGTTTGTTTGTTCAAATTATGGGTGTTTCCCATGGCCAAAACAAAAATCATTTTCTGACCTTCTAAACTGAAAACCTAATATACAACAGTTTACTCACTTTGTAAAAACTCAACAATATAAACTGAACCACATTACACACAAGGAATCTTTGTCTCTCATCTTTTTTTTAAAAAACAGAAATCATCTTTCTTACAGAAATACTTCCAAATTAAGCATTAAATTATTTAAGGTGAGAGGCAAAAGATTTTAAAATGTCATAGGGGCAATTTATTTTACAGGGAGAGTGTTTTGTGTGTGGAATGAACTGATAGAAGAAAACGTGGATGCAGGGATAGCTGTAATATTTAAAAAACATTTGGATAAGTACACAAATAGGAAATGTTTGGAGAGATATGGGCCAAGTGCAAGCAAGTGGGACCACTTTTGATTTAGGAATATAAGCAGCATGGACTGGTTGGACTGAAGTGTCTGGTTCCATGCTGTATGACTCTACGACTCTATTTAAGAAGTGTTTCAATGTATCTTCAAGTTGCCAAGGCATATGAGACTATGGGCCAAGTGATAAAAATAAAACACTATAAAGTTAGGCAGCTGGTACAGACTGGATGGGCCGAAGGGCCTTTTTTCTGTGTTAGAGATCTCTTTGACATTATGATTCCATAGACTATCATTAACAACATACACTACAGCAACTTAGAGTGTTGCTTCCAAACCCATGATATGTACCACCCAACTAGTCATGACACAGATGCGTGGGAATACCATCACATGCAAGTTCCTTTCCAAGCCACATAGCTCTGAGTTTGAATCATTCGCTGTTCCTTCATACTGAGTCTAAATCCTAGAACTCCCTAACAGCATTATGAGTTTACCGACAATACATGGCCTACAGCTTTTTAGGAAAGCAGCTCACCATTGTTTGTTTGGAGTTGATCATAGAGGAGAGGTGATTTAATGGGTGTCTTGCAGTAAAGAGGCTAGGGTTAATCTTTGCATTCCAGGATGGTCTTAGAATGGTGAGCAAATTTAAAAGATGAGAGCAGGACAAAGTTGTGTCTTATGTAATCTACCCGTATTTGGAATTGAATGGCAACTAGAGATAGGCATTGAATGTTGGTCGAGCCAGTATCCTACATGCTACATCCATGAAAAAACGAAACAAACTGTAAGACTGCACCCAGATCCTTCAGTAATGCAACACTCTGTCGTCTTTTACACAGCCATGCTGAAGCACTTCCCAGTTTCATCATTATGCACTGTTTATTCCTAATATACTTGAACATGTCTATACAAAACTACGTTTACAATGTGCTGACCATACTCGCAGACTGCCCGAGTAAATAATGCAATTTCAAGAGACATTTCTGAACCAGCACAATTGGCAGAACCTCATATTTCACCTAGGGCTGTGACAGTTCTGTAAACTGGGCCTGTTGTAAGCACATTGAACCTTAAACCACAAATTTACTTTCTGCCTATTTATTTCTTTTACTTATTGCAATATTTTGAATCATGAGGACACACAGGTTCACTGATGGAAAGTTGACCAGAATGGGTGTCAGCCCTCACTGTATGTGAGGATCTGATAGTTCAGCAGCCCTGTCTGTAGGCACTTCATGGTATAGCAGGTGCTGGTGGAAATAACATGGGAAGTTTTCAAATGGTTGGCATTCCCAAGACCAAGACAACGTGAAGAAAATTTAAGTGTGCTCACTTCAATGGATCACAAGACTGAGAAAATAGTTCATGAAGTGTCGCTGAATTTTATTTCATGGCTAACCAATTTGAGGAGAGACAAAAAAATCTGCAGATGCTGGAATACAAGGATGGACAAGCAGGAGGCTGAAAGGACACAGCGAGCTAGGCAGCATCAGAGGGGGGAGTAGTCAATGTTTTGAGTGTAACCCTTCTTCAGAACTGAGGGTGGGTGTAAGGGGAGTTGCATGTAATGGAGGGGTGTTGAGGGGGTGTTGGAGTTTGGAGAGGGGCAGGGTGGTGAGGTAGGGATAGGTGAACACAGGTAGAGGGTTTGGTTTGATTTGAGGAGCCAATGATGTTGAACTTTCAGCATGGATTGTCTTGATCCCACCTGGAGAGAGAGGATGACAGCAAAGCGAGCTGGTTAGGTGCTTTCAATCTTTGTGAAAAACGTTCATAAACTCTTTGTAGATTTTTGTGGAATTGATTAGAGAGGAGAGGTGATTTAATGGGTGGCCTGCATTTCAGGATGATCTTAGAATGATGAGCAAATTTAGAAGATGAGAGCAGGACACAATTCTGTCTTATTTGTGACACAATCCCTAACCGTATTTGGAAGTGAATGGCTAAACTGTTTGTTGACCAGATCTGTGGTAGGAAGTGGATACTGCAGATACTGGAGATTAGAATCAAGATTAGAATGGTGCTGGAAAAGCACAGCAGGTCAGGGAGCATCCGAGGAGCAGGAAAATCAATGTTTCAGGCAAAAGCCTTCATCAGGAATCATCAGATTCCTTCATCAGATCTGTGGTAGTCTATGCCCCTTGGACTTATGCGAGTAGAGATGAGGTATATCAGGAGAACAATCAGGAAGTGAAAACATTCCAAAAAAAAACTGAGCATTTGGATTCAAAACTTTAACCTCTGTTCCTCTCTCCACAGATGCTGCCAGACTTGCTGAATTCTCCAGTATTTTCTATTTCTTTTTCAGAGTTTGCTTTTACTTCAGAGATCGTCCACATCTGTAGTATTTTGCTTTTAATGGATCAAGATTAATGATTTATTGGGAACTAATGTGAAGATTAATGGTGCAGTTGACAATTCAGCAGCTGCTGAAAATTTGTGACATGGGGAAAGCCAATAGACACTTGGCCTCCTGGAAGTGCATTTATAAGTGGATTGGGAGCAAGGTCAGGACATTTCCTCTACCAGTGACAGAGCAGAATGTATCACGTACAATTTGCAATGCAACAATTCACCAAGATTCCACAAATAGCACCTTCCAAATCCATGATCTCTACTACTTAGAAAGGCGAGGCAGCATTTGGAACACCACTACCCTGTCATATACAAGAAAAAAAAACTTGCTACAAAAGTAACATTATTTCCACATAATGAATCCATTTAATAATGAGTATTATTTTTTGTAAACCTCCTCTGTTTGAAATAAGAGTCATGTCTCTAGCCAAACACATTGTTTCAGTTGTAACTTTGATGGGATGTGGGATTGAGACCATTTTAACCAACATTTGGGAAGTTGTGGGCATGACCAGCACAAATTTTCAAAATGCCTCTCTGGAAGCAAAAAAACTCTCCCTCAGCCCTGGTGGTCTTCTTCTCTGAATACCTCAGGTTATATCCAGCCTCCAAAAAAGGCCAAGATCAGACAGCCTTAAAACAGCTTTGGTTTAACCTATTTTTATCACAAGATACCAACTCGATAAATGAATTGAAATGCATGGCCAGAATATATGCCCAGAGGATTGTTCAGACTTTGATTGACAATTAAATTGTCATTAAGACCTGCTTAAAAAGGTTGCGCATCATTTGGGTGGACAACATTTGAACTAATGGTCTCTCCTAATAGCAACAAGCTGTTTGGGAGTAAATGAGTAACGTAAACTTTTATCTGCTATTTAAAGATTTACAGTTATTGTGCTGTTGTAGATCTAAAGAAGACATTAGAAGATATTTTAGAATGTTTTATTCAAAACTTTATTCCTGGAAATTCTCTGAAGACTTTATCTAAAAGGAATGAGTGCTGTACCACGATACCTTATGAAACATATTTTAAAATCACCAGGCGAAAAGGGCTTGAAGCTTAAACTAGAAATCACTGCCCTGAGAATAATTAGACTCTGATTGACAATGAAATTGCCCATTATAGCAATCATTAAGGAGGTTACATGCTGTTTTGGTGGCTACTTCTCCTGAAAATAAACAGTTGAATAGAAGCTAAACATTTATTGCTGGGGAATTGTAGTGCCACTCAAAGGAAAGCTTAACTTTCATTGTTCACTTGCTGCTGGCAACAGACTTCATTTGAAAAATACATCTGAGACACATTGGCAGGCTTTCTGAGATACCCTGTCAAACTTGCAGCAGCACTCTACATTTTTTCTTCGAGATTCTCTGAGGACTCCATCTACAGAGTATGAGTGTTGTGCTACTCTACCTTGTTGGAGATTTTCACTTCGTTCTGACTTTATCCACAAGGATATCCATTGGCATGTCCAAGAACATATTCCTCTTCGGTTACTGTGCCTTTCCAAATCTGTATATCAGCCATTCCAGTCCAACTCTCACTTCAATGTAGGCCTGCCACAGTCTCGTTGCTGGCATCAAATTGATTTCAACCATCAAACCTTCTTATGTGTTAGTTTCGAAGGACAAAAATATTGCTATATAGATTAAGTTAGATTAGATTAGATTAGATTAGATTAGATTACTTACAGTGTGGAAACAGGCCCTTCAGCCCAACAAGTCCACACCGACCTGCCAATAGAAACATCTTTTAGATAAATACACAGTAAAATTCTACTAAGGTTGGATTCAATTCTATTAATTGCTCTGTTTATTCAAAAAATGCTATTCATTTGGTTAGGGCATAAATTTGGTAAATAACTTTTGAAACGTTGTTGTCGAATGCACTACTTATTCTTTATCAGTAAACATCTCACTTGTAACCCTGATTCTGGAAAGAAAAATTAGATGTGCAATTGTCTTTTCAGACAAATGCAATTTTAAAAAAATACAGAAAAGGTTGAATCATTCATCACTTTGAGCTCAATGAATGAACGATTCGATGACACTTACTTTCCTTTATTTCATATGATTTCATATCCTGACCAAACATAAATCTTTTGATTTCTGTGTTGGGACAGGTTTATACAATAAGGCTAGTTATTGTCCTTTAAATAGTAAGGTTTGAATGTTGCATGAAGTTGAGTTCCTGTAAATTCTAATGAACAAAACCAACATTCTGGGCTGAGTCTCAGTTCTTTTTAGGTAAACGTTGGTTTTGAAGAGTTTGATAGAGGGTTTCTCTCCATAAGGCCCAACAAAGTTTCTCATCACATTTGTATCAAACTTACGCTATCAACTATCTGCCCCACCTTGTGACAGTCCCATTCTAGTACTCACCCTAAGCTGGACCAGCTTGCCATTGCCAGACTATCCTGGATTGGACAAGTCAATATGCGTCCTTGCCCACCTATAGAATCTATCTACCAGGCCTGCTGCCAAGGAAAGGCCATCAGTATTCTTAAAGATCCATCCCACTCTGGCAATGTTTTTCTACAACCTCTATCATCGGGGAGAAAGTACAGAAGCCTGAACCCATGCACCAGCTGGAATCGTAACAGTTTCTACCCTACTGTTATTAGAATACTGAATGGACTCACAAACTCTTAACATTCACCTGTACCTGTATTTGTATTTTTGCCGCTGTTTATTTATTATTTACTATCTATGCTACTTAACTGTGTGATCTGCCTGTATTGCTCGCAAGACAAAGCTTTTCACTGGCCTCGGTACACATGACAATAAATTCAATTCAAATCTATTCAATTCAAAAGGTTGGGGTGCACCTTCACAAGCAGATTGTCATGCACAGTTCCTGATCTTTGCACAAAATTTGGTGCCAGGCTTTGAGGGCAGGGAACTAATTCTGATGGCAGGGTAGTGCTAAGGCACGGAGTCCTCTTCCCTCATGACTGGCAGTGGAAGCCACAGCACCAGATCATGCCAGCCTGGTCTGAGGCTGCCATCTGGGTCAGTGCAGTTTCAGTCATCTGGAGAAATGCTCAGCACTGTAGGAAGAAGGTCAATGACTTCCTCCCCTTTCCGATACCTCACACTCACTCTATCTCTGCTTCTCTACTCATCTCCCACCAAGACTTATATTCTGCCACTCACGCTATTTCCTGCAGTGTCTTCCATCACTCGCTGCCAGCCACCATAACCCTGCTGTCCTCTGTACTGCTCTCTCTCTCTCTCTCTCTCTCTCTCTATTTCTCTCTCTCTCTCTCAAGTTATCTCACCACCAACATGGAAAGTCACAACTGTGCCATTTACTTCCATGCCTCTTAATACCCAGCACTCTCTCATATCAGGTGAAAACAGACCGCAATGGAGCAGAAGAAGTCAAGATGGGTGGTGGACTGCCTTACCCTCACCCCTTAGGAGGAGAGAATCCAGCCTCTGCTTACCGCGAGTGGCTGACTGACTATGTTCAAGCCCCAGGACTGATATGACAGGCTGCCATTGACCATATGCTATGGTCTGCTGAGGCCTGCTGACAACCAAGACAAGCTTCCTGACTTCATGTCCATGCTAAAGGAGACAACAATGCAGCAGTACCATCAGCCTTTTTCTTCTGGCTGAGGGTAAGGCATGCAAATAAAAGGCAAGGCAAGGAAATGCAAGACAGGGATGTTGTAATCAGCCAGGTAGGTTCAAAGTGAGTGAGTTGGAAGAGAACAAGTGAACAACCCAGCGAAGCAACCTGGTCCATTTCTTTTGAGCTGGGTGCATGTTCCTGAGCACATAATTTCCTTGCTGTAGCATTTCAATGATAGTTACTGTCATGCTCTGATGTCCAACACTGAAGTGCAAAAGTGTACTGCAAGTGAATCCTTAGAGGCTGGCATTTGTTCGCAAATATCCATGAGCTTGGGTGCAGTGCCTACAGCTCATGCCATGACATATTGGTGTCTTGTATCCAACATGGATGTTGTTTGGAATGAATTGAAGAGGCCAGGGAATCGCTCTGACCACCATGTCGAGAACTTTGGCTTGTGGCAGACGTAATGATTGAAAGCTGTATATTAGTGAGGTGAGGTGAGACCATCAGTTAATACCATTGTTAAAAGGAACAATCCCCCTTAATAAGCAACTCATCACTGCCTGTAAGAATCTCAGCTGAATCCCTGGAATTTAGTTTAAAAAATCTACCGAACTGTTCCCAACATTGAAATGGGACTCATTAGATTTCTCATGTGATTCTGCCATATTTCTCACAATAGCCCATGTCCTCAGATCTCTGTAAGAATCCACTTTCTTTCTTTATTGGTATTTATGAGGCATAACTTTATTTGTGGAGAGAAGACCAGTTCTGACAAATGATCGCTGGACTTGTAACCTTAAATCTCCACAGATTTTGCCAGGCTTGCTAAGTTTCTCTTGCAGTTTCTATCTTTGTTTCAGATTGACAGTATCCGTATTTGTTGGACTTGTAAATTTATGTGCGTGTAGAACTGTTCAAAATGTAACTTTTAATTTTATGTCCTCATTTGAGGCCATTGTTATATAGAAACCTGTGTGAAAGACAGTTACTTTTAAAGCTTGTAAAATCCTTTCAAAGAAATAGACTAACTACTTTACTGACTTCTGATGCTCCCCACAGCATCTTCCAAGTTCTGAGAGATATCCTCAAGAGTCAGCACAAAAGCAACTCAGGTGATTGAAAAGCCATCTAAAGGCCTTTATAAGTTCTTCCCCAACAGTGCAAGACTTTGAAATTATGTCTGCAGCTCGCCTGGCTCACCAACGCAACTGCACATTGGGCAGATCTTCTTCAGTCAAGCTGACAAGATGTGCAAACTTTGAACAGTAACACTCAAGAGCACAAGATTTGAAAGGCTGCTGTTCAAAGTACATCTTCTTTCAGAGTATTTTCCACACTTGACAATTGATTAGCAGTTTCTTGGGCGACACTTCATTGGTGAAACACATTTTGGAGGTGACAGTATTGGACTTGGATGTACAAAGTTAAAAATCACACAACACCAGATTATAGTCCAACAGGTTTATTTGGAAGCACTAGCTTTTGGAGTGCTCCTCCTTCATCAGGTGATTGTGGAGAATAAGATCGTAAGAGATGTCTCCTCACCAGTGCTCCAAAAACTGGTATTTTCAAATAAAACTGTCAGACTATAACCTAGTGTTGTGTGATTTTTACCTCTGTGAAACATGGAGATCAACATCAGTGGCTTATGTGTGACTCCCAACCTTGTTTGATTAAATTCTTCTCATGCGAATTAAATAGCTAGTTTCATTTTACCATTGTGAGAAAATCATTCACCGCGCAACGATTTGCAAGGCTTTAATATATTGTTGAAATGTTCCCTGTTTTGTGTGTCATTAATATTGGCATTTGAGTAGCAGAATTGCAGCTCTTAAGATACTCTTGACTAAATTTCACAATGGCTGTTCTTGTTATTGGGGTTGACAAAACCGTCTAAAGTTTCACTCATCTTCCAGTTGCTCTTACCTGCTGCCAGACTTTACCTCAGTATGGGAGCAACCTTCTCAGCCCCATTTTCTTGAAATTCAAGTACAGAGTCACATCAAAGTCAACACTAGTTATTTTCTTCTGAAATGTATGCAGATACAAATACAGAGTTGAAAGGCAAAGAGGTTTTGCTTTTTTGAAATTTCTGAGATTTACTGCCTCTGTTGTGCAAACTCTCAGATAAGTTGCATCTGACATCTCCAGCCTCCTGAAGCAAGATGTCCCTTTATCCCTCTTGGCCTTTTAATTTATTAAGTTATATGCTCTCTCCTCCAACAAACACAGAAATAAGATGTTGAGACACTATTTGTAGAGAGCGACTGTGAAGCAGAACAACAATAAATGAAGGTGAATGTGAATTTTGGCTGCTTGGATGGGAATATGAAGCATCCGATGAAAGGTGACTGAGTGCTTTTGCAAGGTATCAGAAAGTGTCAGGATTGATTGGGAAGCTGAAGCTGTCCATTTTAGCTTTAGAAAATGAGAAGAGATTGGATTGAGGTTTTCAAACTTACCTCGACGCCAACGGTCTTTTCGCAGCAGAGAACGGCGGGAGCTGGGCGGAAGTTCAGACGGAGCGCAAAGCCGGTTGGTGATTGTTACTAGAGTGAGTGTGTTCTAAACCCCAGGTCCTACAAAGTAGGGTCTCCCTCCCTCTCTCCTCCTCTAACCTTAATTAAGAGTCCACAGACTTGCCATAGGAAGAGGGTCTAAGGAAGTTTAGATCGAAGAGTGAGGCTTCAGCTCAGGAATCTTGATAAGGAGGTTGAGTAAAGAGATTACGCCACAGTTGAAGAGGGTGAAGACATGACTGCTCAGCTGGTTCAGTGCGCTACGTGTTTGATGTGGCAGGTCAACGACTCTGGTGTGTCTGGCTCGTATATGTGTGGAAAGTGTGCGCACATTCAGCAATTGACCGAGCATATTGCAGCACTGATGAAAGAACTCGAGGACCTTAGGCTCATCCGAGAGAATGAGATCTTTCTGGACAAGACCTTCAGTGATGTTATTACACCAATCATGCCAGAAGAGAGCAGAAGAGTGCAGACGATGAGGAAGGTAGAGAGGAGACAGGTGCAAGAGACGCCGGGAGAAGTACCTGTCAGGAACAAGTTGAAGCTTTTGGACACAGTAGAGTCTGATGACACTGCCAGTTCGCAAGGCGGCCATGTTTGTCAATCAAAAGTTGCCCCAGAAGCAGAGCGGAAGAGTCGGACATCGCACAGAGCCGTGGTAATAGGGGACTCCATCGTGAGAGGAACTGACCGGGGTTTTTGTGGCAGCAGACGGGATTTAAGGATGGTGTGTTGCCTTCCTGGTGCTAGAGTGAAAGACATCGCGGACAGAGTGCAGGACATCCTCAAGGACGAGGGTGAAGAGCCCGAGGTGGTGGTACACGTCGGCACAAATGATGTCGGGAAGAAGAGGAGGAACATATTACAGCGAGACTTCGGAGAACTAGGAAGAAGGCTAAAAAGCAGGACGTCCAAGGTGGTTGTCTCCAGTTTGCTTCCAGTTCCTCGGGCTAGTGTGGCCAGAAACCGGGAGATAATGGACTTGAACGTGTGGTTGGGGAACTGGTGCAGGAAGCAAGGTTTCAAGTTCTTGGATCACTGGGGTATATTTTATGGTAACCATAAATTCTACAAGAGAGACGGCTTGCACCTTCATAGATCAGGGATCAGCATTCTGGCAGGCAGGTTTTATGCTACAATACCGCTACATTTAAACTAAGTAGCGGGGGGGGGAGGGGACAAGCTGGATGTTTAAAAAGGAAATTGAAGGGGTAGTTAGAACAAGAGAAGTCAAGAAAGACAACTGTATCAAGGAGGCAGAAAACTGGAAAAGGCATCATGCTGTAAAGTTGAGTGAAATAAGGGTTGAGGGGAAGGGTGAGAGCAGTAACAAATTAAAAATTCTATATATGAATGCACGAAGCATTAGACACAAGGTGGATGAGCTTGAGGCTCTTTTGGAAATTGGCAGATACGATATTGTGGGGATAACTGAGACATGGCTTCATGGGGACAGGGCCTGGGAAATGAATATTCAAGGCTACACGTGCTATCGTAAGGACAGACTGACGGGCAGAGGGGGTGGGGTGGCCTTGTTGGTAAGGGAGGATATTCAGTCCCTTGCGCGGGGGGACCTAGAGTCAGGGGATGTAGAGTCAGTGTGGATAGAGCTTCGAAACACTAAGGGTAAAAAGACCCTCATGGGAGTCATCTACAGGCCCCCAAACAGTAGTCTGGATGTCGGATGTAAGTTGAATCAGGAGCTGAAATTGGCTTGTCGCAAAGATGTTACTACAGTTGTTATGGGGGATTTTAACATGCAGGTAGACTGGGAGAATCAGGATGGTATCGGGCCTCAAGAAAGAGACTTTGCGGAGTGCCTCAGAGATGGATTTTTAGAGCAGCTGGTGCTGGAGCCGACCAGGGAGAAGGCGATTCTAGATCTGGTATTGTGTAACGAACCAGAATTGGTCAGTGACCTCGAAGTGAAGGAGCCATTGGGAAGTAGTGACCATAATACAATAAGCTTCAATCTGCAATTTGAGAGGGAGTGGGTACAATCGGAAGTGACAATATTTCAGTTGAATAAAGGGAAATATGGAGCTATGAGGGAGCAACTGGCCAAAGTTCAATGGTGCAATACATTAACAGGGAAGACCGTGGAGGAACAATGGCGGATATTTCTGTGTATAATGCAGAAGTTGCAGGATCAGTTCATTCCTAAAAGGAAGAAAGATCCCAGGAGGAGACATGGGCGGCCGTGGCTGACGAGGGAAGTAAAGAAACATATAAGGTTAAAAGAGAAAATGTATAACTTAGCGAAGATAAGTGGGAAAACTGAGGACTGGGAAGCTTTTAAAGAACAACAGAGGATTAGTAAGAAGGAAATACACAGAGAAAAAATGAGGTACGAAGGTAAACTGGCCAAGAATATAAAGGAGGATAGTAAAAGCTTTTTTAGGTATGTCCAAGGCAAAAAAATGGTTAGGACAAAAATTGGGCCCTTGAAGACAGAAACAGGGGAATATATTACTGGGAACAAAGAAATGGCAGAGGAATTAAATGGGTACTTCAGATCTGTGTTCACTGGGGAAGACACAAGCAATCTCCCTGAGGTAACAGTGGCTGAAGGACCTGAACTTAAGGGAATTTATATTTGCCAGGATTTGGTGTTGGAGAGACTGTTAGGTCTGAAGGTTGATAAGTCTCCGGGACCTGATGGCCTGCATCCCAGGGTACTGAAGGAGGTGGCTCGGGAAATCGTGGATGCGCTGGTGATTATTTTCCAGAGTTCAATAGAATCGGGGTCGGTTCCTGAGGATTGGAGGGCGGCTAATGTTGTGCCACTTTTTAAGAAGGGTGGGCGGGAGAAAGCAGGAAATTATAGACCAGTTAGTCTGACCTCAGTGGTGGAAAAGATGCTGGAGTCTATTATAAAGGATGAAATTACGGCACATCTGGATAATAGTAACAGGATAGGACAGAGTCAGCATGGATTTATGAAGGGGAAATCATGCTTGACTAATCTTCTTGAATTTTTTGAGGATGTAACTCGGAAGATGGACGAGGGAGATCCAGTGGATGTAGTGTACCTGGACTTTCAGAAAGCTTTTGATAAAGTCCCACACAAGAGGTTAGTGAGTAAAATTAGGGCGCACAGTATTGGGGGCAAAGTACTAGATTGGATAGAGAATTGGTTGGCTAATAGGAAACAAAGGGTAGTGATTAACGGCTCAATTTCGGAATGGCAGGCAGTGACCAGTGGGGTACCGCAGGGATCAGTGCTGGGACCGCAGCTTTTTACAATATATGTAAATGATATAGAAGATGGTATCAGCAATAACATTAGCAAATTTGCTGATGATACAAAGCTGGGTGGTAGGGTGAAATGTGATGAGGATGTTAGGAGATTACAGGGTGACCTGGACAAGTTAGGTGAGTGGGCAGATGCATGGCAGATGCAGTTTAATGTGGATAAATGTCTGGTTATCCACTTTGGTGGCAAGAACAGGAAGGCAGATTACTACCTCAATGGTATCAAATTAGGTAAAGGGGCTGTTCAGAGAGATCTGGGTGTTCTTGTCCACCAGTCAATGAAGGCAAGCATGCAGGTACAGCAGGTCGTGAAGAAGGCTAATAGCATGCTGGCCTTCATAACAAGAGGAATTGAGTATAGAAGCAAAGAGGTGCTTCTGCAGCTGTACAGGGCCCTGGTGAGACCACACCTGGAGTACTGTGTACAGTTCTGGTCTCCAAATTTGAGGAAAGACATTCTGGCTATTGAGGGAGTGCAGTGTAGGTTCACGAGGTCAATTCCTGGAATGGCAGGATTGCCTTACACGGAAAGACTGAAGCGACTGGGCTTGTATACCCTTGAGTTTAGAAGACTGAGAGGGGATCTGATTGAAACGTATAGGATTATGAAAGGATTGGACACTCTGGCAGGAGGAAACATATTTCCGCTGATGGGGGAGTGCCGAACCAAGGACACAACTTAAAAATACGGGGTAGACCATTTAGGACAGAGATGAGGAGAAACTTCTTCACCCAGAGAGTGGTGGCTGTGTGGAATGCTCTGCCCCAGAGGGCAGTGGAGGCCCAGTCTCTGGATTCATTTAAGAAAGAATTGGATAGAGCTCTTAAAGATAGTGGAGTCAAGGGTTATGGAGATAAGGCTGGAACAGGATACTGATTGGGAATGATCAGCCATGATCATATTGAATGGCGGTGCAGGCTCGAAGGGCTGAATGGCCTACTCCTGCATCTATTGTCTATTGTCTATTGAGAGATCTGAAAGACTGTGAGAACAAAGTGTTCCCATTTTGGGAAGGTTCAAGAACCAGAGAATGCTGATTTGAAGAAACATGCAGAAGAACTAAAACCAACAGAAGAAAAAATCTTCTAATGGAATGAACGTGAATGCCTGAGTGTGTCATGAAGGCTGATTGAATCATGGCTTTCAAAAATGAATTGGGTAATTATATCATCAGGAGAAAGTGAGGACTGCAGATGCTGGAGATCAGAGCTGAAAATATGTTGCTGGAAAAGCGCAGCAGGTCAGGCAGCATCCAAGGAACAGGAGAATCGACGTTTCGGGCATCAGCCCTTCTTCAGGAATGAGGAAAGTGTGTCCAGCAGGCTAAGATAAAAGGTATGGAGGAGGGACTTGGGGGAGGGACGTTGGGAATGCGATAGGTGGAGGGAGGTCAAGGTGTGGGTGATAGGCCGGAGTGGGGTGGGGGCGGAGAGGTCAGGAAGAAGATTGCAGGTTAGGAAGGCGGTGCTGAGTTCGAGGGATTTGACTGAGACAAGGTGGGGGGAGGGGAAATGAGGAAACTGGAGAAATCTGAGTTCATCCCTTGTGGTTGGAGGGTTCCCAGGCGGAAGATGAGGCGCTCTTCCTCCAACCGATGTGTTGCCATAGTCTGGCGATGGAGGAGTCCAAGGACCTGCATGTCTTTGGTGGAGTGGGAGGGGGAATTGAAGTGTTGGGCTACGGGGTAGTTGGGTTGGTTGGTCCGGGTGTCCTAGAGGTGTTCTCTGAAGCGTTCCGCAAGTAGGCGGCCTGTCTCCCAAATATAGAGGAGGCCACATCGGGTGCAGCGGATGCAATAGATGATGTGTGTGGAGGTGCAGGTGAATTTGTGGCGGATATGGAAGTGTCCCTTGGGGCCTTGGAGGGAGGTAAGGGGGGAGGTCTTATATCATCAGCAAGGAAAAATGGTAGCACTGGCTGAAGAGAAATCGGGCAAATAAAGTAGGTTTAATAGAGAGGTGACGTGGTCCAAATGGCTTATTCTGTACTGTAACAATGCTTTGGTGGCCTGACTGCTGCTTCACAGGAAACTACTGACCAAGTCAGAGCGTGAACCTTGTCATGTGAAAGCACAACATCCCTCATCTTCCTGCCCTTCTGAGTCCTGAATGTCCAGTTTTGTAAAATTCCTGTGAAGCTCATTATTTTGTTAAGGTTATGATATAAACACAAGTAGGTAGTGAGTTCCAGGATTTTTATCCAGTGGCATTGACAGAATGACAATATCTTTCCAAGTCAGAATAGTGTGGAACTTGAGTATATAGTGATAAAGTATCTCAGGGCACTTCACTGGAGCATTACCAAACAAAATTTGACTCCAAGGCACAGAAGCTATGAGAATAGATAACTGACTAGTTAGCTACACTATAGGTAGAGACAGTTGTGGTCAATGTTCGCCATTGCATCTGTGCCAAATATTGATTTGCATTTTGCTTGATAGAATTTGAACATATTTTCTTTCTCCATTTTGATGCCTGTTTTTTAAAGTAGCCATCGGCAGTGTGTTTTATCAATTTGTGACACAGTTTCTGAAGAGAAGAGACTGAATTGTGAATGGTTTAGGGAAGATAAGAAAATCTAGGACAGAAAGTAAAAGCATTTTGAAAAGACATAGATATTTTCCAACTAATCTTTGGGGGAAAAAAACAGCAAATTCCCCAAAGCAAAACTGTCAAGCTTTTAATATGTACTACCAAAGAGGTTCCAGGGAACACATATCCCAGTAGTAAGGTACACCAGGTAGCACAACAAAAGTGAAATGTGTGATCAGATTTAGAATTCAAAAATCGTATGTTAGTGACTTCGTTATTCTTGACCCTACCTCACTACCTCACTATCTTGCACGATGCTGAATACTGGAGGATTGTGAAAACTGTTAGCAGGTCTTTGGATAGCTTTGTGGAATGTGCTTCCTGACTGTCCATTATGTGTCCTCAGTGATGACAAACTTTTGAGCATAGAGGTACCGAAGCAGTGTAAATCCCTCTGGCATTGGTACTCCTATTTCCTTCCCAGGATTCAACAATTACCGAGCAACAGCGTACAGGGCATAACTTCAAGAGCATATAACATGGCCGAAGAATAAATCATAATTGATGATAAATTGATGATTGCAAAGAGAAAAGCAAAAATGCAAGCTATCGCACAAAATTCAGGACTATATGAACAATGCTGATCTTTAGAATCCATACTTATTCTATCCCTGGCAAATTTATTCACACTTTTTCTGATTACGTGCAGTTACAGAAAAATCAATCATGTAACTGTTCTCTGATTACATTTTTTTGACTTAGTTCAGGAACATTTAAGCCACCGATTAGTCACCTTCCTCATGAAAGTAATAGATTATCCATTATGTGGAAGTATGTTGTTCCAACCCTGAGAGATGCTGTCAAGTCAAATTGACAAACAATATCTGCACTGTAAGCAACCACTGCAATGTGTATGGCCAAAGGAATGATCATTGCTGACCACGGTAATTTGGAGAAAGGTTGTGAGCTCAGAAAAGACCGATTTTGTTAGCAGGCTGCATTTAAAGGAGGTTTGCACTTAAAGATAAGTGGATGCACATGCTATGGGATGGTAGAAGAGTGGGATAAATAAGCGTGTTAGCCGGTAAGAACATGAGAGCAAAAGAAATAGGAGCAGAGGTAGGCTATTCAATCCCTCAAGCCTACCTCACCAATCAACGAGATCATGGCTGGTCTGTTATAGATTTAATCTTACTCTTTTCTGCACCTCATAACATTTGACCCCTGTGTAGATATGAATATATATAACCTTGAATATAATCAATGACCATTCTTCACCAGCCAGGGTTAGTAAATTCCAAAGATTAATGACCTTCATTTCTGTCTTTGAAGAAAGACCCATCATTTGGAAGATGCCAGAGTTTATTTGTCATCTTTCCCAAGCAGCAACCTCCTCATTGAGTTAATACTAGCAGCAGTGGGATGAGACTCTAAACTAGAATTAAGTAAGCACACGAAGGCCTCAATTCAGAGTGGGATAGGAAGTAAAGTGACAGTGTCCCCACCCACCATTCTCCTACTTAAATGCGCCTTGTCAACCTCGACATGAGTAAGGGTTCAAGATTCCACCTTTTGGGGAAGTGACAATGTGCATGAAATCCATTTTTTTAATGGCTGTAAAAATGGGCTTGTAGATTGAAATTAAAAGGTGCAAAAATGATCTCCTTGTTTCTTAGTATTCCCATTAATTCTCCCAGGAGAATGGCAGCACAGCAGGCTATGACAAACAAGTCACTGATGGACGCTGAAGAGCTGGGAGAGTGGCTGAAACTTTCTGAGGATGATGAGGATATTGAACAGGAGGAACAATATCTTCTGCATGATAAACCATTTCAAACTAAAGTGCAAGAACCAAGCAAGCCTTATTTGACACCCAGTTCCAGCGAATGAGAGCTGGGTGCAGTGATAATTCACCAATTGTAAATTTATTGTTGCTTAAAAGACAAGCAGTTGCATTGTATTTCCATAGGCAAGTGCAGCTTCTGCTTTTGCTGGTGCTGAATAAAAGTAAAAGTTTAAAAGCATTCAAATGCTTTACTGTATATACTGGCCCCACATTCAACCACAGATGATAAGAACAAAATAATAGGAAAATGCTGGGTTACACTGGGCAATTGGGAAAGGGTAACATTTCTTGAGGCAGGATTATAAGACCATAAGACCATAAGACATAGGAGTGGAAGTAAGGCCATTCGGCCCATCGAGTCCACTCCGCCATTCAATCATGGCTGATGCGCATTTCAGCTCCACTTGCCAGCGTTCTCCCCGTAGCCCTTAATTCCTCTAGACAACAAGAACCTATCAATCTCGGCCTTGAAGACATTTAGCGTCCCGGCTTCCACTGCACTCCGTGGCAATGAATTCCACAGGCCCACCACTCTCTGGCTGAAGAAATGTCTCCGCATTTCCGTTCTGAAATGACCCCCTCTAATTCTAAGGCTGTGTCCACGGGTCCTAGTCTCCTCGCCTAACAGAAACAATTTTCTAGCATCCACCTTTTCAAAGCCATGTATTATTTTGTACGTCTCTATTAGATCTCCCCTTAATCTTCTAAACTTATAAGATGGAATGGGTAAGCTTTGTGACTTGGTTTCCAAAACCATAGTAGATGTGAGACTGTGCATTTGTACGTGACAGTTGTGCCATCTTTATGCCCTGAAAGCCATTGGTTTGTGGGTTCTATCCAACTACATGCATGTTGAAGGGCAAGCCCATATTGCCAGCACTTGACCAGGTGCACTAGAGACCTTTAAAGATGGTCTTGGCACCAGGAATCCTGAGATATCATAACTCTGCCGCAGTGAATGGGAAAATAGAATGAGTAGGGCATCATAAAGATGCTGTTCAGAAGTAATGAGACAAATTTAGGAAGATAGCTTGAGAAAACTTGGTGGGCCTCTTGGAAAGACTACCTCCATGGCATTTATCAACCCATGACTTTCCTGTGACATTACTTAAACTTCTTCTCCAAACTCAACCAAACTGCCCAGGAAACAGCCTTCACAGATCTAAACCTTCTTGTCCCAGAAGTCTGGAGTCATAGAGGTCTATAGCACCACAACAGGTCTTTTGGCCCATCACATTAGTGTTGTTCAAAAACCGCTGAGCAGTTTTAATCTTATTTTCCTGCACTTGGTCTTGTATGCCTTGGCATGGCAAGTGAACATCCAAATATTATTCAATGTTGTGAGGGTTTCTGTCCCTACCATTCTTATAAGTAGTGAGTCCCAGAATCCAACCACCCTCTGGCTGAAAATGTCTTTACACGCATCACCTCTAAATTTGACCCTTACCTTAAATCTATGATCCCTAGTCATTGATTCCTCCATTACAAGGAAAGGTTTCTTCCCCTCCACCTAATCTATGTCCCTCAATTTTATGCATCTCAGTCATGACCATTATCAGTGTTTTCTGCTCTAAGGAAAACTGTCCATTTTCTCTTTATAACTGAAATTCTTCAGCCCAGGCAACATCCTTGTATACCTCCTCTGCACCTTCTCCA
This sequence comes from Chiloscyllium punctatum, assembly GCF_047496795.1. Taxonomy (NCBI): domain Eukaryota; kingdom Metazoa; phylum Chordata; class Chondrichthyes; order Orectolobiformes; family Hemiscylliidae; genus Chiloscyllium; species Chiloscyllium punctatum. The sequence continues at coordinate 123,722,744 of NC_092743.1, forward strand.
GTGCTTTCACATTCGTCCTGCAATATGGATTTCGAACTGCACATAACACTCTTTCTGTGGTAAGTGAAGTATAAGGTAAAATGAAAGGCTCTGTGCCTCAGTCTATCTTTATCTTCATCCCGAATACATCCACCCCCCCCATGTTCTCTCTGCCCGCACCACTCCCACCCCCCAAAAATACCGTCCAGACCTCCAGAAGTTAATTCTACAATCTCCACCAGATGTAGAAGGAATTTTTTTTAAATCAGTCCCAATCAGAACAATGATCAGACTTTGTGCTGTTGGCACCAAGCCTATCCTCATTGGCCATTCACCAGCTAGGCCACGCAGATTCTGAGTTGCTCTGACAACATAGACATTTGCAAGCATGTTGTAGTAATTTTGAAAGTTTACCACATTAAGAGTGTGACTGAAAGGTATGCAAATTTCAGAAGTCAGAAAACGAATGATAGATGTTAAAAGAAAAGTCAGCTTTAACTTAAGCCAGAACTACTGAGATCATTAGGTTGGAAAAGCCAGTTTCAGGAACATTAATATACACCATTTGAGCGTTACTAAATACAAAATGCTCAAAGAAACAATCTTACAGTAGGATTAACAAGTTATCACTAAAATAGGAAGAACAAGATATAGGAGCTCATAGAACCACAGCGCCGGCTCACAGTGCCGGAGACCCGGGTTCAATTCCCGCCTCAGGCGACTGACAGTGTGGAGTTTGCACGTTCTCCCCGTGTCTGCGTGGGTTTCCTCTGGGTGCTCTGGTTTCCTCCCACAGTCACAAAGATGTGCAGGTTAGGTGAATTGGCCATGCTAAATTGCCCGTAGTGTTAGGTGAGGGATAAATGTAGGGGTATGGGTGGGTTGCGCTTCGGTGGGTCGGTGTGGACTTGTTGGGCCGAAGGGCCTGTTTCCACACTGTAATGTAATCTAAACCAGTGGAGTTATATTTACAAATTACAATACTGCCATATAAAGATTAGGACAAAAATAAACAAAATGGAACAAGGAAAGATTGGACTTTAAAAGGAAGCACTGACAGAAAGTATGTACATTAAAGTGAGTTATGACAGTGCAGCGACTGAATAATGAAGATACCCATTAAACAATGACCTGGTTAGATTATTACTTCTGATAGTTGTCAAGTAAATGCTCAACATTGCGAATGTTGAAGTATCTTCAGATGAGTGAACAATATCCATCTAGTGGATAAAAAGGTGAAGTACATTTCACACGTTTGAAAGAGTAACTGAGTGTGATAACTCAGGATGAATTTTTAATATTTTTCTATTGCTTTTATATATTTGGTCGAGATATCTGTTGAGATAGCAATCCAAAATTCTACTTGATTATTACAAAAGCTTCATAGACTGTAAGCTGTAACTACTACTTTACCACGTTACAAGTGCTGGAATTTGTATGCAAAGCTGTTTTGCAGATTCTGTTTGCTTGCTTTGGAACTTCGTTGGGGCCGTTAACAGCTTTTGATCTGTTATAGGTCTTGTGTATTCTGTTCATACGGATGATAAGGAAGTGAAGGGTAAGGAGAAGGAAGGAGAGCTGTGAGGCATTAATGAGAGGATGATGGGAAGTAAAGTATCACGGAGACGATTGAGGGGGAGAAGAGAAGGAATATGTTTGTGGTTCGGTTGATAAAGTGTTCCTAAGGTTCAGCCACATACAGATAACCCTTATCCAAAAAGCCAAGCCAAGGGTTTTTGAGAGTGGAGGTAGGTACACCTTGGATGCAACCTGTTTCAAATTGGTGCACCATTTGAGGAGACAGTTCCATCCCCAGGATGTCTGCAAAAAATACACCTCACAGCAGTTACTAAATGGAAAGGTAACTGTCAGGGGATTAATCCCATCTCCTGTGTATTACCTCTGACATGAAATCCAAACATATGCTTCTATAAATCACTGACTCTAATTTCTGCATGAACGTTTTCCAGAAAATTGAAAAAAGTTAGCAAAATTAAAGCACATAGGCAAAAAGCAAAGAATATGAATAAATAAATCATTCTTGCATTGACAGACTTGTGAGGTCCTGCAATATTTTTTAGCCTTAGATGTTCACAATATGCATCAATGATTTGGACATGTGGACCAAATATAAAATTTCCAAGTTTTAAAGTTATAAAAAGCTAAACAGGAATGTGTGTTGCGAGAAAAGTCTAAAATAGTTTCAAGAGGATGTAGCCAGACTTAGTGACGAGACATGAACATGGCAAATAGAGTTGAATGTCGGAAATGTGAGGCTATCCACTTTGGTAGAAAGAACAGGTGAGTCTATTTATTAAATGACGCGATGTTGGACAGTATTGATGAGCAAAGGGACTTGTGTCTCTTCCTCAGTAAGTCACTGAGGCTAACATGCAGGTGCAGTAAGCTATCACAAAGGCCAATGGAATGTTCAAAATTACACACACCATGTTATAGTCCAGCAGATTCATTTAGAAGAACTAGCTTTTAGAGCACTTCTCCTTCATCAGGCAGCTGTGGAGCAGGATCATAAGACACAGAATTTATAGCAAAAGATCACAGTGTCATGCATGCAAAACCTAGATTGCTGTTAAGTCTTTCAGAATGGATTGCAGGTTTTGGTTCATTAATATATAAATCCCAGAACTTCTTTCAAATCACATTCTCGAGATAACTTAAGGTTTTATAAAAAAAAGTTGAGATCTCAGCTCATACAATGCATTAAAGATGTGAGGATAAAGTCTGTCTGTATCCCAAACTTGAGTCAGACTGGTTCTATTTCCAAAATAGGAATTTATAAAATATTATATAGATTGATTGCTTGCATTGACTCCTCTAGACTGTGTGCTTTTTGAACAAACTGGAATGTATCTGCAATTACAATTCTGCAAATGCAAATTTACCCCACAAACTTATGGTTGTGTGTGAGAGTGCATGTGGGGGGGGGGGGGGGGGGGGGGGGGCGGAGAGAGAGGGAGAGAGAGGGAGAGAGAGAGAGAGAGAGAGAGAGAGAGAGAGAGAGCGAGGGTGTGTGTGCATATGAGCGGGAGAGAGAGACAGAAGGAGAGAGAGAGAGGCTGTGTGTATAAGTGAAAGAGAGTGTGAATATGTGCATGTGAGTATGAGTTCATGTGAGATTGTGTGTTTGCATGTGTTTGCCTCTCGGGGGGTATATCTGTGTGTGTCTGAGAGAGCAGCTTTATGAGAGAGGGTCTGCGTGAATGTGTGAGTCTGTAAGAGTGTGCGTGTATTTGTATGTGTGTGAGCGCGTGTGTCAGAGTGTATAGTGTAGTGGGGTCACCTGTAGTGTGACATGAACTCAATGCTAGCCTTTATCACAAGAGGATTTGTGTACAGGAGTAATGAAGCCTTATTGCAGTTGTATAGCTGCTTAGTTAGACTTACACCTGGAGGGCTGTATGTAGTTTTGGTCTCCTTTTCTTGCGAAAAATATTATTAACATAGAGGAAATGCAACAAGCGTTCGGCGGACTTGTTCTTAGGATAGCAGAACTGTCCTTTGATGAGAGGTTGGAGAGCCAAGCCTGTGTTCTCTAGAGCTTTGAAGTATGAGAGGTGACCCTTTTGGAAACGATACAATATTAAACGGTCAGGCTTGATTGATACAGGTAAGATGATTCCCTTGGTTGGGAGTCTGGAATCAGGAATCAAAATTTAATGTAAGATGAGAAAATATTTGTTTACTTGGAGGGTGAGGATCTTTTGAGTTTTCTACTAAATGTGGAAGCTCAGTCATTGAGCATATTTAAAGTAGAGGTTGAAAAAATTCTAACTCTTCATAGCATAAAGGGTTGTTGGGATAATGTGGGTATAAGGCATTGAAAGGTTTGATCAAGCACAATTATAATAAATTGAGGAACAGTCCTGATGGGCTGAATGGCCTTCTCCTGTTCCTATGACCTATGTTCCAAAGTGTAGATTTAATTCATGTATATTTACGTTGCAGTCTTCTCTTTCCCAGGTCATATTCTCCTTCATTGAAATGATGAAAATATTGACCATCTTAATACTTTTTAGATATGGCACAAACATGACTTTCTAACCTTAGTTCCAATATGTCTTGAATTGTTCGAGGGTATGGAATTTGGCCAAAATGTCTCTCTTACTTGATCCTCATCATCAATAGAAACAGGTAAAGTGATCATTTTATAATGCTCATCTTGATCATTGTATTTTGCATTTTTGTTGCATTCCTATAACAATGTGATCTCATTTTAAAAGGTAGGCTATCCATAGGAAGCCTGTTTAAATGTTATTACTCAAGTACATTTTACACTTCTTCCATTTGAAGAACAATCCTGTTTGAACGAATTTATTTAACACTATTTCTGCCTATATTCTCAGATTAGAATTGTCTACTGTTTGTTTCAACTGCATGTTCCACTTTCAATAAATATATTTTCCTGGCCTCTTTGAAATATAGGTAACATTAGTATGAGATAGAAACTGAAAGAACTGTGGATTCTAGAAAGCAGAATCAAAAAAAGAGAAATTACTGGAAGAGTTTAGCAGGTCTGGCAGCACCTGTGGAGAGAAATCAGAGTTAACCTTTTGAGTCCAGTGACCCTTCTGTAGAACTGTTGGTAGTTTGAAAAATATTGTTTTCGTATGCAGAAGATAGGGTGGGGCACGTGACTAAGGAATAAACAATAAGTGGAAATAGTGCCCAAAGAGAGAGAAAAGGACAGTTGGACAGACAAAGAATTAGATAACGATCAGGCTAGAAGGATGAATAGCTATTAATGAGGACTATTCATGGATAACAATGGGATAAGTAAAATATGTGATACCAAAGCTTGGAGTATGAGGTTTTGGGGTAAAGACAAGCAAGAAGCTCAAGCTCTAAATTTGGAGTCATAGAGTCATAGAGATGTACAAACATGGAAACAGACCCTTTGGTCCAACCCGTCCATGCCAACCAGATATCCCAACCCAATCTAGTCCCACCTGCCAGCACCTGGCCCATATTCCTCCAAACCCTTCCTATTCATGTACCCATCCAAATGCATCTCAAGTGTTGCAATTGTACCAGCCTCCACCACATCCTCTGGCAGCTCATTCCATACACGTGCCACCCTCTGCATGAAAAAGTTGCCCTTTAGGTCTCTTTTATATCTTTGCCTCTCACCCTAAACCTATGGCCTCTAGTTCTGGACTCCCCGACCCCAGGGAAAAGATTATGTCTATTTATCCTATCTATTCCCCTCATAAATTTGTAAACCTCTATAAGGTCACCCCTCAGCCTCCGACGCTCCAGGGAAAACAGCCCCAGCCTGTTCAGCCTCTCCCTATAGCTCAAATCCTCCAACCCTGGCAACATCCTTATAAGTCTTTTCTGAACCCTTTCAAGTTTCACAACATCTTTCCGATAGGGAGGAGACCAGAATTGCACACAATATTCCAACAGTGGCCTAGCAAATGTCCTGTACAGCCGCAACATGACATCCCAACTCCTGTACTCAATACTTTGACCAATAAAAGAAAGCATACCAAACACCTTCTTCACTATCCTATCTATCTGCGAATCCACTTTCAAGGAGCTATGAACCTGCATTCCAAGGTCTCTTTGTTCAGCAACACTTCTGAGGACCTTACCATTAAGTGTATAAGTCCTGCTAAGATTTGCTTTCCCAAAATGCAGCACCTCACATTTATCTGAATTAAACTCCATCTGCCACTTCTCAGCCCATTGGCCCATCTGGTCAAAATCCTGTGTAATCTGAGGTAACCCTCTTCGCTGTCCACTACACCTCCAATTTTGGTGTTATCTGCAAACTTACTAACTGTACCTCTTATGCTCGCATCCAAATCATTTATGTAAGTAACAAAAGGTAGAGGACCCAGCACTGATTCTTGTGGCACTCCACTGGTCACAGGCCTCCAATCTGAAAAACAACCCTCCACCACCACCCTCTGTCTTCTGTTCAGTATCCACATGGCTAGTTCTCCCTGTATTCCATGAGATCTAACCTTGCTAATCAGTCTCCCATGGGGAACCTTGTCGAACACTTTACTGAAGTCCATATAGATCACATCTACTGCTCTGCCCTCATCAATCTTCTTTGTTACTTCTTCAAAAAACTCAATCAAGTTTGTGAGACATGATTTCCTACGCACAAAGCCATGTTGACTATCCCGAATCTGTCCTTGCCTTTCCAAATACATGTACATCCTGTCCCTCAGGATTCCCTCCAACAACTTGCCCACCACCAAGATCAGGATCACCGGTCTATAGTTCCCTGGCTTGTCTTTACCTCCCTTCTTAAACACGTTAGCCAGCCTCCAGTCCTCCGGCACCTCACCTGTGACTATCGATGATACAAATATCTCAACAAGAGGCCCAGCAGTCACTTCTCTAGCTTCCCACAGAACTCTCGGGTGCAGCTGATCAGGTCCTGGGGATTTATCCACCTTTAACCATTTCAAGACATCCAGCACTTCTTCCTCTGTAATCTGGACATTTTGCAAGATGTCACCATCTATTTCCCTATAGTCTATAAGTTCCATATCCTTTTCCACAGTAAATACTGATCCAAATTATCATTTAGTATCTCCCCCATTTTCTGTGACTCCACACAAAGGCCGCCTTGCTGATCTTTGAGGGGCCCTATTCTCTCCCTAGTTACCCTTTTGTCCTTAATATATTTGCAAAAACCCTTTGGATTCTCCTTAATTGTATTTGCCAAAGTTATCTCATGTCCCCGTTTTGCTCTCCTGATTTCCCTCTTAAGTAAATTTGTTGAACTCGATTTTGAATCCAGAAGGCTGTCGAGTTCCCAAGTGGAAAATGAGGTGCTGTTCTTCCAGCTTACACTGAGCTTCACTGGAGCACTGCAGCAAGCCTAAGACAGAGATGTTGGTCAGGGAACAAGGTGGTGTGTTAAAGTGGCAACTGTAACAGTAACATGAGACTCATTGTAAACTATATATGATTGCAAAGGCAATGCAAGTAAATAGTTCTATAATTCCTCAAATCATGTTCGGAGAGGTTGTGCAGGGACAATGTGCCCTCAACACTGGTCATTACCAGAGTGAGAACAAGTGCTTCTCATTTGCATGATATGACAAACTGAAATTCTAGATTTTTAAAAAAATCTGGAGCGATGAACATCGGGTCCATGGACTACTCTTTATCCAACAATTGTCCACGATTTCTACAAATTTTTCAGCAGCAAAGAAACTTTTTTCAAAGCAAATTGCTCACCTCTTCTCAAACAGGAGGGTTATACCCGAAACATTGACTTCTCCACCTCCTGATGCTGCCTGGCTTGCGGTGTCCTTCCAGCCTCCTGCCTGTTTACCTGGGATTCCAGTATCTGCAGCTTTTATGTCAGTCCTCTGAAGCAACACGATATTAAATCTTAACTGAGATGAGAATTCTATGCCCTCCAAGAAACAAGGTAAAAAGAGCAATTTATTGTTGAATGCTTGTAATATGCATCAATTCAGCAGGCTTTAAGTTCATTCAAAATAGGACCTAATTGTAATAACATAGATAATGAATGAATGAATCAATCAATCGATGTCACATGTATTTAGGCAAATACAGGGAAAAGTGTTTTGTTGCCACAATTCAGTGCCATTTTGGATTACAAATTGAATAAAAACAAATTACTTAAATAGACCTTCATCTTCTGTTCAATTGGCAGAAATATTGTTCAACTTTACAGTCCTTCTTCCCAATCACAGTTCTGAGTTTTCTTAAGCTCTCCAGAGTTGCTCTAAGATGTTCCAGTCTCTGGACTGCAACGAGACCCTGTTCTGGGACCAGCTGATGCCCAGGAGTCCTCGCTATGTTACCGGTTCCTTGCCAACATTGCTCAGAGTCCCATTTCAGGCCCAACACATAGTCAAAGCCACAGACTGCCAAGCTGCCATTTGCAAAGGCAGCTGTTCCAGATATCATTTGAATTTTAGATAACTTCCTTCATGGGTGATGGCCTACAAGAAAGTCACTGTAATGCAAATGGAGAGAAGAATGTGAGGGCTCTGATTAAGAGCTCACAAAGGTCTTATGTAACTGATGCCTGCACTTAACTAACAATATTAATCTGTGTCAGGATGGTGGGGCTAAAATCAAAATCTTAAGGTAATAAGAAGAAATTTCCTTTGGGAACTAATATTGCTGGATTGTTTTGTTTTCCTCCCAGTAATCATTCCTTGATGCATCCAAAGGAAAAAAGCAATTCTGTGTAGACAGAACAAAACACAAAACCATCAAGTGAATCAAACAAACAAGGAATGACCAACTGCAGAAAAATAACCAATCTGAATAAACAGGGAAGCCCGGGTGCATAATTGTCTGTTAATTAAATTTACTTACTAGTAATGGGTTTCAAAGTGAGCTAAATATTAAATGAGTTAATAGAGATAATTATCAAGTTTTTACCTCTAATAGGGAGGTTCCATTCACTGAAAGTGTATGTATAAAAAAAAGGCTTGAGTGATTCTAAAACCAATTAAATCACATGTCATAAAATCATATGTGGAATACATTTCAATTTCCTTTAAATGATCGTGTTCAAGCAAACTCCCTTTGGATTCATAGAAAATTAACCTTTATATGCCAAAGCAAAGAGAGAAAAGTTCTAATATATTGTTGAGAAGCGCATGCAATTGTTACTGACAATTAGGAGTAATTTAATAAACATAAATAAATGAATTTTATGAGACTATATTGCCTGCAGGGGCATTACAGATACCCTGATTTGATGCAAGAGATGGAATTCAAAGGGAAACTTAATGAAAATGCTTTAGTTGTTCCTGATTTGCTTCTCAGTCTAGGTTGAGCTAATTCATCTCAGTTAGGACAATAACAGAGGTTTTAGCATTCTTGGCTGAGGAGGAAAATGGGCTGCTTTGGAGAGTGCCCATTCCTGAAGGTCAATTGAGGATTGGGTTGAGAAAAGTTCTGACACACCTGCATAATGGAAGTCTGCTGTTGATGCCTGTCATCAAGCATCATTCATGGAATAGGACTACTGCTCACATCTAACAGGCCATTGATGCACATGAGAACATATTACAGCAAGGCATAAGTCTTTTAGAAGAAGAGAAAAAGAAAACTGGGAATAAAAAGTATGAACAATGTTAGTTAATAAAGGATTCTGGAATGGAAGAGCAAACACACAGCTTATCAATTAAATATGTTTGCTCAGCAGAGATTATTATATGAAAAGGTAACGTCGCCATAGTCCTGCTGGACCATAGGGCAGCTTTCTCATTAGAAAGAGAAACAGCTGCTAGTGGTTTAACCTGTGAGTCACCATGCCTCAGGTGACGGGCAAAGTTGACAAGGAGACTCTGTCGTGGTAATCTCAGCTGGTGAAAGAATTGATAATATTACTGCAAGATGGAAATAAAGTGTAAAACTAAAGTAAATCAGCTGGATAATAAACGATAACATTTGAAGAATAATTTCTACCGTATATTAAGCATTAGCAGTTGATTAGCTATTATGAAACAGTCTTAAGTTACAAAATCTATAGATTCGTACTTTCATTTAAACTATAGAGAAATCATATATTTACTTATTAGATCAATGTTTGCTGATGTGTAAGACACATATCACAATCTTTACAAATTAGTTGCGAGGTCCTGCTGAAATCAATTCAACAATTGAAAAAGAAGACCCAAGCATCTTTCCACTCTGAAGAAATAATAAACATATTTATTTAAGAATGCATGTTTGTTTCATTCTGAACACAATACTTCAAGATAATTCTGTTTTGATCAGAAATGTATACCTGTTCTGCTGGCTGCAAAGTGAGAATATTATGTTTGTACTCTCTCACAACCAAGATGGGAAGAGCACATTGTTTTTCTCACTTTCCACTAGTCTATTTAAAAAATATTTTAACAATTGCTTGACATGACCAATTGTAATATTCCTCAATATTGAACCTAGAATGATACGATCCTTCAAACTGGCTTAATTAATAAACAGAAAATGACCAATTTGTTATGATGCAAAATCAATCCAACAAAGATGCAGAACGTATCAGTCCATACCTGGCCTGGACTAAATGTAACTTCAGACTCACAGTAGCATAGTTGACTCTTAACTGCTTTCTGAAATTGGCCTGAAAGTTGTAACAGAATGCTTAAAAGTCTCAAGAAAGGAATTAAATCAAAAGGACGTCATGCCATCAACTTAAAAACAACATATTTATGCCTGTCTACCCTGTCAAAGTCCACCTTAGTAACACCAGAGGACATCTGACAGATTAGTCAAGCAGCAGCCTGGAATAGTCATATCCATGGAAGCATACATTATAGTCAATGTTCCAGAGAACACCATCATCATCTGGGATATATCCAGTCTCACCGGCAGGTCAGATCTAGCAGAAGTGACAGCACAATGCTACACAATTTGGAGGGAGATGTCCTGGGAGTCCTCAGCACTGACTCCGGACACCATGAGGTTTCACAGCATCAGATCAAACATGGGCAAGGAAACATCTTGCTGATTACCATGTATCTCACTCCTTCTTCAGATGAGGGCTGAATACCAGCTGGAGGAAGCACTGAAGATAGGAAGTGTGCAGCATGTGCTTTGGGTGGAGGACTTTAATGGCTAACATTCTAAGTGACTTAACAGCCTCACAACTGACTAAGCTGGTCGAGTTTGAAAGAACATAGCTGCTAGACAGGTTATGTGACAGATTGTGAAAGAACCAGCAAGAGGCAAAACGGTAATCAACCTTACCCTCACCAACTTGCTTGCAGTAGATGTCCATGATAGTATTTGTAGAAGTAACCATTGCATGATACTTGACCAATTTGAGTTGTAGTTCATAATTTTTAGAAATATTCTCACATTTTAGTTTTATTTCAGTTAATCTCCCATGTCTGAATTCAACCAGTGTGTGAACAGCTGATGGAATGCTTCCAGAGAGATCACTGCCTCACAGTGCAGCCCTTACCTTCACCTCAGAGCTGCAGCTTCTTTCTTTCCCAGTGCATCTCTTCTCATGTTTGAAGTGCATTCTGTGTCATTCTGTGAAATATTCTTCAATGTTGAATATTGCTACAAAATATTTTCGCTGTCCTCACCAATCAGCAGTATCTCATTTCAATGGAGTCTTCTGGATCACCAACATTTTATTTGCATTGGAACTGATGTTGCTAAATTAATTCATCAGAGTTCATGTTGATCACTGTATTGTATGTGCTGTCATCCATTTTTATTACATGTGGGAGCATTTTTATTATGTTTACATGGACAGCTGCATGCAAGATTAGCCACCTTCTGGCCCAATGAGAAAAGTCAATGAGATGCAGTTTATTGTTTCTCTTCAACTATTTACAGGTTATAAAAACAAGAACTGTGGGTTGAATCTTAATTTTATTTGCCAATGTCTGAGTTCCAATGAGTATTTTGGAGGATTTCTCATCTTATGGCCTAGCCAGTTCTGTTGCCTATCTTATAAACTTAACCCCATTAGTTACCTTCATTGCCCTTATGGTGTCCCTCATTTCTGATTTCCACCCTATCTTACCACACATCATCTCTGGAACAACATATCAGTCAGTGGATATCTTGGAAACAGCAATGGCCCCAAAACAGATCCTTGCAAAACACCACTAGTAACTGAGATCCAGAATGAACATTTCCCATCAACCACCACCATCTGTCTTCATTCAGTTAACCAATTTCTGATCGAAATCACTAAATCACCTTCAATCCCAAAAATCTTTATTTTGTGCCATCATCCACCATGTGGAACCTTATAACACCTTTACAGCCATTAATAACTAGCCACCTGAAAATACTGGTTCAACTCTTCTTTGAGAAGCTGAAGTAGGAAATATGTCAATGATTCACAGCAAATATTGGTGAAGTACAATTAGAAAAATGTAATCAGGTATGTGTGACAAATCTTAATTTTAACTCAGTCACACCAGTATTAAAACAATTTAATCAATAACGTTTGAAGCCAGTTATTTTTGAAATGTGTACATTTCTCATCAAGATTTACCAATGTGCATGTATCCTATCTTTCAGATGTCAATGAGGCATTAAAGAATTATTGCATCATAGTACATGTTGTCATGGGTATACACAATATGGACTTTTGAGCTTTCAATCCTATCAGTCATTTTAATAAGTGGGACTGTGATTGACTGAAATGCTTTAATTGAGTTGGCCATGTTTAATGATACTGATGTGGATTAAACAAAAAAAGAATCTGAGCTGAAAGAGAGGCAATAACATCAGTCAGCCATTCCCTAACAAGTGTGAAAAGGTCTTCTTCATCTCTTATTTGATCTGCATCATTATGAGAATTTTCACATGTTGGAAATGAAACATTGAATTCAGCAGATAAAATATGCAACAAAGCTGTGATATTATAGACTTGTTTTGACAGAAGAGGGAAGATGGGGTTTTGACTGAATCGAGTGAATCCTTAGAAGAGTATAAAGAAAGTAGGAGTATATTTAAGAAGGAAATCAGGAAGGCAAAACAGGGACATGAGATAGCGCTGGCAAATACAATTAAGAAGAATCCAAATGGTTTTTACAAATATATTAAGGGCAAAAGGGTAACTAGGGAGAGAATAGGGCCCCTCAAAGATCAGCAAGGCGGCCTTTGTGTGGAATCACAGAAAATGGGGAAGATACTAAATGAATATTTTGCATCAGTATTTACTGTGGAAAAGAATATGGTAGATATAGACTGGAGGGAAATAAATGTCCAGATTACAGAGGAGGAAGTGCTGGATACTTTGAAACGGTTAAAGGTGGATAAATCCCCAGGACCTGATCAGGTGCACCCGAGAACTCTGTGGGAAGCTAGAGAAGTGATTGCTGAGCCTCTTCTGAGATATTTGTATCATCGATAGTCACAGGTGAAGTGCCGGAAGACTGGAGTTTGGCAAACGTGGTGCCACTGTTTAACAAAGATGGTAAAGACAAGCCAGGGAACTATAGACTGGTGATCCTGACCTTGGTGGTGGGCAAATTGTTGAAGGGAATCCTGAGGGACAGGATGTACATGTATTTGGAAAGGCAAGGACAGATTCGGGATAGTCAACATGGCTTTGTGAGTGGAAAATCATGTCTCACAAAATTGATTGAGTTTTTTGAAAAAGTAACAAAGAAGATTGATAAGGGCAGAGCAGTAGATGTGACCTATATGGACTTCAGTTAGATGTTCGACAAGGTTCCCCATGGGAGATTGATTAGCAAGGTTAGAGCTCATGGAATACAGGGAGAACTAGCCACTTGGATACAGAACTGGCTCAAAGGTAGAAGACAGAGGGTGGTGGTGGAGCGTTGTTTTTCAGACTGGAGGCCTGTTTTCCCTGGAGCATCAGAGGCTTTGGAGCATTGCTACCTCCATGCTTCCTTTCAGATTATAAACCTTACTAACTCAGGGATGTGTTGCTGTTCCTTCACTGTCGTTGGATCAAAATCGATAAACTTTCCCAACAGCACAACGAGATGCATCTGTATTATACAGACATAGACGGTTCAACAAGGATGCTCAACACCATCATTGCAAGGGTATTAGGGATGAAAGGTAAAGGTATGACCTTGTTATCAATGCTGCGTCGAGTGTGTGGTGTTAGAAAAGAAAAGAAGGTCAGGCATCTTCCGAGGAGCAGGCAAATCAACATTTCGGAGGTGGGGGTAATGGTGATAGGTCAGAGAGGAGGGTGGAGCAGATAGGTGGGAAGGAAGATGGACAGGTAGGACAGGTCATGAGGATGATGCCAAATTTGAATGTTAGAACTTGGATAAGATGGGGGGAAGGTAAATGAGGAAACTGGTGAAATCCACATGAGGCCATGGGGTTGGAAGGATCCGAGGCAGAAGATGAGGAGTTTAACTCAGATAAATGTGAGGTGCTGCATTTTGGGAAAGCAAATCTTAGCAGGACTTATACACTTAATGGTAAGGTCCTCGGGAGTGTTGCTGAACAAAGAGACCTTGGAGTGCAGGTTCATAGCTCCTTGAAAGTGGATTCGCAGGTAGATAGGATAGTGAAGAAGGCGTTTGGTATGCTTTCTTTTATTGGTCAGAGTATTGAGTACAGGAGTTGGGATGTCACATTGCGGCTGTACAGGACATTTGCTAGGCCACTGTTGGAATATTGTGTGCAATTCTTGTCTCCTTCCTATCGGAAAGATGTTGTGAAACTTGAAAGGGTTCAGAAAAGATTTACAAGGATGTTGCCAGGGTTGGAGGATTTGAGCTATAGGGAGAGGCTGAACAGGCTGGGGCTGTTTTCCCTGGAGCGCCGGAGGCTGAGGGGTGACCTTATAGAGGTTTACAAAATTATGAGGGGCAATGGATAGGGCATGGGGTGGCAGAGTCCAGAACTAGTAGAGGGCATAGATTTAGGGTGAGAGGGGAAAGATATAAAAGAGATCTAAGGGGCAACTTTTTCACGCAGAGGGAGGTATGTGTATGGAACGAGCTGCCAGAGGAAGTGGTGGAGGCAGGTACATTTACAACATTTAAGAGACATTTGGATGGGTTTATGATTAGGTGGGCTTTGGAGGGATATGCTGGTAGGTGGGACTAGATTGGGTTGGGATATCTTGTCAACATGGACGGGTTGGACCGAAGGGTCTGTTTCCATGCTGTACAGCTCTATGACCATGACTCTATGACTATGACTGTGTTTAATTAACTTGGAACTTTCTAAAAACAAAAAGGCATTTTAAAATGCTGGCATATATGAATTTCTGAAAGGCATTTAGTACTGTATATCATATTAGGGACAACAACTGATGATTAATGGATGTTTTACAAATTGAAGGAAGGTTTGTAGTGCATTTCCCCAGCATAGATGTTGGGCTCCTTTCTCCTCCCCATATGTAATAATGAAGCAGACTTGGTGTCTTGATCAATATTTCAAAATCTGCAGATGAAACAACTGGAAGCATGATACATTTTGAGGAAGATATTCGAGAACTTCAATAGGACAGACAGATCACTGGAATGGGTAGCATGTGGCAGATGAAATTCAAATTAAAGTAATTCATTTTGATAGGCAGAACATGGACAGACAGCATAACTTCAAGGGTGTAAGAGCCAAGTCCCTTCAGCCGTACTAGTCTGTAAGCACCTGATTTCTTGTCTGATTTTAGCAGCTGAATGAACCTGACTAATACTTGGATGGGAGATTGCCAGGAAATACCAGATGCAGAATGCCTTGATGTGTCTGGTGGCACAGTTGTGGTATCCCTACCTCTGAGTCAGAAGGTCTAGGTTTCTCATGGCGTAGAAGTTTATAAAATATTGATGAGTATGGATCAGGTTGATGGTAGTTGTCATTTCTCTTGGATGGGGATTTCAAGACGAGGGAGCATATTTTTACAGTGAGAGGAGAGAGATTTAAAAAAGACAAAGGGGGCAGTTTTTTACACAGGCGATGTTTTGTGTGTGGAGTGAAGTCCCTGCGGAAGTGGTGAATGTGGGTACAATTACAATGTTTAAGAGACATTTGGATAAGTACATGGATGGGAAAGATGTGGAGGGATATGGGCCAGGCGCAGACAGAAGGGATGAGCTTATTTTGGGATTAAATTCGGCATGGACTGGTTGAATCGAAGGGTCTGTTTTTGTGCTGTATGGCTCTATGATTCTATGTCTGAATAGCTTGACTAAAAAAAAATACAATAGCAAAATGGGTGCAGTAGCACAGGGAATATTGAATTCATCGCCATAATTATTGAAGGTATAGGACAGATTGATAAAGTGATGTATAAAGCATACTGTATCTTAAGTGTCATTAATAGCATTAATAAAACAAGAAAACTACATTAAACTTATGAAAAAACACTGGTTTGGATTCAAGTGGAGCATTGCATTCAGTTCTGGATGATACACTTTCTAAGAAAGATGTGAAAACATCTCAAGAATAGTTTAGAATCCCTACAGCATGGAAACAGGCCATTTGGCCTAAGAAGTCCAAAGAGTAACCCACCCAGACCCATTTCCCTCTGACTAAGGCACCTAACACTATGGGCAATTTATCATGGCCAATTCACCTGACCTGCACATCATTGCATAATGGGAGGAAACAGGAGCACCCAGAGGAAACCCACGCAGACACAGAGAGAATGTGCAAACTCCACACAGTCAGCCACCCAAGGCTGGAATCAAACCCATTTCCCTGTCATTGTGAGGCAGCAGTGCTAACCACTGAACCACTGTGCCACAGTCAAGCGATGTTACTAAAATGCAATTCATAAATGTAGAAGAAAGAATTTTCAATTTCCGTGATATTGGAAGATTTTGGGTTAGGAGGAGATTATAAAAAATCTATTCTGAAGAAGGGTCATTGGACCTGATTTGTCAACTCTGACTTCTCTCCACAGATGCTGCCAGACTTGCTGCGCTTTTCCAACAATTCCTGTTTTTGTTTTTGTTGGCAAATAAACTATTTTCGGGAACGATACTTTTCAATGTACTAGTTTGACACAAGCTACAATTTCTAAGTCAACATCCATTGATGGTGTTCTCTAAGCTTCTCCATTACCTTGATATCAATTAATCATTCTTGATTTCTAGATATTAGTATAAAACAGGTTGTGTTAGTCTTTAATTATAGATTCACCATGGCTAGTACTAAGGTCGATAGTTTATTTTGTTATTCCTTGTGAACAATTTATACCATTCTGCTGTGTTGTTCTCTTGTTGACGCTCTGTTATCCACACCCTTTCCCTTCTTTTTTTCAATCCTCAAGATAAACATCGAGTTAACTCAGATGCATTGGGATTTCATGAATTGATTCCTTTTATTTCTTCCACTGCACATTGTGATGTAAACTGTATGATTCATACATATTTTATTATCATTTATTTCTGATTTTGGACTTCTGAATTTGAACTAGTGGCATTTGGGATTTGTGTGTGTCCGAAAGTATTTAATGATTAGCTTTTTAAATAGTTTTATAGTCAGAGTGATTCACCTCAAAACGGTACTAGAGAGTGACTTCTTGAAGAGTATTGGGTTTTGATTACACTGGGAAAATTTTACAACTGACCAAGGTGAACAGTTATGCATTAGGCTCCACTATAAAAGGTCAAGGATTTTTATCTATGGAAGCAGTTATAGAAGGAACAAAAGATTGATTTTAGCTATAGTTTTAGGCAATTCTGCAAGATTTTAGCTGTATTTAAATAGTTGCTCCTGAGAGAAGGAGAAGATAGCTTAAAATTGTTTTTTTAAAAAGTTATCACTGAATAAGGAATTAAGTAAAAATTCCAGACACACAGTATTTGTTTAAAACACTGAATGGTTTTTTGAAGCTGGGAAAGTTTAAGCATAGTTTTATGAAGAATCCAAGAGGCTGTCAGACTGTAAAAGCTGGGAGATGAAGTTACACTGAAAACCTTTGTAGCAAGGAAATAGCCTCTGATGTAACTACTGCAAAGTGATTCTTCTGACATTAATAGGTTTATGTTTTTACCATGTATTTCAGAATCTTTACATTTGTGTAATAAGTAAAAAGTTTTGCTTATTCAATTTTATCAAAAGTTATTTTCTCTAATAAACATTTGTTTATTAAGCCTGAATGTTCAGCATTTGTGCTTGTGTTTCAATGAAGGATCAACTCATTAAACCAAAAATTGAACAAAATCAAAAAAGAAATCAGCCAACTAATAACATATCAAAACAAAAACAGAAATTGCTGGAGCAACTCAGCAGGTCGGGCAGCGTGTGAAGAAAAAGCAGAGGCAATATTTCAGGTTCAGTAACCTGTGGTTTTGTTTTTGTTTCAGACTTCCGGCATCCACATCTCTTTTTTTTTGTTGATGACCTACCAAGCCAGATTCTGGTCTGGGATTATGTATCTAGTCATAACATCAGGTGGGATCATAACAGTCATCAGTTATGTACTGCCACTGTATTCCTGAACTTCTTCAGGCATATGCGGCTTGGTGCGTGCAAATCTCGATATCTATCGATCTAACAAGATGAGTCTTGTTGAGTAAACAACACATAGTTTATTGCCTTTCTGCAACTATTTACAACTGATAAGAATAGGCTGTACATTATGTTCCACCTGCTCCAGAGATGTGTAATAACATCTCTGCACATATTGATTAGAAATATCTACAAAGACAGTTGGAATGACCTAGCCAAAGGCACATCATTTATGAGATCTTACTTTATTTATGGAATCATAGAATCCATACAATGTGGAAGAAGACCACTTGACCTATCAAGTCCACACCAACCTTCTGAAGAGCATCCCACACAGACCTCCCTACTCTATCCTATCTCTGTAACCTTGCATTTCCTATGACTAATTCACCTAGCCTGCACATCCCTGGATACTATGGAGAGTTTAGCATGGCCAATCCAGGTAGAGTCTAAATAGATTAGGACTATTTTCCATGGAGTGTCAGAGGTTAAGAGGTGACCTTACAGAGGTTTATAAAACCATAAAAGGCATGGATAGGGTGAATAACCAAGGTCTTTTCCTTGGGACTAGGGATTCCAGACCTAGAAAGAGTAGGTTTAAGGTGAAAAGGGAAAGATTTAGAAGGGACCCAAGGGGCAGCTTTTTCACACAGAGGGTAGTGCATGTATAGAATGAACTGCAAGAGGAAGTTGTGGAGGCTGGTACAATTACAATATTTAAAAGGCATCTGGATAGGTGTATGAATAGGAAGAGTTTAGAGAGGTATTGTTTGTGATTAGATTCATTTCGGATATCTGGTCAGCGTGGGCAAGTTAGTTCGAAAGCTCTGTTTCCATGCTGTACAGTGCTGTGACCTAACCTGCACATCTTTGGACTGTAGGAGGAAACTGGAGCATCTGGAGGAAACCAAGGCTGACAGAGGGAAAATGTGGAACTCCATACAGACTGGTTCAAGAGCAGAGTCAAACCTGGAACTGTGAAGCAGCAGGGATAACCAGTGAGCCACTGTGCCAACCCATTGCCTTATTGAGTCCCCACAACATTGCCCAATGGATAGTGCATTGTTTTGGAGAATATTAATTCATGATTTGTGGACATTTCTGGCTAGGCCAGCATGTAGTACCCATTCTATATTGCCCACATGGGCTGTAATGAGTCAACCATATTGTGGGCCTGGAGTCACATGTAGACCATATCAGATAATGGTGAAAGACTTCTGACACTGAAGGGCATTAATGGAGCTGTTGGGTTTTTTTACAACTTCAGTGATTACGTAGTTGTCATTAGGTTAGCTTTCAATTTCAGATGTTTATTGAATTCAAAGTTCACCATCAACCACAGGGAAATTCAAGCTCATGTAATACAGACATTAGTCTGGGATTCTGGATTACTAGTCCAGTGACTAATAGCATTTGCAATAAGCTTCAGCCAGAAAGGCCGAATGGATGATTCATCTTGATTCATCTGGACGTCCACAGAATCACTGATGGCAGTTTTCAGCCAATTCACTTTAGTTACATGATATCAAAAAATGGCTGAAGGCCATGTTACAGATCCCATGAAAACATCAAGCACTGACACCTAACAGACTACATCATTGTTTGAGTGAAGGACCACAAAAAAATTCTGCATCACCTGTGCTATGATTGAAGTGGACAACTGCTGGACCAACTACCAACTAATCTGCTCTACCATGTTCATCATCCTGTTCCTAAATCAGCAGAGGCAGTAAAAGCTCTGCTGCATGAGACTCCATATTTTCAGACCCTGAGAAGAAAGACCTACTCAGGCAGCACCTCATAGTCAATTTCCCATTGCAGCATCTAGAAGCTTGTGAAACAGAGTCCTTCAAGTCTGAGACCTCAAGGCTCAGACCAGGCTCATCGTCTACAGAGTAGGTGTGGTCCCCACCCTCCTGTATGCAACAGAAGCATGGCCCATGGACAGCAGGTACCCCAAATCCCTATAAGATTATCCCCACCACAGCCTTCACAAAATCCTGCAAATCCACTGACAAAGCAGGTGTACCAATGTGAGCGTCCTCTCCCAGGCCAGTATCCCTGTATCGAGGCACTGACCACGGAAACCTAGATGTGATTGGTGGGCCATATTGTCAACATGTTCAACACAAGACTCCTGAACCAAGTGCTCTGCTCCAAACTCCCTAATGGTATGCAATCACTTGGAGGGCCGAGGAAACCTTATGAGTGCACCCTAAAGCCTCCCTAAGATCTCCACTGGGACTTGGGCATCACTTGTTCTTGAATGCATGACGGGGAGAAGAAGCATCTATGAAGGCACCAGCCACTTCGAGTGCCTTCAAGCAGTAAAAGGCCCAGGAGATACAGCAGAAAAATTAGACCATTCGGCCCATCGAATGGAAGGGCATTCCACCCACCGCCTTCCTTGAACATCACCTGCGGAAGAGACTGTGGCTTCAGGATTGGACTATTCAGCCCCCACAGAACCCATCCCCACCCTCCCCTACCCCTTGAATGGAAACAAGTCATCCTCATCCCTGAAGGACTGACAAGGAAAAGTTGATTTCAAAGGTATGGATGTTGTAAAAAACCTCCTGGATGTTTGACAACCTGTCTCACAAGAATAAATAAATATATTTTTAGGAGAAACTTAAATGCAGTTGCCTTTGTTTAAATTGCATTTTGCTGAACGATCAGCCCATATGATACAAAACTTTATTCTCAAGGGATTAACAAGAAATTAAACTTGTCTAAATATAAATATAGTTGGAAAGGATAGCATAGAGTCAAAATAAAGATATAAATGACCAGGGAATAAGGAGTACAAAAGTGGTTAAAAATAGTGAGGGGAAGTATTATTAAAAAGGAGATTTCAACTGCCTGCACAGTATCTGTAATAAAAGAGGAACTGAAGGTTTTAATATTTTGTGATGAAGCAGTTATAGTAGAAATTATTATCAGATGGGCTAAAATTTTAAATTAGACAAGCATAGAACATAGAACGGTACAGCATAGGAACAAGTCCATTGCCCTACCATGTTGTACCAAATATGACACTGGTGGACAGGCAGGTAGTACTGAGGAAGTGGGGAAGCTGCAGAAGGATCTGGACAGTTTGGGAGAGTGGTCCAGGAAATGGCTGATGGAATTCAATGTGAACAAATGTGAGGTCTTGCACTTTGGCAAAAAGAATAAAAGCACAGACTACTTTCTAAACGGTGAGAAAATTTGTAAAGCCAAAGTACAAAGGGATCTGGGAGCGCTAGTCAAGGATTCTCTGAAGGTCAACATGCAGGTTGAGTCTGTGATTAAGAAAGCGAATGCAATGTTGTCACTTATCTCAAGAGGGTTGGAATATAAAAGCACCATTGTGCTACTGAGACTTTATAAAGCTCTAGTTAGGCCCCATTTGGAGTACTGTGTCCAGTTTTGGTCCTCACACCTCAGGAAGGACATACTGGCACTGGAACGTGTCCAGCGGAGATCCACACGGATGATCCCTGGAATGGTAGGTCTAACATATGAGGAACGGCTGAGGATCCTGGGATTGTATTCATTGGAGTTTAGAAGATTAAGGGGAGACTTAATAGAGACGTACAAGATAATACATGGCTTGGAAAGGGTGGATGCTCGGAAATTGTTTCCGTTGGTGAGGAGACTAGGACCCGTGGACACAGCCTTAGAATTAGAGGGGGTAAATTCAGAACAGAAATGCGGAGACATTTCTTCAGCCAGAGAGTGGTGGGCCTGTGGAATTCATTGCCGCAGAGTGCAGTGGAGGCCGGGACGCTAAATGTCTTGCGGGTAAGTGGAGTTGAAGTGCCCATCAGCCATGATTGAATGGCAGAGTGGACTCGATGGGCTGAATGGCCTTACTTCCACTCCTATGTCTTATGGTCTTATGGTCTTATGGTCTAAATTAAACTAATCCCTTCTGCCTGCCTTTGGGCCATAGCCCTGCAGTCCTTGCATAGTTATGTGTTTATCTACAAGTCCCTTTAACGGCCTCCACCACTACCCCTGGCACCACGTTCCAGCCTCCTGTGTAAAAGACTTGGCTCTCATATGTCCTTTGAACTTGCCCCTCTCACCTTGAATGCACGTCCCCTAACATTGGACAGATAGCAACACATGCAGAGACAGCTGTAAAATGATGGGAAATTGTGCTGGGATTTTCATCAAGTGTTGAGTGGGTACTTTTCTATTTAACTCACCTGTGGGCATTGCTGGCTTGTCACTTTATTGCCAATTGTTAGTTGCCCTTGAGAAAGTGGTGGTGATGGTGGTGACTGCCTTCTTGAACTGTGACAGTCCACATAATATAGGTTGGCTCAAATGCCCTCAGGAAGGGAGTTCCAGGTTTTGATACAAAGACACTGAATGAACAGCGATATATTTCCAAGTCAGCATGGTGGCTGGCTTGGATGGGAACTTGAAGGTGGTGGTGTTCCAATGTGCCTGCTGCTCTTGTCCTTTGAGATGGAAGTGGTTGTGGGTTTGGTCGGTGCTGTCGAAGGATCTTTCGTGAATTTCTACAGTGTATCCTGCAAGCAGCATACATTGCCACTAAGCGATGGTACTGGTGGGAGTGGATGCTTGTGGATGTGGTGCCAATTAAGCAGGCTGCTTTGTCCTGGATCGTGTCAAGCTTTTTGGGTGTTGTCAGAGCTGCACTCACCCAAGCAATTCAAAGTATTCTATTACAGTCACAACTTTTGCCTCGTAGATGATAGACAGGCTTTGGAGAGTCAGGTAATGAGTTATTGACTGCATTATTCCCAGCCTCAGACCTGCTCTTGTGCTTATGTAGTGAATCCAGTTAAGTGTGTGGTTAACGGTAACCCCAAGGATGTTGATAGTGAGCAATTCAGTGATGTTAATACCATTGAATGTCAAGGATCATTAGATTGTTTCTTATTGGAGATGGACATTACCTGGCATTTGTGTGGCAGTGCTATTACTTGTCACTTGTTAGCCAAAACCTGGACATTATCCAGATCATGTTGGTGAAACTGAACATGGACTGCTTCTGTATCTGAGGAGTCACGCACAGTGCTGAACAGTGTGCAATCATTGACAAACATCCTTACTTCTGACCTTGTGATGGAGGGAAGGTAATTGATGATGCAGCCAAAGGTGATTTGGCATACAGCACTACCTTAAGGAGCTCCTGCAGAGATGTCCTGGAGCTGAGATGACTGACCTCCAACAACCATGACCAACTTCCTCTTTGCCAGGTATGACGCCAACTAGCAGAGAGATTTCACCTCGTTCCCATTGATTCAAGTTATGCCAAGGGTCCTTGTCCTCGGTTAAATGCAGCCTTAGTATCAACGGCTGAATGCTCACCTCATCTCTGGAATTCAACTCTTTTGTCCATCACTGAGGCAAGGCTGTAATGGGTTCAGGAGCTGAATTATCTTGGCAGAACCCAAACTTGACATCACTGAGCAGGGTATTGCTGAGCAGGTGCTGCTTGATAGCACTGTTGATGACACCTTCCATCACTTTACTGGTGGTTTCGTAAATGGCTGGGTTGGATTTGTCCTGTTTTTTGTGTACAGGATATACCAGGGCAATTTTCCCCATTATCAGGTAGATGTCAGTTCTGTAACTCTAATGGAAGATCTTGGCTAAATGTGTGGCAAGTTCTGAAGCAAAAGTCTTTGGTACTATTGATGGAATGTTTTCAAAGCCGATAGTCATTGCAGTATCCAGTGATTCCAACCATTTCTTAATATCATGTGGAGTGAATCATATTGATTGAAGAATGGAATCTGTGGTGCTGAGGACCACTGGAGGGGGCTGAGATAAATCACCCAGTTGGCATTTCTGGCTGAAGATTGCAGTGAATACTTCAGCCATACTTTTTGCACTGATATGTTGGGCTTATCCATCATGAGTTGTGAATATTGGTGGAGCCTCCTCCTCCAGTGAGTTGTTTAATGGTCCACCACTATTCATGACTGGATGGGGCAGGACTGCAGAGCTTAAAATTGATTCGTTGGTTGTAGGATCACTTAGTTATGACTATCTCTTGTTGCTTATGTCTTTTGACATGCAAGTATTCCTATTTTGGTATCTTCACCAAGTTGACACCTCATCATCGGGTATGTTTGGTGTTGTTGCTGGCATGCCTTCCTATACTCTCCATTGAACCATGGTTGATCCCCTGGCTAAATGGTAATGGCTGACTGGGGGGGTAAACTGGGCCATGAGTTTGCAAATTACGCTAAAATACAATGCTGATGTTGTTAATGGCCCACACCACCTCTTGGATGCCCTAGCTTGAGTTGCTGGATCTATTTGAAATCTGTCCCATTTAGCACAACACAACAGAGGATATTCTCAATGTGAAGGTGGAACTTGGTCTCCAGAAGGATTACGTATTGGTCACTCTTATTGATAATGTCATGGACAGATACATCTGCAGAAGGCAGTTTGGTAAGGAGGAGATCGAGTATGATTCCCCTTCTTGTTGGTTGCCTTACCATCTGCCATAAAACCAGTCTAGCAGCTATTTGCATTGGGAATAGATCAGCTTGGTCAGTAGTACAGCCAATCTTGGTGGTGAACATTGAAATCTCCACCCAGAGTATATTTTGTGCACTTGGCACCTGCTGTGTTTTCTTTAAATGTTGTTCAACATGACTCACAAATTCTTAATGAACAAATTAAAAGGCAATTTAGCTAATTAAGAAAACAGTGATTTTAAAAGTTACTCAGAAATTTATGAGCAAACGGGACATTAGAGACACTACAAACTTGAAGAGCAACAACAGAGCAGCAGTTAGTGCTACCCTAGGCAGGTAAGTAGAAGGGTAGACTACCATCCTTGCAAACTCCCATTCCAATGCCCTTTCCTTTAAATTTTTCTCACAAATATTTGTTGCTTTGTTGACTCCAAATCTATTCTCATTTCTCCTGGATCTTCATGTTTGATTCTCTTTGATCAGGGTTGAGCTCATGGCACAGAACTGAAATAAATCTTATCAAAGCTGCATTCTGTACAAAAGCCTTTGACCACACCATCCTCCTCTCATATGTCACCACAGAAACTTGGGCTGACCTCATTCAATGCTTTCATTCTTGTTAATCTAACCAGATACCAGCTGCAATGACAAAAACAGAAATTGCTGGAAAAAACTCAGCAGTTCTTTCAGTGTTTTTGTTCAACTACAATTAGTTCTTTTCCTGCTCCTGCAAGGGTAGTTCACCCTAGGGTCCTGAACCCCTCCCTCAGGAGCCTGCGTCCCACAACCTGACCTACCTTTGGGGAATGTCTAATGTATCCTCCACCTTACAAAAAGGTATTTTGTGTACAAGCTGCTGCTGCAGACATGCCTTGGCATATTTATTTCTGATTGGGTGATACGGATCTCCAGAGGAGGCCTATCTACGCTGGAGTTCTTCCATTTTCCATTGCAGTTTTGCATGCAGCAGTCCCAAACAATCGCAGATGGCGACAATTCAATGACTCCTAGCCCTACTGTTTATTTTGCAGCTGTGTGGAGTCCATGGCTCATGTATATACTGGTTCTGGGCAAATGCACCCCTTTAGTTATTTAGGAACTTTTTTTGTTGGGCTTTAGGTTGCACTTCAGCCCTACGCTCCTGGTCTTTGGGCATCCAGTTGAAAGGTATGGGCAAGTCAGAGGACCTCCTTGTGAGTCTGCTCCTAGACATGGCTAAGTTGGCTATTAATGGGTCCAGGCAGCAGGCTGTGGAGGGATTCACCATTGCTAATTGCCTGTCCATCTTGAATGGTTACATTCATGCTCAGGTGTCCTCGGAGAGGGAGATTGCTGTGTCCACAAGTGGTGTCCTTCCTTATCATCTTCTTGGTGCAAAATACCATGCAAGGACTGTAACAAACACTACATTGGACAAACAGGCAGAAAACTAGCTTCTAGGATACATGAATACCAACTAGTCACAAAAAGACATGACCCTCTCTCACTAGTATCCTCACATACGGATGAGGAAGGACTCCACTTTGACTGGGACAATACATCCATCCTAGGACAAGCCAAGCAAAGTCTGCATGAGAATTCCTAGATGCATGGCATTCCAACCAGAACTCTACCAACAAACACATCGAGTTAGACCCCACCCACCACCCCCTGACAAAAGGAACAGGAAGTGACTTCACCACAGGAAATAACATCACCACAGGAAATGACATCACCAGCCCAAAGAAACATAAACATATAAATAGCAAGCAGGAATTTTCAGCATTGCTTCACATGAGGTCCACTGAAGATGTTACCTAGTAAGGTAACAAAATGTCTGGAAATAAACCTTTCATCTCAGCGAGCAAACCTACATCTAAAACCTCAACCTGAGCTCCAAATCTTCTCAAAACTTGCTAATAGTTTTCACATATACAACATCTGGCACTACTGCATCACCACCTCATTCAACATTTTCAACTGTTGTTAAATTATCTGATTGCTTATTTGACATCCCATCCAGGAATAAGCAGAAATTTCCTCCAATTCAACATTGTGAAGACATTGTTTTCAGTTTCTGTTCTGAACTCTGTTGTTTAGCAGCCAATTCTGTTATTCTCCTTCACAACAATCTGAAGTTAAGCCAGACTTTCACAACTTTGGTGATACATTTGATCACAAGATGTAGTCCCAAGTTTATATTTGTGCCGCCAATAAGAGCTGTTTCCAGTTGTAAAATTACCTGACTTTGCCTCTGCCTTTGATCATCACCTGCTGATACCTCAACCATATCATTGTTATCTCGAGACTCAATGATTCTCCTGGCTGGTTTCCCATTATATACTCTCCATAAACTTGGTGTAACCCAAACCTTTAATGTATTGACTTACAAGAGCAGAGGTGATGGCCTACTGACGTCATCTCTAGACCTTAATCCAGAGACTTGCTTAATGGTTTGGGGGCCCTGGTTTAAAACCCATCATGGCAGATAGTGGAATTTATATTCAATAAAAATTCTGGAAGTATATGTCTCATGATGACCATGCAATTGCTGATGATATTTGGGAGAAAAAAAGACATCTGGTTCACAAATGTTGTTCAGGGAAAGGAACCACTGTCCTTAGCTGGTCTGGCCTGCATAAGACTTCAGACCAACAGCAATATTGTTGACTTGTAACTGCCCTCTGTACAATTAAGGATGGGCAATAAATGCTGGCCCAGCCAGCCTGTACCTCCAAGAGGTTTTGCTTTCTGGGTCTGTCTCGGATAGTCATATTGTCAATGTCCAGTACTTTGCATTTGGTCTTATTGAGACTTGAGATGTTTTAGACTATGTCTGGATTATACTCACACACTTGAGCGTGATATGCTTGTTCTTCCTTTTCTACCTAGGGGGTAGCTTTGCACTATTAAATAGTTTACCTTGTCTCATTCCAAGATAAATGAGTATAGCCTCTTGATAAAAGGACAACCATGGGACTTTCACAATCGTTCATTTCAGGGATTTCTTCAAAAACAATGAGAACACTTTGCTGAAATTCACTCAATACTTGTCAGACATGGAGTAAGTCATGCTCTACTGATGTTGTCATTGGAAGAGAATGAGACTCTGCCTTGTGAAGGAACAATAGGTTTCAACCCAAGTGTCTGACAGTACTATCATTATTTTTTATTAGGATTCATAACTTTGTCTAGTTGAAAGCCAGGCACATTGAAAGTAGACATCTCACTGCCAATTATTAAAAAGACAGGAAAGCTGCTTTCCCACCAGACAATCACAGTTCTCGCTTCAGAGCTATGAAAGATCATGTCTCCAAGGCCAAAGAAACAACAGCCTTCTCTCTTCTCAGCAATCATAAACAAGTCAGCTTAGCTTCATTGATGAGGCGACTTTTAGAAATAATTATATGTGTAAAAGTTATTAATTACATGGAAAATGGTAGGTTGGTTAGGAAGAGTCGCCACACATTTCTAAATAGAAAATTGTGTTCAACTGACTTGCTGGAGTGTTTTTTTTGAAGCAGTATTAGAAACGGTCGATGAGACTAATGCTGTTGATGTGGTCTTGGTGGATTTCCAGACACAGTGCCAGAAAGCAGACTTGAGGAAAGTTATAGGTCTTGGTATAAAAGGGACAGTAGCCGCATGGATACAAAATTGACTGAGCAGTAAGAAACAGGGAGTAATTGTCAATGGAGACTTTTTGGGCTGGAAGGTTTGTACTTGAATTCCCCAGCAATTGATACTGGGACCTTTGCTTTACCTGATATGCATTGATGATCTGGATCTTGGTGAGTGGGAGACCATTTCAAAGTTTGCAGATGACATGAGACTTGGGAACATTGTAAACTGTGAGGAGTACAGTGTGCAACTGCAAAAGGACAATGAAATACTAGTGGAACAGACTGATGGATGGCTGGCAGATGAGGTTCAACACGGAGAAGCATGAGATGATTCACTTTGGTTGGAAGAAAATTGAGAGACAATGTAAAATACAGGGTGCAATTCTAAACGGTGTGTAGGAGTGGAGGAGTATGTGCACAAATCATGAAGGACAGGTGGAGAAAGCAGTAAACAAAGCATACTTGACTTAATAAATAAATGCCAAAAGTGTGGCACTGGAAAAGCACAGCAGGTCAGGCAGCATCTGAGGAGCAGGAGAATTGACATTTTGGGCATATATATGACATTCCTGGTGAAAGGCTTCTACCCAAAACATCGATTCTCCTGTTCCTCAGATACTGCCTGACTTGCTCTACTTTTCCAGCGTCACACTTTCGACACTGATCTCCAGCATCTACATTCCTAGCTTTCTCCTTTCTGATTAAGTGCAAAGACGACAAGAGCAAGGAGATGATATTGAGCTTGTTCAAGTCATTATAGACTTTAGTTGGGAGTATTGTTCACAATTTCTAACTTATATCCTCCTTCTGAGCATGACCAAGTTGGACCTTCACAGAGTTCTCCATGTACAGCATTGAGCATGAGCAGGCACACCACTGTTGGTTTGGAAGCAGGTGCTCTCTGTCATTTGGCAGGAGAGTGTGGGCTGGTAAACTCACCAACTTTTTATCTCCATCCAACTGAATTCAGGACTGGAAAGCTTGAGTTTGACTTGCCTGCTCTAGGTCAATTGAGGTTCTTAAGCAGAGGTGTCACCTTAGTTGATGAACTGGAATCATAAGATAAAATATTTGACATCTGTTATAATTACTGAAAATTCCTTTTAAGGAAACAATTAAATATTTGGCTTCCATTTTAAGTTCACTTCTTTTTCAGACATCCCTCTTGAAGGCGCCTTGTAACCTATAATACTCTACCTATGTTTTCCTTCCCATAAATGATGTTTTCTTGGAGTGAATAATCTTTGCACTTATTTATTCCTTGCTGATTGAAGATCCCTCTCAACAAGACAATAATGTAAAAAAGAAACATGATTATAAAAGGCATTAGGTTCTCTCAACAGACACTTTGAAAGTTCATATTATTTGTTTGTTGCCGCCCACTCAAAAAGCTTCTGAAACAGCAAAATAAGCTAGGCAATTCATATTTCATTATTTTATCTCAAACTGAAATATTTAGTGCTCGATTTTACTGTGCAGACTTCTTCATCATGGGGGGCCCAAATGAAGCATGAGGAACTTGAAAATAGGTGAGTTTTATCTCAATGACTTTAGAACACAGCAATTGTATTAACATATGATTTCTTACTTTTCCAAGCAATTAGCATCAGTGGGAGTGTGATGACGTCCTCTGTGATGAGATTTAAATGCTAGTGTTTCCAAGCATATTCCAACTCTGCAATTTGAAACAGTTGCAGGTGGGAATAAGATTAGTTGTTTTCAGAAATGTGTTAGGAGAAGGGAGACAGAGTGACTTTTACAGGTACTCAATAGATTGGTGCAATGGTGAAACCTACGTGCACCTCATGATAATGAAGGCATCTGGGAACAATGGTTGTCACTGGTGGTGTGTTCCTCATATTGTCTGTCACTCCCTCCTTCCTCCAATCCTCTTTGCAACCATCTGAAGTCATTGTGTGCTGTGAGCCTTGTTCATCCTGTAGTTTAATCCTCATTTATTGCACAATGTTAGGCATAACATGGCAGGACAAACCATTAGGAGAACCTCAGCAGGTCTGGCAGCATCTGTAAGGAGAGAAAGAGCTGATGTTTCGAGTCTAATTGACCCTTTGTCAAAGCTTTGACAAATAGTCAGTTAGACCTGAAACGTCAGCTCTTTTCTCTCCTTACGATGCTGCCAGACCTGCTGAGATTTTCCAGCATTTTCTCCTTTGGTTTCAGATTCCAGCATCCACAGTAATTTGCTTCTAGTAGGAGAACCTGGCTGTTTCATACCAAATACTGCCATTCAAGCACATGAAGCATATTTGCAGCTTGCCAATGACTAGTCTGATGACACACCTCTTCGTCAAATGGCTTTCATTATGCCAGTTCTGAATACAGTCTTCAAATTCCATCTCATAAGGATTGTCAATTATTTATTTCTTAACATCTCACGAACATACCTATCCTCCCTTTTGTTTCAAAGTTTCCAGTTTGTCCTTCTCTGTCAATACAACCTTTTGTGCTTCAAGCTTAATTAATCCTTTAATTTGAATCTTAACAAGATCCTTCTGTGACAAATGGTTAGGATTCAAAACACAACAAGCACCTAACTATGTTTATGATGTCCTCTCTCACATACATGAATGCCAGAAAATCTTGCTGCTCCCTTTTAGAGAACTGAGGGTAATGTCTGCACCAGTGACCTGCCACTCGTGCTCATACAGAAACCTCCCCTTTCTCCAGCACAAAGCACTCTGATGTAAGTAACATTCAGCACATTATGTATTTTGTCTTGCACTGATGACCAAGAATTGAATGCCACTAATCTACTAAACTTGTGTTCAGGATTGGACCTGTCCCACAAAGAAAACTTTGCCATTTCTCAACAACATTGGAAGTTGCACCAATGTGACTTCTGATCTTGCAGATAGTTTGAGCCTAAAAATAACATTGAAGTGAGTAATGAAATAAAGTATAACACATTGTGAAATAATCATAATCTTTGTGGAGTCAGGCCACATTCCAGATTGAAAAAAATCTCCGTAGGAGATCTTCAATAGCTGTATTATTCGTAATTTACTTGTCAGATGGTCAATTGCCACAAATCAGCAGTGGAACTAATGTTGAGACAGATTGGGCACAGTCTAACAACTGCTTTTAAAATATTTACAGCTTTTAAAGTATTCACAGCAACAATTTGCAACACCAAGTGCAATAATTTACCTTAAGGGAATCACCTTGTCTCTTATCAGCCCAAGCCTGTATAGTGGTGGTACACAATTCTTTGATGTGACATTTAAGGCACTCAAGTTATTTTCTTCAGTGCTATTACATTACAGGGTATGTTTCCAAGTTATCCCGGAGGGCCAGGCTGCTGTGGGTAGAACATTTAAAGTGATAGGACTCCTTTAAGGTAAGTGATTGCATTTGGTGGTACAAATTGTTACTATAAATATTTTAAAAGCTTTAAATATTAAAAAAAAACATTGGCAGCCAGCTCACAGTTTACCCAGAAAGTCATCCCACTGCTGAATTGTAACATTAAATACCTTTAACCTGTACATTATGAACCAAAAGTCTTTTAAAGCACAGGATATTCTGAAGGGGAAGGGTGAGCAACCAGCAGTTGTAGCCTATATTAGTTCTAGCAACATAGACAGAAAGAGAGATGAGGTCCTGCAAAAGGAGTTCAGGGAGTTGAAAGGCAGGGCCTCAAGGATTGTAAACTGAGAATTACTACCTGTGTCCGATGCCAGTGAGGCTGGGAATCAGAAGATAGTACAGTTAAATATGTGGCTAAAGAGTTGGTGTAAGAGGGAGAGCTTCAGGTATGTGGATTACTGGGATGACTTCCAGGCAAAGTGGGACCTCTACTTTGCACCTAAACTGGAGGGACACCAATATCCTGGCAAGAATTGGCTAATGCCCCTCATGGAACATAGAACGTAGAACAGTACAGGTCCTTAGGCCCTCGATGTTATGCTGGCCTTTTATCCTACTCTAAGCTCAGACTAACCTACACAACCTTAATTGTACTATCTTCCATGTGCCTATCCAAGAGTCGCTTAAATGTCTCTGACTCTACTACCACTGCTGGCAGTGTATTCCACACACACACACACACACACACACTTATATACAAACACCACTGTCTGAGTAAATCTACCTCTGACATCTCCTCTAAACCTTCCTCTAATTATCTTAAAATCAAGCCTCCTCATGATAGCAATTTCTGCTCTGGGAAAAAGTCTCTGACTGGCCAATCAATCTATGCCTTTCAATATCTTGTACACCCCTACCAAGTCACCTCTCATCTTTCTTTGCTCCAATAAGAAAAACCCTGGCTCCCTCAACCTTTCTTCGTAAGACATGCCCTCCAGTCCAGGCAGCGTTCTGATAAATCTCCTCTGCATCCTCTCTAAAGTCATAGAGAATAGAGATGTACAGCATGGAAACAGACCCTTTAGTCCAACTCCACATCTTTCCTATAATGACGCGACCAAAACTGAACACAGTATTCCAAGTATAGTCTAACCAAGGCTCTAAAGATCTGCATCATAATCTCATGGTTCTTTAACTCAATTGCCCATTAATGAAAGCCAACACACCATGCACCTTCTTAACAACCTTCAGAGAGCTTAAGCTAGTGTGGTAAGGGGGTAGCAAGTGAAACGATTGAGAAGGAGTCACAGACTAAGCCCTATAAGAATAAGAGGAAAAATAGACAGGGGGAGGTTGCAGAACATGGTGAGGCTGGCGAGCTGAGGTGTATATGTTTAACACAAAAATGATAACAGGTAAGGTTGATGAACTTTGAGGTTGTATCAATATATATAACTATGATGGTATAGCTGTTACAGATAGAGTTTGAGAAAAGGACAAGTCTAGCAGCTTTATGTTCTGCGGTTTAGATGTTTCAGGTGAGAATATAGAATGATATAAAAGAGCCAGGAGAGTTGTGTTACTGATAAGTGAGAACATCATACCTGTAGAGCTCAGGAATAGGAAGGGTGAAATTGTTTCGATGGGAGTGTACTGCAGATCTCCCAACAGCCCACAAGAGATAGAGGTACAGACATGTGGACAGATTATGAAAAAATGCAAAACAAAGCTTGTCATGGTGGGAGATCTTAACTTTCCTGATTCTGACTTGGGTGAGACCTTTTGTGCCAAGGGTTTGGATGGGAGAAATTTGTTAGGTGTGTCCAGGACCAGTTTTTGGAAATAATATCTAAATATTCCAACGATGGAAGGGGGCCATACTATTGGGCAATGAGCCTGAAGATTCAGTGGAAAAGAATCTCAGGAACAGTAACCACAAATCTGTAAATTTTAAATTATTTATGGGAAAGGATGAGATTAGTCCTAAGGTGAAAGTACTAAATTGGGGGAAGGCTAACTACTCCAATATTAGGCAAGAATTGGGAATGTAGTGTGAGGGCAGACCTACATCTAAATTAGATTACCTACAGTGTGGAAATAGGCCCTTCAGTCCAACAAGTCCAAGCTGACCCTCTGAAGAGTAACCCACCCAGACCCATTTCCCTCTGACTAATGCACCTAACACTATGGGGATTTAAACGTGGCCAATTCACCTTTGGACTGTGCAAGGAAACCGGAGCACCCGGAGGAAACCCACACAGACACAGGGAGAATGTGCAAACTCCACACAGACAATTGCCCAAGGCTGGAATCGAACCTGGGACCGTGAGGTAGCAGTACTAACCACTGAGCCACCATGCCACCCATCTAACAAGTGGAAATCTTCTAAAGGTCAATTATTTGAGGTTTTTTTTGGATTACTTACAGTGTGGAAACAGGCCCTTCGGCCCAACAAGTCCACACCAACCCACCAAAGCGTAACCCACCCAGATGCATTCCCCTTCATCTAACACTTCAGAGTGAAGTGGAATGGCCAATTCACCTAACCTGCACATTTTTGGATTGTGGGAGGAAACTGGAGCACCCGGAGGAAACCCACGCAGACACGGGGAGAACGTGCAAACTCCACACAGAGAGTCGCCTGAGGCGGGAATTGAACACGGGTCTCTGGCGCTGTGAGGTAGCATTGCTAACCACTGTGCCACCGTGCCATTCAGGACCAGCATATTCCTGTGAAAATGAAGGATAATGATGACAAAATTCAGGAATCTTGGATGACTAAAAAAATTGGGAGCTTAGCCAAAAAAGAAAACAGAAGGCATACGTAAGATTTAGGAAACTGAAGACAGACAGAGACCTCGAAAAATACAAAGATAGCAGGAAAGAACTCAAGCAATAAATTAAAAGGACTAAAAGGGGCCATAAAATGTCTTTGGTGAACAGGATTAAAAGAAAATCTGAAGGTGTTTTATCCACATATAAGGAGAAAGAGGGTAGCTAGGGACAGAGAATGTCTACTCAAGGACAAATAGTGAATTTATATATGAAGCCAGAGGAAGTGAGTCAGTTCTTAATAAATACATTGCATCGGTATTCACAAAGCCAAATAGCACGTTGGATGATGCGTCACAAGAGTATTACGTTGATATTTCAGGGCTTGTTAATATAAAAAATAGGTGTTAGGCATTTTGAAAAGCATTAAGGTAAACAATCTCATAGGATCTGATTGGATCTACAACTGAACACTACGGGAGACAGGTGTGGAAATTGCTTGTAAGAAATCTTTGTATCCTCTTTAGCCACAGGAGAGGTTCCAGTGGACTGGATAAAGCCAACATTGTTCCTTTAATTAAGAAAGCAACAGAGATCATCCGTGAATTAACCGGCCTTACATTCTAGGGAAATTATTGAAGAAGAGTCTTAGAGATAGGATTTCCTCACATTTAGAGAAATATAGACTTATTAGCGATATGCAGCATGGCTTTGTGTAGGGAAGGTCATGTCTCACAAACTTGATAGAGGTTTTGAGGAAGTAACAAAGGTGATTGATGAGGACAGGGTATTAGATATTGTCTATATGGACTTTAGCAAGACCTTTGACATGGTAGGCTGTGACAGAAGGTGAAGTCACTTGGGATCCGCAGTGAGCTGGTAAGATGGATATGGTCCTGTCATTAGCTGTTTTGTAAAGCTAAAGAGCTTCAAATTGCTGTAATCTGAGTTAGCAGAGTTGAAAATTTCTGATATGACTTTTAAAAAGTGAATTAAGAAAGGAAAATGATTTTCATTCCATTTTCAATATACCTCAAATTTTTGTCACTTTTACACAAAGATATGCAGAATACAAAATGCTTATTGGATTAAGAACTCAATTTCACTTTTTGAAGTTCCAGGAATTCCTTTGAATAAACCAATCCAACCCTGGACTTGAACATCTCTCACAACAGTAGGTAATAGCCAGTAGCTGAAATGCCAAAGGAGATTCATACCAAGTAATAGGAAAGTACATTTTTGACTCTCTCATCAAACTAAAGTAAGTAATTAGGGCGCAAGGTATTGGGACAAAGTACTGACTTGGATTGAAAATTGGTTGGCTGACAGGAAACAAAGAGTAGTGATAAACGGCTCCCTTTCGGAATGGCAGTGGGGTACTGCAGGGATCAGTGCTGGGACCGCAGCTTTTTACAATATATATTAATGATATAGAAGATGGTATTAATAGTAACATTAGCAAATTTGCTGATGATACAAAGCTGGGTGGCAGGGTGAAATGTGAGGAGGATGTTAGGAGATTACAGGGTGACCTGGACAGGTTAGGTGAGTGGACAGATGCATGGCAGATGCAGTTTAATGTGGATAAATGCATGGTTATCCACTTTGGTGGCAAGAACAGGAAGGCAGATTACTACCTAAATGGAGTCAAGTTAGGTAAAGGGGCAGTACAAAGGGATCTGGATGCTCTTGTACACCAGTCAATGAAGGCAAGCATGCAGGTACAGCAGGTAGTGAAGAAAGCTAATAGCATGCTGGCCTTCATAACAAGAGGGATTGAGTATAAAAGCAAAGAGGTTCTTCTGCAGCTGTACAGGGCCCTGGTGAGACTGCAACTGGAATATTGTGTGCAGTTCTGGTCTCCAAATTTGAGGAAAGACATTCTGGCTATTGAGGGAGTGCAGGTAGGTTCACGAGGTCAATTCCTGGAATGGCGGGACTATCTTATGTTGAAAGATTGGAGCGACTGGGCTTGTATACCCTTGAGTTTAGAAGGCTGAGAGGGGATCAGATTGAAACGTATAAGATTATTAAAGGATTGGACACTCTGGAGGCAGGAAACATGTTTCCTCTGATGGGTGAGTGCCGAACCAGAGGACACAGTTTAAAAATATGGGGTAGGCCATTTAGGACAGAGATGAGGAGAAACTTCTTCACCCAGAGAGTGGTGGCTGTGTGGAAAGCTCTGCCCCAGAGGGCAGTGGAGGCCCAATCTCTGGATTCGTTTAAGAAAGAGTTAGATAGAGCTCTCAAGGATAGTGGAATCAAGGGTTATGGAGATAAGGCAGGAACAGGATACTGATTGAGGATGATCAGCCATATTGAATGGTGGTGCAGGCTCGAAGGGCAGAATAGCCTACTCCTGCACCTATTGTCTATTGTCTATTGTCTATAATTAACTGCTCACACACGTTCACAAACAAGTTTCCCTAATGTGGATTAAGCTTGTGTCTCAGAGCAGTCATTTCAAATTCTAAAGAATAATGTCAGCTCCAGAAATGCAAGGGCCACTGACCCAGACATATATATTGAAAGAGTCAACATTCTCTCACTGAACTAGCGAAAGGTAATGGCAATAGGTCAGGTCACTCAATGTTTGTAATGTCGAGTAGGACAAAGACTTCATCTCCCACTGTAAGGATGTCATATTAATTTAAAATTAGAGTTTTTGTTTCTGATATTCAATTTATGATCTACGTTTGGACTCCCAAGTAGTTTCCACTTAAGTGGCCAGCTGCAAAATACCATCTGAACTGCACTAAGAGTGGAAATGATTTCGGGCTTGTGGGCAAAATGATCAATGGCCAATTGTCAGATCAATCTTCCTTTACCCATGTTGGACAGGCACAAGGTGAGCAATCATATAAAATGTATCAGCTGGGGTCATTAAACATGTGTCTTGGTTCTCATAACATTAATGGAATTGAGGAACTGCACTTAGCAAACAGTTATCACAATTGCCAGCTTTAAACAACCATCCAAAGCCAACATTAGCCCTAATGATTTACTGTCCACAGAAATGTACTGGTAACTCCACAACAGCAGACACTGGCTGGTCAGTATCTTTACACATTTTTTTCTAAATATTGTGGCACATGAAGCCCAAACCTCACATGGTGTTTTCTTACATTCTCTTACAGAATTGATTTAAGAGCAAAATTGCACTCACGTGTACTGTTTTCCATCAAAAACACACACGCACACTATCATAAGGAACTGCAGAACTCCATCATGTTCGAAATTACACAAAATCCATCTGCATTTGAAACTAGAGAGATGCAGATGGAAAATACTTTGGAATCATTTACTTGGAATACTCACACAGTTGCTATGGAGACCTGGACATCCAAATTGAAGTAACAGTCTTTGTTGACTTCAACCTGTGTATGTGACGCATTTCCTTTTGATGATCTTTTCTGTTACTCCTTGTGATTCACATTTGTTCCATTTACTTCAGTGGTGCATAAACCCCATAATTCTCCAAAACAAAAGAAACTGTCACTGAAACATAGCCATCTGTAGCTGCTGCTGTGCTGCCAATTTTTAAATTTGCCTGCTAAATGCACCAGCTGTGCGAGGGATAAAAGTACCTTGAGTATGATTTTAAATGACAATTATCACTTTAGTACCAAGCTGAGCTGTCCTGAAGTGCAAAATCTCCATTAATGTGTTTCACAGCAACTTCATGCAAGGAGGAATTTTGGAAACAATAATCAAAGCAGGAAAAGCTTTATACTTACAGACTGACATTCCACTATGTCAAAACATGATCAGTGCTTGCAAAGAGAAGTTTCTAGATGATAACAGACTGTTTTGTTGGCTCATCACTTTAAGCAAATTTTGGTTGCCAATGATTCTTGTGCTATGGGAATATTGATATCTTTAGTCAAAGGCAAATAACATCCATTTCATAATTTGACAGTGGAAAATTCATAATGCAAGTGGTTATCAATTTCTCTATTTACCCATACAATATGGCTCACTGTGTTGCTACAGAGGAATTATTGTTTGTAATTTAAATTCCATATTGTTAATTAGACTATTCATACAATACTTTGAAACTGGCCTCTAATAAACTCATCTGCAAATGAAACTGCTCTTCAAGGTTTAAGCCACATAACTTGTATTCTCAAACAGACAAAGTGAGGTAATTTTCATGTATGTCAATATTTGGGCACTTGGGTGGAGAGACAAACATGTTACCTGCTCAACAGAGCAGGCTGAATCATTGCAAATATCACTGATGAAGTAATTACATCTCTTTCCAGTACTGATAGCACGCTCACCATGGTTGGGGAAGATAAGTATTGGGATGGTCAGGAGTCCTGGCCCTCATTTTGTTGCACCTCTTAAAGTTAAATGCTTTTAAAATACATTTTTAATCCACATATTATGAGACTTGTCTGGAGGAGACGGATCTTGAAGCCAGGACTTCTGGCCCAGAGGTAGCAACACTACAACTGTGATACTTTCTTGTTTAGTAAATTGCTGTGTTATTTGCTGCTGAACCTTTGGTGAGAAATCCAAAGTCAGCATTATTTTGCTTTGACAGGTGGCAACGTACAGCTACAGTCACTCAGCTCAAACACCTACATCCAATATGGTGAGTATGGCAGTGTTCAGCTGCCTGTCATAATCATAGAATCCCCTCAGTGTGGAAATGGGCCATTTGGCTCAACAAGTTCAAACTGAACCTCCGAAGAGCCGTCCACCCAGACTCATTCCCCTACCCTATTACGCTACATTTACCACAGCCAATCCACCCTAACCTGCTCATCTTTGGACTGTGAGAGGAAACCCAGAGCTCCCAGAGCAAACCCACACATATACGGGGTGAATGTGCAAACTCCACACAGTTGCCCGAGGCTGGAATCAAACCCGGTCCCTGGTGCTGTGAGGCAGTGGTGCTAACTACTCAGCCACCATGCCACCATGATGTGGATGTAGCCTGTCATGTCTACAGTCTGGCTGCTGTTCCTCCTCTGACCTGAAGTGTGCAAAAATATGGCTCCCATTCTCCAGAGGATTACTGAGGTATCTGAAATGTTGCTAGAAATTATTAAGAACGCAGTTAATGATAGTGCTGGACCAGTGAGATCCCACACTGAAACCGAGCTTAACACACCCCAACACAAACAACAAGACAAAGTTTTAACCTGTTTCCTAACACTATGTTCCTTTCACGGATATGCAATTCCAGGAGAAATATCACTCCTCTCTAATTTCTTTAATCTTTTCCTTAACAGATTTATTTTCCTTGGAGTGTTTGCAGAACTTTACAAATCCTTTCTAAACCTGTCAGCATCAACCCCTACAATTCTGATGGCCTAAGCCTTTTCAGTTCTAACAACTTGAAGACCTCTATATAGGCTCTCCTAGCTTAGAAGCTCCACAAACATCCAATATTTTAGTTAGGGTGATTGGTTCCCCTGAACTAAAACTTGATTCTTTTGACAGGGAAATACTGTTCTCCCTTTCAAACCAAGGTCCTGATTATTCTGAATGGAAGTCAAAAGTTAAACTAATGGCCTCTGGCCCATTTGTAAATATAGAATTAAATACAGCCCACTGTAGGGTGTCCTGCTAGGCGCATCCCTTCTTGAAGTGATGTATTTCAGTCATTGCTACAATTAAACTTCTGACTTCTTAAAATGACCCTAGCTTCACAGAACTGAACTGAAGATGTCTGCTTCTGTATTAA
This sequence comes from Chiloscyllium punctatum, assembly GCF_047496795.1. Lineage (NCBI taxonomy): Eukaryota > Metazoa > Chordata > Chondrichthyes > Orectolobiformes > Hemiscylliidae > Chiloscyllium > Chiloscyllium punctatum. Next base: position 123,762,487 of record NC_092743.1, read on the forward strand.
AACCCAATTTCAAAAATTGTACCAGGTTATCAGAGTCAAGAGTGTGGTGCTAGAAAAGCACAGCAGGTCATCTGAGGAGCAGGAAAATCGACGTTTCCGGCATAAACCCTTCATCAGGAATGATGCTTGTGGGCCAGGGGCACTGAGAGATAAATAAGAGGGGGAGTGGGTGGGGGAAGATAGCAATAATGCAATTGGTTAGATAAAGGTGAGGGAGAAGGTGATATTTCGAAGAGGGTGGTGGAGCAGATAGATGGGAAAGGCGATGGACAGGTCAGGAGGGTGGTGCCAAGTTGCAGGCTTGGGAATGGAATAATGCTCTGTGGCTGAAAACTTCAACTCCACCTCCCACTCTGCCAAGGACATGTTAGTCCTGGGCCTCGTCCACTGCCAAACCCTTACCACCCGATGCCTGGAAGAAGAATGCCTCATCTTCCGCCTTGGGACCCTGCAACCTTAATGTGGATTTCATCAGTTCCCTCATTTCCCCTTCTCCCACATTATCCTAATCCCAAGCCTCCAACTCGGCACCACCCTCTTGTCCTGTCAATTATCTTTCCCATCTATCTGCTCTGATCTATCATTTTCTCCTCCACCTTCATCTACCTATCGCTTTCTCAGCTACATTCCTCCCAGCCCCACCCCCCCTCCCATTTATCTGTCAGCCCCCTCCAGCCCACAAGCCTCATTCCTGATGAAGGACTTATGCCTGAATCATTGATTCTCCTGCTCCTCGGATGCTGCCTGACCTGCTGTGCCCTTCCAGCACCACACTCTTGACTCCAATCTCCAGTAACTGCAGTCCTCATTTTCTTATATATATGGTTATCACACAATCAAAGCATTTTCTCCAAAAACACCAAAGCCTTGTGAAACAAAATAATTGTTACAAATTTATTTTTTGAAAAATTTCAGGTGGATTCCATTATAAATACTAGTCTACTCAGTGGAAGCCCATGACTATTGTGTTGTTCTAAAAAAGCCCAGGCTCCACATTTTAAAATTTTTGTGCTCAAATGATCTACTCTATCACACAACTTGTGGCAGTGTGATTTTATACATATTGTATGTTTATATATGTGAGTTGCAAACTGGAACCATGAGCATTGTAGTTAGTGGACGACTCTTGTCTCCCAGTAGAAGATGTTTGTTTGCTGTGGTGTTTGAAATGCAACTTGCACAGGAGACTGAAAAATAATTCCATCGTAAAGTCATAGAGTCAGAGAAATGTACAGCATGAAAACAGACCCTTCAGTCCAACTCATCCTTCCTATATTGCATGCTCTGAGATTAAATATCTCCAACATCAACTTGGAAGGAAGCAGTTGCATAAGCGTTCATAGCCATAGCTTTACAGGCACTGGGAAAGCAATGCTTGTGCTGGACTGAGGTTGGGATTGAGGCAGGCGGAATTTATTTTTTATAACCTCCTTGATAAAATGCAGACCATCATACATTGGAAATCACTGAAATTTAGGAGGGAGAATTTCCTTCTAAACATTCTGAGCAGATATAGCTTCCTGGTGAGAACTCACCTCATCATCCCTTTTCTCGCAGTTTGTTCTGTTTTTCATAGCCTCTCCTTTTTCTCTTAATCCTCATCATCCATTACAGGGGGACAGCCTTCTAGGATACATGTATCTGAAAGCAACTGATTATTGCAGATGCTTTGAAATTAGTAAGATGTACATGTCACACCAATCCCACTTTTTGCAGCAGGAAACAATAATGGAAAGCATCTAAATATGTGGAATTTAGCAACAGCCATAATAAATCAATTAGCAAATAATGTTCAGCTGCTTGAAAATCTCTTCAGTCACATTGCTGGAAAAAATTCTGCTTGTGGTGTAACATAAAGGCTCTAAAATGACACACTGCACTAAGATCTACTCAATCTGATTATATCATGCAGTATTGGTTAGGGAAAAGAGGAGTCTGGATCAAGATCCCAATGTAAATATGTGTCATTGTTATCTTCTGGTTGGCTAGTTAGACAGAATACAAGACAATCATCCCTAAATTGTAGAGTGGAGTGGAGTAATAGTAAACTGTGTCTCACACCTGCACGCACACAACATGGGTGCTGGGGAAAATATAAGCAATATTGCTGTTAGGCAGTTGGAAAAAAAAGATAAAAAAAGAAAAATAAACAAATAGCAAACATAAATGTAGTTGCAAATGTACTAATCTTAACTATGGGGGAATAAAACATGGGAGTTAGATCCTGTATAAGGTCATGTCTCTGAACGGATTAATGTTGTAAACCACATTATTCTACCCAATCTGATACTTGAAATATGGAAAAGTGAGGAGGAAAAGTGGAACCTAACTTGAAGTCTCAATGAAGGAAGATGTGTCCTGTTTAATTTGTTAGACATAATAACCAAGACAGTAAATTGTAAATTGTACCTATTGCTATTATGCAATAAACTACACCTTGAGAAGACACCTGGATTCTTTTTGATAAGAGTCATCAGTGTTTCATCCCCTAACACTGTTAATCAAATAGGACCTTCAACCTAATACAGAAAGGAGGATTGGTGATAGCATTCTACCCCATAGTGATTGGTTCCACAACACTACAATGCTTAACAAGTCTTCAGCTGTGCAAGGTTGAGAGGTGGAATTAGTGGGAATAATTAAGTTCCAAAATGGCAGCATTAGTCTCAAGTCAGTACTTCAGTGTTTTGACCTGCCCATTTGATAAAATTCCCCTGACATTAAACATGCAAACAATGACCCTATCACTGAGATGGCCTCTGATGTGCTTTGACTCATCACATGCCAAACTGCACCAGTAAAGATACTTATCGCACTCTTCAAAATTTCACCCAAGGAAACAAAAGGCAATATTTTCAATCTGCCATTCAATGTAAACATTGCTTAAATAGTTCATCAAACAAGGGGCTGACTCACAATGCTAATCTTATATTTGGATGTTAAACTGAAAATCTAATACAAAAATGTGATGAAATTTAAAGAGCTTGATTTATTCTTTGTTAGTTTGAGGCATAAATGCAACAAACTCAGAAGTTTGCAATTTCAAGCACAAAGATTCTCGCAAAGAATGAAAATGTTAAAAGCCATATGTTAGACAAGCATCTTGAAGAAATGCTCTGTCTGCAATATTAAACCTTTAACATTTTTAATCATTTTGGAAAGCATCAAATCTTGCCAATTATTTTCTGGCAACATTTCTGATGTAAGGTATGTGCATAACAAGAGCATGTTTTGTTACAGGGTCAAGTATATCACATAAGTCATTCAAAGTAAAATGTATCCAATTTCTTAATACCTAAAGGAGGAAATTATTTCTAAAAAATTTCAATTTTATGTCAAATGAATATTGTTTCATCATTAACTGATTAATAAAACTTTTCATTTTGTTTGAATTCTTCATTACTTAAACTGTATTAGTGACTACATTTAATAATATATGTAGAAAGTAACAAGTAAGCACTTCATCAATTCCTGAAATCCCTTTGCCACCTTTTTGATTTTAGTGTCAGGGAATGTATTGAAAATATTGTGCTGCACTGACTTTATTGATCCTTTGAGTGCTGTGCAAGCAAAATATAACAAGGCTCCTGCATGCGCAAGTGTTCTGATTTTTTGTTTTACTATTAAAACCTGGCAGTGTATTGAGGGTACATTTAATGATGCTGGATTCCCAGAGCGAGAAATCTTGGCTTAGAAATAGAGCTACAAGACTGCAGTCCTGTTTCACCAATCCAAGTCCGCAAGAAGTTTGGCACCTGATTAGAGGCACAGGGTAACTAAATTTTATCTCATCTTAATTGACTTACCTTTTTTTTTAGTGAGTCATTACTTATGCCTTTTTGTTAAAGGAAAGGAGGATGGCAGGGGTGGTAAGTTGTGCAGCAATCATATCCACAACAGAGACTTCACTAATTGCACAATAGGGAGGTGCTTTGATAGAGAAGTGTGCAGTCCCTTTAAGAAAAAGTGTATCTTTGAGTGTGTCTCCCAGAATGTTTTTATTTTTGGATCAAAGTATTGCTTGTGTTTTTGCAGTGCTGTAAAACCAGAGTAATGTAACATAATACTGCAACAAAAAAACATGCATCAAACAAGGTGGCATAACAATTGTCTGTGTCGCGTTTGCACATACTCCCTGTGTCCTCTGGGTTTCCTCTGGGTGCTCCGGTTTCCTCCCCCAGTTCAAAGGTGTGCAGGTTAGGTGAAACGACTATGCTAAATTACCCGTAGTGGTTAGGTGCATTAGTCAGGGGAAATGTCGAGTGATAGGGTAGGGGAATGGGTCTGGGTGAGATACTCTTTGGAGGGTTGATGTGGACTTGTTGGGCTAAATGGCCTGTTTCCACACTTTCCATGAAGAAAATATACCACCTGCCACCAACCCAACATCAATCACAGGGCTGTAAAAGGATTGTTTTGATTTTTGGACATGAGGTGGAGTCATGATCTGTGATGCCTATGTACCCTTTCCAAATGCAATGAACAGAGACAATCATACATTATCTGCCAGATTGGGCCCCACACTGCTAGCTTCAATTTAAAGCTACCAGCCACCCCTGCACTTAGCAACTGACCACAGCAGCATTGACATGAAACCACATGGTGCAGCCTATCTCTTGTTCTTGAAGGCAGGCTGTCCCTCTTAAAGGGGAGTTGCAGTGAAGAATTTTGCTGGAATTAAAATGATGTCATCATGAACATAGGGACAGAGAAAGAATTCCAAATTAACAAATGCATTGATGGAGGAAATAGAAGTGGAGCTGGAGAGTTGTTATTGTTCAAAGAGGATGAGAAATCTCTCAAGAAGGTTCACTACTGAGATGAAGTGAATAGAAAGTTCAATTTCTGTAACTTGGAACTGTGGACCTGACAGCAGTATCAGAAGTGGACTGAATCTATGATTCATATCCCCTTACTAAACACCACATCACACCATTCCATTAATCTCATTCAGTGCTCAATACATCATGCCATGACTCTTCATTCAATAGCACTAGGGCTTCTGTCTAACACCTTGGTACTCCACAAGACCATTACATTTTACTAAGGCTGCCAGCTTCAAACTTACTTCTCTGTCTCCAAATACCTCTGGGCTAATCAGATATGACGAGGGCTTTTGCCCGAAACGTCGATTTCGCTGCTCGTTGAATGCTGCCTGAACTGCTGTGCTCTTCTAGCACCACTAATCCAGTAATCAGATATGACATCAACCGGACTCACTCTAATGCTGTTTTCATTCGTTCTGTTGTGATTGTATGCATTCTGGACTCTTGAAGCTCTTCGAAAGACATCTTTTATTTTCTTTGGCTGTTTCTGTCAAGTCTGCTCTGCCAGAAAAGATGAGAGAATGCACCATTAAGGTGCAAAAGAAGCAGCTTCTGAAGGGACAAATATAAGGTTTCTTAGCCATTTTACAGAACGTATGTGCCCAGAACAACATGCTGAGTGAAGTGCAATGCATAGGGAAGCTGTGTTTCTTTCAGAAAGTTGTGAAAAAAACAAAGTGGTGATCTTCAGAAATACATTTAACTAACTGTCATTGTAGTCGTGCCTGTTCCTGCCCTGAGGTTCTTTGCCTCAGGCTTCTTCCAAACTACCATGAAGAATATTTGTAACATCAATCAGACTGCATGTTATGCCTGCATCAAGCAGAAAACTGCAACCCCAGATTTTGTTATAGTAAACATTTAATCACTTTACCCATGGATAAACTGAAGAAGTGAAATAATCTTGTGAATTGAATTGCAGTTTTCTTGGAAGCTGAGGGCATTATTGTTTACATCTATGTTGGTTCTCAGGCTGTGTTTGCTGACATCACATCTACTCAGGTCACACTCTCCACACGTGCACTGACAATTCCTGTGACATCATTGTCTGCATCAAAGATGGTGGAGATCAAGCAAAAACAACAAAGACAACACTTTCTCTCTCTCCTACTTCTCCCAGCTCTCTGTCATGGCTTTTCTATGAATCGAAGAATCGAAGACAGGATGGAAGCAGGCCATTCACTGTATTGAATTCACCCTGACCCTCTACTGTCTACACCCCCTCCCCCCATCCTATCTCAATAACCTGTATTTCCCATGGTTAATCCACCTAACCTACACATCCCTGGACACAATGGGTAATTTAACATTGTCAATCCACCTAATCTGCACATTTTTAGAGTGTGGAAAGAAACCGGAGTGCCCACAGGAAACCCATGCAGACACAGAGAGAAGGTGCAAACCCCACACAGACACTTGCCTGAGAGTGGAATTGACCTTGGCCCTGGCGCTGTGAGGTAGCAGTGCTAAACATTGAACCACCATGTCAGCCTCAAATCCTTCATCACTCTCCCTCACTTTCTTCACTATTTCTTGTGTTTAGCTTCTTCCGTACCCTTCGCCAATGCCCTACTCTCATTGCCATTTCAACCTGTTCTCTTCACCACACCCTCCTTCACTGCTCCTTCCATTGCTCCAATCTGCTACTTCCACCATTTCCTCGGTGGCTCCCACTATTGTTGTATCCACACTTTGTCATTGCAGATCTCTTTGCTGCATCTTATCACTCTCATTGTTAATCCTTCTGCCTCACTCTCTTTCTTATATCACTTCCTCTTAACTTCCTTGCTCCCTCCATTGCTCCTTCTTGCTTCTATTGCTCACCCTTTTTGCTCCCTCAGTTGTTCTCTCCTGCCTCCACAATATATCCCACCATTGCACCTTCTCCACAATTCCTGCTGAATTGTCCAAGCCCTGCACTGTCCAGCTCCCTTAAGCAGCAGGAGCAGAGAGGGATGAAGACAGTGTTAAAGAGTGCAGGTGGAACAAAAAATGAGCACAGTGAGGAAACAAGTAGTTGCAATGGGGGTGTGGGAGAGCAGTGAAGAGTCGAGAGTATGGTGCTGGAAAAGCGCAGCAGGTCAGGCAGCATCCGAGAAGCCTGGGAATCGATGTTTTGGGCAAAATCCCTTCATCAGGAATGAGGCTGCGAACCGAGGGGGTGGAGAGATAAATTGGAGGGGGAGGGTGGGCTGGGGCAAAGGTAGCTGAGAGACTGGGGAACAGCAAAATGGATAGTGGGCAATGGCAAGTAACAATGAATAAGCAAAAGTGTATGATGAATTGAAGGTTTTGATGAGTGATGAACACAGTAATGAGGTCAGAATGGAGTGAAGTCAGTTAACACTTTTTTAAGAAAAAGAAGGAAGCACATGTCAGGTATAGACAGGATAGATCGAGCGAATCCTTAGAAGAGTATAAAGGCAGTAGGGGTATACTTAAGAGGGAAATCAGGAGGGCAAAGAGGGGACATGAGATAGCTTTGGCAAATAGAATTAAGGACAATCCAAAGGGTTTTCACAAATTCATTAAGGACAAAAGGATAACTAGGGAGAGAAAAGAGCCCCTCAAATATCAGCAAGGCGACCTTTGTGTGGAGCTGCAGAAAATGGGGGAGATACTAAATGAGCATTTTGCATCATTATTTATTGTGAAAAATTGGAGGTGAAGTGGACAGCGAAGAAGGTTACCTCAGAAAACAACAGGATCTTGACCAGATGGGCCAATGGGCTGAGAAGTGGCAGATGAGTTTAATTCAGATAAATGCGAGGTGCTGCATTTTGGGAAAGCAAATCTTAGCAGGACTTATACACTTAATGGTAAGGTCCTAGGGAGTGTTGCTGAACAAAGAGACCTTGGAGTGCAGGTTCATAGCTCCTTGAAAGTGGAGTCGCAGGTCGATAGGATTGTGAAGAAGGTGTTTGGTATGCTTTCCTTTATTGGTCAGAGTATTAAGTACAGGAGTTGGGAGGTCATTTTACAGAATATTGGTTAGGCCACTGTTGGAATATTGCGTGTAATCTGGTTTCCTTCCTATCGGAAAGATGTTGTGAAACTTGAAAGTATTCAGAGAAGATTTGTAAAGATGTTGCCATGGTTGGAGGATTTGAGCTATAGGGAAAGGCTGAACAGGCTGGGGCTGTTTTCCTTGGAGCGTCGCAGGCTGAGGGGTGACCTTATAGAGGTTTACAAAATTATGAGGGGTATTGATAGGATAAACAGACAAAGTCTTTTCCTGGGGTGGGGGAGTCTAGAACTAGAGGGCATAGGTTTAGGGTGAGAGGGGAAAGATATAAAAGAGACCTAAGGGGCAACGTTTTCACAGAGAGGGTGGTATGTGTATGGAATGAGCTGCTAGAGGATGTGGTGGAGGCTGGTACAATTGCAACATTTAAGAGGCATTTGGATGGGTACATGAATAGGAAGGGTTTGGAGGGATATGAGCCAGGTGCTGGCAGGTGGGACTAGATTGGGTTGGGATATTTGGTCGGCATGGACGAGTTGGACAGAAGGGTATGTTTCCATGCTGTACATCTCTATGACTCTATGAGTCTATAACATTGACAAACGTGTAGAGCCAAGATCCTGTTCCCGCTCAGCACACATGAAGTGGTCTGAGCACCCAAACAAAATTATCCACTGCAAGTAAACCATCTCCCAAAGTGCTTCAGTAGTTTTCTGAGAGAGGTTGAAGATCTCTTTAAATATCATCATGTTTGTAAACATGCCCCAGGGACAGTCTGTAGATTGGTCATTTTCCGAGGACCCCTTCACCCACCTCCAACACACTGCATCCACCTGGATACCCCACGCTGGCCTATTACCTGCCCTCGATCTCTTCATTTCTAACTGCCACCGGGACATTAACCACCTCAACCTGTCGACCCCCCTCCCCCACTCGAACCTCTCACCCTCACAACACACAGCCCTCCAATCCCTCTGCTCCAATCCCGACCTCACCATCAAGCCAGCGGATAAAGGGGGCGCAGTGGTAGTCTGGCGCACTGACCTCTACACCGCTGAAGCCAAACGCCAACTCGAGGACACCTCTTCCTACTGCCCCCTCAATCATGACCCCACCCCCCAGCACCAAACCATCATCTCCCAGACCATACAGAACCTTATCACCTCAGGAGATCTCCCACCCACAGATTCCAACCTCACAGTCCGGGAACCCCGCACTGCCCAGTTCTACCTCCTTGGCAAGGTCCACAAGCCTGACCACCCTGGCCGACCCATTGTCTCAGCATGCTCCTGCCCCACTGAACTCATTTCTACCTACCTCGACACTGTCCTGTCCCCCCCTAGTCCAGGAACTCCCCACATATGTTCGAGACACCACCCACGCCCTCCACATCCTCCAAGACTTCTGTTTCCCCGGCCCCCAACGCCTCATCTTCACCATGGATATCCAATCCCTCTATACCTCTATCCACCGTGACCAGGGCCTCCAAGCCCTCCGTTTTTTTTTCTCCTGATGTCCCCACTAGTACCCTTCCACTGACACTCATTTGTTTGGCCAAACTGGTCCTCACCCTTAACAATTTCTCCTTCGAATCCTCCCACTTCCTCCAGACCAAAGGCGTAGCCATGGGCACACGTATGGGCCCCAGCTATGCCTGTCTCTTTGTTGGCTACGTAGAATAGTCGATCTTCCATAATTACACCAGCACCACTCCCCACCTCTTCCTCCGCTACATTGATGACTGCATTGGCGCAATGAACAATTCATCAACTTCACCAACACATTCCACCCTGACCTTAAATTTACCTGGACCACCTCTGACACCTCCCTCCCCTTCCTGGACCTCTCCATCTCCATTAATGACGACCGACTTGACACTGACATTTTTTACAAACCCACCGACTCCCACAGCTACCTGGATTACAGCTCTTCCCACCCTACCTCTTGCAAAAATGCCATCCCATATTCCCAATTCCTCTGCCTCCGCCGTATCTGCTCCCAGGAGGACCAATTCCACCACAGAATACACCAGATGGCCTCCTTCTTTAGAGACCGCAATTTCCCTTCCCACATGGTTAAAGAGCCCTCCAACACTTCTCGTCCACATCCCGCATCTCCACCCCTCAGACCCCACACCTCCAACCGTAACAAGGACAGAACGCCCTTGGTGCTCACCTTCCACCCTACCAACCTTCGCATAAACCAAATCATCCGCTGACATTTCCGCCACCTCCAAAAAGACCCCACCACCAGGGATATATTTCCCTCCCCACCCCTTTCCGCCTTCCTCAAAGACCGTCCCCTCCGTGACTACCTGGTCAGGTCCACGCCCCCCCCCCCCCCCCCTACAGCCCACCCTCCCATCCTGGCACTTTCCCCTGCCACTGCCCACACCTCCTCCCTCACCTCCATCCAAGACCCTAAAGGAGCCTTCTACATCCATCAAAGTTTTACCTGCACATCCGCCAATATCATTTATTGTATCCGTTGCTCCCGATGCGGTCTCCTCTACATTGGGGAGAGTGGACGCCTCCTAGCAGAGCACTTAAGGGAACATCTCCGGGACACCCGCACCAATCAACCACACCGCCCTGTGGCCCAACATTTCAACTCCCCCTCCCACTCTGCCGAGGACATGGAGGTCCTGGGCCTCCTTCATCGCCGCTCCCTCACCACCAGACGCCTGGAGGAAGAACGCCTCATCTTCCGCCTTGGAACACTTCAACCCCAGGGCATCAATGTAGACTTCAACAGTTTCCTCATTTCCCCTTCCCCCACCTCACCCCAGTTCCAAACTTCCAGCTCAGCACTGTCTCCATGACTTGTCCTACCCGCCTAACTTCTTTTCCACCTATCCACTCCACCCTCCTCCCTGACCTATCACCTTCATCCCCTCCCCCACTCACCTATTGTACTCTATGCTACTTTATCCCCACCCCACCCTCCTCCAGCTTATCTCTCCACGCTTCAGGCTCTCTGCCTGTATTCCTGATGAAGGGCTTTTGCCCGAATTGTCAATTTTACTGCTCCTCAGATGCTGCCTGAACTGCTGTGCTCTTCCAGCACCACTAATCCAGAATCTGGTTTCCAGCATCTGCAGTCATTGTTTTTATCTAGATAGGTGCCTCCAGCATAGTTTCTGTCATATGCTCTGCACAATTAGAGCAGTTGTGTGGCGATATGCTAAATGCCGAAGACAGGAGAAAGCAGGTGACGACTTTGGGGAGAAGGAAGCTCTCCTTGTGCATGACAGAGCTCAGATGCGTCAGGTGCCACAAGCCAGACAGGACCTGACTGACACCCGGTTCCAGGTGGGAACTGGGGGCAGTAGACAACCATTGGTTGGTCATCATGCCAGCATTTTGTTTGCACTAAGGGGACTAAGTATGGCCTTCATTGGTTTTGTTGGTGCTTGCTTTTGCCGATTCGAAATAAAAGCTCATCTTTGCATTTCACATTTACTGCTGTTTTGTAAATGTTAAAGAATTAGATTTATGCAAAACCTTTAAAATGTGACTAAAAAAGCTTTGTTGTCACTTATCTTTGAAGTGTATACACTTATAATACAGCAAACAAACCAGCCAACCAGTTTGTGTATAGTAAATTCTTACAACTGATAATGTGATAAAGGATAGAACATTTACTTTAGAGTTTTTGGTTGAGACAAAAATATTGTCCAGTACACTAGGGAGAACATCCTTCCTCCTGTTCATCTGTTACCATTGGATATCTTAGAATTGCCTGCAAAGACAAAAAGGGCCTCATTTTGAAGTCTTATATGAAAGATGACACCTCTGTCAGCACATTGCTGCCTCAGTAAATAACTAGTTTAGTGTTCAGGTCAAAGCATTGGGGCTTGAATCTTCTGACTGAGAGGTGTCAGTGTTATTACTGAGCCACATGGAGCAAAGATTAATGAATTACATGCTCTCACTAAGTGGAAGAACTAGTTTATATCAGAAGGACAAGATCTGAAATTGTATAAATATTCAACACAGAAGCTTAGATTCACTTTGATTCAAAGGCTGGGAAATTCTTCAGAGGTCCGTCCTAATTGTGTAGTAAGTTAAACTTTAATTCCAGGGTGCCAGTCCTGACAACAGATTGAATTTCAGCTTGGGAATCTGGTAGTGTCTTGGTTGAACTCTGAAGGGCATTTTTAAGGAATCAGTCAATTAGCAGGACTGAATTCTGGTAGTTGATGGGTAAGGAAGTCTAGATTTTGTTATAAAGTCATAGAGTCATAGAGCATGGAAATGCAACCTTTGGTCTAACTTGTTCATGCTGATCAGGTTTCCCAAACTAAACTAGTCCCATTTACCTGTATTTGGCCCATGTCCCTCAAAACTTTTCATGTACCTGCCCAAATGTCTTTTAAATGTTGTAACTATACATACGTCTACCACTTTGTCTGCAGTTCATTCCACATAAGACCGATCTTCTAAGTGAAAAAGTTGCCCCTCAGCTCCTTTTTAATTTTTCTCCTGTCATCTTAAAATTATGCCCTCCAGTTTTGATCCTCCCCATCCTGAGGAAAAGATTTTTGCTATTCACCTTATCTATGTCCCTAATGATTTTATAAACCTCTTTTAGACCACTCTTCTCTAATTTCATGTATATTTAACATTCAACTTCCAGCAGGCAGAAGATACAAAAGTTTGTAAACACGAACCAACAGATTCAAGAACAGCTTCTTCCTTGCAGATATCAGACTTATAAACAGACTTCTTCAATATTAGAGATGATCTTTCTCTGCACCTTCTCTGTCGCTGTAACTCTCTACTCTGCCTTCTGTTCTATTACCCTGAAGTACTTATGTAAGGTATGATTTGTCTGAATAGCACACAAAACAATAATTTTTGCCATGTCTTGGTATATGTGACAATTAATAAATCAAGGTGAAAGTGAGGACTGCAGGTGCTGGAGAATCGGAGTCAAAATGTGTGGCACTGGAAAAGCACAGATTATCAGGCAGCATCTGAGCAGCAGGAGAGTCGATGTTTCAGGCATAAGCCCTTCATTAGCCCTTCCTGTTGAAAGGCTTGTGCCTGAAACCTTGACACTCCTGCTCCATGGATGCTGCTTGACCTGCTGTGCTTTTCCAGTGCCATCCTTTTCGACAATAATAAATCAAATCAAATCAAATTGAACTTTTCAGTTTAAATTCTGAAGTTCTCAACATTGAGCAATGTTTTAGTAAGGCCTTCATTGGAAGAGCAGTTGGGCCTCCTTAATCAAGGAAGCAAACAAAACCAATTCCTCTGTAGTTGTGTCAGATCGGTCTTTTGTGTTAGGAGCATGTAAATCAGCCAACTTAGTGCGACTTAGCACTTGAGTGTGACTTATAGTAGACTACTGGTAATGGTGCTGTGGAATGGTACTGGTAATGGGTAATTATCTAAGTGAATAATGGAAGAGAAGATAGTGCTCTGTTTTTCTTTTCTTTTACTAACCTTTTCAGACTCTAGAAGTTGTCTCCTACTATTCAACAGGAGAAGAAGCTAGTTACTTGATGAATATCTGATACTCAAGTTCCCTCTAATTTTCTGGCCAGCCATATGGGGCTTCAAAACCTATATATGTGATAGTGACTGCCGCAGTTGGTGCACCAGTGATGATTGCCATACATTGGAGTAGCTGCATGCAGTTGCAACTGTGTAACGGAGTGGGAACATTGCTGATACGTGACTAATATTCAATGTAGTATAGCAACAAAACATATAAAAGCATCAATAAATATATAATTGAAAAAATTAAGTGTTTAATTTAGTGGTTAATCAGAACAAATTAGGGATAGTAAGATGGATGATGTACCATAGTTATTGCATACAATACCTCCTGTAGAGAAGTTTTATCGAAAGCAAGCAAGGTTTACAGTAAATGCTTGATGACTGAGCAGCTTCTCTGGATGAAAACGTGGTCTGTAGGGTGAATGAGCCACAGGAAGCCTCTAAGTTAAGGGAGCAAAAAATAACATAGTGTAATTGGGGCACAGTATAATTATAGTGATTGATATTGTTTCCAGCAGTAAACAGCGTGACTCCAAAGGTAGTTTCCCAGTGTCATTGATCAGGTCAATTTCCCAGTACTGGGAAAAAAAATTTGCAGTGGTAGGTGATGATCCAGTCATCATGAACCATGTAGATACCAATGACATAGGTAGGACCAATAGTTAATTCAAGGAGCTAGGCACCAGGTTAAGAAGCAGATCCTGAAAAGTGATGATCTCTGGATTAGTACATTAGGCAGAGGGAAATCAGATTGCAGAGATGAAAGTGTGGCACAAAAACTGGTGTGGGGAATTGGGCTTCAATCCATGGGCCACTAGCCACATTGTATGGGAAAATAGAATCTGTACCAATGGGGAAGTCTTCACCTCAACCATACTGGCTCAATATGCTTGGAAGCTGCATAACTAAGAAGGTAGAGAGAATTTCAGACTAACTAGTAGGGCAAGGGATTAAATTTCAGTACATAAATAAATTAATAGAATTGAGGCCAAGGACAAATGGGGAATAGCAGACCATGACAGGAAGTTGTAGATAGTACAAATCTAAGGGTAAATCAACAGATATGACTAGATAATATAAAAAGAGTGAAAGGATAAAACTGAAGATTGCTTCTCCAGCCATGCATTTGTTAGCTGGTTCCAAGAGGTGGAATTGAGCCTTGCCTTGAGCTCACTGGCATTCCTTTCTCCAGGTCCTTTTCCATACTTCCTCTTGGCAGTGAATGCTGTCAAAGAATAGTATCACTTCATACAGGATTTTCCTTTAGATCATTTTTTAAAGAATGAGGTTCTCCTATACATTGACCTATGGCGCATTTTATGAGGGAAGCCTTCAGAGAGACTTTCAAAAGCTTCCTTTGTCCTCCTCCCATTCAAAGGCATTCTTTGAGCTGGGGCAAAGAACATTTTGCATCGGTAGTTGGAACTCAGACATCCTAAACATATGGCTAACCCAGAGGAACTGCTTTCAAATGATCATGGCCTCAATGATGGTGCTGTTAACTGTTTCAACAACATTAATGTTAGTACATCTGTCCACCCAGGTTATGCAGAGAATCTATCTCAAACAGCATTGATCATAATTCTCAAGGGCCTTTAGCTGACATCTATACATAGTCCAAATTAAAGAGCCAAATAGAAATATTACTTACATTCCATAAGCAACTTGGTATAAGCACAGATATCACAGTTGTTGAAGACTCTCATCCTTAGGCATCTGAAAATGGCAGATTAGATGTGATGTTAAATCTCCACATTGATGTTAGCCTTAGATGAGAGGTAGTTTTCCTGGTAGGGAAAATATTTCACATTTGGGAGGATTTCTGTATTAATATTAATAGAGAGATGGATTGGAATTTTAGCTGGTACAGGTTGAGGATTTGAATCTTCATAAGGCTGAAGCTTAGATCAATTCTTTGCAATGCTTCCATGAAGGCATTAAATGAGGCTTAAAGGTTCGCTTCTGAGAGACCAGAGTTGACATTGTTATTCGACAGGCAAGATCAGTGTCATTTTCATATTGGATTTCAACTTGAAGTTAAAACATTCTCCATCTAGAGAATAGAACTATTCCAAAGACACAGAAAAATTCCAAGGATAGTCTGACTAACTGTGGTTAGCCAGAAGATTTAAAGAGAGTATTAAATTGAAAAGAAAAGCATAATATCACATAAAGACACGTGACAGATCAGAAGACTGAATGGAATATCAAAACAATGAAAAATGACTTAGAAATTAATGTGGAGGGGAAAATTAGAATAAACAAGTGAGGAAGCATGCCACATATCTAAAACAGATAGTAAAATATTCTGTCAATAGTTTAGAAAGGAAAGTGTGAACAAAGTGAGTACTGGTTCTATAGAAAGTGAGTCTGGAGATTTCATATGAAAAATACAGAGATGTTAGATTAATTCAACAGATGCAGTGCATATGCTCACACATCGGAGAATACAAGCAATACCCCAGAGCAGCTGTAAATCAGGAATTGAAAGGAAGAGAAGAGCTCAAGAAAAGTATAATCAGGGAAATAGTGCTGAGTAATTGTAGGAGCTTTGGGCTGACACCTGTCTTCATCCTAAGGTCTTTAAAGAAAATGCATGCTTTTAAGAATGTGTGAGACAGTTGTCGCATTGTTGTTCCAAAATTTCCTTAATTTAGGGAAGCTCTCATTAGTTCAAAAGTTAGCAAATGTAACCCCTTTATTGAAAAAGAGAGCAAGTCAGCGAGCAGCCCAGTTAGCTGAATATCTTTTCTGAAGAAAATGTTAGAAACAATGACTAAAATATGTTATAGCAGGGAACTTAGATAAATTCAAGTTTAGGAAGAGTCAAATAGTTTTGGGAAGGAGAAATCAAATTTATTTATTTGTTAGCATGCAAAATGCATCGTACGTATAGGGAAATCAGTGAATTAAATTATTTTCCTTCCACTATCTACAAGGCACAAGTCAGGAATGTGATGGAAACTCGCTACTTGGCTAATGGATGTAGCTCCAACAACTCTCAAAGGGTGTCAAACTATCCAAAACAAAGCAGCCCACCTATTTGATAAACATTCACTCCCTCAACCATTGATGCTCAGTAGCAGCTGTGTGTGCTATCTACAAAATGCACTGCAGAAATTCACCAAGGCTCCTTTAAACAATGCCTTCCATATCCATAATAACTTCCATCTAGAAGGCAGAGTCAGTTCAAGGGGATAAATGATGTGGTTTTAGTCCTTGTTCAAAGAAATGGCTGCCTTTGAGAGGTCTGTCCAATTAGGGTTAATGAGTTGTCTCCATTGGCAAGGCAGATGTGGGAGGAGCCAGAAGGGGTTGGATAGTACAGGAAGTGAGACTGTTCATGGCTTCGGGTAGCTGTCCACCCCACAAGGAGAGATTCTGTGTCTCTGTCAAGATGGAGGTAAATTTACCTTGTTTTGTCTCATCACTGACCTTCTGACAAAACCTATCTATCTAAGCTCTTCTAATTCTTCTTAATGTTGGTGGTTGTTTATAAAGAGCCCAGATATCATGTTACCATGCTGCCTCTGAGTCACTGTTAATCTCATTTACCTAACTGAGCCATCCTGAGATTTCTAAATAACTTGTTCACTTTTATGCCAATGCACAATGAAAATTGCTTATTAAAAACACCATAAGGAAATACACGGATTATTTTAAAAGACTGCGAGAGAAGACAAATATAAATCCATCTCAGAGTATAATGAGGGGGTCAACAAGCTTTGTCTATTCATACTCTCATAGACTTGTCATGTTTTATTCCCAGTATTTCTGTTTATTTATGTTTGTGAATGAAGTGAACCTAAGGGAATCTGGAATAAAATGTCGACTTCACTTTTAACAATGACTGTCTGAAGGGTTACATTCATAATAGTAATCATTATTTGGAGTTAATTGTATCATATAGGAATATGATTCAAAATCCTATCTTGATTCAAGTTAGAGCATTAAATAGAAAGGGAACAACCTGATCATGAAACAATGGGAAAGTTTAAATTGTTCTGAGTACTGATGTTAGATGATGCACTAATTGTGCATTAAGGAATAGTAATGTTGTTTTTGACAGTAATTAAGCAGGTGTTAACTTTTGACCATGTTGATAAACTCAGTCCTGGGAATAAATATTCCCAAAACACATTAACAGTCATGTCCAATGTTTACAGAGATTTTTCTTGTTTGCTGCTTGTTAAGCAGCAATTAATGCGAAATGTACAACTTTACTATTTAGTTGATATTCACATCTCACTAATTATAGGTTTTCTGGATGAGCATTGCAGTCAGTCATTGCATGGAAAATATGACGGAGGAGCAGTAACCAATGAAAGGGGTGGAACTTTTCTGATGTAGAATGAATTCTTGCATACCACTGCAGTACTGGGCTCTTGGGTCCCTATTTTAAGTCTGTGAAGTGGGATTGACACAATCCAATTTCTAAAATCAGTTCAATACCATAATCTCCATCTGACAGTGTTCGTTTGATTAATTTAGTTTGAAATTTAATTTAACTTCCCAATATATCCTTGGAAGCTATCCTTCAGAATGTTCTCTCAGTCTTTAGTTGAATAGATTTGCTTTGCAATCTTTTCATCTCCTGTTTGAATTATTCTCCTTGTTGATCTAAAGTATGATTTGCACATTGTTTTCACATTCAATTTGAGCAAGGTGCCTTCTTATCTCTCTGTAATTTACATTTTTCAATCATGTAGCATGATCCAGATTTTCTTTTCTTATTTTGTTTTTGCATTGAATCTAACTAAGTCTTACTTACAAGTCTAATAATTCTCTTTATGATTATGCTTTATGAGTCCTGCTCATGCTTGTCAATGGCCTGTCATCACTATGATTGGACTGCTAAATTTAGATTAAGATTTGAAGTAACTGAAGAATTTATTGACACATTTATGAGTTTGCACAGAGGGAGTGGAGTCTCGATCAATAGGAGCACCTATTGACAATTAAAGTGTATTTCTTAAAGATTTATCCCCCTTTCTTGTTATGTATCTGTATGTGATGCATAAAGTATTTTCCTGAACTTTCCTTAGTCTAACTTGACATTTGGCTTTGGTGGAATGGGGGGGGTGGGACAGGTGAAAAACAGTGGGGATTTAGGTTTGGATAGCGACATGATAAACTTCCTCATTGCTGCAACATTTTCTGGAGTGGTTGAGGAAAGGATCAACTGTCCACTCTGTAGAAAGGAATACCTGATTAAGAACAGCAACAACTTTATTTTATATTGCCCTTTCAATGCAATAAATGTCCCATGGTGATTCACAGGGACATTATATGATTCACAAAAAAAACGATATAAGGAAATCTTACTTTAGATGATTGCGAGCTTGCTCAAATAGAAATTCAAAGGTTTATGGATTGTCTTCAAGGAATAAAGTGGGGTAGAGAGGCAGAGGTTTGGGAAGGTATTTCAGAGCCTATGACCTAGTTAATGCAGGTGCTGCCACTAACCGTGAAATAATTCAAGTTCGAGATACATGAGAAATCAGCCTAGATATGGAGGCTTTTTGATTTGGAGGATATTGCAGAGATACAGAGTGAAAAAGCCAGGAGGAATTTGAAACATTGATGAAAATTTTAAAATCAAGATATTGTTTGTCCCTAAGAACCAATATAGGTCAATGAGCACAGAGGTTATATATGGACAGGACTTGCTGCAAGCTGCTTCACTTACATAACATACAGTCATAGTGTCATAGAGGGATACAACGCAGAAACACACCCTTCCATCCGACTTGTCCATGCCAATCAGATATGCTAAATTAATCCAGTCCCATTTGACAATATTTGGCCCATATTCCTCTAAATCATCCTGATTCATGTACCCATTCTGATGCCTTTTAAATGTTGTAAGTGCACCAATCTTCACCACTTCCTCTGGCAACTTACTCCATACACACATCACCCTCTGCATGAAAAAGTTGACCCTTAGGTTCCTTTTAAATTTTTCCCCTCTCACCTTAAACCTATGCCCTCTAGTTTAGGACTTCCCTACAGAAGGGAAAAGACCTTATTTAATTACCCTATCCATGTCCCTCATGGTTTTGTAAACCTCCATAAGATCACCCTCAGCCTCTGCTGTTCCAAGAAAAATAGCCCCAGCCTAGTCAGCTTCACCCCATAGCTCAAATCCTCCAAATCTGTCAACATTCTTGTAAATCTTTTCTGAACCCTTTCAAGTTTCACAACATCCTGCCAAAAGCAAGGAGACAAGAATTGCATGTAGTATTCCAAAAGTAGCCTAACCAATGTTCTGTACAGTTGCAACGTGACCTCCCAGCTCCTATACTCAATGCACTGACCAATAAAGGAAAGCATACTAAATGTCTTTTTTACTATCTTGTCTACCTGTGACTCCATCAAGGAACCTGCACTACAAGGTCTTATTGTTCGGCAACACTCCCCAAGACCTTACCATTAAGTGTATAATTCCTGCCCTAAGTTACTGTTCCAAATGCAGCATCTCACATTTATTTAAATTAAACTCCAACTGCCATTTCTCGGCCTTTTGGCCCATCTGATGTAGATTCTCTTGTTCTCTGAAGTAACCTTCTTCACTGACCAATACACCTACAATTTTGCTGTCATCTGCAAACTTACTAACCATACCTCCTATGTTCACATTCAAATTATTTATATAAATAACAAGAGGCAGTGGATCCAGGCCTTGGTGATGGCATGAATTTGAAGTCAAAACTCACTTTATGATTTAAAGAAAATGCCAGGCTTGTGATTTGTCAGCTTTAATCTAAAAGGGAAGGGGATGGACTCAGGAGTCAGGGAATAGAATTTGGAACAAGGACTGAAAATATTGGTTTCAATCATCTTAATATTTAGTAGTTGACATGGTTAAGGGTGATTTTGTGACCTTAAAATGCTTTCCAACTGGCTGAATGACCCCCTGCTAACACACTGGTTGCCGGCTCATTGGAGGTGGCTTGTTTGCAATACACTAGGAAGGCCATTGGAGCCAGGGAGACACAGCCCAGTGATGGAAACATGGTTTGAATGAATGCTTAGGAGAACCTTTCCCTCCATATTCTATCCTATTTAATAGGACAATGAACTCTGAGACAGCCAGTTAAAAGGTGGCATCCTGGAAGTGTATGTTATTCATCTTGCTATTGGCATGTGACAGTGTTTCCCTCGTTCACAAGGTAGAGTCATCAGCTCAATAATGCAACCCAAAGTATCTCGCATGGAAAACCATACAATCTCTTTTATTCCATTCTATAATCTTTGATGTCTTGAAACAGAATTGCATTTGGGGCGGTACAATGGCTCAGTGGTTAACACTGCTGCCTCACAGCGCGAGGGACCTGGGTTCAATTCCAGTCTCGGACAACTGACTGTGTGAAGTTTGAAAATTCTTCCTGTGTCTGTGTGTGTTTCCTCTGTGTGCTCTGGTGTCCTCCCACAGTCAAAAGCTGTGCAGGTTATGTGGATTGGCCATGCTAAATTGCCTATAGTGTCCAGAGATGTGCAGGCTAGGTGGATTAGTCATATTAAATGTGAGGTTGTAGAGATGGAGTGGGGGCTAAGTCTGGGTAGAATGCAGTCCAGAGGGCCAGTGTAGGCATGATGGGCCAAATGGTTGCTTTCTGCACTACTGAGATTCTGTGATTCTAAGACGTATCAAACAATGAAACAGTAGTTGGAAGGAATTAAATGAAAATAGGTTAAAGAATATTCTGTCAGAAATTAGTCTAAATTAGTCTAATTACAACAATTTTATGTGAGGTTCTGTTCATTTATTTCATTTTTTCTGACTTTTAAAATCTAACAGAGAGTGGAAGCACTATCTATGTTCAGAGGGGATGCATAAGGTTAAGGAAAATAGTGTAATGTATGTTTGGCCTAGTTGTGACTGAAACACATCCAATGAGATATAAATCCTCATGACAGTCAATTTCTGGTTGAAAAGCAGGAGAAATACATCCCATTAGGAAAACCAGTAACACTTATGAATCTCATCTAGTCTTATTCATCAAGCGTACTTCAAAATGGAATCACATTAGGACTAGTACTAATTCTTTCTCTTGTCCTTTGTGATTTTTTAGCATTATGGGTTGCCACCTTAAACAGTCATTAAGTCCTTTTCATATACTGACAAGGAATCTAGTTCTTATTTAAGGCCCCCTCAGCAAATTAGCTAGTCTTAAGGGAAGATTGTGACATGACTAATCTCCTCTGGTATCCCTGTTATGGTTTTACCCTTGTAAGAATCCTCCAGCAAAATACTCTGTTAATTCATGTGTTAAGTTTGATCTGGACCCAGAAGGAACTTGCTGTCTTCCTCTCTGCCCCAGCTCTGGAACTTACTCTTTTGCTGGTGAGGCACACAACACAAAATTAATAATTTATTTTTATTAAGGAACTTAGTAACATGGAATAAGTGCTGGTATAGCCAGAGATGCTACCATCCTGTGAATAAAACAAAGGTATGAATATAATGTTTCAGAAGGAGCCAAACTCCCAGTTAATGCACTTGCTGCATCTGAAATAAAGAAATAATCTAGCCCTGTATCTCATAATAACCATCTACCAATTCACAACTGAAAATTGTCTTTAATTGACACTGTAGAACAATGAGGCATGATAAATGTTTAGGCATGGTCTAACAACACATTTGTTTTATCAATAATTTAATGCTTTTAGCTTCCTGTATGATTAGCTGATGGTGGCAGTTACATTATTTTATGAGAGGTCTGTGGAGCAGACAGGTGCATTTAACTTTGGCAAAGTTACTTCGCACTGCTTGAAGGCTTCTGGAGAAGGTAGAGCTCGAAAATAGCTGAAAGCGAAGTTCAGCATACTTAATCAACAATTTCTAAAGAGGCATTGGATTGGATTTTCATTATGAATGTTGGAATCAAGAGTTGGGCATTTTCGTGACTTTGCAATCCCGTCTTGATGCTGCCAATGTCAGCTGATGGAAGTTTCATCAGGGATTCAAGGCAACTTGGCTTCAGAGATGGGGTGTTAGTGAACCAGCCAGGTTAAAACATCTACCTCCATTCACCGAGATATTGAAATCAGTTCTGCAAATCAGAATAAAGCCCTCTTATGCTCACTTATTATATTCTCTCACTAGCTGACCCTAAAATTCTAATCACCTCTCATTTGGAAACCACTCCATTAACAGAATCCATGAGTTGGAGAATAATATTATTTGTAAGTCTTTGAAAAAACTCTAACGTGTTGATACATGTTGATGTAAATGAGCTTGAATTACTTCAGTTGATACTTGAAAAAACGTTATCCTCTTAGAAGCTCATAAATCTATTGAACTAAGTATATTTTCCATCATACAACTGTGCAAGCAGACTCTATGGTGTAAAATCCTCTAGTGGGTTACAAAGCAGCTAAGGCATCAAGATGAAATTGTTCAGCACAGTGGTTTGCAAAAAAAGCTCCAATGACATCCATTACTGACTTGGAAACAGTCAAAAGTTCACACATTTGTTCAAGTTTTCAAGGATCCAAACAAGTTTTTGAGCTGTTTTGAACAGAATAAATGAAATTTATGTGACAAATTTGAACAACTGTCTGGTGCTTTCAAGTGAGTCATACTTTCCATGTTGTATAACACAATTGTGATGTATTAAAATACATCTGTTTGAAGGCTTTCATTTTCACAATGCCATTCTTTCATTTGACAATGTCATAGTAGTCTGAATTAACAATCTCGCAAACACATTATTTAACGGTCACTTACCTTTTCCAATCGCAGAAGCATCATCACTCATTTGAATAAACCCTAGACCTAACTCAAGATACAGCATTTCATGATGAACAGTGAATGGAAAACTTAGTTTTACTAATCTGTTAGACTTTTCCCAATTTCTCTGAAATTTGCCAGAAGTGGAGGCTAGTACAATTACAACATTTAAAAGGCACCTGAATGGATATATGAATAGGAAGGGTTTAGAAGGATATGGCAAATGGGAGTAGATTAGTTTAGGATACCTGGTCAACATGAACAAATAGGACTAAAGGGATTGTTTCTGTGTTGTACATCTCTATGACTGTGAATGTATGAGATGGTAGTGAAGTAGGACTTCTGGATTTGCATTCCAATTGCCATTTACTTTTCTCATGTGATTTCAAACATTCTGCAAGTTTAGTGCTGTACCTTTAATATTTTAGAAAAAAATTAGCAGAGCTTTTGGAAAATATCCAACTGCTAGAAGCAATACATTCACTTTCTGTTCATCCATAATAAATGAGTTTATTTAGTTTAACTGAAGGCAAATTGTGAAGCTGAAATCTTTAATATTCCAAAAGCCAAAATGTGTCATGGGGTTCTCTTTCTCTTTTGTTCCCAAACTAAGTGAGTGACTCACTATCTATGGGCTATGATTCAGTGGAGCAGGACTCTGCAGTTGTCAGGGGCATTGAGAATATAGATTAATCCAGTTAGTTCATGTACTTCAGGTCCTGGCAGTTCCTTGCTAAACACTGCAAGAGCTGTTGAGGATAAAATCACCTTTTCCATTGCTTTCCTAAATGCTTTGCATTTTGCCTGCAGTTTTTAGTTGGTATAAGTGAAGCCAAACATTCAACCTATTCAAAGCTGTGCCATGAATTTTGTGAATCATAAGTGTACTTAGTTATTTAAATGAATATGCTTTTAAATGTATTCTACAAGTTCTTGTACTCGTATTAAAATATTTTCTTGTAATGTTTAAAAGGGAACCTTCTCTGCAACTTTTGTTATGGGACCTGGAAAAGCTAAGACCCGATGGTGAGGGAGAAGTCGAGTTGAGAGTGTGGTGCTGGAAAAGCACAGCAGGTCAGGCAGCATCGGAAGAGCAGGAGAATTGATGTTTTTTGGATTTCCTGATGAATGGCTTATACCCGAGATGTTGATTCTTCTGCTCCTCAGATCCTGCCTGACTTGTTGTGCTTTTCCAGCACCACTCTCGACTCTGATCTCCAGCATCTGCAGTCCTCACTTTCTCTAACTGAGGGAGAAGTGATGAAATTGAAAGGCTAACATAGTTGTTGCGATTTTCATGTTTTTATTTGATTTTTGACTTACTTTTATCTCAAACCATTAGAATACTGGGCAGATAAGCTGTACGGTGCATGTACTTCTCATGCCCACTATAACAAAAGCTGGTAGGGTGAGCAGGAGATTAAGTAAGTCAAGGGTGAGGCTAATTGAGGAAAATACCTCTACAAAACACAGTCATGATATGTAGAATAAAGGGTTCGTATTTAAATATGTAAATAGTAAGCAACTTCAGTAATTATGTAAAATATCACATGACACTGAGTTTCTGTGGACAGAAGAATACATACTAAATTTAGAGTTAAACTACTGATTGGAAAAGCAATGTCAGAATGACCTTAGACTCCAGCAACCTCTGTTAAGTGATACACAGCATCCAACATTTAAAGGATGGCCACTCAACAACAGATAGTGAAAGTGAGTGTGAGATCTGGCCGCAGGACAGAGCAGTGGGAGAAACATTAGAGGAAGCACTCAACGACTAAGAAAGAGCTAGCAACACCACAGCTGTGAAAAATAAATAGCGCAGGATGCAATCTCCAACAACGTGAAGGCATGCAACAGACTGTACAGCCAATATAAAGCTTCAAGCACATGATAAATCTGCAGAACTGGCACAGATGATTCATTAGGTACAGGTATGCTTCAGGGTAAACAGTACAAACAAATAGATTAGATTGGATTACTTACAGTGTGGAAACAGGCCCTTCGGTCCAACAAGTCCACACCGCCCCGCCGAAGCGCAACCCACCCATACCCCTGCATTTACCCCTTACCTAACACTACGGGCAATTTTAGCATGGCCAATTCACCTGACCTGCACATCTTTGGACTGTGGGAGGAACCCGGAGGAAACCCACGCAGACACGAGGAGGATGTGCAAACTCCGCACAGTTAGTCGCCTGAGGCAGGAATTGAACCCAGGTCTCTGGCACTGTGAGGCAGCAGTGCTAACCACTGTGCCACCATGCCACCTAAATAAGGCTTGTAGTGATTAGAACCAGGTCGAACTTGTTGACTATGAGGTCATTGATTGGGGTTATTAACCTGGGTTAAATATGACAGTGGACATGTACATCAATCATCTCAGATGAATTAAAATAGTGTAATCAAGAGACAATCATGTTATCTACCATCTGACTCCAGGGAGCTGTCATTACCAATCTCAAACCCAAAGACCACTTAACCGTGAGACTGCAGTATAGAAGCAGCACAATCACCAAGACTTTATTCTGAAATCAAAATCAAGATTTTTCTTTCCTGAGCAAAAAAGCCCTGCACATGTATGAAACCCTAATTTGCAAGATCAATGAATGAGGCAGCCAGGATAAAGAAGATGTATTCAGACTGGAATTCCCAAAGTTGTTCCGAGGTGTTGGGAAACTAAACGCAGCTCAACATTTAGAGCAGATGTCAAGCCAAATTGCTTATTCATACTGAGAAAACTGATGTATCCACTTTTAAAACAATGCTTCACCATGGAGAGATTTCATCAATGGCAAACACATTAATTGATGTTCTGTCATGGACATAGTAGCAGTCCCAAATGGGACTGAATGGCTAACTGAAAATTCTTTTGAATCTTATGAAACTAAGTAAAAAAAAGTCAGAAATCCACCCTATGAATACAATGGACAAAAGTTTAACAAAGGACACTGTTTTCACCAAAGTTGATGTAAACTTATTTTTCTGGCAACTTCTATTACATGAAGAATTGAAATATTTAACAACTTTCATTGTAACATTTGGATTGCTTTTACTGTTTACTTTTCAATATTTCTTCCATACCAGAAATGATGCAAAACAACAATGACAAACAATCAAAGAGATTAGAAGGCATGATTTGCTTAATGGATGACATAGAGCATGCCCATTTGTATTTGGAACAACAAAGGCAGCAGATACATGGTAACACCACCACCTGCAAACTCTCTGCTAAACCACTCACCATTCTGACTTGGAAACGCATCACCATTCCTTCAGTGTCACTGGTTCAAATCCTGGAACTTGCTCACTAGTGGCATTGTGGATATAGCTACAACATATGGGCTGCAGCGGCTCCAGAAGGTTCATCATCAGATTTGCAAAAGCAACTGGGGATGATTAATAAATGCTGACCCAGTCAGTGATGTCTACATCCCATGAATGAATTTTAAAAATGCTAGCTCACTGACCAACCACAGCTAAACGTGACAGAAGGGTATATGAGCAATGCTGGCAACTTTGCACGAAACAGGACAAATTTTGAATGAGAAGTGTGCATTCTTAAATCCTACTCTTAAGTTTAAAATTCCTACAGTGTAGTAACAGGCTGTTTGGCCCAATAAGACCGTACCACCCCTCCAAAGGGTATCCCACCCAGACCCATTACCCTACAATTCCCCTAACTAATGTACCTAGCCTATACATCCTTGAACACTGTGGACAATTTAGCTTGGCCAATTCATCTAACCTACACAGCTTTGGAGTGTGGGAGGAAACCCATGCAGATACAGGGAGAATGTGCAAACTCCATTGTGCCGCCCTTGTTCTTAGGATATGTTGTCCATGCAATTGGTATTACCAAGAACGAAGAACCAAGAAAATGTACAGCCCAGGAACAGGCTCTTCAGCCCTCCAAGCCTGAGCTGATCCAAATGTACTGTCTAAACCTGTCGGTCAATTCTTAAACATCTGTATCTCTCTGGTCCCCACCTTCTCATGCATTTGTCCAGACACATCTTAAATTAATCTACTGTGCCTGCCTCTACTTCCCCTGCTGGCATCGCGTTCCAAATGCCCACCACCTTCTGTGTGAAGTACTGGCCGCATGTATCCCCCTTAATCTTTCCACCTCTCACCTTGAAAGCGTGACCTTTCACCCTGGGAAAAAGCTTGTCCCTTTCCATCCTGTCTATACCCTTCATGATTTTGTAAACCTCAATCAGGTCCCCCCCAATCTCATTTTTTCTAGTAAAAATAAACCTAACCTACTCAACCTTTCTTCATAGCTAGCACCTTCCATACCAGGCAACATCTGTGTAAACCTTCTCTGCACCCTCTCCAAAGTGTCCACATCCTTTTGGTAATGTGGTGACCAGAACTGTACACAGTATTCTAAATGCGGCCGAACCAATGTCTTGTACAATTTTAACATGACTTGCCAGCTCTTATACTCAATACTCCATTCAATGAAGGCAATCATACCATATACCTTCTTGACCACTCTACCCACCTGTGCAGCAATTTTCAGGGTACAATGGACCTGCACTCCCAGATCTCTCTGCCCATCAACTTTTCCCAAGGCTCTTCTGTTCATTGTATAATTTGCTCTAGAATTAGTCTTGCTTAAATGCATCATCTCACATTTTTCTGGATTTAAAACCATCTGCCACTTTCTACCAAACTCTCCAGTCTATCTATATCCACCTGTATTCTCTGACAGTCCCTTATGCTTTCTGCTACTCCACCAATCTTCGTGTCATCTGCAAACTTGCTGATCATATCAGCAGTACCCTCTTCCAGATCATTAATGTATATCACAAACAACAGTGGCCCCAACACTGACCCCTGTGGAACACCACTGGTCACCTTTCTCCATTTCAAAAATATCTCTTCAACTACTACTCTCTGTCTCCTGTTGCTCAATTAGTTCTTTATCCACCTAGCTAGAACACCCTGCACACATGTGACTTCACTTTCTCCATTAGTCTACCATGGGGAACCTTATCAAATGCCTTACTAAATTCCATGTATATGACATCAACAGCCCTTCCTTCATCTATCAACTATGTCACTTTCTCGAAGAACTCTATTAAGTTGGTAAGGCACGATCTCCCCTGCACAAAACCATGTTGCTTATCACTGATAAGCCCATTCTTTTCTAAACATAAATAGATTCTATCCCTCAGTACCTTCTCCAGCAACTTTGCCACCACTGGCGTCAGGCTCACTGGTCTGTAGTTATCCGGAATATCCCTACTACCCTTCTTGCAACTCTCCAGTCCTCCGGCACCTCACCTGTATTTAAGGATGCCACAAAGATATCTGCCAGGGCCCCAGCTATTTCCTCTCTCGCCTCCCTCAGCAACCTGGGATAGATCCCATCCGGTCCTGGGGATTTGTCTTCCTTAATAACCTCTCGCCCTCCCAACACATCTTCCCTACTTACATTAACGTGATCCAGACTAATCAAGCTTCTATCTCTAATCTCAAAATTCATCATGGTCCTCTCCTCAGTGAACACTGATGCAAAGCATTATAGCAAATCTATAGAAAACCAGAGCAATTAAAAATTGCCGTGACTCAGAAATGCTTGAAACTGCAGAATTTAATGGGAATGGTCAAACAAGTGGGCAAGATTCTAGAAGCTTTTGCATAAATTATTGAAATTACGGCAACTCCCAAGACAGGATCAAACATTATAGTGGAATAAAAATCAACAAATGTCTTTTGAGGGAGAAAAGTAAATACTTATCTATTAGAAGTTTTAGCTCATTATAATCTCTGAGCTATCAATAATAGCAGCAGCAGATATATCACTGGACCAGAGTTAGTGACCTTCCAAATTCAAGAAAATCAGAAGATGTAGATCAGTGTGCGATGCACTCAGATATTTAACAGTAACAGAACATTCGCCATGATTGTGAAAGAAACACTGATTGTTATCTTGACATGAAGTTTTTATTTCAGGTTAGGTCCTAACTTTGAAATTTGAAATGGAAGCAGACGCTGAGTCACTGGAAATATTGTTGAACAACAAGGCAACTGCAAAAATACCACAGAAGGTGCAATAATTCTGTTTAAGACTTATGAGATGCAACATTACTAAAGAAAACATTCAGGATAAATACAATCCCACAGCTGATAACTTGTCAAAAGTTCCAAATGACCACCAATTTAGGAGGGTATTGAAGAGTTAAAGGTCTCCACATCCAATGAGAAGAACACTAAGGAAATTAGAAAATCACAGAACATTAATATATGTTACATTGAGGATGGCTGGAATACATCATAAGCAACCCCATCTTCAAAAAGATATGAGCAATCAGAAAGATACTTGATTGTTATAAGCAGCTGTTAGTTTACAATAAGAGGTTAGTAAGTAAGAGTTTTTCACCTTCATTTTCTTCAAATGATTGGCCAAGGGAAATTAGAGACTATCAGTTGTTATGTTAGGGTTCAGAACTCTGTGTGGCAAATAGGAATTTCCACTTAGGAGCAAGAAACATAGGAACAGGGATAGTCCATTCAGTCCTTTGACTCTATTTTATCATTCTAGATTATGGCTGATCTACTTTAAAGCAATCTCTCTTGCTATTCACATACACCTGGATATTGTTCGCCTACAGAAACCTAATAGCCTCTATCTTGAACTTACTCAGTGACTGAGTTTTCTCTGCTTTTTGAGTGGAGAACTCCAAAGATTTACTATCCTCTGAGTGACGAGATTCATCCCAAGCTCAGTCCTAAAATAGATTGTTCCTTATTCTGTGATTGTATCCTTGTGTCCCCTTGTTCTAGATACCCCAGACACAGGAAACATCCTTCCTGAGTCTATCTTTCCAGCCTTTGAAATATTAGTTTCAACTGTGTTCTCTGAACTCGAGAGAATGTATGCTCAGTCTTCTCAGTATACTTTCATATGACTCAGTTCTGTCATCTTTGGTATCACTCTTGTAAATCTCTGCTGTGTTCCCTCCATGACAAATATATCCTTCCTTAGATGTCTCATCTCAGTCTTAAATGGCTGACCCCTTATTCTGAGATTATGGCCTCTGGTCCTAGAGTCTCCCACAAAGGGAAACAACCTCTTTTCATTTTCCCTGTCAAGCTTCATACAAATCTAATATGGTTTAGTAAGGTTGCTTCTCATTCTTCAAAATTTCAATGAAACACAAGCTAGTCAACCTATTACATACATCCGTACACAGCATCAGCCTACTGAGCCCACTCTGCACTGCCCCTCGTGCCAATTTATCTCTCCTTAGATATTCACAGTATCCCAGCACTGGTTTCACTGTTACCTTGTATGGATTCAGCAAAACTTACCCATTATATACTCCATTCTCTTTGAAATAATGGCCATTATTTCTTTGTCTTCTCTTTTACCTAGTGACTTGGAAATTAAGCATTTGGAAATTCAAATTTGTTTGTGCTGTAGATTCCTGTAGTCTTTCTCCTTTCAACTAATATTCAGCTCTTCTATTACTCCTGCAAAAGTGTATAACCTCACATTTTCCCACATTATATTTTATCTGCCAGGTTTTTGCTGTCTATATCCATTTGCAGACTCTTTCAGTCATCCTCATAATTTCCATCGCGATCTATTTTTGTGTCATCCGTAAACGTGGTTAAAGTGCATTCACATACATCAGCCAACTCTTTAATGTATATGCTAAATAATTAGCATTGCTCTCTGTGGTTGTCCATTAGTTGCAGGTTGCCACTCTGAAAATGTCCCCCTCATTCCAACACTATCTTCTATCGGTTGGTCAATCCTATATCCATGCTCGTATACTACCTCCAACATCATGTGTTCTTATTTTATTAAGTAGCCTAATACGGTAACACCTTCTGAAAATCCAAATATATTAGACCCCACTGCTTTCACTTTATCTATCCTGCTTGTTACCTCCTCAAAGAATTCTAATAGATTGGTCAGGAAGGATTTTTTCTTTTTAAACCCATACTGACTTTACTTGATCATATTAAATATTTCTACATGACTTGCTATTAAATCCTTGACAACAGACTCAAGTTTATGTTAATAACAAATGCTAAGCTAAGTGTTGTATAGTTATCTGTTCTTTGTCTCTCTTTATTTAAATAAATATGTTACATTGGTAGTTTTTCAAAGACTTCTCAAAATTTAAGGGTTCTTATTATTACCAGTACATCCATTATCTCTGCAGTTACTTATGTTAAAGACAGGGGTGGCACAGTAGGTAGTATTGCTGTCTCACAGCGCTAGGAACCTGGATTCGATTCCAGCCTCAAGTGACTGTCTGTGCGCAGTTTGCACATTCTCCCTGTGTTAGTGAGGGTTTCCTCCGGGTGCTCTGGTTTCCTACCACAGTCCAAAGATGTGCAGGTCAGGTGAATTGGCCATGCAAAATTGCCCATAGTGTTCAGGGATGTGTAGGTTAGGTACATTAGTCAGGGGTAAGTATTGGGTAGGGGAATGGGTCTGGATGAGTTACTTGTCGGTGCGGATTTGTTGGGCTGAAGGGCCTGTTTCTACCCTGTAGGGATTCTGTAAAAAAAAAATAGAGGATGTAACCTATCCACTTCAGGCAACTTGTGAGTCTTTAGCCTCATTTGTTTCTGTATCAGTTTTTCTTTGGCGATAGCTGTTGTCTTTATTTCCTCTTGATTGCCCCTTGCTTATTTAGTCAAATTCTGATTGAATACAGAGCAATGAAGTCTTGCAGTAGTTGTATGGAGTGTTGGTGATAATAAAACTGGAGTAATATGTGTAATTTTGTTTCCTTAACTTTGGAAGGTACACGTTCCTCAGAGGAAGGCCAGCTTGACTGAGTGCTGGATGGCTGCATTGCTCTATGAGGAGAGACGACAGAGATTGAGCCTGTACTCTCTGGAATTTTGAAGAATGGATGGTGATCTCATTGTAACATGAACAATTTGTGCAGGGCTTGACAAAGCAGTTGGAGGAGCTATGTTAATTGGTTTGAGGCATAAGATTAATTTATTTGACTGATGGAACAGGAAAAATGACTGAATGGTCTAATCCCATTTCCCATTGTCTGCCAGGAAGGTTGTCAAAGGAAATTTCAACTGAAGCACTCAAAGGGGAATGAGCCTGTTAACTGAAAAGGAAGGATGTGCATAGTTACAGGGAAAAGAAGATTCCTAGGCAATTTGCTCATTTGGATAGTCTGTCCACAATGGGCTGAATGGCCTTCAATTGTGCTGTAAAATACTGTAATTCTTTAAAACAAGAATGGTTTTGATTTAAATTTGCAGGCAGTCTGATGTGGTTGGATTATCATTTCTTCTTGAAATAAAATAACAGAGATATTGCCTGCATTAGCCTTTAATTCCATTTAGAATATATTGACATTGCCTGAGCCTCAAGTCTCTCCCTGATATCTTTTATATTTAATCTTCATTCTCTGTGGTCCTGTCAATATCTGCACATCCAAAATCTCATTTTGCACACATCCTCATGTTAAAGCCTTTGTTCTGTTCAGCAACTCCTATCTGAAGCATTATACCCATATGAAATAGTCTGATCTCCTTCTCAAATTTCAAACAATGCCACTTAGACACAGCTATTTGTTTTATTAATTACCTTAATTTCCTCATTGTGCTCTCAGTGGTATTTATTCATTTAATTCTGCTAGTAGTAATATGGTCCTGAAGGATAAATAATCTGGAGCAGCTGGAGACACACTAATGGAAAGAAGCAAACACTCAGGGGTCATTTGACAATCTGTAGTTGGCAGGGGGATACAGGACGAAGCAATTCTCTGCAACTGTCCATACTACCTGGAGAAATAATGAGGTATAGTGTTCTCTGAGAAGAACTAGAACAGATGCAACAGCTTCACTAAATTGCTGTTAAGAAATTCAAGGTCGGGCAGTCAGTATTGTGATATAGGTGTCAGATGTGTGTTGTTAGTAGGAGCCTCAAGGCTGAGACAACAGAGAACAGAGGGAGTTGGAACTGCACTTGTTGGAGCACTAGCTTTCAGATTGGTGTAAGGCAAGGTTACATCAGCCATCCAAGGTGGAAATGGAATATTATATGGTATTATTTCAAACAGGTGTTGGGGAAATCTCTTGGCCAATATTAGTCCCTTAATCAACATCATTTCATCAAATTATTTGGTCATGATCACATTGATTGTAGGGGATTGCTAAATGTAAATTGACTGCCATAATGCTATATTGCAAGGTTGATTCTTTTCAAATGGTATTTCATCAACAGTGAAAAAAAAAAGTTTTAACATGAAACCAGGAGAAGAACTCCTGTTCCTTCTGAATTCATGTTCAAATAGGATTGGAAAAAAAACTTGAGTTTGTTCTACAGCCTTAGCAGCTCTTTTAAGGACTGCTGATCCAAAACAACAAAGAAATCTGAATGCTCACACAATATGCTTTTTCTAAGTATTGTAGAGAGGCCATGAACATCCAGAGAACCCTTTATTATTGAATATTTAAATTCTGCCAATATTGTTTTTAGGTAGTCACCAGCCTTTTTGAAAGCACAGCCATTTAGGATAGTTGCCAAGTCTCTACCAGATTGACTGCAAGAGCTCGTGCCTAGCATTGAAATTCATTGTGCCTATTTTACATTCATAACACAAAAAAAAATACCAATATCTACCCTAGAGAGTGATAATTTGGGCTGCATTACTTTGTTTTTTTTTAATTCACAGTATCAATAAAGCAATTATTAAATAGATCAACATTTATTTCTCAAATTGTAAGTGTACTGATCCTCAGGCAATAATGTAACTATGAAGGGCTTTTATCCAAGTAATTTAACAACCAGCTGGATTTTTTTTTGTGAGATGAAATTTGACTGGGAGATATGCTTGTTTTCTTGGCAAAACACTAAGAAAGTGTGAGATGAATGAGAGAAGCTTAATGGGTGTTATTATAACCAGCCATGTTGAATTTTGTTTATATTAAGCATTTTAAAACAAAATTGAAGTACATGACATTGGACCCTATCTATTGAATGGATTGTAATTATAAAGTTTTTTTCAGCTTCTTCTGAATAGTTTCACTCTTAATATTGATGGTGTTGAGATACAGATCAGTCATGATAAAATCAAACATGGGAACTGACTCTAGGAACAGAATGACCGACTCCCACACCTATGCCCATTTTCACTTACTTCCTTTCGGCAATATGATGAAGGAGGGATAAAAGAGAAAATCAAACAGAACAACACCTGGTAACTATTGCTATTACGGCACACCAGGACCATAAATGAGATCTTCCAAGGAAAGATGGTTGGCAGCAGAATAGGGCCCTGTGCAGGGTCTCTTGCCAGTGAATAATCAAAGAGGTGAGAGAGAATCTTGAGCAGAATAAGCAAGAATAGGTGCCATCTTGGGTCAAGGATGAACAGTTAGAGTATTTGTTTTGTGGGAAAAGACACCAATATTTCAAATTGTCAATTACGGCAACTGATTGAGGTCTGGTTTAGCGAGGATTATGTTCTGCATGAGGATGGCCCTGGGGAAACCAAAGTGGGTTATGCGTCTTCAAGGTGGAAAAAGTTGACATTATCCAAGGAGGAATATGATTGTAATACAATGACAAAATTCCATACGTTATTGAGAAAGAGAGAAGACTCGTAGGAAGCAGGTTGGAAAAATGTACGCAGACAAATGAAGTAATTGAGTGCCTATACCCTGTATATTGAAATGAACATAGGTTGTATGGTTTTTGAACAAACACCACTCTAAATTTCACAGTTGAAAATAGGAGCCTGAACACAAACATCTCCAGGATAGCAAATGGGGGAAGGGAGAAGATTGCATCAGAATTTCCCTTTTGTATTAGGCCACACATACCAGCTAAAGTGGGCCTAATCAAGCTCCCAGACATCCACAGGAGGAGTGAGATCTTTGTCAATGTCAGGTTTGATTCAGACGAATGTTTCAGGATCTTTGGGAGAAGTGTGACACAGGCATTCAAGTTTTACCAGAAAAATTACAGCAGGTTTTGACACAATTGGCAGATGCTTTTGCTAGTGTAATTCAGCAGACAACTACAGCTCCACCCTCAACACCATTATCCCCTCCATGGTAATCTCAAAACTCAAAGATCTAGTTTGAGGTCCTGCCCCCTGCAAATGGATCCTCAGCTTTCTGACCCATAGACTGCAATCAGTGAAGACAGACAACTTCACCTCCTCTACAATAACCCTCAACACTGGAGCCCTCCAGGGATGCGTTCTCAGCACCCAACTGTACTCCCTGTACAGCCATGATTGTATAGCCAAATTCTGAATGAACACCATCCACAAATCTGACAACACCACTGTAGTAGGACTGATATCAAACAACAACGAGTCAGAGTACAGAAAGGAGATGGAGGACGTGGTGATGTGGTCCAGTGACAACAACTTCTCTCTCCATGTCCACAAAACTAAAGAACTGATCATTGACTTCAGAAAGAAGGGACAAGAACACGCCCCTATTTACATCATCAGTGCTGAGGTTGAGAGGGTGGAGACCATCAAGTTCCTAGGAATGACAATAATCAACAACCTGTCCTGGATTTCCCATATAGGTGCGATGGTCAGCAAGGCACAACAACGTTTCTTCTTCCTCAGGCA
This sequence comes from Chiloscyllium punctatum, assembly GCF_047496795.1. NCBI lineage: Eukaryota > Metazoa > Chordata > Chondrichthyes > Orectolobiformes > Hemiscylliidae > Chiloscyllium > Chiloscyllium punctatum. The sequence goes on from NC_092743.1 coordinate 123,798,120, forward strand.
GCTCAGGAAATTTGGCTTGTCCATAAGATCCCTTGCTAACTTTTACAGAACCACAATTAAAAGCATACTGTCTGGGTACATAATGGCCTGGCATGGCAACTGCTCTGTCTAGGACCATGAGAAAGGTTGTGTGCACAGCTCAGACTGTCACGGAAGCTAACCTTCCAACCATGGACTCCATTTACATGGCTCATTGCCAGGAAAAGGCTGCCAAAGACCCCTCCCACCCTAGCTATGCTCTCCTACAATCTCTTTCATCAGGCAGAAGATACAGAAGCTTGAACACTCACCAGCAGGTTCAAGAACAGCTTGTTCCCACCATTATTAGACTGACGCATGGACTCTCTAACTTCAAATAATGATGATCTTGCTAATGTTGATCTTGCCTAGTACATGCCCTGTGCAATGGGGTGGTGCTGGGGGAATGTAGCTGGGAATGCGATAGGTAGATGAAGGTGGGGGTGAAAGTGATAGGTCGGAGAGGAGGGTGAAGCGGATAGGTGGGAAGGAAGATGGACAGGTAGGACCGTTCATAAGGGCAGTGCCCAGTTGGAGGCTTGGGACTGGGATAAGGTGGGCAGAGGAGAAATGAGGAAACTGGTGAAATCCACATTGATACCATGGATTTGGAGTGTCCCAAGGCGAAAGATGAGGCGTTATTCCTCCAGGTGTTGGGTGGTTAGGGTTGGTGGTGGAGGAGGCCCAGGTCTTGACGTCCTTGTCAAAGTGGGAGGGAGATTTAAAGTGTTCAGCCACAGGACAGTGGGGTTGTTTGGTGTATGTGTCCCAAAGATGTTCTCGTTGGCATCCTGTCTCCCCAATGTAGAGGATACTACACTGGGAGCAACTGACACAGTAGATGACGTGTGTCGAAGTAAGGGTGAATCTCTGTCAGATTTGGAAGGATCCTTTGGGGCCTTGGACGGAAGTAAGGGGGGAGGTGTGGGTGCAGGTTTTGCATTTCTTGTGGTGGTAAGGGAAGGTGCTGGGAGCGGAGGTTGGGTTGTGAGGGGTATGGACCTAACAAGAGAGTTGCAGAGGGAACGGTTTCTCTGGAACACAGATAGGGATGGGGAGAAAAATATATCCCTAGTGGTTGTGTCTGTTTGTAAGTGGCAAAAATGGCGGAGGATGATGCATTATATCCAGAAGTTGGTGGGGTGGAATGTGAGATCCAGGGGATTCCATCCTTGTTGCGGTTGGGGGGTGGGTTTCAAAGTCGGAGGTGCGGGAAGTGGAGGAGATACCTTGGAAGGCATTGCCAACCCCATGGGAGGAGAAATTATGATCTTTGAAGAAGAGGCCATCTGGGTTATTCTATGGTGGAACTGGTCCTCCTGGGATGGACTAGTGCTGGAAGAGCACAGCAGTTCAGACAGCATCCAAGGAGCAGCAAAACCAACGTTTAGGACAAAAGCCCTTCATCAGGAATTATCAGCCCTGTGGCTGCCTGAACTGATGTGCTCTTGCAGCACCACTAATTCAGAATCTGGTTTACAGTATCTGCAGTCATTGTTTTTACCTGGTCCTCCTGAGAGCAGATATGGTGACAGAAGCATTGGGAATAATGGATAACATTTTTACAGGAGGCAGGATGGGTGGAGGTGTAGACCAGGTAGCTGTGAGCATCAGTGAGTTTGTCAGGGATGTTCATGTTGAGTCACCCACCAGAAATGGAGAGGGAGAGGTTATTTGTATATAGCGCTGTTTAACTTATTCATATGTGCAAAGAAAATAACTATTACAGAGGAAAATTTTGTCCATGTACAGTGGGGAACCCAGATACTCAGAGTTAGGCTACCTGGCTAAGACTTGACACATTCCTGCATAAGATCTGAGCCTGTGATCCCATTTTCTCTCAACACTTCAAGGGATCAACAGAATGGACTGTGGCCAAGCAACCAAAATTGGACATTTTAAATTGATCCACAGCCAGAGAAATCAGGCCTGACAGAAATTTAGCCAAGCTAAGTTCAACAGCATGCATAAACTATTGGCAACAGAACAATGGAAATTAAGGTCAAGATTCAAGGGGAACCAGTTACAACCACTGTGAGAGGTATATATTAGAGGAGTATTGATTGGACCTTCTGGCACCTTGACTTCAACCAGTGTCTGAATTGCTCTTTACAGCTCCCCAGCATGGAAAGAGTGAAAGGTGTTGGCTTCCCATTGGAAGCTCCAAACCCCAATCATAACTTCAGTGGCCAAATGCCACAGAACAATCAGGGGTGGCTGGAGATGGGATTTTAAAAAAGTACCCACTTGGAAGCCTCAGCAAAGACTCGGAGAAAGATTCATGAGAGAAGACCACGAGGAAACCCAACAACGTCCAGGAGAAGATCCATTCTGATTTGTGAGACCCATCTTTGTGGAACAGAGCCAGCTCTATGTAGGAGAGGAAGGAAATTCCAATGGCCCACATCAAACACTTGGATCATTGCTGGAAATATTCTTTCTCACACAGGTAGAACTGGATGGAGAGCAAATATTGTTGGAATTTCAGAAATGGGTGGTGTTTTTAAATAAGGACTACTTTGTAAGTAAAATGGAGTTGAACCACCAATCAAATTTTGAGTCCCTTTGCCTACTTTACTGTCAAGAGAGTTTAGGGAAGGTATTTTTAATATATTTCCAAAACATAAACAACAGAAATCAGACAGAGAGGGAAAAAAGAGAAGAGGAATAGGCAAACAAAGAGATTGCTGATGATGACACAGAGAGGGATAAATGCTAGTTATTCTGTTAATGGGAAGTGTAAATGGTGGAAAATGGGTCACCGTGTTGGAAAATAGCTTGGCTATTCTTTTCTAATTCTGTTTCAGTCTCATAATGCATCATCATTATTCATTATGTTGTAGAAATAATTTTCCGTTCTTAGATTACACCAGGAACGTTATAGTATTTTATTGATGTAAAACTTGGGGATATCTTGAGCCCATGAAATGTGCTATGCAAGTGTCTTCTTTCTTATGTTTCTTAAATGATATTTAAGTCTCTGTAGCCATGCTTAGCAGTTAACAGAATTGGTGTGTCTTGTACCTCACTTGCAGTAGATTACTGAACTTTCATAAACATAAAAGTATAAAAGGCTAACAAACTATGTAACTATGATTTGTGAACATAATACACTCATTTAATTAAAAAGTACAGAAAATAAAACAAACAAATTGTTTAGATAAAAACAAGTATTTTGCCCACAGCAAATCAATGAAAATTTCTGGAAGTTTATGATATTTAATTTAAGAATTTTGATTGAACATTGCACTTTTCTGACTCTCTGTGGTAAATATACTTGCATTATAACAAGAACAGCACCATTGATTCTGTGTAACTGACTTTAAAGATTTGCTAATAGTAATTGTCAATTCAAAGCACAATACTACAGCTAATGGAGGCAAACAAATGAAGCAATATGTTGAGAATCAATCTAAAATTTCTGACAGTCAACAGAATGGAAACAAGAAAATAGCATTTTGAAAGCATTTATTGCAATAAAATTGCAATCTAATCTTCTAGTGTGATCTGTAATGAGAGCTGCTGCACTGTTTACTATAAGGCATTTTCATGTTTACTTGGAATTTGAAATAATGTATCCAAAAATGAAAGTTCTTTTCATTTTAATTAGAAATCTTGTAGTTGCAAATACTGGAAAACAAATTTCTGTTAAACTAATTCTAAGTGTAATTCACAAATTCATGTAATTATCATCACATTTAATGTTTGGTGAAAGTCATATGATCTATCAAATTGTCTTTACTTAATTCTCTAACAATATTAGTGACTAGTTTTTTTTTAAACAAGCAACTACTATTATTCCCAAACAAAATCAGAAATTGGTTCATGTTTAATGTTTAGATGTGGTGACTCTTCCTCAGAACAGCTCTTTTGTTTTTTATTAAGGACTTTTATTCAATCTTTCATCTTCTTTTCATTACAAATTGCCCACTAGCAAGGTATCTTGTCAAACCATCATAACCTTCGCATTTTTTAATTCTTTTGTGGGACGTGGACATCACTGGCTGGGACAGCATTTATTGCCCATCCCTAGTTGCCCTTGACAAATGATGGTGAACTTCTTCCTTGAACTATTGCAGTCCATGTGCCATAGGTCGATCCAAATGTCATCAGAGTTAGAATTCCAGGATTTTGATCCAGTGACAGTGAAGGAATGACAGTATATTCCAAAGTCTAGATTAGAGTGGTGCTGGAAAAGCACAGCAGGTCAGGCAACATCCGAGGAGCAGGAAAATCGACATTTCAGGTAAAAGCCCTTCATCAGGACTTGGATGTTGCCTGACCTGCTGTGCTTTTCCAGCACTACTCTAATCTAGACTCTGATTTTCAGCATCTGTAGTCCTCACTTTTGCCTAATATATTCCAAAGTCAGGATGTTGAGTTGCTGACAATGATTATAAGCTAGGAAGGTGGCAAAGAATCATAGTATGCAGCAATGCTACACTGTCTGAGAGCTAAATCACTTGAATTTATTGTCGTTCTGGATTAATCAATTAGAAATTTATACTTATGGCTATTGAACATAAAACTGAAACAAAAACATTTCAATTTTGCAATGGGACACTTTGCAGTGGGGGACTATGCTGTAGTTGACTCCAGTGCTAAATGTGTGGTGGACATTTGCAGATTTTATGAGTTCCTTAAGTATGTAAGTTAGTGCCTGAATGCCTGGAGACAGACTACTTCTCAACTTTTATGGATAATAAACTGGGTTCCCTCTATCACATTCGATCAGCAGTCAATTGTCAACAAAAGATAAAGTTTTTTTTAAATTTTAGAAGTTTTCCTGGGCTTCTGTAGGTGTTGCAACTTTCATCACCACTTCTGCTCCTCTCTGTTTGGAATTAATGCTGTGGCAGAAGACTGTCTGCTGTCATTTCAATTTTAAAGCACATGAAAAGTGCACGGGTTGCAGCGCTCAGGGACAAATTCACTTGCAGTAGGTGGGTAAGTGAACCAACAGGTGAGGGAGAGGGTTGCTTCTATAACCAGTCACTGGGCATTCACAGAGGCATAACATTGGCTGTGAATACATGATTTGTGGTGGCACATACATGCACAGGGTGTCTCCTCCCCAGCCATCGTGCAGCAGTGACCCTCCCCATGTGACACACCTCTCTGGCACCGCCACTGCTAGGGAACTCCTTATGATTTGAACTCCTGCATGAGTAGTCAGCCGAACAGTAAACAATGTTGAAGTAGGACCCTATGGAGTTGGAGTAAAATATTGCCATGTGCATATATTTTTACCCCTGCTCCCACATGAAATATTTACCACCCATCATTGGCCCCCAACCACCGTGTCTTGTTGAAGCTCAAGCTGTGATGCTGCAGATGTGTTGATGCATATAGGCTGTACACAAAGATTGGACAACCACATAAACAGTGAGAAACAAGTGGGAAGCAAGAGGATTGCAGTATAAGGATACCGAAGTTATGATGCCGCTAAACATAACCATGGTGAGACAACACTTGGAGCACTGTGAGCAGATCCATGCACCATGCATTAGGAAGGATGAATTGGCTTTGGAGTGAGGACAGCATAGATTTACAAGATAGATACCTGGACTGTAGATGTCAAGGTTATGAGGAGAAACTATACAAATTAGGCCTGTTTTCTCTGGAATTTAGAAGGTGAAGGAGTGATCTTTGGGAAAAGCAGAATACGTTGGGGCTTTTGTTTTGTTAGAGCATTGCAGGCTATGGGGTGACCTTATAGAGGTTTATGAAATCATGAGGAACATGAATACCAAGGTATTTTTTTGTAGGATGCGGGAGTCCAAAACTAGAGGGAATAGGTTTAAGGTGAAATGGGAAAGATTTTAAAAGGACCTGAGGGGTAACTTTTTCACGCAGAGAGTGCTGCATGTATGGAATGAGCTGCCAGAGGAGGTGGTGGAAGCTGGTACAATTACAATGTTTAAAAGACAGCTGGTTGGATATATGATTAAGGAGGGTTTGGAGGGATATAGGCCAAGTGCTGGCAAATGGGACTCGGACAGATTGAGATGTCTGGTGAGTGTGGACAAGTTAGACTGAAGGGTCTGTTTCTGTGCTGTATGACTCTATGACTATCTTACCAGAAGAAGGCAGGTTAAATAAAGATAAACTATTTCCACTGGTTGGCAAGTCCAGAACTAAGGGGAAGAATCTAAAAATTAGGGCCAGAGTGTTCAAGAGAGATGTTAGGAAGCATTTCGACATACAAAGGCAGAACTATTCTGAAAAGTCAGGAAGATCTCTGGGCATAAAGACTCATATTCCACTTTTCAGATGCAGTTGGGTGTCTGAGTCTAGTCAAAGTTAAAAATCATACAACACCAGGCTATGGTCCAACAGGTTTGTTTCGAAGTACTAGCTTTCGGAGCAGTGCTCCTTCATCAGGTAGCTGTGAAGAAGCAGCTAGTCAGGCGGAGTATCTTCTGGAGGTTGAAAATGTCAGGACTTGTGTTGAGGTTCAAGGGTTACTCTCACCTTGTCAAAGCATATGATACAGTTGAATCTTTAAGTCCACAATCTTCTGATCCTACTTCTGCAGTTGAAAGCAATGTTCAGCTGGATTGGCTTCATCTGAATGCATGGCTTCCTCCTGCCTCCCGTCACCATGCATATATATTGGTACCCCTTCCCCCACATTGTGCGTTCAGCACAAACTACTCCTCCACTACCTCCCAGTTTCTAGCATGACTTCAAAGATGCATGGGTGACTTGCCTGCCCCAATATTTGAATCAACACGCTGGATCACTGCAGTATCACTGTTGGCTCACACACAATCTTACACATTCTCCCTTAACATTCACTCAGCAGCCATGGTAATGACTGACATGCCGAATTTTAACGGGACCTGAACTTTATCTGGACGGTTCTGCTCTTTAGCTTGTGGCCTCTAATTGGCCACTGAACCCAAACCCAGTCTAATTAAATAGTTACCCTACAAAAATCAAAACTTTGACAAAAGTGAGGACTGCAAATGCTGGAGATTAGAGTCAAGAGTGTGGCGCTGGAAAAGCACAGCAGGTCAGGCAGCATCCAAGGAGCAGGAGAATCGACATTTCAGGCATAAGCCTTTCAACTTTATCTACTTCCCCAGGGTTCGTGACCTAGAAGCAGTCTCAACTTCCATTCACCACATCCAATGACAATAATCAATTTCCAGTTTAAATTTCAGGTTTTGCAAAACAATGATGTGACAACAATGTTACAATTGGACCGTCACCCATACAATGCAAATCACAACAACGTGATATTCTCTGAGCAAGAAAGTGAAAGACGTGCTATTTGATTCCTACTCTCTTAAAACTATTCCCAAAAAGTACTGGGAATCCACATTAGGTTGATCAGCCATTCAGAGGAGCGAAAACTGGTGCCATACAGATTTAACTGATTTGTCAAGTTAGTTACCATTGAAACTGACATCACAAATTGCTCCAAAAGCGATCTGATGTATCTGTGGAAAAAAACCCAAAAGATCTTGAGAATACAAGGGGCAAAGCTATGGTCCAACAGATTGAATCATTGCAGAGCAGGGAATTTAGGAAATTATAGGCAGATAGCCCTTCATTAATGAAAACAAAATAAGGGCTTCACATCCATGCTTTCCCATGATGTGGTTACTCTTAGCTTCACTGGATCTTTGAAGTGCTGCAGCCTGAAATTGTCCACTGGGTGATAATTTGGGTAATGTAGTTCTCTCTGCAAAGAAAGAAGGGCCTTTTCCAAAGCAAAAACACTGTCTATATGTCTCCACTGTCTCCAAATTAATCTTCTATAATACTACTTTCTGTCATTGGCCACAAATGTATGTTCTTAAGCATTCTACAGTGTTTAACCATAAAACAATACAGAAATATTGCATTCCTCTAGTAATATGCCATCTGCTCTCAGGTTCTACATCTGCACTTACATGTGTCTGTTCTGGCATTGAATATCCTGGAGGGCAATACCATCTGGCTGTTTATATCTACATGCTCAGATTTCTGTGCACTCACCAAAGCCTTTTCATAAACAACAATTGATTATTTGCTGTCTTGTTGAACAAATAGAGAAGAATGTTAGTAGGTCTAAAATATGAATCTAAATTAATCACAGAAAAAATATTTGTTTCTGAACACTTGAAAGAAATTCTGATGAGCTGTAATCACTTTTTGTCATAAATTTTAATAAAATTGCAATAGTGAACAGCAAATATTGGCAGATAGCACAACATATTCCATCTGGTTTTAACTACAAAGACCTGAAGCAGACAGTGAGAGCTAAGGAAACCTTTGATTCCAATCACACATTAACTATTCTATCAGAATTAATTGAAGACTCTCACCTCAGAATGACGAGATGCACAAAAATAAAACAGTAAATAAACACTTTATATATCGAGCCTTGAATTATTCAAAGATGCACTTAATGAAAGTGTGTCACACCCCTAATTATGGAGAATTACAAAAGCTTTTCAAGTGTATACACTTTGCAGTAATTCAACTTTGTCCTTTAGTCTAACAATTTGTACCTATTTTCACTTGCCAACAAAGTTGTAGAATTCAATAGTCTCAGAGTTCAATCTTTTTATTTTCCTGTGCTTCAGTTAAATGTAATTTTGGAATAAAAACAAATTGGTGTTTTTTAAAAGGTTGAATGTTAATTTGGGATTGTTTACGTATGTCTTTTAGGTGCAAAAGCAGCCAAAGAGACTTCCAAAATGGCATCCACTGAACACACAGAAACATTAGGGGTGACTTGAGCTGGTCACGATACTGGTGAGATTATTACGGCTTGTGCTATAGAAGTCTGCAAAATCATGATGTCAACCAGTGTGTAACACTGACTTGATGCTAGCGATGTATTTATGGGAAAAATGTTCCAGCTGACACTTTTTTTTCAAACTTGTACACCTCTGCATTCAACAGCAGGCAAGAGCATCCCTAAGTGCCCAATTTAAAATGATCATTCATCTTTTACATCTAAGTCATGAGTTACTTTATTCTGGATTTCTTCATAATCTTTAAATGTTTGGTGCTTTCTGTCATTGATTAAAGTTGAAAAAGGTTGCTGAGATTGTTGTGGCTGTCACAAAATTTCCTTGTCCTGAATTTAAGAATTTAGCAGAAATGAGCTGCTTGCAAAAAATGGAATTTATTGTGACTGGAGGCATGAACAGATATCATGCAAAGAATGACAAACTGCTGGAAGTATGAGGAGGAGATAGGAGAATAAAATAATCTCAACAGCACGTCTATGTAAAAATCCTCTAACTTAGACCTCAGGGAGGAACAATGTGTTCGATTGTTATTCTTTGGCAAGATGTTTTCGATGAAATCAGCCAGCTGTTGTTGCCAAAACTGCAACTTCAGAATAAGACAAGGAGCACATTGTTAATAGATGTGAAAATGACTGTGACAATAAACCTGCATGGAACTAGCTCTGGTTGTGGTTTTGCCAAGTAATGCAAGTTATTCACCTTTATTCCAGGATCACAGAGTGGGGGTCATTAGTGTCAGACCAGTCCTACTTCTATCAGGAATCAAACCGTTAGTTTGAATGCAAGTGTTAAGGATGGCGGAATGGATCTTCTTCCAATGTACGTGGATGGAGATGGCATCAGTGGCAGGTAACTTCTCCAGTGCATTGTGCAACTGGATCTGAAACTCTTGACCAGTGTTCAATTTTGTCTGGGGTTCAGGGGTTTTCCGATGTCTTAGAGGCAAAAGGATATTCATCACTGAGCAAATGATTCAATGGTCTATTCAACATTATTCAGAATCTTTCATGGCTTTCATGACAAGTATATCCCTCAGGGCTTTGCCTCAGCTAATGACTTTGTCCAGGAGGTGCCAATGCCCAGATACCTCAATATGGTCTTGATCTGGCAGAAGACCACATTCTTCATCATCAGGCCACTTGGTCAAGAGTAAGATATCATTGATGCTGATCTTCCCCACAGCATTTTTACAAATGGTTCCCTTCCAGGTTTTGTGTTTGCGTTCAATCCCCGGATATTGAAGTCATCTTGGAGAAGACTTTGTCATCCTTTGGAATAAAAGTGAGCATGTTATCAAGATTGGAATAGAAACTCTCTTTCACTTTATGGTGGAAACTTAAAGTTGGGGCTAGGTGCTGATGGCAATAGAATGTCAATTATGGATGGAATGAAGATATAAGGTCTTCACGCTCGTACTGACACCCAAAGTGGTTCAAGGAGAACAGCAATGATAATGTTACTCATGGCAAAACTGACTCCTTGGATGAGACGGTCACAGTCTGACTTCCAGACAATGATGTACATTGCACTGGATTCTCACAGCTCGCCCTCTTCAGCAAGTTGAGTTTCCCTATGAGTACAGATATCATGCTTCGCTAGCTCAAGACCCGATTCCAGTTCATCTTTCCAACTTGGAGTTGTCATCAAATGTTCTCACATTCCAGTTTCCGAATCTTACTTTCTTCTTGCTTCAACCATGAGGCTGATGATCCTTTTGCTATTGCATCCCAGCCAGGTTCATGATTGAATATTCTATTTATGGGTTACCTTGTTAGACGTCTCACCATTGTGGGATGAACAGGAAAATATCCTGAAGACAGTAGCTCAGTTGCAGTCACAGCTCCCCAAAGGCACACCTATCCTGTTGCAGAAGCTCAACAACTATCATATCTGATGCCTGTGTGCAGCCCTGCACCTATTGTCAGTGTCACAGGGCTATGTCTGACAGATGTTAGTGAATGATGTTATCCAGTGTAAGGGTCTCTGGTGTGCAATGATTTCCATGTGATCTTGATAGTTGCTGACTGAGGTTAGTGGCACGGGAAACTGTGATGTTTGTGGCACTTCACCGCTGCAACCTTCCATGTCATCGAGGGCAACATAGATCAATCTTTGTTGGGAACCTTCCCATGAGTTTATTATCATGGAGTCTCTATTAGGAACATGAGCTCTAGACAGCATTGCTGTTTAGGTCATTGAAACTTACAACACTCCCCACCTCATAAAATGGGTAATTCTCAGAGATCTTTGCAGAAATATGCATTGAGTCATGCAGGTGAATGTCTGACAGTTTGATAGCAGTTATGATGCCATCATCCTGTGTCAGTCTTCAATGTCAGCTGAATCTGATCCATCAGAGTAATCTGGAATGTGGCTACGAGACCAAAACGATACCTGCCGATGATAAAGCTGACAGCTTCATGCACAAACCTGCAATTATGGGCAAGTTGCACAGATGATAGCATTCAAGCACACAAAATGTGACAGAGCAGACAGTTGGCGTGCTATACTATGAGCAGCCAAGGAGCAGGTGTGTAAAGAACAGGAGGAAGAGAACGCAATTCAGACAGCTCCTTTCTGGCTGGGTGAACTGTGAAAACTCTTCCAAGTGTAATATCAAAGGTACAGTCAGTTCTTCTATAATGCAATGGTTGCAATCTTATGCTATAGAAAAATTAGAATCCCTACAGTATGGAAAGATGCCATTTGGCCCAACATTTTGTCCCTCTGAAGAGTAACCCACCCAGCATCATTCCCCTACTCTATTGCTCTACATTTACCCCTGACTAATGTACCTAACCCACACATTGCTGAACACTATAAGCAATTTAGTATGGCCAATTACCTAACTTGCACATACTTGGATTTTAGGAGGAAACCAATGCACTCAGAGGAAGCCCATACAGATAGAGGGAGAATGTGCAAACTCCATACGGATAATCACCCAAGACTGGAATTGAACCCAGGCCCCTGGTGCTGCGAAGCAACAGTGGTAACCACTGAGCCACAATGCCGTTCATCAATTGCACTTTAGAAACAGCACTTAAGGTGTTGGCGTTGTAATTGTGTTTTAAAAGTTCATGCTGTTGAAACAGCATCTCCAATTCGTCAGATGTGTTACTGCGAATTCGTGTTGATGAAACACATGTTATAATAGAATGACCTGCACAATCTGGTCTTTGTCACTGACCATTACAATGTCTGCCAGACCACTAATGTGAAGCTAAAAGCTAACACAAACCAAACATTCTAGATTAACTTTATAAATGAAATGCTGCCATGTTATATACCAAAGTCAACAAATCACCCTTGTGAATTTCCCTCACGGCTTTGCCTTTTCCCATATTCCTATGAAGTGCAATACCAGGGGTTGTGGCTTAGCTGCAGGATGGTGGATTAGTGGTGCTGGAAGAGCACAGCAGTTCAGGCAGCATCCAGCATCTGCAGTCATTGTTTTTACCTCGTCAGATTTCGAAGCTCCTTGGATGCTGCCTGAACTGCTGTGCTCTTCCAGCACCACTCATCCAGAATCTGGTTTCCAGCATCAGCAGTCATTGTTTTTATCTCGCAGGATAGTTGCTGTTAACCATCAGTGGATGAGACCGCAAGTGTCCTTGGAGGATAATATCAAGCAGCTTCGTACTTAGAAGTTCACATCTGCAAACCCCACCAGCTCAGCATTTTGACAGGGGTGGCAATAGTCTGAGCTAGCTAGAAACAGGCTTCAGCAAGAGCCAAGGACAAGTGACATGGATGCGCGGATCAATGCTGTTTTCCTCATGGTGTTCTGACAACACTGCAATCAATGATCACATGTTGTATGCAGATAATAATTCCTACCTCAGCTTTACAGGGACAGTTCAGCCACCAGCAGCTTCTGAACCCCAGGAACTTCACCACCAATTCTATCTGGAGAAATGAAACTTTTGAGTAAATATCAGGAAGGTCCCCACACTGGTGCAGTGATGAAACTGTTACCTTCTCAGAAATAATTAGATACAAGACAAGATGATTGTAGCTCTTTCTTAAGGATTTGGGTAAAATAGTTTAATAGCTACATCTGTATCTTATTTCCAATCAGGTTTGTTACTCCATTTTGTATGAACAGCAAGGATAATAATTAAATAAAATTAAATTAAACCAATAAATCACAAAAAAGATTCTCAGGTTTTAAAATGTTGTAAGAAAATTCATGTAAGTTTGTTTATAAAATTGTCTTCTTGCAGACGTTGAGCAATTTAGGTGACTTTCTGTGCATTCCAATAGGTTTTCCATTGCTCACTTTCCCTCCAGCTTTCCAATGCACCTTTCTCATCGATGTTTCACAAATTGGAGGAGCTGTATGGATGGTACCTGGTAAGATTTTAATTAGGAAACTTTTCATATTAAGCTACTACTTTGATTAATTTTAATAGCTTTAAGATTAAAAAAATCATTTTCATTAAATGCAGAAATTTGCATTTATTATAATAATTGCCACACCTAGTTCTATGGTACTAGATTAAACTTAGATATCTTCAAAAAGACATTATAAAGTTTCTGATTCTAAGCTGCTTTATTGTCTTCCTTAATTCAATTGCGAACATGACCATGCTTTGTAAAATTTTATTTAGTGAAACTTTTGCAGACATTAAGGTCTCTTCAGATATTGAAGATGATTCTGTTTCTTAGCTGTAATTACATTCCTCACCCTCACGACAATCTGAGATTGAACAAGTTTGTTCGTATGTTGATGTCAGACTTGAGCTCTGACAGCTTCGGAGCTCTGCTGCTGAATTGTTAATTCATGACTTTGTTACCTCAAGTCTTGGCTAATGGAATGCATGAAACACAGATTTGACGCATTTGCATCCATCTTCAGGCAGAGTTGTCATATAGATGACTTATCTTGCTCTCCTCCTGTTGTCCTCACTCTCACAGCTGCTTTATCTTTAATCAATTCATTTCACTTCACATGATATTAAGAAATGGCTGAAGGCACTGTGCAAAGGCTGAAGTGCAAATTCAGATAATAACTTGATGATTTGCACTCTAGAACCAGCTGTGGCCCTAGTCAAGTTGATTCAATACAGCAACCACAAAAGCATCAACCTGAAAATGTAAAAAAATTATATCCAGGTATGTTTTGTCCACAAACACAGGACACAACCAACCCAAGGCTGTCTTTTTAGTATGTTTGCAATCACCAGCAAAGTGATGGGAGGAGCCATCTGTAAAGTTATCAAGCAACTTTTGCAAGGGAATAACCTGCCCACTGTTCTCAGTTTCTGTTCCAACATGTCCAATCAGTCACTGCCCTCACTGGTGCAAACATGGATAGAACAACTGAACTCCAGAGTTAAGGTGCAAGTGACTGCCCTTAACATCAAGGCAGCATTTTAATGAATATAACATTAGGGGTCCCCAACAAAATTGGAGTAGATGGAAATCACGGGAAAATTCTCCACTGATTGGAGTCATGTGTAGGGAAGTGGATGTAGTTGCTGGTAGCTATTTATTTCAGTCCAAGGACATCTTTGCAGGAATACCTTAGGATTATGTTCAAGGATCAATCACCTTTAGTTGTTGCAGCAATGAACTTCATTCAGTCATAAAGGTCAGAAATCAGAACATTTGCTGTTTTACACAATGTTCAGCACTATTAATTGCTCCTCAGAAACTGAAGCAGCCTATGTCCATATGCAACAAGACATGGACAATATTGATGCCTGGGCTGATAAGTGGGCAAGTAACATTTAGGCCATACAAGTGTCACAATGTCCATCACCAAAGGAGAGAATGTAAACATCGTTTCTTACATTTAATGATATTAGCATCACTAAATAACTCATAATCAATATCCTGAGGGTTACCACGGACCAGAAATGAACTGAATGAGCCGCATGAAATAGTAGCCACAATAGCAGGTCAGAGGCTAGAAATTCTGCACTGAACAGCCCACCTCCTGTCTCCCCAATGATGCTCACCATCTATAAGACATAACTGATAGTACAATGGAGTACTTGACACTCACCTGGATGGATATGATTTCAATAACATTCAAGAAATTTAATATCATCCAAAGCAGCCTTCTGGATTGGTTCCTCATCCACTTCATTCAACATTCTCCCCCTCCTACTCTGACACACAATGGTTGCAGTGTATAACATCTTTAAGATTCATTGCAATCAGGCCGCAAGACTCCTTTGACAGCACCTTCCAAATCTACAACTTCTACTATTTGGAAGGACAAAGGCAGCAGATGCATGGGAACAGCACCATTTGAAACTCCCCCTCCAAACCACGCATGTTCTTGTCTTGGAACTTTATCACCATTCCTTTGCTTTCATTGGTGGGATAACATCCTGAAACATTTTGATGACCAGAACTCTGGATGTCCTTGCAGGACTGCAGTGGGTCAAGTTTCCCATCAGCTTCTCCACAGCAGTTAGAAATTGGCAATAAGTAGTAGTCTATCAGGTAATGTCCACATCCCATGAATGAATAATAAACATCATTTAATGTCATAATTTTAAGTTATCGCCTCACTTTTCAAATGTCTCCATGGCCTTACCTGTCCCAATCTCAGTATACTCCACCAGTCACACAGCTCTCTCATATATCTATCCTCTCTAAGTCTGACGTCTTAGGTATCCCTGATTTTAATCAAGTCATAATTAGTATTGATGCCTTCAGTTGCTAATAGGGAACTGCCTTCCCTACTCCAGTATTTATATTATCCTCTTTAAGATACCCCTTAAAATGTATCTCTTTGATAAAGCTTTATTCCATCTGAGCTAATGTCTCCTTTAATAGTTCAGTGATGTATTTTGTTTTGTAACACTTCTATGAAGCTTCTTGGGTTATTTTATTCTCTTGCAAAGTAAAAGTAAATTGCTGTACATCAACATTTGTTTGTGATTTCTGTGGTTCTCTTACAATTAAGATTGTAATAAGATTGTAAAGAATCTTTTAACAAAAAAATGATGTTGTCACAATGCACTTCCTGTGAATTATTTTCTTAATAATTCAAATTATTATTAATCATATCAAATTAAAATCATTACTGAAATGAAGCAAACACAATACCTGCTTGAGTAAAATGTGCAGTTCACCAAATCTCAAAGAAAAATCTGGCAGTATGCAAAATTTCAAACATTTCCTATGCACCAATATTACAGGTAGCTGTTCTGATGATGTGGAAAGTGTTTGGCTGAATTTTACGGCCACCACATTATTCCACCATGGGTGCATGGGGACTATCAGACCTCAACTTGCCAGCAGTGGGATCAGCTTGTCAATTTTACTGGAAGCAGCCTCTTTGTTGATAGCCTTCTAGCCCACCATCCAATTAAGGATGGCATATGTCCTCCTGAAGCTGCCAGCCTAACCAAAAGACCAGCAAATCGGAAACACCAATGACAACAAGGGAGAACCTCAACATCAGGATGGCTAATGATGGCGTGCCCCTCAGGGTTGCGAAATAAGCCATGCAAGGGAATTCTGGGGCTGCATGATCTGCTGTATTTGATTGCAATCCCTCTGTGGGGTCTGGAGCCTCTGCGGCTAATTGCGTCCTGGGGTATAAAAGGCTACCTCCCTGAGCCTGGCTGCATCCCCATGTGCTGGCTGTTGGACAAATAGTCAGAAATGTGGTCAAGTATGAAACATTAACTTTATTTATTATGTTGCACATGATGAAGCTTGTAACAGAAAACCACCGAAGAAGAGTCACACCTAACTCAAAACATTAAATTTATGCCTCTCTCTCCCTCTCCACAAATACTACGGGCTGAATTTTTTCAGCATTCTGTGTTTGTTTCAGATTTCCAGCATCCACAGTATTTTGCCTTTAATACCTGTATAATAATAAAAAGTCAAGATGGTCAGTGTCATCATTATTATTGCTTCAAATTTGCACCTATCCACCCCAATTGTTTTGCATTTAGTTTTTTCTACTAATTTACAGATAATAGTTTTTTCCCCTTTCTCTGTAGAAATCCTTATCAGCAATCATTATTATGGTTGCAACATCATTCCATTCATCTAATTTGAGATATCTCTGAAGACATAAAGCTGTTTAATCATCTCATCTGTTTGTATCTTTGGTTTTAATGATTGCAAATCAGTGGCAATTTTTAGTTTGCACAGAGCATATAATTGTTCATAGTTTGAATGCTCATTGGTATTATGGTAACAAACACACTGAATGACACTCTATATAAGACTATTCAACTGCTTGTTGAAGGATGTGTACATGATGAGGGCATGACTTTGATCATTATGTCTATTTTATATTCTTTTTTATTTCAGGTCAGCCTAAGCTGATTTTAAACATTTGATTACTTCTTTACAGAATGCACCAAATTGGCTCATGCGGATATGTTGGATAGAGGGAACTTCAAGTGAGAACTTTACAGATTCTTCCATTAGCACCTCTGGCTAAAGATGGTTTTGAGCATTTTCGTTTTGCTTCTTGCTTTCATGCGTTGAGTTCTGCCATGTTATAGGGCAGAGAATATCTTGGAACCGCCTGCAGGGGCTTGGTTTGAATCATTGGCCCAGATACACTGATAACAAGTTTTTAGATGCAGCTGCATAAACAGCACTTGCGTGCTGGGATTGTGTAGAAATCCAGACGTAGCTGACTCTAATGGATTTGTCCTGGAAATTGTAACATGCAATGAGCAGCCCTCTTGCATCTGGAACCCACTGTAGAAGTTCCTTAAAGATAGACAATTCAGAGAATTTTGACTTACGTGGCCTTAATATTGCTGAAGTTGAACAATTTGAGAATATCAACTTGAGGGGAAACCCACATTTATACTGTATGACAGTGCTGATTAGTTGACAAAGGGTCTTGGTTTCCCCTTGCATTCGTATTCTTGTGAATTGTCCTGATGAATGCAAAAGGAAAATCTTCATCAAAGTGGTCTCTCTTTCAACAGTACTTTAGTCCTGCAGTACAAATATCTATTAAGCTTAATATTCACACATGAAAATGACAAAGATATGCTAACATTATAGAATAATTATAATAAGTAACTTCAATTAATCAAATATAGACTGGGGTACTGGTAGTGTAAGGGGCAGCAAGAGGTAAGTGTTCCTAAAATGTGTTCAGGAGAGTTTATTACACTATTATCTGTTTTATCCAAAAATGAAGGACGTGCTGAAAGATTTGGTCCTTTGGAATGAGGAGCACCAAGTGTAAGTTTGAGAACATTTAGGAGATAATTGTATCATTAGGTTCAGTATGATGTGGAGGAATAACATGCAACAATCCAGAGTAAGAAAATCATTTGATGGAGAGTTGACTTTAATGGGGCAAGAGCAAAGCAGAGTATGATTGATTGGAATAAGAATTTGGCAGGAAAAGCAGTGAAGTGACTGAACACTGGGCTACCTTCATAGAGCTGATGGTATGGGTATAGTCACAGTATATTCCTTCTAATGGAAATAGTAGGACAAATAAATCCAGAGTTGCCTGGATGACAAAGGAGATAAATATTAACATTAGGAAAAAAAGGCTGTACTTATCACAAGCGTAAAGCAGAAAATGCAATTGAGAATCAACAGGAAAATCAAAAATTAGAGGGGAGTTAAGAAACCAAATAAGAGAAGCAAAGAGGAACAATAAGAAAATGATAGTGGCTAACATAACAGGAAATCCTAAAGTCATTTACAGGCAGGTAAACAGTAGGTGAGTGTTTAACTGCGAGAAAGGACTGATTGGAGGACAAAAAAGACATTTCCACATGGGGGCAGGCTGAGGCATTAAGTGACTATTTTGCACCTGTCTTTACAAAAGATGAGGATGCTGGCCGGTCTTGATGACAGAGGAAGAAACTCTGTCACCAAATTAATTCAAAATTAATGAGGAAGGAATTTTGGCTAGATTGCTGGCACTTAAAGTTCACAAGGCACTGGGACCAAATTAAATGAACCCAAGGATTTTGAAGCAAGTGAAGGTTGAAATTGTGGGATCATGACTATAATCTTTCAGACTTCACTCGACATGGGGGCATGTCAGAATATTGGAGAACTGTAAGCATTGCAGCCTTGTCAAAATAAGGTTGTAAAGATAATCTTAGCAATTGCAGAACAGTTAATTTAATTTCAGTAGTGGGGAAACTTCTGGTCGGCATGGACAGGTTGGACCGAAGGGTCTGTTTCCATGCTGTACATCTCTATGACTCTATGTCTTTGTCTGTTGTCTGTTGTCCCTGCTTTGTAATTTGGTTTCATCATTTCCTTGATTGGTCCTCACCCTTTCTCAGTGGATTGTTATGTGGTTGATATTTTGATTATTTTGCTTTACTTTAATCTAATGGTTCAAATTTTTAGATTTTTATTCTCACTATTTCTCCCTTAGGGTCAGCTGTATCATTCCAAAGGATTAAATGTTCTCAGGTCCCAATTGAACATTTTGTTCACTTCCCTCCAATTTCAAGAGAACATTCTACACTGTTATGTTGTAATTGCGAGCAGTAATTTGTGCAATCTAAAACTGAAGCTGTAGATGAGTGATTTAACAATCCACTTTTCTTTTTGAAAATGAGAATTAAAGTTGAATTGGATTCAATCTTAAAAGATAAGTTCAAGATCAGATTTTATAATGACCTTATCACAGATTATACATGGCTTGCATTCACAGCTTGAATAAAAGAGTGAATGGAATAAGTTGGATCTTAGAAATAAATGATGAAAAATTGATGACATTTTCTCTTAATTAGACTTGCCATAGTCAGCATTTCCATTAAAAAAAAGGCAGACACATGTACGAATTTCATCCCTGTGGCATTACAATGAACATAATTATGGAATGCACATCTGTAGCTATATGTTTCTGCATGGTTAGTTCTCAATCTTTGTTGAGATTCCCCCAATAAAAAGGGAAGTTAAATAAAGTGGGTAAGTCACTGTGGATATTCTTGCTTCTGATTAGTTACTGAGCAGTAATTGCAAAGGTCCAGAGCCAGATTAGCAACCCATTTTTTTTTGGCCTAGGAATGTTGTTGCACTAAAAAGGACCTACAATTGAAAAATAAAATAGAGAAATAAATTAAAAAAATGCCTAATGTCTTCAACTTGAAGAATTTTCTTCTAAATAATCAGCAGGGACATGTGAAATCATTTTACAGATTCATATTGCAAGTGTTCTTGATTAGGATGGAGTGCTACTGTCAGCAAGCAACATTCATACTACAACATGTCTCTAGTATGCTAATACTCTTCCTTGTCAAATTATTCCATTTGATATCCTTAAAGTTGTCTCCCAAGCTCAAGGAATGGATACTTAAAGTTTCTGAAGGATTGAAGTGAAAGAAACAATATTGACAGTGGATTGGAAAGCACATTGCATTCCAACGAACCAGTATTGATCACTTCATTAATTTTGGGTAAAGGTTTGCCCTTTAAAGATAAATTGATGCTTTTAATTGATTAGTTGTGGTTAGTGCTGCATTAAGCACATATCAGAAGTTGCAATATAACCATCAGGTTCAATGCCAAACAGCAATGTTTTTCTCAGCTGCAAGTTAAGCCTAAAGTTACACACCACCTGAAATTAGGGTTTTGTTATCATCCAAATAAGGCGTCCAACAGATCTGTAATTACTCAGTCACTGTGAAATTCTGTTTGATTTCTAATGTTATGAAAATATTTCCTCTATTATAATCTTCTTTCAACTTCTGTAACTAAAACCATGCAGCAAAGAAAGAACACCTCATGTGGTATTGTGAGAGTGAGAATTCCAGAAAAAATTACCAAGTACAAAAAACAAGGAATATGTCAGGTGTGACATAAGTTGATAAGGCATATGCCTCTGACTCAAAAAGCTGTGAGTTCAACTCTCACAACTGAACCAATGTACAAAATTTAAGACTGGCTCTACAATGCAACATTGAAGGTGTTATCTTTTAGATCACATGTTAAACAAAGGGCCCATTTGCTAGCTTTGGGACATGCAAAAGACTCTATGGGACAATTTTGAAAAATACCAGGGGTGGCATGGTGGCTCAGTGGTTAGCACTACTGCCTCACAGCACCAGGGTCACAGGTTTGATTCCAGCCTTGGGTTACTGTCTGTGTGGATTTTTCACATTCTCCTCGTGTCTGTGTGAGTTTCCTTCCACAGTCTAAAAATGTGCTGGTCAGGTGAATTGGCCATGCTAATTTGCCCATAGTGTTAGGTGCATTAGTCAATGGGCTTGGGTGGGTTACTCTTTGAAGGGTCAGTGTAGACTGGTTGGGCTGAACGGCCTGTTCTCACACTTTAGGGAATCTAATCTAATTATTCTTGTGTATTGCAATATTTATCCCTTAGTTAACAAACACAATTATTTGATTACGTTGTTAGTAGTTTTAAACATGCAAATTGGTTGTTGAATTTCCACCATTATAATAGTAGAAATAATTACAGCTTGTTTCATTGGCAGTAAAAGGCTTTGAGACATCCACTAGTCATTATAAGTACTATATAAATAGAAGTCTTTTTGTTTAGAAAGCTTACTGTTCCATGCTACCTCTCGTAAAGGGTTGTGATGCCTTATGTAGAGTTATAGATTCATAGAGTCATACAGCATGGAAACAGACCCTTCAGTCCAAACAGACCATGTTCCCGAACTAAAATAGTTCCAGATCCCTGTGCTTGGCTCATATCCCTCCAAATATTTCTAATTCATTTATTTGTCTAACTGCCTTTTAAATGTTATTACTGTATCCACATGCACCCCTTCCTCTAGAAGTTCATTCTATATACAAAAAATTCTCTGTGTAAATAAATTTCCCCTCATGTCTTTTTAAAATATTTCTTGTCTCACCTTAAAATAGGTCCCCTAATCTTGAAACTTTAGGGAAAAGACACTTGCCAATCGCCTTATCTGTACGCCTCATGATTTTATAAACTCCAATGCTCCAGTGAAAAAAAGTCCTAGCCTATCCAGCCTCTTCCCATAACTCAAATCCTCCATTCCTGACAACATCCTGGCAAATGTCTTCTGAACCCTCTCCAGCTGAATAATGTCCTTCCTCTAACCGAGAGACCAGAACTAGATGCAGAACACCAGAAGAGACTTTATGAATGTCCTGTACAACATCAACACAGTGTCCCAATTCCTATACTCAAAGGTCTGAGCAATGAAGGCAAGTGCTAAATGGCATCTTAACCAACCTGTCTGCCTGTGATGCAAACTTCAAAGAATTATGTAACCGAACTCTAGGTCTCTCTGTGCTACAACACTACCCAATGTCCTACTTCAATTGTATAAGTTCTGCCCTGTTTGTTTTGCCAAAATGCAATTCTTCACATTATCTCCATCTGCTACTCTTTAGCCCATTGATCCAATTGATCACGATCTCTTTGTAATCTTAGATAGCCTTCTTCACTGTCCACTACACCACCGACCTTGATGTCATCGACAAATGTACTAACCATGCCTTCTTTATTATCAACTAAATCATTTATGTGCATGACAAACAAAAGTAGACTCAGCACCGATGCCTGTGGAAAACTGCTGGTCACAGGCCTCCAGTCATAAAATAACCCTCTATCAGCACTCTCTGTCTTCTGCTGTTTAGCCAGTTTTATATCCAATTGGCAAGTTCTCCCTGAATCCCATGTTGTCTAAATTTACTAATTAGTCTACCATGTGGAACCTTGTCAAAGGCTTTACTAACGTCAAAGAAAACAAGGTCCACTGCTCTCCTTCAATTTTCTTGCTTACTTCCTCAAAAAACTCAATCAAGTTTCTGAGACATGATTTCCCTTGCACAAAACCATGCTGATCATACCGAATTATTCCTTGTCTCTCCAAATTCACATACATCGTACCTTTCAGAATCACTTTCAACAACGTGCCCACCCCTGAAGTTAGACTCACAGATCTATAGTGCCCAGGCTTCTCCTCACATCTCTTCTTAAACAATTGCACAACATTAGCTATTCTCCAATCATTTGGCATCTCATCTGTCATCATAGATGATACAAATATTTCTGTAAGGGGCTGCACAATTTCCTCCTCAACGTCCTACAAAGTCCTAGGACACACTGGATCAGGTCCCAGAGATTTATCCACCTTTGTATTTTCAGAAACCTCCTCCACTTCCTCTTCTGTAATGTGATTTTTAAAAAAAACGATCAATATTTATTTCTCTGAGTTCTCTGGCCTTCATTTCTTTCTCCACAGTCAAAAACTGATACAAAATATTCATGTAATATCTCTCTCATCTCCTTATGCTCAACACAAAGACAACTTATTTGAGGGGCATTACTCTGTCTCTCTAGTTGCTCTTTTGCTCTTAATGTACTTGCAGAATCCCTTTGGATTATTCTTAACCTTATTTGCCAAAATTACTCATATTCTCTCTTTGCCTTCGCGAATGCCCCTACACTTTTTATACTGTTCAAGCGATTCATTTGAACTCAGTTGTCTATACACAGTTTAGGCCATTTCATCTCCAGAGACAGGTGAAAAAATACATTAATAAAACCTATTAAAGGGAAACACAATAGAAAATTTATCTTTGACCTCTTTATGCAGTTGAAACTAGTCTATAATATGAGATTGGATCAAAAATTGAATCATTGAAAATACTTAAGTCATACCAATAAATTCACACACACTTTTGGTTCCAATTTATTTGATGGAAAATACTTTATTTAATAGAAAATGTATTGATTTTTTAACAGACATCATAAAGTGCCTTAAGACATCTTCCTGAGAAGTACTATACAGGTGCAAGTTATAGTTGGAAAAAGTTAACATGTTCCATGATATTGTCAGTTTGAATGGGGAATTTATTAACATTGGTTTAAGCATTTATATATATATATATATATATGTCATATCAGCTCCCTTCATTGTAAAGCTAAAGTAGATCAAATAAGTCACTTTGTAATATTTAACAAGTTTATCTATTTTGCAAGGTTTGTGAAGGTTTATAGCTCAGGTTGAGGTTTAGGGTGAAGGTTTGATCTCTGAGCTGTAGGTTTGATATCCAGATGTTTCATTACCTGGCTAGGTAACATCATCAGTGGTGACCTCCAAGTGAAGCGAAGCTGTTGTCTCCTGCTTTCTATTTATATGTTTGTCCTGGATGGAGTTCCTGGGGTTTGTGGTGATGTCATTTCCTGTTTGTTTTCTGAGGAGTTGATAGATGGTATCTAGATCTATGTGTTTGTTTATGGTGTTGTGGTTGGAGTTTCAGGCCTCTAGGAATTCTCTGGCATGTGTTTGCTTAGCCTGTCCCAGCATAGATGTATTGTCCCAGTCGAAATGATGTTTTTTTTTCATCCATTTGTAGGGCTACGAGGGAAAGAGGACTGCCACAAACACTACGTAGGACAAACAGGAAGAAAGTTAGCCACCAGGATACATGAAGACTAGCTAGCCACAAAAATACATGACCCTCTCTCCCTCGTAGCCATATTAATAGCCCACAAACCCACCTACACACTAAAACAGTAGCTAATGTACTTGAAAGGCCATATACAGACAACAAGTAAAACTAATGTCATTTACAAAATACTTTACAAGAACTGTAACAAGCATTATATTGAACAAACAGGCAGAAAACTAGCCACCAGAATACATGAACACCTACTAGCCACAAAAAGACATGACCCACTCTCACTAGTATCCTTACATACAGATGAGGAAGGACACCACTTCAATTGGGACAACACCTCCATCGTGGGACAAGCCAAACAGAGACATATACTAGAATTCCTAGAATCATGAATTTCCAAATGGAATTTTATCAACAAATACATCGACTTGGATCCCATTTACCAACCCCTGAGAATAAGAACAAGAAATGATGCAACATATAAACACATATATTAAAAAGCAGGCCATGCCACCAGTGCTTCATCCGGAGGATTACTGATGCTGTTACCTAGCATGATGACGAAACGTCTGAAAATGAACCTCCTAGCTCAACAAGCAAATCTACATCCAGAACCTCAACCTGTGCTACAAATCTTCTCAAAACTCATTAATTGAGTTTTCCCTGGAGAGAAACTTGTGGCCCTCGAGCCATCTCTGCAATTAAATGCTAGAAAACAAGGTCCTTCATTTGCAAGGTTTGTGAAGGTAACTTCATCAATTCACCTACGATTAAGTTGCTGAAGCAGTTCATTAATGGCCACTTATTGTCCTCAGCTCAATACCTACCTGTCTTCACACCCAGCAGGTAAGGTGTCTCATTTTTCAACTATGAAACTTTGTGGAACTACCTATGAAATTTGAAGGTATTGTCCAGTTCGCCCAATATAGTGGCAATCAGAGGAAGGGATCAGGGATAAGCAAAGGTTCTCAAATGGTCAGTCCTCTGTCTGACACACAATGTTCCTGTTACTACCACCCTACAAGAGGAAAAACAAAATATTACCCTCTCACTGTTGGACCTCTTGAGGAATATACTACAACAAACAGAGCTTCGGGCCCAAAAGCTACTGCTCTCTGATTACTGGGCAGCTCTGCCAAGCCAAATTGGTAGTGGCAAGGCCTGTGATGAGGCAAGGTCTCACCCT
Organism: Chiloscyllium punctatum; assembly: GCF_047496795.1. NCBI lineage: Eukaryota > Metazoa > Chordata > Chondrichthyes > Orectolobiformes > Hemiscylliidae > Chiloscyllium > Chiloscyllium punctatum. The sequence goes on from NC_092743.1 coordinate 123,823,407, forward strand.
CACTCATCTGTCAGCTCTTTAGCAGCTGACATGCAGATGATCTGATGAGCTATCTCACCCCCAGAAAGAAAAAACATTACATGTTCTGCTTAGACTTGTCTTATACACTTCAAAATAGAGGTTCAGTATGCTCAGTCCATTCATTTCCAACTTTTGAGCTGTGGGGTGACGTGTCAGTCACACTGAATACTCACTCTGGACTTAGGGTGTGAGTTTGGTTTTTTTTGTTTGAGACCTTTCAGCACCACAGAATAGTGGCTAAATTTGCCTTTACAATAATACAATTGTTGTTTGAAGTGCAGTTGAACTTTTCAACAGAAGACACAATGAATATCCAATTAAGCTCAAGAGCTTCCATCAACACCAACATGGCAATATTCAAATAGCAGGATTATTCAATAGCTCCATTATATACCCTTCCCAATCAAATCAGTATATCTCTGTACCAGCACTGTTCCCAACGTTTCTTGTAGAATTGGTGAACAGGCAGAATGGCAATATCTTAGTGCAGTGAGTTTTTCAAACTCAACCAATTAAATGGAAAAGCCAAGGAAACAACAACCTCAGCAACAAAACAAAGGAATAATGATAATACAGATGATGAGCAGGTGCCAGTGTTGGATTGAGGTGGATAAAGTTAAAAATCACACAACACCAAAGTATAGTCCAGCAGGTTTATTTGGAAGTAAAAGCTTTCGGAGCACTGCTCCTTCATCAGGTAGTTGTGGAGCAGGATCATAACACATAGAATTTATACCACAAGATCATAGAGTCATGCAACTGATATAATATATTGAACAAACCAAGATTGCTCTTCAGTCTTTCATCTTTTAGAATGGATTGCAGGTTTCGATTCGCCCCAGCTTCACTAATGCATGGAAAATCGGACAGATTATAAATGCCACATCATGCTGTCGAACAACTTAATCAATGCTATCTTAATTGAGTAGGAGGATGAAAGAGTAAACATAAACATCTTCAAAATTTAACAGGAAATTTGAATACACGGATAGCCAAAATATAATGACTCAGGGATTCTTTATTCCACTGGCATCATATCATGTCCAAAATGAAGAGGAAGTAAGGTGAAATGAGAAAGTATCTACAGTCCATACATGGAACAAAACCTGTAGTTTGCTCTGAGCTGAGGAATCCTTTGTCTGTTTGCCTTCTCATCCTCTCGACTATCAGATATTCTTTGATCAGAGATGCCGTTTTCTCCAGGAAGGGTTTGTTTGACTGCTCCAGCTGCTCAGCCTCACCGTTGCTACCTGCTGGTGATGATCCTGGCACAACTGCCTGAACTCCCTTGCTCAGGACACTCCGTCACTGTCACCATCCACGACTGGAGGCACTGTTACATACTTCTTTGCTTGAAACCTGGCATCTTAACTATTACACATATACACATAGCAGTGATCATGTGCTGACCTGTTTTGTGACTAGTGGGCCCAATAGACCACCATGGCTAAAACATTCGAGTCTACATGAGTGACAGCATTCTCTCTTTGCATCACTGACCTGGACAAACTGGAGTGATATACAGCACTTGCTTAAAAAGACTTTCTCAACCTTTTATCTATTCCAAAGGATCCCAGCTCTTTGGAAGATCATTCAAGTTAGTCTTTAGATTTATCCATTTTCTAACAGTCACATGATTAACTGAATGTGTTGCTTCAGTTTCTGTAACCTGGCAGCTCGTCGCTGAACTATTTTGTTGGGCAGGAGTAGACCTCCCCACAATAAGTTCATCAATGGATTCATAGCTCCAGGATTTTGCATCACAATCTGACTCAACTTCACTTGAGCCATTGTACACAGCTGCTTCAGTTACTGCAACACTACGGAGTAAGCTGCTTGCCTCCACATCACTGACAAGATTTCTGAACTCAAGCAAACCCTCTTGGTGAACAATTTCCTGAGGTTGTGCTCCAGTTATTGGTTCAACAACACAGGTGTGGCCATCCATATCCGGACACTTGATGACAGTGGGATCCCACACATTCTGTACCTTACTGAAACACCAGGTAATCTGATTTTGGAAGAATATCCCATTCCCATTGGAACATCATTCCTATCAAGCTTATGATCTTTCGATACTTTTCTTTTCAACACGTCTTCCTCTTTACTTTTGGATGTCATCTTAACCACTGGCTTAGCCTCATGTAATACTCAGCTATCCATTCATTGACCTACCCATCTACATCAGAAGCTGTGGTGAGTCCAAGGAGATGGTTCATGGGAAGACTGGGACTCATCTAAACAGTTGAGAGTGTAGAGAATAACCCATGAATGAGTGTGCATGCTATTGTAAACAAAACTATATCCAGAAGGGCCACTTTTCTTCATTCTAAGGAGGCAATGTGCAGAGAAACCATGATTTTTACATTCTAGCCTCATTCCAAATTTTTCCATGACCTCGGTCCTCCCAATATCCGTATATTTCACCAGTCACTCAACCCTCACATTGATACTCCTCAAATTCTGTCCTCTTAGTTCTTAAGACTAAAAAGATCAAAGGGTATCGGGAGAAAATGGGAATAGGGTAGTGAGTTGATGATTAGCTATGAATGGTGGAGCAGGCTCGAAGGAATAAATGGCTTAATCCTTCCAAGGTTTCGCAATCTCGCTCCTAAATCTGCAATCTAAACAGAATACTGCATTTGTATTCTTTCTGCCAAAGTGGATACGTTCATTTTTTTTCTGTATTATACCCCATCTGCCAAATGCCTATCCATTAAACTAACCAAACATTTAGTTCATTCATCTAGCCCAATGATAATGATTGATACCTCAGCACTGATTCTTGTGGGACTCCACTGGGTACAACACTTTAACCTGGAAAAAAAACTTACCTCGATTCTCTGCTTCCTGTTAGCTGATCAATCTCTTACCATTCAGACACCACATAAACACAAGTTATTTCTTTCCATCACCTTTTCTAATTTGCCTGGGATTTGTGTCTTTTTTGTTCAGTGAAATGTCTAGATGAGGAGATTATCTTTGACTCAATAGTTCCAGGGGCTGGAGTGCTGTACCTGCAAAGATGGTGAAAACTGAATCCATAAATAATCTTAAGTTTAAGGGTATCTTTGGTGTTGAACCATCAATTTAGATTTTCCACTTGAAATGATAGCCCCTCATCCTCTAATCCCTTGCTGACTTCTTCAGAGTTTTCATTATAGCTTTGGCTCCATGGAAGTGCATGGATAAGTTCTTCCTAGAACCATACAATCCCTACAGTGTGGATACAGGCCATTTGGCCCATTGGGTCTCACACCAATTCTCTGAAGGGCATTCTACCCAAGTCCACCCCTCTACCCTATCCCTGTAATCTCATATTTCCCATGGCTCATCCACGTAGCCTACACATTCCTGGATACCTTGGCCAATTTAGCATGGCCAGTCCACTTAATCTGCACACCTTTGGGCTGTGAAATGAAACCACGCAGGCACAGGGAAAATGTGCAAACCCCAAACAGGCAGTTGCCTGTGATTGGAATCAAACATGGGTCCCTGGTACTGTGATACAGCAGTGTTAACCACTGAGCCACCGCGCCATCCCATTCCTTTCAGTTATTTTTTTTCCCACAGCTAATTTTTTTTTAGATTAGATTAATTTCCCTCCAGTGTGGAAACAGGCCCTTCAGCCCAACAAGTGCTCACCGACCCTCCAAAAAGCAACCCACCCATTCCCCTAAATTTATCCCTGACTCATCCACCTAACGCTATGGGCAATTCACCTAACCTGCACATCTTTGTGCTGTGGGAGGAAATCGGAGCACCTGGAGGAAGCCCATGCAGACATGGGGGGAATGTGCAAACTCCACACAGACAGTTGCCCGAGCCAGGAATCAAACCCAGGTTCCTGGCGCTGTGAGGCAGCAGTGCTAACCACTGAGCCACCATGCTGCATTTCTGCACAGTCTTTTGGAAATGGATTTCTGCAGTCTGATTCTAGCCTCTTTTCTTGAAAAAAGCATCATGAATTATTCAGATCTGGGAGTTACAGCTTATTATAAATCAATGGAGACTGCCAGTGTGCATGTGTACCATCACCAACAATGAAGATGTCATCCCCATCGTGGGAAAGGAATTGGTCCAGTATTTAAACTCCAGATAATGTCTCTTTAATATATTGAACAATCATCACAAAAATATGTTTGCACTTTCTCACTGCATGGTTACACCTGATCCTGTAATGGTGATGCAGGGAAATAGGCGGGCGATATAATGCTCCCACATCCTGAAATCATTAGGCAGTGACAGAGCAAGAATATACTTGATGCTTAAGAAGTACCTGGCCAATCTGAAAGAAATCTGAAGAAATGATAGAATGTTCTTTTCCTATATTTTCAAGAAAGGAAGGGTTACTTTGTGAAAAGAATTAAACACCCTGCACTCATTTACCTTTGTTTCCTGAATTATGAGGTTTCCTAACAGTGAAAAATTAGATCAATAATAAAGGGGTGTAAAATGATTGTAGCTTACATTATTGATATTTTAAATGTCTGGTTAACACTAATAGGATTATTGCAGCAACAGTTTTTATAAGTAAGTTATGTACATTCCTGTTAAAAACATTTTCATCCAAGACACGGTCAGGTTTATTGGTTCTGTACAGTGTGTAAACGAGGTGAATGGACATGGAAGTGCTTTGAGTTGGAATGGAGGATATGAGGACCAATGAGGCTGGATGGAGCATGGGTTGGTGAGGACGGTATGAGAGACGGTATGGGGTGGGTAAAGTGTATGATTTCACCTGGGATATGGGTAGCATATTGTGTAAATATCTTTCCCATAGTTTCCAACTCCTCTGAGGGACTGTGAACCCCAAACTTTAGGAAGTCGGTAAGATTACACAAAATATGCAAAGGCCAGGTGATGCAGTTCTCTGTAATAGAGATAACTACATTTGAAGTGCAGGATGAAGGTCCATTACTTGCACCAACCTTCAAATTCTGTGAAACTTGGAGCACTGGCAAAGGGCTAGGAATGTTTCAACTTGCATGTATCTGGTAGAATACCAAGAGGTTGGTAATATGTATTGTGGATATCATTTTGGCATTTCATGAGCAATAATTTTTTTATCTGGAAAGTAAATTAAATAACATGTAGTTGTTTCAGCCTTAGGGAGAGGCTATGATAAATGCTGTAGTGCTGTTTTCACATGGTTTGCTGGTTTATTTCAACAATTAGCTATCCATTTTTCCTGATAGCGGTAGGAACCATAACTGTGCTCCTTCTGTGGTATCTTGGCAGCTTTAGCTATGTGTTTCTAAACTTTGGAGTAAAAGTATTAATTAACTGCTTGATGATTCTTGAGATTAACTGAAGCTGAATGGCAATTAGTCTGTTCACTCCTGATCAACCTTGTCTTAATTGTACAGAAACAAGTATTGATAAGAAACATCGGGAGGTCATTGTTAGTATTGGCAATGTTATGTAAACCAAGTTGTTCTATAAAGTCTAAGTTTGTTTTAAATTGCTTTCCCAATAGTTGATGCAATATAAGACTGTAGCTGTTATGTGTGACATTAATCAAAGATGATTTCTGAGGAACCATTAATTGTATACCTCAGTAATGAGAAATTGATTTGCTGGTACTGCTGTGGTTTTTTTTTAACAGCTGCTTTGCACTTTCTGCACTAAACAATTGAATCAAGAGGCTTATGCCTTTGACTCTGTAGGTCCCTTGTGAGCAGAATACCTCACTTCCTTTGTGCAGTTTGCAGTAAAACACTTTATAGAAGTCAATTAACAGTGTGAGCAAACTATTTGTGCTTGGCCTTACCTTTTATTGTTAGCAATAATTATTGTTAAGGATAACTCACTTCTCACTTGTTGCTGACTAGCTATATGTATATTTTCCCCAATATTTTGCACCCTTTTGTATTTCGATTACAGAAAAACAGTAGTTTTATAAAGATCAAAACTTAGTACAGCAACAACCTGTATTTATGTCATGCCTTTAATACACCAAAGTGTCCCAAGGCTTTAACTAAGGGCATTACAAAATAACTGGTCATGCTTTAGCCTAAGAATATTGTTCAATATTCTGGAAAGCAGTCCTGATTTCTGAAAACCATCTACTCAAAACTTTTTTCCCTGTCCCCTTGATGTACATCTGCAACATTTCGGACAAGCTTATGGAATTCTTTTCCAAGGATTTTGGGACCATCTAGTCAGATGGCTCTGCCACATCAATCCTTTCCTCCAGCCTGCTTTGCCAAACTCTCTTTAATGTTCACCTCTGACTAATCTCTGAATGCATGGTTTTCGTGGAATCATAGAATCATAAAACAGCAGAGGACCTCCAGCCACTGAGTTTGCAACATCAGATCCACTCAAAATCTACACTAGTCCCACTTTTGAGCACTTGGTCCAAAACCTTTAATGTTATGACATTTTAAGTGCTGATCCAAGTATTTCTTCAAAATTGTGAGGTATCCTTACCCGCAATTACTCCCCCAAGCAGGGCATTCCAGATTCCCACCACCCTCTGATTGACTTTGTTTTTAAAACTTCCCTCTAAATCTTCTGCCTTTCACCTTAAAATTATGCTACCTTGTTATTGACCTTTCATCTAAGGTGATCATACATCCTGGCATTGCCTCTCAAGACTGTATATACCTCAAACATGTCTCCTCTCTGCCTTCTCTGAACGAAGGAAAATAACCTGAGCTTATCCAGCCTCTCTTTACAGCTAAATTGCTCCATCCCAGGCAACACCCTGCTCAATATCCTTGGTATCTCCTCTCGTGCAATCACGACCTTCCATAGTGCAATGACCAGAATAGCATACAGTACTCCAGCTGTGGTCTAAGCAAGGTCCTGTACAGCTCCAACATGACTCCCCTGCTCCTACAATCTATGCCATGAGTGATAGTTGCAAGTTTCCCATTTATCTTCTTAACGACCATAATTAATCTGCCCTGGCACCTTCAAAGATCTGTGGACAATCACTCAAGATCCCTCTGTTCTTCTGAACTTCCTAATGTCCTGCCATTCACTGAGTACTCCCCTTTGTTGTTATTATTTCCAAAGTGCATCACCTCATACTTTTCAGGGTTAAATTCCATCTGCAATTGATCTGCCGATCTAATTAATCCCTCCGTATCTTCCCATAATCTCAAAACCTTCTTCCTCACTAGTCAATCTTTGTGTCATCTGCACATTTAGTTATCATTCTCCTCTATATTGCTTTTACAACATCAGGACCCAGTACTGATCCCTCTGATAAACCATTGCACACTGGCCTCCAGTTACACAAGCAGCTTTCTACCAACACTCTCTGTCTCCTTGGATCCAAGTTGTCAAGTTTCCTGGGATCTTATATGCTTTTACCTATTTTATCAATGTCCCATGTGGGACCTTGTCAAAGCTTTTGCTATAATCCATATCTGCATCATGGATACACCTGGTCCCCTCCTCTAAACATTCAATCAAATTTATTATGCATGACCTCCATCTGACAAAGTCATGCTGACTATTCGAAGCTAAAAGCTAGGACAGACAGAGTCGTCATCTCTGGGTTGTTGCCGGTGCCACGTGACAGAGAGGCAAAGAATAGGGAGAGAGTGCAGTTGAACACGTGGCTGCAAGGATGGTGTAGGAGGGAGGGCTTCAGATATTTGGACAATTGGACTGCATTCTGGGGAAGGTGGGACCTGTATAAACAGGACGGGTTGCACCTGAACCAGAAGGGCACCAATATCCTGGGGGGTAGGTTTGCTAGCACTCTTCGGGGGGGTTTAAACTAATTTGGCAGGGGGATGGGATCCGGACTTGTAGTCCAGCAAGTAAGCTAGCTGTGTGTCAGGATGTCCAAGACTGTAGGGAGGCTGTGGAGAAGGTAGCACTGACAGGGACTACTTACGGACACAGAGATGGGCTCAAGTGCGTATACTTCAATGCAAGGAGTATCAGAAATAAGGTGGGTGAACTTAAGGCGTGGATCGGTACCTGGGACTACGATGTTGTAGCCATCACGGAAACATGGATAGATGAGGGACAGGAATGGCTGTTGGAGGTTCCTGGTTACAGATGTTTCAGTAAGATTAGGGAGGGTGGTAAAAAAGGAGGGGGGGTGGCATTGCTAATTAGAAATGGTATAACGGCTGCAGAAAGGAAGTTTGAGGGAGATCTGCCTCTGGAGGTAGTATGGGCTGAAGTCAGAAATAGGAAAGGTGCAGTCACCTTGTTGGGTGTTTATTATAGGCCCCCCAATAGCAGCAAAGATGTGGAGAAACAGATTGGGAAACAGATTTTGGAAAGGTGCAGAAGCCACAGGGTCGTAGTCATGGGCGACTTCAACTTCCCAAATATTGATTGGAAGCTCTTTAGATCAAGTAGATTGGATGGGGCGGTGTTTGTGCAGTGTGTCCAGGAAGCTTTTCTAATGCAGTATGTAGATTGTCCAACCAGAGGGGAGGCCATATTGGATTTGGTACTCGGTAACGAACCGGGACAAGTGGTGGGCTTGTTAGTGGGTGAACATTTTGGTGATGGCGACCACAATTCTGTCACTTTCACCTTGGTTATGGAGAGGGATAGGTGCACACAACAAGGAAGTTTTTACAATTGGGGGAAGGGAAATTACGATGCTGTAAGACAGGATTTGAGGAGCATACGTTGGGAGCATAGGCTGTCAGGGAAGGATGTGGTGGAAATGTGGGACTTTTTCAAGGAGCAGATACGACGTGTCCTTGATATGTATGTACCGATCAGGCAGGAAAGAAATGGTCGTGTGAGGGAGCCTTGGTTGACGAGGGAGGTTGAATGTCTAGTAAAGAGGAAGAAGGAGGCTTACATAAGGTTGAGGAAACAAGGTTCAGACAGAGCAGTGGAGGGATACAGGATAGCCAGAAGGGACCTGAAGAAAGGGATTAGGAGAGCTAAGAGAGGGCATGAAAAATCCCTGGCGGATAGGATCAAGGATAACCCCAAGGCATTCTATGCGTATGTGAGAAACCTGAGAATGACGAGAACGAGGGTAGGTCCGATCAAGGACAGTGGTGGGAGACTGTGTATTGAGTCGGAAGAGATAGGAGAGGTCTTGAACAAGTACTTCTCTTCAGTATTTACGAACGAGAGGGACTGTATTGTTGAAGAGGAGAGTGTGAAACGGACTGATAAGCTAGAAGAGATATCTGTTAGGAAGGAAGATGTGTTGGACATTTTGAACAACTTGAGGATAGACAAGTCCCCCGGGCCTGACGGGATATATCCTAGGATTATGTGGGAAGCAAGAGAGGAAATTGCAGTACCGTTGGCAATGATCTTCTCGTCTTCACTGGCAACGGGGGTGGTACCAGGGGACTGGAGAGTAGCGAATGTTGTGCCCCTGTTCAAAAAAGGGAATAGGGATAACCCCGGGAATTACAGGCCAGTTAGTCTTACTTCTGTGGTAGGCAAAGTAATGGAAAGGGTACTGAGGGATAGGATTTACGAGTATCTGGAACGGCACTGCTTGATTAGGGACAGCCAGCACGGATTTGTGAAGGGTAGGTCTTGCCTTACAAGTCTTATTGAATTCTTCGAGGAGGTGACCAAGCATGTGGATGAGGGTAGAGCAGTGGATGTAGTGTACATGGATTTTAGTAAGGCATTTGATAAGGTTCCCCATGGTAGGCTTATGCGGAAAGTCAGGAGGCATGGGATAGAGGGAAATTTGGCCAATTGGATAGAAAACTGGCTAACCGGTCGAAGTCAGAGAGTGGTGGTAGATGGTAAATATTCAGCATGGAGTCCAGTTACAAGTGGAGTTCCGCAGGGATCAGTTCTGGGCCCTCTGCTGTTTGTAATTTTTATTAATGACTTAGATGAGGGAGTCGAAGGGTGGGTCAGTAAATTTGCAGATGATACAAAGATAGGTGGAGTTGTGGACAGTGAGGAGGGCTGTTGTCGGCTGCAGAGGGACTTAGATATGATGCAGAGCTGGGCTGAGGAGTGGCAGATGGAGTTCAACCCTGCCAAGTGTGAAGTTGTCCATTTTGGAAGAACAAATAAGAATGCGGAATACAGGGTTAATGGTAGGGTTCTTGGTCAGGTGGAGGAACAGAGGGATCTTGGGGTCTATGTACATAGATCTTTGAAGGTTGCCACTCAGGTGGATAGAGTTTGTAAGAAGGCCTATGGAGTATTATCGTTCATTAGCAGAGGGATTGAATTCAAGAGTCGTGAGGTGATGTTGCAGCTGTACAGGACTTTGGTTAGGCCACATTTGGAGTACTGTGTGCAGTTCTGGTCGCCTCACTTTAGGAAAGATGTGGAAGCTTTGGAGAGGGTGCAGAGAAGATTTACCAGGATGTTGCCTGGAATGGAGAGTAGGTCATACGAGGATAGGTTGAGAGTTCTCGGCCTTTTCTCGTTGGAACGGCGAAGGATGAGGGGTGACTTGATAGAGGTTTATAAGATGATCAGAGGAATAGATAGAGTAGACAGTCAGAAACTTTTTCCCCGGGTACAACAGAGTGTTACAAGGGGACATAAATTTAAGGTGAAGGGTGGAAGGTATAGGGGAGATGTCAGGGGTGGGTTCTTCACCCAGAGAGTGGTGGGGGCATGGAATGCGCTGCCCGTGGGAGTGGTAGAGTCAGATTCATTGGCGACCTTTAAGCGGCATTTGGATAGGTACATGGATGGGTGCTTAATCTAGGATAGAAGTTCGGCACAACATCGTGGGCCGAAGGGCCTGTTCTGTGCTGTATTGTTCTATGTTCTATGTTCTATACCTAATCAAACCTTGCCTCTCCATCTGGAGCTTAATTCTCCAAGAATTTTCTCCAAGTTTCTTTGCCATATATGTGAGATCACTGGCCCATAATTGGTTTCTCTCAATCACCCTTCTTGAAAAGTGGAACCACATTAGTCGTCCTCCAGTCCGCCAGCATGTCCTTTGTGGCAGAGAAGAATTATAATTTTGAGGCAGAACCCCATAATATTTTTCCCCTTTCTCCCCTCTTGATATTCTCCCCTGCGGTAGAGCAGACTGGAGACATGTAGTAGAGTGGGTTGAGGCCAAGTGATGCAGGGACGGCTTCCAGTGGACTGGAAGCTGTAGCAGATTGGAGACAGTGAATGGGCTGGAAGCCTGAGCATACTGGGGATGGTCAGTGGACCGGGGACTTGAGTGGATTAGGGACAGCCAGTGGACTGGAGGCCCGAGAGATATGGGGGTGGCTAGTGAACTGGGGGCCTGAGCAGATTGGGTTTGGCCCGTGGACTGGAGACCCAAGCAGATTGGGGACAAACAACAGGATGGAGGCTGGAGTGGAACAGAATGATTGTTGGACTGGGACTGATGTGGACAATCAGCAGCTTGCATGTCCAGGCAGACCTTGTGCGCTCATTTACTGAAAGACTGTATTGATTATATTTTTAATTTTATTCTCATTTTCCTAACTTATATTATGAACAGCTGTAACTATTGTAACTTTTCTTTCCTTTTCCCTTTATTTCTGTATTTTGTAGTGAAGGTGGGGGGTGGTGGGGCAGCATGGTGGCTCAGTGGTAAGCACTGCTGCCTCACAGCGCCAGGGACCCGGGTTCGATTCCAGCATCAAATGACTGGCTGTGTGGAGTTTGCACATTTTCCCCATGTCTGTGTGGGTTTCCTGCAGATTTTTCGGTTTCCTCCGACAGTCCAGAATTGTGCAGGTTAGATCAATTGGCCATACTAAATTGCCCAAGGTGTTGTGTACATTTGCTGCATTAATCAGGGTTAAATATGGGGAATGGGTAGTGGGTCTGGGTGGGTTACTCTTCGGAGGGTCAATGTGAACTTGTTGGGCCGAAGGGCCTGTTTCCACACTATAGTGATGCTAAGCTGTGTACCTAGCTACTTTTCTAACAGGATGACATTGTAAACTTTTCACTGTACTTTCATACTTGAATACAAGTGTCAATAAAAGACATTATAATTCTAATTCTAATTTCCTTGAGATACAAGGTAAAGTGTCTCACATGTGATTAAAACAGTGACTAGGATGCGTGAATGTGATTGTATGCATGAGGGAGTGTCAGCCATATTGGCTATGTGCTGTGAGCAGTGTAGCTTTCTGGCTGCAGTGCTATAACATTGTCAGTGAAAGGTAATGCCTGACTATCAATGCTTGACCCAGTCCACAGCAATCTTTCAAATTCTCAAGGGTGCAAGGGATGCTGGTCTTTTAACAATATGCATTAAGCAGTGAGTTGTTCCAGGAACAGCACATGGCAAGGTGAGACATCATGGGCTTGAGCTAGGTAGTTAATGAGGCATGTTGGTAAATATGACAACAAATCGTATTTGGCCTCACTCATGCTTAGCCAACTCTCATAGGATTCAGCTTGAAATATCAATTGTGTGTCTGGATGAAATTCTTCTTTTAAGGAAAACAAAAATAAACAAAGCTTTTTTTTCCCCATAATTAATGGTAGACTAATGAAATTGTGTGACTGCTAAAAAACATGATTTAGTTATGTGTGAAGAAACAATCAATCTTTTGTTTTTCATTAAAAAATAAATTCCATGATGATTACATGAATCATGGTGATTACATTTCATGATTGCATTGTTGCAGTAACCAGAAACTGCAAGGTTAGCAGAAGCCTTTTGTCTAAACATATTGTTTTTCTCAGATTCATCAGTTATGCAATTTGAGAGATATTTATTCTTTTTTTAAAAGTAACAAGAAGCCAAAGAATGTTACTGTTACACATATATCACCTTTGCCTAAGAATAAGCTGAAGCTGTTCACTTACCATCCTCACAATGATAGCTTACTGTGTCCATTTGTCAGCATTTGCTAATGAAATTTGTCAGGGATTTACATCTATCATTCACTGCGAATATCACTTATTTAGCTACTCTGGCCCATAAGCTTTCTTTTATCCAGAACCATCCCTCTCTACGTCTCCAGTTCCCTGACAGAAAGGTGTGTCCATTTCATTTTTTTTTTGGAATTTATTTTCTTCTGATAAGCATTTTCATGCTTGCTGAGTGAAACACCAGTTTAGACAGATTATTTCAAGAACAATTTCAATGCGAGTTTTGAAAGGATTGGTAGCTCAGGTTGAGATTTTGGATGTAAGTTTGCTCGCTGAGCTGAAAGGTTCATTTCCAGACATTTTGTTGCCTTATTAGGTAACATCTTCAGTGGACCTCATGCGAAGCAATGCTGAAAATCCTGCTTTCTATTTTTATGTTTGGGTTTTTTTTGGTTTAGTGATGTCATTTCCTGTGGTGAAGTCACTTCCTGTTTCTTTTCTCAGGGGATGGTAGATAGGGTCTAACTCAATGTGTTCATTGATAGAGTTCCCAGTTGGAATGATTTGCTTCTAGGAATTCTCATGCGTTTCTTTGTTTGGCTTGTCCTAGGATGGATGCGTTGTCCCAGTCGAAGTGGTGTCCTTCCTCATCCATATGTGAGAATACTAGTGAGAGAGGGTCATGTCTTTTTGTGACTAGTTGGTGTTCATGTATCCTGGTTGCTAGTTTTCTGCCTGTTTGTCCAATGTAGTGTTTGTTACAGTCCTTGCATGGTATTTTGTAAATGATGTTAGTTTTGTCTGTATAGGGCCTTCCAAGTTCATTAGCTGCTGTTTTAGTTTTTGATGGGTTTGTGGGCTACCGTGATGCCAAGGGGTCTGAGTAGAGTAGTTAAAGTTGAAAGCATATCATAGATGATCTGGTGATGAGAAAAAAAAACTGTTCAAGAGTGCTTCTGGATATATTAAACATTTAAATAAATTTCAGTGGCAGGCATCTTGTTGCACTGTGGTAGTATCTCACCTCTGAGCCAAGAGGCTTTGGTTCAAGTCACACATACTCCAGAGGGGTGTAATAGCTTCTCTGAACAGGTTTGCCTCAAAAGTGTCTAAAATAAAAGATACATGTCACAGCTGTCTTGTGGTGCAGTTGTATGTCCCTACACCTCAGCCAGGAGGTCCAGGTTCATGTCCCACTTGCTCTATAGGTGTGTTATAACATCAAAATTTCATAGCAGAGGGTGTCTTGTGGCACAGTGGTGGTGTTCCTTCCTCTGGGTCACAAGTTCCTGGTTTCAAGTTCAACATGCTTCAGAAGTGTGTTACAGTAAGCCTAGACAAGTTGATTAAAATATCTAGAGTGCAGAGCCCTTGTAGCTCTTATGGGGCATTAGCAGTGCTCCTCTAATGTTCCTACCTTTAAGTCCCACACGCTCCAAGGGTATGTAATAAAACCTCTGATAGATTGACTCGAGAAGATCTAAACTTCACAACTGTTCAGTCTTATTGTCAAGAAGGTACTCAGTGGTGCTGTTTCCTCACTATCATTTTACTCATTCAAAAACTTGTCAAGTAAGCATTTTTAAAGCCAAAACCTGTAAGATTTACTTTAACAACTGACTGTTGGATAACTCGATAGACAAGGAATCATCTCATTTTTTTTGGAAAATAATAAGCAAGTATATTATCATTTCATTAAATCCCTTTGCTATTGTTTTGATTTTAGTATTGGAGAATACATTGAAAATGTTGTGCTGCACTGACTTTATTGATCCTTTGAGTGCTGCGTAAGCAAAAACAAAAAAGGATTCTTCTATGCACAAGTATTCTATTTTTTTTTGTTTTACTGTTAAAACCTTCAGTGTATCGAAGGTAAATTTAATGATCCAGGGAACTATGATCAGACAGATAATGGATTAGAGATAGAGCTGCGACATTGCAATGTTAATATCCAATATTTTTGATATCTGTCTGGAGACACAGGATAGCTGATTTTTACTCTGCTTTAATTTACTTGTTTTTTTTCACAAAGTTATTTTCTCGACACTTTTGTGAAACTTGTCAGAAGATGATGCCAGGACAGATGTGAAATGTAATCTGCTGTAAGTGGGTCACTAAAACAGAAAGTCAGGAAATCCAGTTGAAAGATTGCTTCTTAAAGGAAGCCTGCAACTTGTGAATAATAAAGTGTGTTTACTCCAAATGTATTATTACTTTAATTTTTGTGCGAAGATACATGTTCTCTTTAGTGCTACTTAACGGAAATAACTTAAAAAAGAAATAACACAGCAACATCAAATTGGCTCAAAAGATGTGACAATGCAAGTAAATGTCACATTGTTCCCAGGGCATGGCTACAGTGCAGAACAAAAAATGTAATGTGCTCAACAGGACAGACAATGTGGACTTACTTTTCATGTCAGTCTTATACGTCACAAGACACTGTTTCACTCTATTTCAACCCCAATACTATGAGTCTTTCCTTACATCTTTGCCCCTGCCTCAGCTTGCATTATGATGTGAATGGAAACGGTTCTTATTTGTAGAGAGCGTATCCATAATGAGAGATGATCAGGCTGGAAGGCATGCATAATACGGTGTGTGGGGATTTTCACTCATTTTTATCTCTCTCAGAGGATTGAAATGGAAGGAATTAAATTGCTCTTGGGGTAGTAAGGCAAGCAAGTATAAGTGAATTTGTAACTCAATATGTGTTATATGATTTTCTTCTCCATTTCTTTCAAATAGATTGCAACTATGACTGCTGATGTTCTGTTATCTATTTTGAGCTATCATGCAAAGTCCTTTTCGATTGCTAGATTTTAGGGGACCACACTATAAAAGAAAGATGATCTTGGCACACCTACAGTTGTTCAATGCATTATCAATTGGGTATCTGTAGCACATGTCAGGGAGTACTCAGAGGATAGTACCTACTACTAAGGGGCTTTGCAACACAGCATCAAAAAAACATGTGCAGTGTAGTAAAACAGCATGTATGTGGAGACTTCAACAGGTTTCTTCATTAAGCTGTGGCACCATTATAGCATCTCTTAGAAATGGCCATATTAACACCTTGGCTGAATCATGTGCTCCAACTTTGGAAGTCTGAGACTGAATTAATAAAGGATTCTGTGGATTCATGGATCATCTATAATTTCCTACAGGTGATTGGAGAAATGTTTCATGTCCTGACAGCAGTTGCAGAGATGAAATGAGAATAGATTATGTTGCTGTTACCTAATTTGATATCACATATAACCTCTTTCCACACTATCAAAGCACTGACCATTCTGATGTCAGAAAGCTCACAAAGTCAGAGTACCACAGCAGCTATCAAGTTGCTACATTCTATAAACCTCATCCAAACTTCCATTGACGATAAACCTTCAAGAGCTCTTAACTGAACCACACCAATCTTCAAAAGCCACAATAGAATAGTTTAAAAGAGTACTTAAGACACTTAAGGCACAAGGAGTGTTAGGCAATTGCATTGTCATGGAAAATCCTTTCAATAGTCTCTATGTTAAACATGTCAGATTCTATGCAGTATCAATTGTCATTTTCAATGGGTTCTGGTGCATAATATTGGCATAGTAGAGTGAGCAATGGAGCAGTATACATGTATTGCTGTTGGACCACGAGGAATCTGTGCCACCATTAATAACAACCCACCACTATAAATGAGTGTAAAGGTGTGAAAGGGTTCATCCTAAGTGTTGCCTGAAGCACTACCCACTATGATGATGTTATATGAACTGGGCTCAAGAACAGTTTAGGATATTGAAGGAGGAGGATCTATCACCTGGGTCTTCCTCATAATCTTGGTAACAACGTCATTCATAACATTGTAACTTCTACATAGTTCTATCATGCAATAATTCCTTTTCCAGCATTACCTGAGACCAAGCAGGCCCTGTTGATTCATAGCCTGAAAGAGAGTGATTGCAGCAAATCTGCCTTTTTCATGACCAATAGACAATAGACAATAGACAATAGACAATAGATGCAGGAGTAGGCCATTCTGCCCTTCGAGCCTGCACCGCCATTCAATATGATCATGGCTGATCATTCCTAATTAGTATCCTGTTCCAGCCTTATCTCCATACCCCTTGACTCCACTATCTTTAAGAGCTCTATCCAATTCTTTCTTAAAATAATCCAGAGACTGGGCCTCCACTGCCCTCTGGGGCAGAGCATTCCACACAGCCACCACTCTCTGTGTGAAGTAGTTTCTCCTCATCTCTGTCCTAAATGGTCTACCCCGTATTTTTAAGTTGTGTCCTCTGGTTCGGCACTCCCCCATCAACGGAAATATGTTCCCTCCTGCCAGAGTGTCCAGTCCTTTCATAAGCCTATACGTTTCAATCAGATCCCCTCTCAGTCTTCTAAACTCAAGGGTATACAAGCCCAGTCGCTTCAGTCTTTCCGTGTAAGGCAATCCTGCCATTCCAGGAATTGACCTCGTGAACCTACGCTGCACTCCCTCAATAGCCAGAATGTCTTTCCTCAAATTTGGAGACCAGAACTGTACACAGTACTCCAGGTGTGGTCTCACCAGGGCCCTGTACAGCTGCAGAAGCACCTCTTTGCTTCTATACTCAATCCCTCTTGTTATGAAGGCCAGCATGCTATTAGCCTTCTTCACGACCTGCTGTACCTGCATGCTTGCCTTCATTGACTGGTGGACAAGAACACCCAGATCTCTCTGAACAGCCCCTTTACCTAATTTGATACCATTGAGGTAGTAATCTGCCTTCCTGTTCTTGCCACCAAAGTGGATAACCAGACATTTATCCACATTAAACTGCATCTGCCATGCATCTGCCCACTCACCTAACTTGTCCAGGTCACCCTGTAATCCCCTAACATCCTCATCACATTTCACCCTACCACCTAGCTTTGTGTCATCAGCAAATTTGCTAATGTTATTGCTGATACCATCTTCTATATCATTTACATATATTGTAAAAAGCTGCGGTCCCAGCACGGATCCCTGCGGTACCCCACTGGTCACTGCCTGCCATTTTGAAATGGAGCCTTTAATCACTACCCTTTGTTTCCTATTAGCCAACCAATTCTCTATCCAATCTAGTACTTTGCCCCCAATCCCGTGCGCCCTAATTTTACTCACTAACCTCTTGTGTGGGACTTTATCAAAAGCTTTCTGAAAGTCCAGGTACAGTACATCCACTGGATCTCCCTCGTCCATCTTCCGAGTTACATCCTCAAAAAATTCAAGAAGATTAGTCAAGCATGATTTCCCCTTCATAAATCCATGCTGACTCTGTCCTATCCTGTTACTATTATCCAGATGTGCCGTAATTTCATCCTTTATAATAGACTCCAGCATCTTTCCCACCACTGAGGTCAGACTAACTGGTCTATAATTTCCTGCTTTCTCCCGCCCACCCTTCTTAAAAAGTGGCACAACATTAGCCGCCCTCCAATCCTCAGGAACCAACCCCGATTCTATTGAACTCTGGAAAATAATCACCAGCGCATCCACGATTTCCCGAGCCACCTCCTTCAGTACCCTGGGATGCAGGCCATCAGGTCCCGGAGACTTATCAACCTTCAGACCTAACAGTCTCTCCTAATAGTTGGGGGTGGGATGGTGGTGGTGGTGGTGGTGGGGAGGGGGGGTGGTGTGGTGTTGGTGCAGGGAGGTGATGGCCTAGTGGTATTATCACTAAAGACCCAGGTTTGCTGCCATATGTTTATCCATACTTTGAGCACTTTGACTGGTTTATATATTAAAACACATTACACAAACTCTCTTCTCTTGTCAGTGAAGCAGACAAAGGGACACAGAATTCAGTTTGTGGTTCAATTAAATTTTATTAACAAAATATTCCTCATTTAAAAGCTCTGTGAGCATTTCCCAAATTCCTGCAATATTTGCTCTCTATCTATCTCTATTTGTTTGAGAATGGATATTGCCCACAACAATTCATGTGTGTGAGCTGGGCCATTGGAATCTCCTTCCACTCTGCTGAAGGGTCGGCTCTCTTCAAAAAAAAGATGGGTCTACAGATCAGGGTATATCTACTCCTATATCTTCTTGATCTTCCATCAAGTATTTTTGGAGCATTAGGATCTTTTCTGGGTCCTGTTCAAAAGGGAAGGGATTAATCTGAACTGGAGGGGCACCAATATCCTGGGAGGGAGACTTGCTATTTCTATTAGGGAGCCTTTAAACTAGTTGAGGGTGTGGGGAGTCAGAAATCATAAGTAGCAGTGAGAATAGAGAGACAGATGAGGATAGTTCTGAAGTTAAAGAGAGTGAGTTAATTAGACAAGGTAGGCAAGAGAATGTCAGAGAACAAGATAGTTCTGAAGAATTAAACTGCATTTTTTTAATGCAAAAGGTCTGACAGGTAAGGCAGATGAGCACAGCATATGTATTGGAACATGGGACTGGGACATCATAGCTATAACAGAAAAGTGGCTGAGGGGAGGACAAGACGGACAGCTCAATATTTCAGGGTTTAGATGCCATAGGAAGGATAGAATTGGAGGCAAGAGAGATGGGGAAGTGGTGTTTTTGATTAGGGAAATTATTACTGCTGCACTTAGGATATTTCTGAGGGATCATCAGGCAACATCTGAGGAGCAGGAGAATCGATATTTTGGTTATAAGCCCTTCATCAGCGATAGTCCTGATGAAGGGCTTATGCCCAAGTTGTTGATTCTCCTGCTCCTCAGATGTTGCCTGACTTGCTGTGTTTTTCCAGTGCCACACTTTTTGATGAGAATGATAGGGTTGTAAGAGTAGGGGATTTTAGTGTTTTAAACATATTGTTAAATGTGTTCAAGAAAATATGTAGATGTACCTATGAGAGAAGGAGCAAAACTTGACCTTCTCTTGGGAAATTAAGCAGGCAAGCGACTGAAGTATTAATGGGGGTGCATTGATCATAAGTCTATTATTCTTAAAATAGTTATGGAAAAGGATAGACCTTGTATAGGAAGTTCTTAATTGGAGTAAAGCAAAGGAATCTTGCTTAATTTGCATGAGACAGAACTTTCAAAATTTGATTGGAGTTGACTGTTTGTAGGTAAAGGGATGGCTGGCAAATGGGAGGTTTTCAAAAGTTAGAAAACAAGAGTACAGAGGCATTATTTTCCTGTTAGAAATGAAGGATAAGGCTGCTAGGAGTAGAGAACGGTGGATAAATAATGATATTGAGGCTTTGGTCAATAATAAGAAGGAGGCCTATGTTTGGTATAGAAGCTGGGATCAATAGGCTGGGCCTGTTTACCCCGGAGTGTCGGTGGCTGAGGGGAATAGAGGTTTATAAAATTATGAGGGGCATAGATAGGATAAATAGACAAAGTATTTTCCCTAGGGTGGGGGAGTCCAGAACTAGAGGGCATAGGTTTAGGGTGAGAGGGGAAAGATACAAAAGGGACCTAAGGGGCAATGTTTTCACACAGAGGGTGATGCGTGTATGGAATGAGCTGCCAGAGCAAGTGGTGGAGGCTAGTACAATTGCCACATTTAAGAGGCATTTGGATGGGTATATGAATAGGAAGGGTTTGGAGGGATATGGGCCGGGTGCTGGCAGTTGGGACTAGATTGGATTGGGATATTTGGCCGGCATAGGCAGGTTGGACCGAAGGGTCTGTTTCCATGCTGTACATCTCTATGACTCTATGACTCTATTTATATAAACAATTTGAGTGAGAATGTAGGAGGAATGGTCCATAAGTTTGCAGATGACACCAAGTTTGGTGGTATAGTCAACAGTGAGTAAGGTTATCTAAGACTACAAAGTCATCTTGATCAATTGGGTCAATGGGTTGAGGAGTAATAGATAGAGTTTAATTTTGATAAATTTGAGATTTTGCATTTTGGTAAGACAAACCAGGCCAGGGCTTATACAGGTAATGGTAAGGTGCTGGGTAGCATTGTCAAACAGAGAGATCTTGGGGTTCAGGAACATAGTTCTTTGAAAGTTGTATCACAAGTAGACAGGAGGGTTAAGAAGGTGTTAAGTATGCTTGCCTTCACTGCTCAGATGGTTGAGTGTAGGAGTTGGGATATCACATTGAGGTTGTACAGGATGTTGGTGAGACCACTTTTGGAGTACAGTGTACTATTTCAGTTGCCCTGCTGCACTAAGGATATGATTAAATTGGAAGGGGGTTCAGAAAAGATTTACCAGGATGTTGCAGGGACAGGAGGGTTTGAGTTATTAGAAGAAATTATATAGGCTGTGACTTTGAATGTAGGAAGGTAAGGGTTAGCCTGATCAAGGTTTGTAAAATCATGATGGGCATAGATAAGATGAATAGCAAAGATATCTTCCATAGGGTGGAAAAGTTCAAAACTAGGGGGCATATTTTTAAGGTGAAAGGAGAAAGATTTAAAATGAAGCTAACATCAACATCTTCACACAAAGGATAGTTAATATGTGGAATGATCTACCAGCGGAAGTGACAGATGCAGGTACAGTTTCAACATTTAAAAGACATTTGGACAGGTACATGAGCAGGAAAGGTTGAGAGGGAAATGGGTCAAATGCAGGCAAGTGGGAATCGTGCTGTTGGGGAACTTGGTTGGAATGGTTGTGTTGGACCAAAGGGTCTGTTTCCATGCCATATCTCTGTGGCTCTATAAGCTTTTTTTGAGCATTGTTCCCTCAAAGCTGCTCAAATGCAAGGTTCTATGCACAGTGATTGGTTTCAGCTGTCGACTTTGACATTAACATTCCTTTCCAGAAATCACGATTGTTAACAAACCTTGGAGGTCCATGTAACAGTAAGAAAATTAGCAGGAATGTTGCTCATCATCATTAATCATCACATAACTCTGCAGCTCGATGAATGTTGCTGAGGGGATAGTTTCCAGTTGGGTGTTTTTATTAGCCCTCGCCCAGGCCATTCCTGAATGTTCTGTGGCTTTGGCCAATGGGATCATAAAGGTGGTTCAAAGCATGCGATGTGGTCGAGCTAACACCTCCACTGTTGTTGTGCCGGGGAAACACTGGCTGGAAGTCAAGGTGCCAGAAAGTCTGATCGAAACTTCTCCAATACACAACCCTCAGGCTGGATGTAACTGGTTCCCCTGAAACGTTGTGACCACTGTTCTCTACAGCTGATAGCTGCAGGCTGCTGTTTAATTGAATTTGATTAATGTTCGGTCAAGCCCAATTTCTCTGGCTGTGGGTCAATTTTGAATTCCCAATTTTGGTCGTATGACCACAGTTCCTTTTGTTGACCACTTGAAGTGTCTAGTGAAAATAGGGTCACAGGCTCACACAATGTTGCCATGCAGGAACATATCAAGTCTTAGATGGATAGCCTAACTCCATAAGTATTGTACATAGAAAACAATATCCTATATGCTGATTATCTTCCTTATGTGCATCAATCAGCTGAGCAGTACTGTGTACAGATGCTACCAGACCTGCTGAGTTTCTCTGGCAATTTCTGTTTCAAAATTGGCACTGTTGACCATCAAGGTTAGGATGGTGTCCCCAGATTCCATGACTTACCTCTCCCAGACTGTCAGTGTCCAATATGTCTATGGAAATAGTCAAATATATACCCAGAGCCAGCACCGTACAGATAACATTGTTTGACTCCTTTATTCTCTGGTCTGGCTTACCAAGTCCCTCTGACAAACATGCCGACTGTTCCTGTGCCTGTCTGCACATTTTGAGGGAGTAACTAATGATTGAGACCATGAGAACTTCTGCCTGGAGCTGATTAGGTACTTGTTTCTGGCAATCCTTTGAATGCCACTGGCCCTGCAGGGGCTTCTTCCTTGACTAGCTACAGATGCAGGTCTGTCATGTGCTCTCAAGATTGTGTTCCCAAATGTAATCAAGAGTAGTCATTGAGGTGAATATCTGTAAGCTGGTGCAGGGAGAAGCTTTGCTAGTGCATCATCTAAGGGTTCAGTAGCTTCCAACTCAGAGGGGAAGATGGAACTGAAGGTGTCTGTTATTGGCCCTTTCCAGAATCATTTGGTTGCTGCTAGTATGTGCATAAGGGAAGAGGGGTAACTAGATGTTTAAACAGGATACAACCTTGTGCTGGTTATGAATGAATCAGCACCAGTGTTAATCGGAGAACAGCGCAGCAAAGATAAGGTAAAGGTAAAGTCACCATAGTCCCAGAGGACCATAAGGCTGCTCACTCATTACAGAGAGATGGCAGGTGTTGGTTTAACCTGAGGGTCACCCTAGTTGAGAGTCATGGTGATCTCAGCCGGTGAAGGAATTAAATCCAGGCTATTGGCATCACTGCATTGTAAACCAGCTGTTCAGCCAACTGAACTCAGCACAATGCCACTGACTGGATTGCTTTGCCATTGAAGTCTCCCTATCTTTGTAAAAGTGTTTGTGCTCTTCTCCAGCAATTTTGAGAATCTTCTTCTCTTACAGAGTGAAGAACCTGTTGTCTGCCACCACCGCCTCTGTCCTCTTGACCTGGTTGGGGCCAATCTTTCCTTCAGTAAGACAAAGGGAGGGATTGTACAGAATGGAAATGGAGAAAAAAGTGGTTGGTGGTGATGCATGAGCAGGGGAGGTTGTGAGTGTCCTTGGTGAGTGAGTAGGAACCATTATTAGTTTGGGAGAATAATGTGGGTGAGAGGCATTGAATGAATCATGATAAGAATTGTAGTCCATGAGTTTTGGGGAGATGCATGCATCGTGGCAGAGTTAGAGTGGTGATCCTGTGAGTGTGACATAGCAAAGAGAATTTGGAGGCTCTTACCCTTGCAGAGGGCAGATTAACTTTTCTTGTATTGAAGGGTATTCCATCTGACCCAGAATACAGCACTGACCTATGCTGCAATTGGTGTCCATGGCTGCCTTTTGGGGTCTAAAAGGAAACTACTAGCCTTCCTCACACTACTCTGTCCGTCAGCAATTCCAGGTCCCTATCCAGGAAATGAGGTGTGAGCTTTCCTTCCATTTTTGTGATAATATTCAATCACCACAGTGTGAGGAGCAGTTCCTGGCTAGCTTCCTTGAAATGGTGTGTAGCTGGTCTTTAACTATGGCACCAGTAGCGTTAACAGTGGTGCATTCCCAGTTATGGTACACATTTCTGCCTTTTAGGCTGCAAATCCACGAGGAGGACATTCAAGAGTGGAATTGCATAATTAATCAGATGAAGAGCAGAAGATTGCTTCCAGCCACGGTGGACTGGGCACCATGAATATATCTTGAGAAAATACTTTAAAACAGAAAAATCAGCCCTCTACCTAACACCTCCTCCAGTACAGTCTCAATTTGCAACATTATTAACTAAAAATACTTACGAAACATTAATACTTGAAAGCATAGAAGTAAAGTCTTGCCATTTACCTGAGTGTGTTTCCATCCCACTATTGCTCCTAAGAGTCTACTGCTCACAGATTGAATCCTCACAGCTTTCCGTGAACTGGTCTTTTGTAGTGGTGGAAGATAGTGATCACCTGTAAACTGATCTCAAATCATGCTTTCAGCAGCTGAAATGAAAGTAGTAGGAATAGTCATCTCATTCCAAATCTTTTGATACTGAAAGCACTAGTTGCCTTGAGGCTGCTGTGTCAGTATGAAGTCCTTTTGACTGAGTCCTGATTTGTCTTATTTGTCTCATGATATTTTCTGTTGACAATGGAGCACTGCTGAAAGCTAGATTTGCACCATCTTAAAAGAGCTGATAGGTCTGACCAACCCACTGCATTAACAGCATGATAATACCTTGAGCTTCCTGCACCAAGTTTTCAAGTTTAGGATAACATCAGGAAAATGGTGGAGTAGGGAGATTCCCTTCTTCATACAGCTTGTACAGGACTGAATGATTGACAAAACTCTTGAGCGATTGATCCTTACACTGGAAATTTTGCTGCTTAACGTGTCAGGTCTACATCTACAGTTGCTGAGAAACATTCTCGATCAGAAAATGATAAAAGAGGAACTTCATTATTGAACATTGTTCACTTCTGACAATGTGTCTGGAACACTAGACAAAGGTCAAGGAATTTCCGGCCTTTCAAGCAAAAATAAAATGTCATTCTCATGCTTCATCATTTCTGAAAGACTTTCGTGGATATGCGGACTTAGTTATCAATAATTTTGTACAATACCATCAAGCTCAAATTCTATTTGTTGCCAGTTGAAAAATCATTGTGAAAACCTTTCTTTATTGAGTTGAAATAACTGGAATTTCTGTCACATCTTCAACAAGAACCCATCAACAACAAAGCATTGAATCATCTGGCTAGAAAATTCAGTAGTCTGGAAAAACCATGGGAAATCTTCACAATATCATCTATCTTCCTTTGACATAAGCTTATATTTTTGGAGTGGCAGAGTTAATTCCACACAAAGTTGAGTGTAGTTATTCTCTTGGCATGGAGTTTTAGCTGGCATGAAATGCCTAGTTTTAGAAGACATAATTGGGCATGTTTGCTGATTCAACAAGGATTTGTTTGATTTTATATGTCACAGATAGTCCCTAAATAACTATTAGTATTGTATGAAGACAACCTGTTAACTGAAAGGGTGTGTCCTTTGATCTTGATGATTTAATGGTTAAAGATGTATAATGTCAAGCCAAGCTAAAAAGCCAGTACTAGCTTCCTGAATAAGAAAAAGTGTAGTATTAAAATTCTTGACCTTTAAGGTTACTGATCAGAAAAATCCTTGTCCAAATCATCAACTTCTGCTGTTTGGGTAAAAACATCCAATCAACCCTATACTCCATCAACCAAGGATAAAGGATATTTGCCCTTCTTTCCACCTCTTCCAGCAGATCTTCATGACAATATCTGAAAGTTTTGTGCATGCTCCCTGTCGGAGTGCAAACCTCCCTCTCTCTAACCAGGGATAAAGACTCAGGAGACAGGCAGGACTCAGGCAAGTAGCAGACTTTTATTCAAGCAACAACCAGTTAATGCAGGGAGAGGGCTAAAGGTCTTCCGTGAATCTTGCTTTGACAAGAGAACTAAATCATTCCCTTAGTCTACAGCTCAGATTGGAAGAGAGATCAATGATGCACTCTGATCTTTACAGTGAAATACAGCATTTTTATACATTTTGTGCTACAATAAAAATATAAAGCACAGTCACTGTGAACTTCCCCCTTATTCCATACATCCAATCCTGTGAAACACCTAATCAATGACAGACATTCCTATGGACAATCTCAGGTTCCCATGATCTCATGGTTTTTAACAGTCATTGTAATCTCCAGGCCTTAGGACCATTCTATACATCATATTAGCTAGTTATTGGTTATACTCATTCAGGTCTGTGTCAGGCTTGCTTACCTCTAAGGGTTACTTGAATTCTGTTATTCATTATATTCCATGCACTGTCTCTATCAAATTCTGTTATTCTTCTTATACTTGCCACTTTCTCAATTATGCATATAAGAAAATACAAAAGACAGTTATTTTTAACTAATTGCTATAAGATTTGTAGTACTAGACAATAGACAACAGACAATAGGTGCAGGAGTAGGCCATTCTGCCCTTCGAGCCTGTACCACCATTCAATATGATCATGGCTGATCATCCTTAATCAGTATCCTGTTCCTGCCTTATCTCCATAACCCTTGACTCCACTATCTTTAAGAGCTCTATCCAATTCTTTCTTAAATGAATCCAGAGACTGGGCCTCCACTGCCCTCTGGGGCAGAGCATTCCACACAGCCACAGCCAAAATTTCCATTATGAAGCTTGTGGTACTTTTTAACTGCTAAAATGAGAACAATCTATTTCATTCAGAATGTGCCAGGCATCTTTTTAGAGATAAAAAAAGCATTTGTCAATCCTAATTAACTTGCACATCTAGGTTTAAATGCTTTTCCCCTAATGCCCCTATTATACTCTGGCTATATGTGTATCTATAGTTATGTTGAATTCTATTTCTATGATTATCTGAAGAATCTTTAACACAAACCTATTTCTAAATATTGTGAATAACTTCTAAGAAACAAGTGATTACTACAAAATAACTCTGGCTGTTATTTTCATAGCTGCATAATGAGTTCAGCTGACTGGATCATGGACTGAGATTTACACCCTGACTCTAACTGCTGCTGTCACCTAATGGGACAACAGCCTTTCATTAATGAGGCTGGAAGCAATCATTCCTGATGAATTGCTTTTGCCTGAAACATCAATTTTCCTGCTTCTCGGATGCTGCCTGACCTGCTGTGCTTTTCTAGCATCCCATTCTCGACTCTAATCTCCAGCATCTGCAGTCCTCACTTTCGCCTGGAATCAATTATTGTTGCATTTTAATGAACTTATATCTATTCTTAGATATGCTCTTATCAAACTGTCTCAGATGGTAGCTTGTAGGGCTGCCTGATCACCTTGGAGTAGCCCTGTTCAAAGGTACCATAATGTTTCATTTAAATGCTGGAGCAGGCTGTTTAATCCTGTTTCAAGCATGGGCTGCCCTTACGTTCCCTTCCACGGTCATCCAATGTTGATCTTCATAGAGTGCAAAGTTGCGAATGATCTGATCATTACTAAATGGTTCAGTACTGCCCTTCAGAGAAGACCTACAGTAATGTTCTTGACTCTGAATTAGTCTCTGACATGGCCTAGCAAATCATTCAGTTATATGAATCGCTGCAATCTCAAAGAAGTGAAACCAGATGGATCACTTGGCATCGACCTAGGCACTAGAAGAAAGCAATGGCAGAAATAGCCATGTCAACCCTGCAAAGTCACTGCACTAACATCAGGGGGCTAGTGCCAAAACTGGGAGAGCTTCTCACAGACAATAGCCTGACATAGTCATATTTATGGAATCATGCCTGATAGACAACGCCCCAGACACCACCATCACCATCCCTGGATATGTCTCACCTGCAGGACATATCCAGCAGAAATGTCAGGGATATAGTTGGGAGGGAATTTTCCTGAGAGTCCTCAACATTGACTCAGGACCCCATGAAGTGTCTTGGCCTCTGGTTAAACATGGGCAAGGAAACCTCCTGCTGATTACCAGCGACCATCATCCCTCAGCTGATGAATTGGTACTCCTCCATGTTGGACAATACTTAGAGGAAGCACTGAGAATGGCAAGGGCACAAAATGCATTCTGATTGGGGGACTTCATTGTCCACCACCAAGAGTGGCTCAGCAACAGCACTACTGATTGAGCTGGTTGGCTCCTAAACAACATAGCTGTTAGACTGGGTCTGTGGCAAGAGGGAAAAGCATACTTGACCTCACCCTGTTCCTTACTAATCTTCTAGCTGCAGATGCATCTGTCCATGACTGGTAAGAGCAACCACTGCAAAGTCCATGTGGAGATGAAGTCCTGCCTTCACATTGAGAATAACCTCCATTGTGTTGTGGAGCACTATCACTGCACTTTGAACAAACCTAGCAACTCAAGCCTGGGCATCTATAAGATGCTGTGGGCCATCAACAACAGCACAATCTGCAACCTCATGGACCAGCATATCCCCGACTCAACCATTACCATCAAGTCAGGGGATCAACCCTGGTTCAGTGGAGAGTGCAGGAGGGCATCCCAGAAGCAGCACCAGATATACCTGAAGATGAGGTGTTGGCCTGGTGAAGCCACCAAACAGGACCACTTACATGCCATACAGGATGAGTAGCAAGGGCAAGACAGAGCTAAGCAATCCCACAAAAAAAGGCTCTGATCTAAGCTCTGCAGTCCTTCCACATCCCAGTTGTGAATGTTGGTGGACAATTAAGCAACTCACTGGAGGAGGAGGCTCCACAAATATTCCCATCCTCAGTGATGGAAGAGCTCAGCAAAAGATAAGACTGAAGCTTTACAGTAATCTTCAGCCAGAAGTGCCGAGTGGATGATTCATCTCGGACGCCTCCAGTAGTCCCCAGCATTACAGAAAATAGTCTTCAGCAAAATTGATTCACTCCAACGTGATATCAGGAAATGGTTGGAGTCATTGGATACTGCAAAGGCTATAGACCCTGAGAATATTCTTGGAAATGTACTGAAGACTTGTGCTCCAGAATTTCGCTGCTCCCCTAGCCAAACTGTTCCAGTACAGTTACAACACTGGCATGTACCTGACAATGTGGAAAATTGCTCAAGTATGTCTTGCACATAAAAAGAAGGATAAATCCAACCAGGTCAATTACTCCCCAATCAGCCTACTCTTAACCATCAGTAAAGTGATGTAAGGTGTCATCAATAGTGCTATCAAGCTGCACCTGCTCAGCAATAACATGCTCAGTGGTGCCCAGTTTGGGTTCCACCAGGGCCACTCAGTTCCTGACCTCATTACAGTCTTGGTTCAAACATAGACAAATAACCTTAATTCCAGAGGTGAGGTGAGAGTGACAGCCCTTGACATCAAGACTGCATTTGACTGGGTGTGGCATCAAGAAGCCCTAGCAAAACCGAAATAAATGGGCAAACTCTCTGCTGTTAACAGTCATATCGTAAGCATAGGAAGATGGTTGTGGTTGTTGGACGTCAGTCTTCTCAGCTCCAGGACATTCTGTACGGGTTTCTCAGGGTAGTTCCTAGGCCTAACCATCCTCAGCTGCTTCATCAATGACCTTTCCTCCATCAATAAGGTCAGAAGTGGGGATGTTTACCAATGATCACACAATGTTCAGCACCATGGGGCAGCATGGTGGCACAGTGGTTAGCACTGCTGCCTCACAGCACCAGAGACCCAGGTTCATTTCTCGCCTCAGGCAACTGTCTGTGTGGAGTTTGCACATTCTCCCCGTGTCTGCGTGAGTTTCCTCCGGTTTCCTCCCACAGTCCAAAAATGTGCAAGTTAGGTGATTTGGCCATGCTAAATTGCCCGTAGTGTTAGGTGAAGAGGTAAATGTAGGGGAATGGGGCTGGGTGGGTTGCTTTTCGGAGGGTTAGTGTTGGGCCGAAGGGCCTGTTTCCACACTGGAAGTAATCTAATCTAATCTAAACCATTCATGACTCCTCAGATACTGAAGCAGTCCATATTCAAATGCAACTAATTTTGGACAATATTCAAGCTTGGGCTGACAAGTGGCAAGTAACTTTCATGCCACAGAAATATCAGGCTATGACCATCACCAATCAGACAATTTAACCACTGCCCCTTGACACTCAATGGTGTTACAATCACTGAATCCCCCACTGTTAACATCCTGGAGGTTATCATCAACCAGAAACCCACTGGACTCACCATATAAACATTGGGGCTACAAGTGCAGGTCAGAAGCTAGGAATACTGTGGCAAGTAACTCATTTCTTGACACCCCAAAATCTGTCTAATATCTCCAAGGCACAAGTCAGGAATGTGATGAAATACTCCCCACTTGCTTGGATGGGTGCAGCCCCAACAGCACTCAAAAAGCTTGACACCATCCAAGATAAAGCATCCCGCTTGATTGGCATTACATCCACATATATCCACTCCCTCCCCCATTGACGCTCAGTAGCAGCAGTGTGTACTATCTACAAGATGCACTGCAGAAGTTTGTTAAAGATCCTCAGTCAGCACCTTCCAAACCCATAACCACTTCCATCTACAAGGACAAGGGCAGCAGATAAATGAGAACACCACCACCTTCACATTCCCTTCCAAGCCAGCCACCATCCTGACATGAAAATATCTCATTGTTCCTTCACTGTCGCTGGGTAAAAATTTTGGAATTCCCTCCATAATAGCATTATGGGTCAACCCAAAGCAGGTGGACTGCAGCGATTCAAGAAGGTAGCTCACCACCACTTCTCATAGACAACTAGAGACAGTCTAGTCAGCCAGTGACACCCACATCTCATAAATGAATTTTTTAAAAAAACCCACAATGCATGTTCTCTGTAAGAGTACAGGCTTGTTTTAATTACAGTGCTAGTTACTAATGAACTTGGACTCCCTGCTGAAATGTGCAACTTGATTAACAATCTGGATCATGTTGAATGCATCCAGCAATCATGGAAATGACTAAGTAACAGAAAGTTTGCACTATCCCTGCATTTTAATCAATAGGCATAGGTTAATTGTGCATCATGATATTGCACCCCTTTTTTGAGGTTATCCATTTTTCACACTTTTTTGCTTTTACAGCCTTCCTGGACTGTGCATTTCATGTGACTACAGGACTGCATTGAGTAATTAAATATTTAAAAACTGTCTGTGAACCTTTGCTGTTTGAACCACAAACTCTGAGCTCCTGGTTCAAATAATTGTAGCATTCCCAAAGACATTGGAATTATACATTTTCTTGAACATATTGAATACTACAATATTTCCACCTGACCTTTCTATTCTCAAAGATAAACAATCACGAGTTTGTTAAAACTCCTTATAGGTCAGAGCTTGATAGCTATTTTAGAAATAAACAGGGCTGGAAAAGATCAGCTGGTCCACTGCTGTAAGAGTTTTACTTACATCCTTGTATTGATTTTCTTGCTAATAGCCTGTCCAACTCTCTATTAAGATTACTGATGTTGTCAACCTTGCTCACTTCCTTGAACAGTTTCAAACACTTATCATTGTGTGTGAAATAGTTATGTTTGATTTGCCCAATCAGTTTCTCTCTTCTGAACATAATCCCCTGTTCTCTTGTAATTCTCTAGGACACGTTAAACAGCTTTGCTGTGTTCAGCTTGTCAATTATCTTAAAGATCTTGAAATCTCAATAAGATATCCTGTCAGTCTACTTTTCTCTAATTCTAACAAACCTATGTATTTCTCTTTGTAACTCCAGCTATCTAATTTTAAATGGAATAGGTGACCTACTTTCTAATTTATTTTCCAGTGCCGGGTAACTATATGGCAACCACTGCTTCAACACTAGTCAGGTAGGAATATATAAAAATGCTTTTTAAATGAAATCCCATTTCTTTGATTCCATAAAATGGGCACCCCAAGCCTATTTGCTTATTTTTGATGCTGCACATTGTCCAATTGGTTTTGATAATCTGCTGACTAAATCCCAGTACCGGTTCTCTAAGCTGTACTTTATTGAGAGCTGCAGTGATTTTTTTTCTGCAGTTAATTTCATCTTATTCAGCAGCTGTGGTAGATTGATCCAGCTCCCATTGCAGTAGACAAGGCTGTTTCTAGTTTGTTAATGCATCTTAGAGTCCCACTGATCTATCAAGGTGAGGTCCACACAGATTCCATGGGACAAAGATTTTTTTCACCTAAGGTTTCTTTTTGTTTACATTTCAACCCTCTTTCCAATCTCTGCAACTCATCAGTCTGCTAATAATCTTTTGCAAAACACCATCCCCATATTATTAGTACGAGAAAATGTAGAACACTTTGTTTTTATGTCATTCTATTTCACCCAGTTATATAAAGCATATCAAAGTAAGGTTGCTAGATCTGGCCCTACATTCACTCAACTAGTTAATTCCTGCAACTCCAATTTGATTAGTTATTCTCTGTTTCTAATTCACTTTAATAACTTTCCATTCATACTACCTGATGAGAAAATTGCTTGTTTAATCTAGAGCTGCACCAGTGAAGATGGCATTTTATGAAGAGATACTAAAACTGATGTCCTTACTTCCTCTTAAGCGGATGTGAAAAATATTATTGTCTTTTTATAGATGGACAATGAAATGCCTGAGTGTCCAGACAAATATTTATCCCTCAACTCACATCATTAATAACAAATTCTCAGCTCACTCATCTCATCGTTGTTTATGATGCTGTAATGTGTATACATTGGTTGCCACGTTTGGCTGCTTTATGAAACTTTTCAAGCAAACTAGAAAGTAAATCGTCATTGTTAGATGGGAAAAACAGTTATCTAACACTCTGGATGAAATATCAGCTTTGCAGAGGTGGCTTTGGAGGTGACATGGTGAGGGTTTACTGACGACTGCATGTCAGGTCATCTACCCACCTCTGAGATCTTGTAGGAAGTGGGATTAGATTACTAGTGGCTACTTGTAGTAGCACAAGGGGATAAACCACTGAGGTGACCCAATTGTAAACAGTTCTGCTTCAGAGGTCAAAGCCTCCACTAGTAGGCTGGATTGGAAAGAGTTGATGCCTCCTTAAGAGATCCCCTCTACTCCATCTTGAAGCTACAAGACTCTGAGTGACAGGAGCATCCACAAGCTAACTTGTTAAGAAGGTACCCCTTTGGAAATACTTGATTGGCAATGTTGGCCATTTTTATTTTAATTTGAAAAACCTTTGGTGGGCATTTCCATTTTGAGATGCCCACAGTCTTCCAGTTACATTATCAGTAGCACTCTCTCCCAATGAGGCTATTGGTTAGTTATATCCCCAGACTCCCTGATTTATTTTTGAATCAATCTGTTCAGAGATGTTAATGCATACCTCTGAAGAGGTGGGACTTGAACCCAGGCCTTCTGGCTCAAAGGTATGGTTGCTATCTCAGTGCCACAAGAGGGCCCATCAGATTCTCTGATTGACATTGTTAACTATGCAGCTCATCTGTCATCCTTAATTGGAGAATAAATATGAAAGCAGCTTATTAATTTTCCACTTCTAAGAAAATCATCTGAAGAGATCACAAAACTCACACCACTGGTGTCACAGCCTGGAATTGATCTTTGCTGACTTTGTAAAAGAATGCTAATATATTTATGCAAGTTGCTTGCTGAGCTGGAAGATTTGTTTTCAGATGTTTTGTCACCATGATTAGATAACGTCATCAGTGAGAGTCTCTGGTGAAGTGCTGGTGGTATGTCCCACCTCTTTATTTATAAGTCTTGGTTTCTTAAGGTGGTGATATCATTTCCAGTTCTTCTTATCAAGGGAAGGTAAATGTGTCAATGTGTTTATTGATTGAGTTCTGATTAAAATGTCATGCATCTAAGAACTCTCGTGCGTGTCTTTGTTTCACCTGTCCCAGGATATATGTGTGTTGTCCCAGCCAAAGTGGTGTCCTTCTTGGTTTATATGTATGCAAACTAGTGATAGTAGGTTGTGTCTTTTGGTGGCTAGTTGGTGTTCATGTATCCTGGAGGCAAGTTTCCTGCTTGTTTGTTCGATGTAGTGTTTTTTACAGTTCTTGCATGGTATTTTGGAAGTAACGTTAGTTTTGCTGGTGGTATCTAATGGATCCTTTAGGTTCATTAGTTACTGTTTATGTGTGTTTATAGGTTTGTGGGCTACCATGATGCCAACGGGTCTGAGTAGTCTGGAAGTCATTTCTGATATGCCTTTGATGTAGGGTAATGTGGCTATAGTTTTTGGTTGCATTGTGGCTGCTTGTTTGAGTTTGTTTCTGAGGAATATTCATCTGTTTCAGTCCCACTTAACCTTTGCTCATGTTTTTTCTTTTCACTTGAAATATAATCGTATGTCTCAAAAAGCATTTTAAAGTATTAGCATAGCATGCTAACATTAAAATATAATAAAGCACTGCAGATGCTGAAAACCTGAAACACAATAAGAAATTGCTGGAGAAACTCAGCAAGTCTGGCAGCATCTATGGAGAGAAAGGAGAGTTAATATTTTGAATCCAGTGACCCTTCTTCAGAACTGGAAAACGGTTCTCTGAGGAAGGGTTCAAGAACGGTCACTGGACTTGAAACATTAATTGTTATCCCACCATAGATGCTGCCAGACCTACCAAGTTTTTTCCAGCAACGTCCGTTTTCATTTAAGCAGTTTAACATGTTTTGACATTTTGATAGGTACTTTATAGGTGGAAGCACTTTCTTTCTATCCTTCAATACAGTAACATTCACACACAATTACAACATTTAGAATTACCACATTTAAAAGGCATCTGGATGGGTATATGAGTAAGAAGGGTTCAGATGGATGTGTGCTACATGGTGGCAATTGAGATTAGGTCAGATAGGGATGTCTGGTTAGCGTGGATGAGTTGGACTGAAGGGTCTGTTTCTGTGCTGCATGACTCTGTGACACTATGACAGAATATAGTTTCGCTAACGTAACAATATGAATAACTGTTTATATTATGTTTACACTGAACAGGTTAGATACTTAGAGACTACTGAATAAATTAAGTTGCCTTCTTTTTCTGAGTGAAATGGCTTGTCAGCATTAAAATAGGCATTTAAAATACAAGTTTTGGACATAATGAGACAAATTAGAGTAAAAGGATAAAGTAATGTCATATAAAAAGTTAATTGGGTATTTAAAGTGCAAAAATAATCAAAGGTTTGTGCAGTGTGATAAAAGGCCAAATTTATCAACATTCACACCACACAATTGCCAGGCAATGACCATCTCTAACAAGAGTGAATCTAACCATTATCCCTTAACATTCAATAACATTACCATTGTTGAATCATGTTAATTATCAACATCCTAATGGTTACCATTGATGAGCAACTGAACTAGCTTGCCACATAAGTACTATAGCAACAACAGCAGCTCAGAGACTTGGAATCTGGCAGCAAGTAACTCACCACCTGACTCTCCAAAGTCTGTCACAATCGACAAGACACAGTCAGAAGTGTGATGAAATACTCCCTGTTTGTCTGGATAAGTGTGAGACTCAAGAAGCTTGATACTATCCAGGACAAAACAGCCTGCTTCATTCATACCACAACCTCAAACATTATCTCCTTCTGCCACCAATGCACAACAGTAGCAGTATGTACCATCTCCAAATTGTTCATCCAGGATCCTTAGACAATAACCTCCAAACACAGGGCTACCACCATCTCAAAGGACAAGGCCCGTAGGTACATGTGAATACCACCAACTACAAGTTTGCCTCCAAACTAATTTCCATCCTGACTTGGAAATATATTGCTATTCCTTTTGTGTTGCTTGGCCAAAATCCTGGGAGTCACTTCCCAACACCAAATGGCCTTCAGTTGTTCAAGAATGAAGCTGACCGCCATCTTCTTAAGGGCAATTAAAAATGGGCAATAAATGTGGGTCAGCTGGTGAAGCCCAAATCCTCTGAAAGAACAATAAAGCAAACCACTCAAATGAATGCAAAATACTGCAGATGCAGAAATCTAAAACAAATTCAGAAAAAGCCAGAGTCTGAGATGATTCTTCTGCAGGACATTCAATTTCTGACAGAACTGCGAGAACATCCAGAACATCCAGTTCTAAAAATGGATCAGAATTGACTCAAAATATTAACTTTGTTTCTCTCTTTGCAGACGCTACCAGATCTGCTGAGTTCCCCAACAATTTCAGTTCTTCAGCATCCACAATTCTTTGGCTTATTTGTATTCAGAACCCCAAATTGTAGACAGATGATTCTTTAATAAATTTGTGGAGTTTTCAATCAAACTCTGAACTTACAGTTCATCCCCTTCCCCTCCAACGCCCACCCCCTCCCCTCCCCCCCCACAACACACACATACACACACAGTCATAATGAGAGTTTGGGAAGCTGACAGGCAGGAATAATACTGTACTGATAGTCCCTTCTATTATGTCAA
The DNA here is from genome assembly GCF_047496795.1 of Chiloscyllium punctatum. Classification (NCBI taxonomy): domain Eukaryota; kingdom Metazoa; phylum Chordata; class Chondrichthyes; order Orectolobiformes; family Hemiscylliidae; genus Chiloscyllium; species Chiloscyllium punctatum. The sequence continues at coordinate 123,859,490 of NC_092743.1, forward strand.
TGAATATTTATGGAACTGCTGCAATCCACTACCTGCAAAAGTGGCAGAGGTGGGGCAGGACTTCCTGTTCAATGTCTTTTCTGCAATTTTTAAAGTCCCATTATAAGTAATATTATCTATAATACAAGGTACAAGTACTAAAAAGGAGAATGATTCTTTTTTCAGTGATAGGAAAAATAGAGTAGGATAGGGTGATGATGAATAAAACCAAGAAAATCGCCAGAAATAACCAGTGAGTTAAAACTCCACCGCATGTTTTTTTTTCATTAGACTTTGTTGTTCAGATCATTGAAAATTCTGCCTTTATTTGTAGGCAATCATAGTTCAGCAAAAATCAATTACAGCAATGAGTGAACATTTTTATATCTGAGAAGTGCATATTAACCAGGACATTAGGAATGCTTTATGCTATGTATCAGGCAATCCTACTGAATTTTTTTGTTTCAGAATAACCAGAAAAATATATCCTCAAGTTTAAGTCTTATCTGAAAGATAGAACATCTGGTAATTTATTCTGGGACTGAAGTGTCAGCTTATAATATGTGTTTAAATTCTGGAGTGGAATCTGAAATCAGGAGAAAGAATGCTAAAACTGAGCATAGTTGATCATTAAAATTAATGCACGATAAATTAATCATGGACTGGGACTGCACAATTTCCAAATGCGCACACCACTGGGTGTGTTTTCATGTCAGGAGTGCTGAAGCAGAAAATTTCGCCATTTGCCACTCACCACAAAGTTGAGAAATATCACACGTATCAACTACAGTATTGCTGGTGCAAAAAAAAAACACAAGGCAGCTATACCCTTTTGAGATTTTATCATGTTCACACAACTGACAAGAATCCTGTCTGTTAGCTGAGGAGTAGAAAGGAATTATGGGTATTCTGGCAATAATTCCTCACAATATACTCACTGTGTTCTGATATGTACAGCCATTGGGCAAGACTGCCTGCTGGTAATGCAAATCTAAATAGTTAGCCCTATGTTGTCAAATGTCACTGGGTGGACCAATTCCACGTATTGGATTGATCCCATTTATGTAGCCATTTTATTAACATTCCTTGACAAAAGGTCTTCTATTTTCACAAAAAAAGTTAGAAAATTCACACAGAGCAGTGCAATAGCTATAGATATATATGAAAAAAACCATGTTGAAGAGCTTCCAAGAATGCAGAGTATCCATTGCTGCTAGCTGTGATTAGTTGAATGAGTTACTCAGCACCATGCTTTATGAGGCTGTCTGGTCTACACGCCATAGAATAGATTTTCTGCCATCACTCTCTTTTCGGATAGAGATCTACAGGGCCAGCTTGATGCGGGGTGTTAATGGACTATCACTTAGAAGACTAACAAGAATAGCTGAAAGCTCACAAGGTTGGAGATGGTATATTACCATGGGGAGAGGATTGGTTATCTAATGGAACTCAGCAAATTAGTTTAACAGGGTGTACTTCAGGATGACACCCTGTAAACAGAGGACAATCCCAGAGGTCAGTACTGGGTCCACTATTATTTCAATATATTATTTATGACTTATATGAAGAAAATGAATGTACTCTCGTCCACTTTGCAGATGACAGAAACAGGTGGGAAGGCATGTAGTGAATCGTAGAGTCATAGAGGTGTACAGCACGGAAACAGACCCTTCAGTCCACCTCGTCCATGCCAGATATCCCAAATTAATCCAGTCCCATTTGACAGCACTTGGCCTATATTCCTCTAAACACTTCCTATTCATATACTCATCCAGATGCCTTTTAAATGTGGTAATTGTACCAGCCTTCTCCACACCCTCTGCCAGCTCATTCCATACACACACTACTCCCTCTGGCAGCTCATTCCATACACACACACCACCCTCTGCTTAGGCCCCTTTTAAATCTTTCCCCTCTTACCTTAAACCTATGCCCTCTAGTTTTGAACTCCCCTACCCAGGGGAAAAAAAATGACCTTGTCTATTTACTCTACCCATGTCCCTCATGATTTTATAAATCTCTATAAGGTCACCCCCTCAGCCTTTGATGCTCCAGGGAAAGCTGCCCCAGCCTATTCAGCCTCTCCCAACAGCTCAAACTCTCCAGTCCTAGCAATCTTTTCTGAACCCTTTCAAGGTTCACGACATCCTTCCTATAACAGAGAGACTAGGGCTGAACTCAACATTCCAAAAGTAGCCTAACCAATGTCCTGGACAGTCACAGTGTGACACCCCAAATTCTATAGGTACAAATAGTCTGCAGAGATGTTCAGTGAATGTTAAGGTTCAATGAGTAGACAAAACCTTGGTAGATGGAATATAGGAAAATGGAAGTTTATTATTTTGCAGGAAGAATAGAGAAGCTGAATATTGAGTAAGTGAAGAAAGACCAGAGAAATCTGCGGAACAGTGGAATTTGTGAGTCCTCATTCATGAATCATAAAATTTTGGCACTTAAGTTCAGCAGGAATGAAGAGTGTGGTGCTAGAAAAACAGGGCCAGTCAGGCAGCATCCAAGGAGCAGGAGAATCGACATTTCAAGCATAACCCCTTCATCACCTAGGTACAGCAGGTACTAGGGCAGGCAAATGGAATATTGCGCATTTTTTCAAAGGAAATGGACCATAAGATAGGCATTTATTAAAACTAGTTATGACACGAATCAGGCTGTAGTCAGAATGCTGTGAACAGTTTTGAGCCTCTTATGTAAAGAAACATTCACAAGTATTTCGTGAAAGTCAGTCCCTCACTCCTCAACATCAGTGGGGACAAAATCTAACAATCCTATACCATTGGGAGAAAGTGAGGACTTCAGATGCTGGAGATCAGAGTCGAGAGTGTGGTGCTGGAAAAGCACAGCAGGTCAGGCAGCATCCAAAGGACAGGAGAATCAATATTTTGGGTATAAGCCCTTCATCAGGAGGGCTTGAGCCTGAAACATCGATTCTCCTGCCCTACAGATACTGCCTGACCTGCTTTGCTTTTCCAGTCCTATCCCATTTCCAAGCTGCCTTCCTTATACTTCACTGAAATTCCAGTTGTCTTTGGTTGCATGTTCCCAATTTTTCAGCGGCAACATCAAAGGCCCTAGAGGAGTACATGGAGTACAGGAGGGAACTCAAGTAAGCAACTAGAAGAGCAAAGAGAGAACATTGGGAAATGCTGATGGGCAAGATTATGAAGAAGCCCAAGATATTCTACAGTACATCAAGGGGAACAGAACGACCTGGAAATGTGTAGATCTTATGAGAGACCAAGAGGGCAATCTGTGTCTGAAGCTGGAAGACATCTGTATGATGTTAAATGCGTACTTCACACCTGTCTTTACTTGGGAGGTGAAAGGTGCAGGTACAAATTTCGAGAAGATGGACTGTGCATTTCTTGAGCAGGTTGATATAAGAAATGAGAAGGTTTTGATGTATGTAAGAGTGAATAAATGGGTGAATTGTGTCCCAGGCACTTGTGGGAGATGACGGAGGAAATTATGGGACCCTGATCCAAAGTTTTAAATCATCTCTGTCTGGAGGACTGGAGGACAACTATTGTGGTTTCACCTTTCAAGCAGAGTGGTAAAGAGAAACCACAGAGCTGTAGGCCAGTGAGACTAACCTCAGTGGTCTGGAAACTTTTGGGAGAAAATAGTGAAGGAGAAAATTAATTTAAATTTAAATTTAAATAGGCAAAATACAATCAGGGATAGTCAGCATGATTTGGTCAGAGGGATGTCATGGCTAAAAAATTCTGATGGAGTTTTTCAAGGAGGTGACCAAGTATTTGGATGAGGATTGTGCAGTTGTTGTAGTTTATACAGGTTTCAGCAATGCCTTTGACAAAGTCCTACATCGGAAACTGATAAAGAAAGTAAGGGCTCATTGTATCCAGGGTAACTTGGCAAAAAGTATCCAATATTAGCTTAGTGATATTTTCAGATGACACAAAGATTGGCCAGGTGGTTGACAGTGAGAAGAAAGATGATAGGTTACAGGAAGATATAAATGGATTGGTCAGATGGACAGATGGAATTTAACCATGAGAAATGTGAGGTGATGCACTTTGGTCGACTAGGCAGGACAAGAGAGTACTGAACAAATGGCAAGACACTTGGAAGTTCAGAGGAACAGCAGGATCATGGGGTACTAGTCAGGTTAGTAGAGTAGTTAAGAAGCTATTTGAACCACTTGCCTTTTCTGACAAAGAGCTGTCAAACAATAATTTTAAAGTGAAGATTTAGAGGCAATTTGAGGAAAATCTATTCCATCCAGAAGGTAGTATTGATTTGGAATGGACTGCCTGGAATCACAATCATGAAAAATTACTTGGGTGAACATTTGAAGTGTCATAACATTGAAGGCTATGGGCCTAGTGCAAAATAGTGGGACAAGTGTGGATAGTAGCAGACATGATGGATTGAAGGGCCTCTTCTATACTTTATGATTCTAGATGGAGCAGCTTGTGCACTATCTGATAGCTGACTGTCTACTCTCCAGACCGTCTTAGCAGCACCAAGCACACCTTTTTCTCAATGGCCAAACCAGCTGATTTGAAAACTGATTTTCGGCAGGTAATTCTCTGCAGGTCACATGACTGTGTTTCTACTCCACACCTGTCTCTTTTCATCTGGTTTGAACCAAATGTGGTTTCCTCTGAAATGCTCAAATCTCCATTTAATGAGCTCGTCAAGTAGCAGATTGGCTCTTCATCATAGATCAGCTATAAAACTGGCTTACGCACTGGCACTCTTATTTTTAGGTCTCATCTTCTATCCTGGGCTTGGTGGGACACAAAACTTCATCCCTCAGTCTAGGAGTAGACTGGAAGGTATATTAAAGCTGTGGATTCTTAGCACTGCTATTTTGGAATTGCTTTCAGATTTTCTTTTTTGGTTGCCGTTGTCTTGGCAGCTTCACTGGCTTTGCCATCAGACTCATGTGTTGCACTTTAACCATCCTCATGCTAAGAAAGGTGAAAGATTAACAAAGACCTATCCAGTGGCTACATCACTCCTCTTGTTTGATCCTCTCTCATCCACAGTGTACAGGTAGCGAATCCCATCTGATGCACTGTGAGAGAAGATGCACATGTAAAAGTTGCATTTCATCAAGTATGCCCATTGGCTGCCTCTGCAAAATATTACACCTATATAACACATTAAAAACACACAGTCCACAATCAATGCCAAATACCAAATAAAGGAGTGTATTTTGTTGTCAGGCAGCCTTTTGCTCCAATCAGCAATATAAAAGATTGAATTAACAATGAGAAGCTCAATATTACTGAATTAGCACAATTTCATTCAATTTACACTGGTTGAATTTTAAAACACTCTAGCAAAATAAGGAATCCTGAACTGATCACTATAATACTTTCTATTTAGTATTCTACGCCAAATTAAAACTAGATTTTCAGTGTTTCAATCATGATATCACATGAGGCATGCCAGAAGTGAAAAAAAAAATCAATGTTGGATTAATGACTGTAGTAACAAAAATTGAATATTCAGTGTAAAGCTGGTTGTTATATTTCTCAGTTCAAGATTTTAGACGATTGGCTTTTAGCACACTCCAAAAAGAGTAGAAAGCAACCCTGAAGCAAAACTATAAGGTTACGTTAACATGCTGCACATATCACTAAAGGTTCAGCTAATAAATAGATGATGCTAAAATAGAATTTGTCACAGTTGAACCCATTGTCAGACTCAAAATACTTTTCAGCACATTGTTAAATCTAAACTAAAGTGTCTTGGATTCAAGTCTCAATGTGGATTAACTTCAGTGCTTTCAGCTGATGCTGAAACACAATACTGAGTAAAGGTTGCATTGTCAGAGATGCACTTAGAATGAGATGCTAAACTTGCACCCATTTATTTACTTTTTTGAGAATAAGAGATCCCATGATACAATTCAAAAAGAGCACATTGCTTTCCCAGTTCATGAGGGGTACCAATATCCTGGGGGGGAGAAAATTCGCTAAGGCTATTGGAGTGGGTTTAAACTAATCCAGCACGGGGATGGGAACCAAAATTGTAGTTCGAATATAGAGAAGGTTGAGAGTAGGGAGGTCCTCCTACTTCAACACCAGGAGCATCTGGAATAAGGTGGGTGAACTTGCAGCATGGATTGGTACCTGGGACTTCGATGTTGTGGCCATTTCGGAGACATGGATAGAGCAGGGACAGGAATGGTTGTTGCAGGTTCCAGTATTTAGATGTTTCAGTAAGAACAGAAAAGATGATAAAAGAGGTGTGTGTGTGTGTGGCATTGTTGGTCAAGGACAGTATTACAGTTGCAGAAAGGGTGTTTGGGGACTCGTCAACTGAGGTAGTATGGGCTGAGGTTAGAAACAGGAAAGGAGAGGTCACCCTGTTGGGAGTTTTCTATAGGCCTCTGAATAGTTCCAGAGATATGGAGGAAAGGATAGCAAAGATGATTCTTGATAGGAGTGAGAGAGACAGGGTAGTTGTCATGGGGGACTTCAACTTTCTAACTATTGACCGGGAACACTATAGTACGAGTACTATAGATGGGTCAGTTTTTGTCCAGTGTGTGCAGGAGGGCTTCCTGACACAGTATGTAGACAGGCCAAAAAGGGGCGAAGACACATTAGATTTGGTACTGGGTAATGAGCCCGGCCAGGTGTTAGACTTGGAAGTAGGTGAGCACTTTGGTGATAGCGATCACAATTCTGTTATGTTTACTTTAGTGATAGAAAGGGATAGGTGTATACCACTGGGCAAGAGTTACAGCTGGGGGAAAGGCAATTACGATGCGATTAGGCAAGATTTAGGAAGCATAGGATGGGGAAGGAAACTGCAGGGGATGGGCACATTAGAAATGTGGAGCTTATTCAAGGAAATGCTCCTGTGTGTCCTCGATAAGTATGTAGCTGTCAGGCAGGGAGGAAGCTATAAGCGAGGGAGGCGTGTTTTACGAAGGAAGTGGAATCTCTGGTCAAGAGGAAGAAGAAGGCTTATGTTAGGATGAGGTGTGAAGGCTCAGTTAGGGCGCTTGAGGGTTACAAGGTAGCCAGAAAGGACCTAAAGAGAGAGCTCAGAAGAGCCAGGAGGAGACATGAGAAGTTGTTGGCGGATAGGATCAGGGTAAACCCTAAAGCTTTCTATAGGTATATAAGGAATACAAAAAATGACGAGAGTTAAGATTAGGGCTAAACAAGGATAGCAGTGGGAAGTTGTGTGCGGAGTCAGAGGAGATAGGGGAAGCACTTAATGAATATTTTTCGACAGTATTCACTCTAGAAAAGGACAATGTTGTCGAGGAGAATACTGAGATACAGGCTACTAATCTAGGTGGGATTGAGGTTCACAAGGAAGAGGTATTAGAAATCCTGCAGAGTGTGAAAATAGATAAGTCTCCGGGGCCAGATGGGATTTATCCTAGGATCCTCTGGGAAGCCAGGGAGGAGATTTCTGAGCCTTTGGCATTGATCTTTAAATCATCATTGTCTACAGGAATCGTGGCAGAAGACTGGAGGATAGCAAATGTGGTTCCCCTGTTCAAGAAGGGGAGTAGAGACAACCCAGGTAATTATAGTGTTGGTAAAGTGTAGGAAAAGGTTATAAAAGATAGGATTTATAATCACCTAGAAAAGAATAATTTGATTAGGAATAGTCAGCACAGTTTTGTGAAGGGTAGGTTGTGCCTCATAAACCTTATTGAATTCTTTAAGAAGGTGACCAAACAGGTAGATGAGAGTAAACCAGTTGATGTGATGTATATGGATTTCAGTAAGGCGTACGATAAGGTTCCCCAAAGTAGGCTATTGTACAAAATGTGGAAGAATGGGATTGTGGGCGATATAGCAGTTTCAATCAGTAATTGGCTTGCTGAAAGAAGACAGAGGGTGGTGGTTGATGGGAAATGTTCATCCTGGAGTCCAGTTACCAGTGTTGTACTGCAAGGGTCGGTGTTGGGTCTACTGCTGTTCATCATTTTTATAAACGACCTGGATGAGGGCGTAGAAGGGTGGGTTAGTAACTTTGCAGACAACACTAAGGTCGGTGGCGTTGTGGATTGTGACGAAGGATGTTGTAGGTTACAGAGAGACATAGATAAGCTGCAGAGTTGGGCTGAGAGGTGGCAAATGGAGTTTAAAGCGGACAAGTGTGAGGTGATTCACTTTGATCGGAGTAACCGGAATGCAAAGTACGGAGCTAATGGTAAGATTCTTGGTAGTGTAGATGAGCAGAGAGATCTCAGTTTCTGGATTAGTGGTGCTGGAAGAGCACAGCAGTTCAGGCAGCATCCAACTAGCTTCGAAATCGATGTTTCGGGCAAAAGCCCTTCACCCCAGAAAGATCTCAGTGTCCAGGTACACAGATCCTTCAAAGTTGCCACACAGGTTGACAGGGTTGTTAAGAAGGCATACAGTGTTTTAGCTTTTATTAATAGAGGGATTGAGTTCTGGAACCATGAGGTTAAACTACAGCTGTACAAAACTCTGCACTTGCAGTATTGTGTACAGTTCTGGTCACCGCATTATAAGAAGGATGTGGAAGCTTTGGAAAGGGTGCAGCGGGGATTCACTAGGATGTTGCCTGGTATGGAGGGAAGGTCTCACAAAGAAAGGCTGAGGGCCTTGAGGCTGTTTTTGTTGGAGAGAACAAGGTTGAGAGGTGACTTAACAGAGACATATAAGATAATCAGAGGGTTAGATAGGGTGGACAGGGAGATCCTTTTTCTAAATATGGTGACGACGAGCACGAGGGGACATAGCTTTAAATTGAGGGATGATAGATATAGGACAGACGTCAGAGATAGTTTCTTTACTCAGAGAGTAGTAAGGGTATTGAATGCTTTGCCTGCAACGGTAGTAGTTTCACCAACTTTAAGTACATTTAAGTTGTCATTGGACAAGCATATGGACATACATGGAATAGTGTGGGTTAGATGGGCTTCAGATTGGTATGACAGGTTGGCGCAACATCGAGGGCTGAAGGGCCTGTACTGTGCTGTAATGTTCTATGACCAATAATTGTCCCTCAAACACAACACTAAATAAAAACATCCTAGCCAATCATTCTAATTTGTATTTTTCTTTCTATGTTCAAACTGAGTGTGGCACTTTGACTGTAGTGCAACATTAACCACACATCAGAACAATCAGCTTTATGGTAGAAAATTTATGATGAGCTGGAAACATAGCAGCGCAGAAAAGTTTGCTGTTATTTCTGTTTAAACTACTTCCACAGAATTTTCATCAAAAATAATGTCAGTGTGTAAAACTTTGATTTTAGCAGAAATGACTTGAGCAGAACAGGTGAACTTTGGCTTGGATGTTGATTAAATGTCCACCCGGTTGTTAGTTACATTGATTATTTTTAGTGTAAAACTAGTGTGATGTGAGCTGGACATCCAGTCCAAACCTATCCCATTCTCACCTGGAAAGTGAGGCTGAAATCATAATTATTCATTCAGAATAAGTACCTTCGCAGATAATTAATAAAACATGCATGTTATAATTTAATGCACTAACACGAGGCAAAAACTGTAGTCTCTAAGTTTTAAAAAACAGTTAGAGTAGTTCAATCTGGCTGAACTCATCTAGTTAAAAGATTCAAATTAACCGCATCAAAGTATACAATTTAAATTCTCCAGGTTTGACGAGATATACCATCAGGCATGAGTAGTTACTGAATTGTATCATTTTCTAAAAGATGACTTGTAAGTTGTATCATATTCTCTTAAGTATTGTTATGGACTAGGCCAGACCACTCAAAATGTTCTAAAGCAGGCAGCTCAATCCATAACTTTACAATTTGTTTCAGTAAGTCCTCAGTGAAAATTACCCAGAGTAAGTTAGCAAGGTTGACTACCAGGTTTTAAAACAGACAAAAATGTATTCACAAAATCACACAATGAAACACCATGAAGAGAATAAAGAACGCCTACAGAACTCAGTCTATCCAAACTAGACTTAATTATGCTGTTCTGAATATACACAACAGTCCCAACAAGCAAACCCCTTACAAAACAAGCAAATAATGAAACAAAGAATTACAGGTCGAAGTTAGTAGGGCAGAAGGAGAGAGAGTCTCAGAGTCTGTTTCCACACAGCCCACAGCTGAACTCTCTAACTAGTCCTGGACTAAACTGCCCAATTTAATTTCAGTTTCCAGGGCTGGCCACTCCCCTTTCATTATAAAAGTCACTTTTAAACATAAAAGCTTTGACCTAAAGTCTCATCGTTTATGTATAAACAAAAAGCCCTCTCAATACCCTTTAATCTCTGGTCCAAACCGGTCTAATAGGAGCTGGGAGTGTTTTATGACCCCTCTGAAAAATATCAAAGGCACAGTATCCTTAAGAAAAGGAACAGCTTTTAGAAAACAGGACCAGCTTTGTGATAGTGTAATTAATTAAAACATCATTAACAACTAAAGGCTATTAAACAGAAGACACAAAAGACACATTTGGCTGAAATACTAAACAGATTTCGAACTGTATATTCAAAGCTCAGCCCATGATCAGGAAAATTCTTCCTTCTTCATGTCAAAACATCGCAGACAGAAGGTCCTGACTAACTTGCTTGACCTTTAGATCTGTATAATTTCCAGCTGATGATGGTCAATGTCTACAATATGGTGAGAATTAGGGTTAGGTTTATGGCTAGGGTGAGGGCAAGTGTTAGGCTGTTGTCCTCAGTTATCTGGAGAAGCTCTGCACTAGTCCACAAAACTTAGCACTTCAGACCCATACCTTACAGAACCTTTGGGAATCAGCCCCATTAATTAATCGTTATTGTTAAAATCCAATTTGATAATAATGTGATAATGCTTAATTTGATTGGATACTGCTATATGCACATGATCTCTTGCTCAGTGGAGTGCCTCACAATATTCAACTTGTCTTCAAATGAACAGTATTCCATTCATTACTATAGCTGTGTTTTCTGTGCTTGGTCCTGACTGATGCGAATTGTCTCTTAGCATCTTGACTCTTTTATCATCACAGACTATTTGCCGCAGCATTTCTAAAAATATAGACAGTTATTAAAACTTATTAGTAAAAATTAATAAATAATTACAGCTTTATTGACTAATGGCTATGTAATTGAGGAGTCTCTAACATTGTTGCTGTTTCTTATTGATAATATAGTTTGTCAGTGTCAGGGATTGTGAATTCTGGTACAATAAACATGAAGTCGTGTTACACTCAAGATGAACTGGTAAAATATATGTAATTGTAAAAAAGTCACAAAAAATCCCTGATTACCTAAATCTTAATGTAAAATATAAAACCAAAATTGTATTTAGTAATATTTTAATTTCATTTCATTATCTAATTTTCACTCGTGATTTTCTTTAAGAGATCAGCCAATCTCCATAAATCACCACTTAGAATCATAGAGTCATAGAGATGTACAGCATTGAAACAGACCCTTCAGTCCAACTTGTCCGTGCCGACTGAATATCCTAACCTAATCGAGTCCCATTTGCCAGCACTTGGCCCATATCCCTCCAAACCCTTCCTGTTCATAAACCTATCCAGATGCCTTTTAAATGTTGCAATTGGACTAGCCTCCACCACTTCGTCTGGCAGCTCATTCCATACACGCACCACCGCCTGCAAGAAAAAGTTTCCCCTTAGGTCTCTTCTATATCTTTTTGCTCTCACCCTAAACCTATGCCCTCTAGTTCTGGAATCCCCCACCCCAGGGAAAGGACCTTGACTATTAACCCTATCCATGCCCTTCATGATTGTATAAACTTCTATAAGGTCACCCCTCAGCCTCTGGTGCTCCAGGGAAACAGCCCCAGCCTATTCAATCTCTCACTATTTCTCAAATCCTCTAACTCTGGCAACATCCTTGTAAATCTTTTCTGAACCCTTTCATGTTTCACAACATCCTTCCAAAAGAAAGGAGACCAGAATTGCATGCAATATTCCAAAAGTGGCCTAACCAACGTCCTCTACAGCTGCAATATGACCTCCCACCTCCTATACTCAGTGTTCTGACCAATAAAGGAAAGCATACCAAATGCCTTCTTCACTATCCTATCTACCTGTGACTCTACTATGAACCTACACTCCAAGGTCTCTTTGTTCAGCAACACTCCCTTGGATCTTACCATTAAGTGTATATGTCCTGCTCAGGGTTTGCTTTCCCAAAATGCAACACATCTCTGTGAAAATAGCCTTGCTTCTGTGACTCCCTCAATTAACATTCAAATGTAAAATGAAAATGCTACATTTATAATCACAAATTTATTTTATATGAGAAAAGGACAATACTATGACACAGATTACATGTTCTTATTGTTCTGTGCATATTTTTAGGATATATATAGTGCTGAAACCTACTTCTTTTTGGCTAAGTTCAGCTGTAAAATATTTTTGGAAGGTTTTTGCCATGATATCTCGCAAGATCTTTCACTCTTTCACCAAACTCAGCATGTTAACAACCTATCCCTGCTTTATGGCATCTCACTCATCTGATTCTATCCCATTTGACCATGTCTTGTTCCTTGAACAACCTGCTACCCAGCAGATACCTGCTGAGAGACTAGCACCTCTAGCACTGATATCAGATTGGAAAGGCTGTTGGGTACTCAGACAAACATTCCAAAGTTGTCCTGCTTGGTTGCAGATATTCAGTCAGAAAATGCTGGGAGAAGGGGAAGTCAGCACTATAATTCTCCAACAGTAACTTGAAAGTCCTGATGAAGGGGAGTATTGCCTGATGACCAACATTAAGCAACAGTGTCTGGCAGCCTGGTACAAGGTCACCAGCTGGATTAGTGTGCTCTCCAAAGGGCTTATGTCTGAAACATTGATTCTCCTGATCCTTGGATGCTGCCTGACCTGCTGTGCTTTTCCAATGCCACACTCTTGACTCTGATCTCCAGCATCTGCAATCCTCACTTTCTCCTGCAACTGAAAGGATAGCAGTGCTACAAGAAGCTCAATGACAATCTCACTCCGCCAGGGTTAGTGTCACACTCTCCTCCATGCTACCTCACACTCACTCTTTCTCTTATCCTGTATCCAGTCCCTTCAATGCTCATGCTCTGCCATTCTAGTGTCCTGACTGCAAAATCTTTGCTTACTTGCTCTCATTCACCCCTGACCTGCCGTATCACTAAACCTGCAGAGCCCCTGCACTACTTACTCATGCACTTGGAATAATTTTACCATCTCTCAACCAGCTACATCTGCACAAAAAAATCATGCCACTTACTTTCACCTTATTCTATCCCTCCCTTTCTCTCCTCCCAGTTGAAGACAATCAACAATAGGGCAGAAAGAGCCCAGATGGGTGGAAGGACACCTGACATCAGACTCTTCACCCTCTGTGATGTGATAATTCTGTCCCCAGAAGGAGAAGACCATGACTACTCCTGTGCCAAGATGTCCATATCCTACCATGTAGGTACCAGTCTTCATTTCGCTGCAACTCTGACAGTAATCCCACTGTCACACTTATTCATTGCACACCACGTCTCATCATTGGTTGCTATACCTTCGTTCTTTTCTGTCCCGATAGTGAAATGGCTTGATCTGCCAAAAGCCACCTCATGGATCTCTGTGGACATCAGTACTGAGGCCTCAAAGGAAGCATCATTAAGATTGTCCACTGCACCTCCCACTGGCTCAGATACTGGCAACTCAGTGACGATGTCAACATCAGACATTTTGGGAACATGAATTGATAAATTCCTCACTGAGGCAGCTCCAAAGTGGATTGATGAAGAAACATTAGCCCTGGGAGGACTGCCAGAGACCAGGTACCTGCTCAACCCATGAAAGAGTGGACCCTACAGTGTTGACAATCATAAACTTCACTGACATGCACAGGAAGGTGTAGGAATCTCAGAAAGGTATTTGGGACACGGCGATCCTCATTACCCAGAGACTGCAAGAGTGCAGCTATGTTATAGCTGCCAAGCTGTCCCAAGCATGCAATCGGCAAGCTGGCTTCATGGACTAGTAGGCAGCTGCTCGTACTAACATGACTTAACCTCCCTTAATTTGGAAATAATCTGTTCAAAACTAACAGGACCTCACTGGTGCTACAAATCACCATGATTATGATGAAAAGTCAATAAGAAATTTTTAAGCTCCTCTGGCCTTTACTTTCTAGTGTGTAGAGGCAATATGTCTCATGGATTACAACAGACTTCAAATGTCACCATTTTAAGAGTAATTTGGTTAAATGGGAACATTTTGTTGTCTCAGAGAATGTTATGTTTCCTTTACTTATAAAGTGGCTGGAAAAATCTGAGCTGTCGAAAGCTTCTGGTATTGAACATGTGCAATTTTAGAAAACAAAAATGTATTATATCACATATACTAATGGTTAATATGGTGGTTTTCAATATTTCTGATTAAGTAAGCCTACAATATAAAGTTCTGTAAACTACAACGTTTCTGATTCCAGGCACCTTGTGTATATTATAAAATAACAACATAAACAAAGTATTCCGTTGAATGAAAATGAAAACATTTGTAATGATTGTTTTTCGTGATCTGTAACAAAACATCTTGGAAAAATAGAAAACTTTGGTACAATTTTCACCTGACCTGAAAATATCTGGTTAGACAAACACAAGGTTAAGGAAGAATGAGAGCGGGTAACAGGTATCTAGGATAGATTGCAAGCATCTTCCTCTAAAGCTGTTCAGAGGATTGTCTCAGAAATTAATTGAACCAAGGAAAAATATTGCTATTTAATTGTTACTTTAGTGATCTCTTCTAAACTAATGATAATCTATGTAAGAGTAAACAGATTTTTATTTATTTTGTCACTTCATTAAATGATACTCAGGATGTTTTTAATTAGATAATGTGTTCTACTTTTCCCAGGAGATAAATACAGGCAATGTGGTCATTTAAATAATTCCATGGGGTGGTATCCTGTCACCACATTTACATGTGGAGATTCCTTAACACTGATCCAGTTCCCTCAAAGCCAGCCCTCAGAGTGAACAGAACCTCTGATACTCCTGTTTACATGTGTCAGCAGGGGTCCCTGATTGGACCAGGTTAACAGACCTATTCAGGGAACTCATATTCTATGAGGTCTACCTGGCTGATCTCATTACAATCATTACAGTAACTTTTTAAAAAGTGGACAACTAATTCCCCTTTGTGTGATGCAAAATAGAGCTTTGTGTAAAGTTTCAGATTTTCTTTTGGTATATCCAGACCCATATAACTATTTCCAGGTATATAATAGAGCATATCAAAGAGAAAAAAAGGAATAACAAGAAGCTAACTTTCTCTATAATTTGCTGAAAATGTTAATTCAATGAATTTGAATTGTAGGCAAGCTGCTAATAAAGATTATTTGGAATCAATCCATGCAACTCCCTATCATCACATAACCTTGCAAACCACGTTGTACAATATTATTGTATAATCAGACAGAAACTTGGTAGAAAATGCTTAGGTACCCATTAGAAAGTATTTCACAGTGTAATGACAAAGATATAGTTTATGAAATGATCCAGAACTAGCTAGTGTGTTCATTGAGTTGCTCTTAATATTGATTTGTATGCCAATTGTGAAGGACAACTATGAGTTAATCATTAAAATCTTTAAGAAAAGTTAAAGAACCTTCTAAGAGAATGGTCAAATAGGAATGAATTTACTTGGCAATAAACCATTCCTATGCAAAAGCAATTGTATTTCTTCATATTATGACCATGCTTTCACAGACAATATTTAAGAGAAATGTATTAATATTGTGTGAATTCAACTCAATGTGTATTCTCATTAGTTTAGAATAAGATGCAGCGTGACAGAAGCTGGTTTGTATACTGAGTGGTAATTATTTCCTTGACACAAAACCAGAGGCAATTGCTTTGCTTTTCAACAACCTTAAATTATGCCTCTGACCAATGTGTTGGAAAATGTTTTGAGCTCCATTAGGTTTTGATCTGGCAGGAGAGGAAAAGGTCAAGATATTTGTATCAGTAAAAGAGACCTTTAAAAATGTGAACAAAGACACCACAAATGCCCCCTTGCAATATTAAAATAGATGTAACATTGCAGGAACTAACATTCTGGGCATGGGATGTAGAAAATATTGATTGACCCCAACCTTTACTTTAATAATAATAAGGGACAGTGGCAAAAGTATGGAATAACTTGGACAGAAGGTCCTGGCATCTGAACTTAATGCTTCAACAATGTTGTTTGTCACTTGCTATCAGAGATTTCCATGCTCCCATGGGATGCATCATTGTAGCTCTGGCTGCTCAGCTATGAAAATATTATAATGTTGTGACTTTGGGGCAATTATAAATAAAGATAAAGTGAAAAACTAGTTGGGCAAGTGCATTCATGGATCAATTGATCTTTGATGATCTGATAATTGATCATTGTTTCCAACCATCTTTCTAGCCCTGAAAATTTAATTTTATAAGCATATAGTCTCATTTCTTCAGAAGTTAATTCAGAACATTAAATTAAAATTACATTTTCTGTCCTTTGAATTATTTCACTCCCATTGTACTTTGCACTCTTTATTTTGCTTCCTATATATGATTTTAATATAATCTCGATTTCCTACTTTTTTATTTCCTGCTTCAGATTTGGTATGTTTCAGTGTTGGTTTTCAATCTGACTGGCTGAGGAGTCATTCTATTACTTGTCCTGAATACAGATGCCACAAATCTCCAACAGAACTACAATGCTCGATCAGTTTAGATTTCTGAGGAAGGGTCATGCAACCCGAAATGTTAACTCTGATTTCTCTCCACAGATGCTGCCAGATATGCTGGCCTTTTCCAGCAATTCCTGTTTCTGCTTTACAGCATCTGCAGCTCTTTCAGGTTTTTATGCTTGATCAGCTGACAGATTTGGGAAAGTGTCTACTCTAACGGTCAGAAGTCACACAATACCAAGTTATAGTCCAACAGGTTTATTTGAAATCACAAGCTTTCAGACTATTGATTTCAAATAAACCTGTTGGACTGTAACCTGGTGTTGTGTGACTTCTGACTTTGTCCATCCCCCATCCAACACTGGCAACTCCACATCATGGTCTGATGGTGATAAATCTATTAATTGTCAGCAACATGAATGAGTGCTGTACATTTGTTGATGACTCCAAAACTAGCATGATATGTTTTATTCAACTAGGAAATCTGTGAAAATGTACTTTTATTTATTTTGCCCAATTAAGTATGCGTAAACAATATAATTGCAGCTTTTGGATCTATCGAACCAAAATAGTGACTCAATAATCCATTTCAACAAAAAGATCTTGATTGTATGGGTCAATTAGCTGAGGAGTGTCAGATGGAGTTTAATTTGGATAAATGTGAGATCTTGCATTTTGATCAAACAAAATGTGTGTGGACTTGTTGGGCCAAATGGCCTGTTTCAATACTGTAGGATTCCATGATAATTGATGAGGGTAATGCTGTTGATGTGGTGTGCAGTAACAACAAGTATACAAACAAGGGCAGGACTTGCATAATTAATGGTGGGATCCTAGGTAGTGGTGTCAAAAAGAGAGACAAAGAATAAAGAACAAAGAAAATTTACAGCCCAGGGATAGGGCCTTCGGCCCTCCAAGCTGGACACAAGAACCCTCTAAGCAAGGGAGACAGTTTACTTCAGGGGATGAAGCTTGGCTTAGGAACCATGGGAATAGTCCTGCATGGGTAAGAGCCATGGTCAACACAAGGTCAGGTCCAGTGATGCATGAAGTTCGGGTCAGTGTGACAGTCCTGAACAAGCACTTATGAAAGTGACAATGTCACAAACGAGGCAGGAGCAAGCTCTGCCCAGCTCCTGAACTAGGCCATTCCTGATGAAGGGCTTTTGTCTGGAACGTCGATTTTCCTGCTCCTCGGATGCTGCCTGGCCTGCTGTGCTTTTCCAGCACCATACTCTTGACTCCCAGCTCCTGAACTGCCTTTCCAAACCTGTGAGTCTTCCCTTTCCAACAAACCTTGAAGATACTTCAGAATCTGAAATGGATGTTACTGCCCCAA
This sequence comes from Chiloscyllium punctatum, assembly GCF_047496795.1. Taxonomy (NCBI): domain Eukaryota; kingdom Metazoa; phylum Chordata; class Chondrichthyes; order Orectolobiformes; family Hemiscylliidae; genus Chiloscyllium; species Chiloscyllium punctatum. The sequence goes on from NC_092743.1 coordinate 123,877,430, forward strand.
AGCCTATGCTGCCTGGCGCAAGAGGTGAGCTACTGGGCATTTCATGTTGCCCGTATCAGAGGCAGAATTGGAGGAACCTGACCTGATGGTAAAACCCTCTAGGAGAAGCTACAAAACAAAAGAACTGCCCTATTTCCTTGGACTCAGAGTGAGAGGGATGTAATGATTGTAATGAGGTCAGCCAGTGGACATCCATAGAATATGGGAAAAAGAAAGGACTGCAGATGTTGGAGAGTCAGAGTCGAAAACTGTGGTGCTGAAAAAGCACAGCAGGTTAGACAGCACCCGAGGAGCAGGAGAATCCTGTGCTTTTCCAGTGCCACACTTAGCGGCTTAAAGAATATAGGGCTGTTAATCTGGTTTAAGTAGGGACTCCTGGCTGACAGATATAAACAAGAGTGTCAGACATCCTGTTTACCCTGAGAGCTGGCTCTGAGGGAGCTAGATCATTATTAAGGGTTCTCCACACATAAATAAAGGGTAACATGGTGACAGGATACCAGTCTCTGTGGAGTTATTTCAGATGGACGTGTCGCAAAGGTGATGAGACATCTGGGACCCTACTGAATGTTGGGACTGACAGCACTCACCACAACCACTGAGGTTTAAGGGAGACAACAAAGACAACAAACAATAGTAAATGAGGATGAATTAAGGTGAAAATAGATGGAGAAGCATGAAGATTTTTAAAAAGATTAATAAAAGTGAGAAAAAATATTTAACGTTATGTATTTTTAGATAATTTTGTAAACAAATGAAGCAATGGAACATTTTATGGATCAGGGAGGAACCTTGCATTGTATTAACTGTTACCAATTTGTTAACTAGATATTTAAGATGTTAAATTCCAGCTTAACTTTTCATGTTTAGTGCGAAATTTTCTTCAAGTTAATGGGGGAGGTGAAATGTGAAGAGAGACATACCACTTGTAATGCAAATGGTAGGGGTGAATCATACAGAAACTCCTGAAGATTTGCAATTCATGTGGGATTTATTCATCTACTTAAGCTGCTGACCAGTTAACAAGTGTACTTTGTTAACAGGCAGTATTTCTGAAAAATATTTGTGACAACTTTATGCACCAAAGAGATATTCACTATGAAGATAATAGTTGGTCAGTTGAAGATTGTGAACGAAGCAGGATTCTGCTGTTGAAGATTCAAAAGGGAAACAAAAATATTGTCCTGTTTTTACAAATATTTGAATGTTGTCTGACAGAACCAAGAGGGATCGAAGGGAAAGCAGACAAGAATGCTCATTTTTATTCTCTTTTTAACATTTCCTTTACTGCCAGTTCCATACTGGCACCAATCAGATAGTTCAGCCAAATTATAAGGTTTTCACATGAACTGTGTTATGTTTTGTGGGTTTTTTAAGCAATTTAAAGTATTCATACTTGTCAGCTCCAGGATTTGTGTTGACAACAAATGTATCTCACAAATCTTGCAACATACATTGATACATTGTTGTTTTGTGTACTGGTTGTGTGGTAATGACATTCTGGATCCATATGTATTAAATTGTTATGTGTATACATGTGCATAACAACATGATTCCTCAGACTTTTAAAATTGTATAACAATGTAACCATTTGTAAGACATTTGAGCAAACTTGGGTCATTCAGCCCATCAATTTTGCTCCACTATTAGATCATCACTGATATGTTTCTCAACCCTATTGTCCTATTGAGCGCCATGTTGCCTCAGTGATTAACACTGCTGCCTCACAGTGCCAGGGACCTGGGTTTGATTCCAGCCTCTGTCTGTGTGGAGTTTGTGCATTCTACATGGATGCATGGATTTCCAAAGATGTGTGGATTAGGTGAATTGACAATGCTAAATTACCCTAGTGTTTAGGTATGTGTAGGTTGGGTGCATTAGCCAGGGGTAAATGAGGAGCAATAGGGTAGGGGAATGGCTTGTCAGAGAGTTAATGTGGACTTGTTGGGCCAAATGGCCTGTTTCCATACTGGAGGGATTCGATGATCCTACCTTCTTCTCATAGCTGTTGATTCCTTTACTAATCAACAACTGTCTCTTGTCTTAAAAACACTCAATGACTTAACCTCCATATTCTATTGCTGCACTGAGGTCTATAGGTTCATGACCCTCTGGCTAAATTGTCATGGGTATCAAAGTACAGTGAAAAGCTTTGTTAATGAGCAGTACAGGCTGATCATAGTGAGTAAGGAAGGATGGACAGATCAAAAAGACTTAGATAGAGGCATTTAGGTTACATTGCACAGGGTGTGCGCTCAGCAAGATCAGCATTACTTGAGACTAGACAGTCCATTTTTCAGTTTAATAACAGCTGGGAAGAAGCTGTTCATGAACCTGAATTCCTCCTTACCTCAGTTACAACGAGTCATCCCCTCACTCTAAGGCTCTGCCCTGAGGTTTTGGTTTCTCCAACTAGTGGAAATGTCCTTTCTATGTTCACTCTAGCCAGACCTCTCAGTATTCTGTAAGATTCAATGAGTTCTCCCCTCAATCTTCGAAACTCCATCAAGTACAGATCCAGAGTAGTCAATGATTCCTTATATGATGAGCTCACCATTCACCGGATTGTTCTTGTGAATCTCCTCTGTGCTATCTTCAAGGCCAGCACATCCTTCCTTAGAATCAAAGCTCAAAACTGCTCACAACTTTCCAAATGCAGTCTGACCAGAGACTTATGTAGCCTCAGCAATACGTCCATTCTCTTGTATTTGTGCTAACATTGCATTTCCCTTCCTAACTGCCAACTGAACATGCATGTTAATTTGAAGAGAATCTTAAACTAGGACTGCCAAGCCCTTTTGTGTTTCAGATTTCTGAAGCTGTCACCATTGGGAAAATAGTTTACACCTCTGTTCTTCTGACGTACGTAACCTCTCACTCTCCCATGTTCTATTCTAGCTGCCACTTCTTTACACACTCTCATAGTTTGACAAGTCCTTCTCTAGCCTCCCTGCTTCCTCAACATAACCTGCCCCTCCAACTATCTTTGTGCCATCTGCAAACTTAGCAACAATGACTCAGATCAATTATCGAGAGTATTAATGTGAAACTTGAATAGTTGTAGTGCCAATACTGACATCTGCGGAACTCCACTAGTGACTGGCTACCATCTTAAAAAAAAGACTCCTTATTCCCTATTCTCTGCCTTCTGACAGTCAGCCAGTTCTCTATCAATGCCAGTACGTTGCCACTAACACCATGAGCTTTTATTTTATTTAGCAACTTCCCATGTGGCACCTTGTCAAAAGCCTTCTGGAAACACAAAAATATCATTTTCACTGGCTGTCTTCTGACTAACTGGCTGATTACCTCTTCAAAGAATGTTAATAGATTTGTCAGGCATGACCTCCATTGATGAAGCCATGCTGACTCACCCATGTTTTTTCATGCGCTTCCAATCCTCCACAATCTCATCTTTAATCATGGACGCTAAACTTTTACGAATGACTGAGGTCACACTAATCAGCCTCTGATTTTCCATCTTCTGTCTTCCTCTCTTCTTAAGCAGAGATGTTACTTTAGCCACTTTCCAGTCCTCTTGGACTCTCTCTGACTCCAGTGATTCCTGAAAACTCATCAGCAATGCCTCCATAATCTCATTCTGAACTCTGGGGTATAGTCCATTTGGTCTCGGTGATTTGTCCACCATCAGAACTTTTAGCCTCCTCAGCATCTTCTCTTAGTGATAGCCACTGCTCCTCTGACTCTCTTGAAGTTTTGGTACTCTATTGGTATCTTCCACAGTGAAGACTGATGAAAAGCACCTGCTCAGTTCCTCCATAATTTCCTTGTTCCCTACTACCACTTCTTTAGCCTCATTTTCCAATGGTCCATTATCTACTCTTGCCCCTCTCTTACCTTTTATGTATCTAAACAAAATCCTTACAATTTTTGTTAATATTGCAAGCTAGCTTTCCCTCATATTTCATCTTCTCCCTTTATTGATTCTTTTTAATTGTCCTCTGTTAATTTTTAAAGGTTACCCAATCTACTATCTTCCCACTAATCTTCACCATATTGTAATAATCTGTACTAATATCCAGGGCTGGACTGGTTTTAGCATACAGCTTTACTCTTGCATTGTTATATGAAGTGCAGTTGAGGCAATTTAGGCATTGGGGCAGTAATAGCCATTTCCCAGCTGCTAGTCACACATTGGATCATTGCACTGGACAATTAACGATCACCAATAATAGTTGGTGCTGGTGTGCAGCTGAGTGTAGCTGCTTGCAGACGTTTTCACTGAATGATTGTAGATTTAAAACTCCTTCAGCATGGAGACATTCTCCTTGACTCCTGCCAGTTCAGTGACCTTGCTTCTTAAAGTTGTGGGAAATGTGATGTCAGGCTTTCCCTGCTACCTTCACCTCTCTCCACTCCCAAATGTTTGGGTTATGTTCATTGCCTTCTGTTGCAGAAGGAGGTAAGCAATAAGGCGTATTAACATGGATAAGTGAGTACTTTGTCTTGATATGTGCAGATAGAAATGGCAATCCCCAGGATTGTGATTGCTCATATAACTGGTAAGAGGACTGTGGTATGGGGAATTTAGGAATTAAACAGTTCTGATTGAGAAGTTTTTTTGTGTCATCATCAAGCTGGAGTTGATACAAATTAATAAAGCATTATGTGATGAACACCCATTAGGTGTTCACTTCAAAGCTATGTTTTGTGGTTGTGTCCTTTTTCCTCATAAAACTTTGGTGAAAGGCTACCAGATGTCCATGTTTCCTGCTGGTGATAAAAGGTCAGCAAAATGGTCATGCATTAGCCACAGATTGTTGTAGCTCCTTTTATGTTTGCAGTGTGAACCCTGGCAGATTTGTGACAGAAAACATCACTGTTAGTGCTCCTCTGAAATCTAAAATGAAGTGAGATATTGAATGTACTTGTGGCATCTGGTACAGATGCTTAGCACCAAATCTTGTGTGAAGCCATCTTCTGCAGTGGCAACTTTACAATCATAATGTTCTCTCTCAGGAACATGACATGATCCACTGCATCTCCTCCACTTCCCGCTCCTCCGCCCTTGAACCCCGCCCGTCCAATCGCCGCCAGGACAGAACCTCACTGGTCCTCACCTACCACCCCAGCAACCTCCAGATACATTGTATCATCCTTCGTCATTTCCGCCACCTCCAAACAGACCCCACCACCAAGAATATATTACCCTTCCCTCCCCTATCAGTGTTCCGGAAGGACCACTCCCTCCGCGACTCCCTTGTCAGGTCCACACCCCCCACCAACCCAACCTCCACTCCCGGCACCTTCCCCTGCAACCACAAGAAATGCAAAACCTGCGCCCACACCTCACCCCCCCCCCCCCCCCCCCTCACTTCCCTCCAAGGCCCCAAGGGATCCTTCCATATCCACCACAAATTCACCTGCACCTCCACATAAATCATTTACTGCATGCGATGTGGCCTCCTCTACGTTGGGGAGACAGGCCACCTGCTTGCGGAACGTTTCAGAGAACTCCGCTGGGACACCCGCACCAAGTAACCCAACCGCCCTGTGGCTGAACACTTTAACTCCCCCTCCCACTCCCACTCTGCCACGGACATGCAGGTCCTTGGCCTCCTCCATCGCCAGACCATGGCAACACGACGCCTGGAGGAAGAGTGCCTCACCTTCCGCCTAGGAACCCTCCAACCACAAGGGATGAATGCAGATTTCTCCAGCTTCCTCATTTCCCCTCCCCCCACCTTTTCTCAGTCCCAACCCTCAGACTCAGCACCGCCTTTTTGACCTGTAATATTCTTCCTGACCTCTCCGCCCCCCACCCCCTCTCCAGCCTATCACCCTCACCTTAACCTCCTTCCACCTATCGCATTCACAACACCCCTCCCCAAGTCCCTCCTCCCTACCTTTTATCTTAGCCTGCTTGGCACACCTTCCTCATTCCTGAAGAAGGGCTTATGCCCGAAAAGTCGATTCTCCCGCTCCTTGGATGCTGCCTGACCTGCTGTGCTTTTCCAGCAACACATTTTTCGGCTCATGGTGAGTAGACAGCTGTACATTTTCTATTGGACTGCAGCAGATCATTCTTCCCTTCTGCCCAAGCTGACTATGTCAATTGAGATGACTTTGAGAAAAGCACTTTTCCCTCCAAGACAATCTTTGGGACAACATCTTATAACTGCAGGGTTGTGTGGAGCTGATGAGAAGAGATGAGTGGTGTTCCAGGACTGTGGAGAGTGAACTGCTGCCTGGCTGCCTTTTAAATATAACGCCTGGAACTGGAGCCTCTTAGATGCTGGTGGGGACCATATGTCCATAAAATATTCAATGAAGAACAAGAAAATCTGACACATCCTCAAGTGGATGTGTCTCCTGCTTTAGCTCCGTCTCCACACTTAATCTCAAAAAAAGCAAGATTTCACCCACCAATTTGTGTCAAATATCATTGAAACACCAAAGTTTACATAAGATGGTCTTTTATGCTAATTTTATGACTATAGTCCTAGCATATTCAATATTCTAACACACACAGGATTAATTCATATATTTGTTACTAAAATCATTGTCAGATTAAAAAGCCTTCCTTAACTGTTATATTTAATATAACACAGTTAAGGAAAGCTTTTTAATCTGACAATGATTTTAATAACAATTTACTACCATGAAGTCTGCTGTTTGTTTTATTGAAATGGTAGTTAGAATTACTTGTTGATGGAGCAAAACATCAATTCAACTAATTATAAGGAAGGACACAATTGACTTCAGCTATCTAGAAAATTGTTAACATTTACATGCAATACAATATTGATGCTCACAATTACATTTGGACTAGATGTCAGTTTATCTTAGTGGAATAAAATCAGCATGAGTAAAGTATGAAGAAATGCTTCTTGGAGTTTTGTACTATTCTGACTTGTTTAATCCTTGCTGTAAAATGTAACCAAATCATTTGTGCGCAGCATGTTGTATTGTGCATACTTCTCAAAGCACAGACTTGGTTACAGTGTACAGTTTGCTTCCCTGCTGTTGTTATCCGGATGTCATTAATTAAACCTTGATCATATTGGTGCTGTGGCTTAAATTTGCAGGTGGCCTCTGATTGAAATAGGAGAACATACTTATAACATAGCGGACTGGTTTATTGTATTATGAACACTGATCCAATTAAGTAGCAAAACCTGCTGTGGCTAAGTTGAAAGATTAGGTTTGTTTTTAGTCTTCCACACTGCTTGGAACATAATCATTCTTCAAAGTAGTTGCTACCTAACCTTTTAGATGTAATTGTGATATTTTCAGGAGTGTTCAGTCACATGGTCTGTTATTTTATTCCATAAGCCATGTTCAGGTGACCATTGGGCACAGTTAGTGTGACCATAGTGCTGGAGGGCAGAGCGTTGAATGAGACTGAGCAGGTATAATTGAGATAAGTATAGTCTGTTGTTCTGCGGTGTGTTTGTGGAATGTCACAATGAGACCTTGAGAGAATGGAGTAGTTACCTTAACCATGGCAAATACCTTTCATGGTACAAAGGAACATGTGATGTAAAAATGTAAATTTTGTCATGTACCTCATTTTAAAAGAAATTATTAATTAGTCATCACTCTGAATTTTTCAGTGTGTCAGGATTTCTGCTACCAGAGATAGAAATAGTACATTGGTTGGGTGGAAGGGATTTTCTGGGAGGGGAGGGAGGTAAACAGTTTGACCATACTTTGAGGGCAATGGGACAAAGGGTTGCAATTTAAGGGGGCAGATAATTAGATGGCCAACTATCCTATAAATGACCAGCAATAAGCCTTTCAATTGATCCCAATCTTTGAAGCAATGGTCACTGCTAGGACGGTACTCAGGGGGTGAGCATATACTGATGGACATGCATGCCTTTGACCATATATGGAGCTGATACATACTGGAGTCAGCCAGTTAGTCCCCAGTGATGAGACGGTGAGGGCAGAATATTATTCAACACTTGTGGTGTTAAAGCTGTGGGTTGACCTCTTACCTCCAAACCTGGCTCCAAAGGACCGGTCAAAGTTTTACCATTCTATGTAACATCCAGAATCATTGCTGTTAACATTGAATGTACAGTGATGAAAATGCTCTGCAGTTTTTGCAGAATTATAGGACTTTTTAAAATATATCTTTAACAAGGAAGCGCTGTGAATAAATTAGGTTTCAGCTCTTACTGATTTTTAAAATATAATTTTGAAATAGCTTTTCAGCTACTTGAGTTTGAAGAAATATTCTGGTTCAGCGTAATATATTATGACAAGTAGGTTGAATTTGAACAAGGTTTTCATTTATTGTGCAGTTTAGTTAACAGAGCCTTTCAACAGTCTGAACTAATAAAGCATTTCCCCCGAGGACCTTTATAGGCAATGAATTTATGGATCAAACAAATCAGGTGTCTACAGAGCTTATCAACAAACTTTGAAGTGATGAATTATCGGTGATATTCTGACAGAACAATGAATAAAGCTAACACTTGAATAATTTTTTTTACATAGTCCAGTTCCACAGCAGTATGCTGCATTTTGGCAACAATTAAAGAATGTAGCTGAAATGACAATTTTCTATTTGAAATTATTGAACAATACGCGATATTCCTTGAGGAAAAAGTACTAGGTTATAGATTGATACATTTCTGAAAAAACATGGGCTTATCATTCATTGATGGTCACTTTTTAATTTTTTTTCTAAAGTCATAGAGGGTCTGTCTTTATCAAGTTGTAGCATTCTTGTTGGGGCAGCCCATAGTCGGAGGTGTTACAATATGGCTACCCGTCGGTATAAAAGTGGTGGATTTTTTTAGCAGCAATAATAGAATTAGCTTGCCTGCTCTGACATCAAGGTGAAATCTCATGGAAGCACAATGGTCGCTTTGAGAAGAAGATAAATCCGAGGTAACAAGGTTGATTTTTAAGCAAAGAATTTTACAAATTAATATACAAGAGTTCTGTACAAATCACAGTTGCAGATGCCCATAAAGGATAGTCTGATAAGAGATATATGGGAACAGACAACCCAAAGTTTGTAGTTTAGCAAAAAAAATAGAAAAAGTATGATCCCACAATAACAGAGACAAATGATTAGTTAAAAGGAGGAGGAGAATATATCTTGTAAAGATCTTTGAGGTCAGATAGAACATCGAACAATATAGCTGAATACAGGCCCTTTAGCCCTTAATGTTGTGCCGACCTTTTATTTTACTCTAAGATCAAGCTAATCTACGTACCCTTTACTTTACTTTACTATCATCCATGTGCCTGTTCAAGAGTTGCTCAAATTTGCCAATGTATCTGACTCTACTACTACTGCTATCGGTGCATTCCATGTAGATAAGTTCATTGTACTGTGAAAATGATCCTAGAACATAGAACATAGAATATAGAACAGTACAACACAGAACAGGCCCTTCAACCCACGATGTTGTGCCGACCATTGACCCTCATGTGTGCACCCTCAAATTTCTGTGACCATATGCATGTCCAGCGGTCTCTTAAATGTCCCCAATGACCTTGCTTCCACAACTGTTGCTGGCAACGCATTCCATGCTCTCTCTCAACTCTGTGTAAAAAACCCACCTCTGACATCCCCTCTATACTTTCCTCCAACCAGCTTAAAACTATGACCTCTCGTGTTAGCCATTTCTGCCCTGGGAAATAGTCTCTGGCTATCGACTCTATCTATGCCTCTCACTATTTTGTACACCTCAATTAGGTCCATTCTCTTCCTCCTTTTCTCCAATGGAAAAAGTCAGAGCTTAGTCAACCTCTCTTCATAAGATAAGCCCTCCATTCCAGGCACCATCCTAGTAAACCTACTCTGAACCCTCCAAAGCATCCACATCTTTCCTACAATAGGGTGACCAGAACTGGACGCAGTATTCCGAGTGCGGTCTAACCAAAGTTTTATAGAGCTGCAAAAGGATCTCACGACTCTTAAACTCAATCCCCCTGTTAATGAAAGCCAAAACACCATATGCTTTCTTAACAACCGTATCCACTTGGGTGGCAATTTTAAGGGATCTATGTACCTGCACACCAAGATCCCTCTGTTCCTCCACACTGCCAAGAATCCTATCCTTAATCCTGTACTCAGCTTTCAAATTCGACCTTCCAAAATGCATCACCTCTCATTTATCCAGGTTGAACTCCATCTGCCACCTCTCAGCCCATCTCTGCATCCTGTCAATGTCCCACTGCAGCCTACAACAGTCCTCTATACTGTCAACGACACCTCCAACCTTTGTGGCGTCTGCAGACTTGTTGACCCATCCTTCAATCCCCTCATCCAAATTTTTAATAAAAATTATAAACAGTAGAGGCCCAAGGACAGAGCCCTGTGGAACACCACTCATCACTGGCTTCCAGGCAGAATATTTTCCTTCTACTACCACTCGCTGTTTTCTGTTGGCCAGCCAATTCTGTATCCAGACAGCTAAGTTCCCCTGTATCCCATTCCTCCTGACCTTCTGAATGAGTCTACCATGGGGTACCTTATCAAATGCCTTGCTGAAGTCCATATACACCACATTCACAGCTCGACCCTCATCAACTTTTCTAGTCACATCCTCAAAGAACTAAGGTTTGTGAGGCATGACCTGCCCCTCTCAAAGCCGTGTTGACTGCATTTAATCAAGCCATGCTCTTCCAGATGGTCATAAATCCTATCCCTCAGAATCATTTCTAACACCTTGCAGATGACAGACGTGAGACTGACTGGTCTGTAATTGCCGGGGATTTCCCTGTTTCCTTTCTTGAAGAGAGGAATTACATTTGCCTCTCTCCAGTCCACGTATACAACTCCAGTGGAGAGCAAGGATGCAAAGATCTTCGCAAGTGCATTTGCATTTCTCGTTTCCCAAAGCACCCAAGGACAAATCTGGTCCAGGCCTGGCGACTTGTCAATCTTAATGTTTGACAAAATTTTCAGCACATCAGCTTCCTCCATCTCTATCCATTCCAGCATGCACACCTGCTCTTCAAAGGTTTCATTCACTACAAAGTTCATTTCTTTCAAAAAGACAGAAGCAAAACACTCATTTAGGGCTTCCCCTACCTCCTCAGACTCCCCACACAAGTTCCCTATGCTATCCCTGATCGGCCCTCTTTCTTTGACCATTCTCTTATGCCTCACATAAGTGTAAAATGTCTTTGTGTTCTCCCTAATCCATTCTGCCAAGCCTTTCTCGTGCCCCCTCCTGGCTGTCCATTTTTGAGCTCCTTCCTCGCCTGCCTGTCATCCTCTAGAGCTGAGCTTGACTCTAGCTTCCTCCACCTTATGATTCTGTTTCAGTCTTACTAACAGAATTAACATGCAGTCTTAATAGGTAAAAAAGTAAGAGTAGAAATATTTAGAGTGCTATCAGTAAATTTCATCTTCAAAGACAAAATGTGACTAGAATAAAATTTAGTGCAACTGCAAGATAGAGGGTAGTGCTGACATTCCAATGTCAGGTGGGACAGAAGCTGCTCAACCCGATGGCTAAATAATTCTAACATTAATTATTTACATATAATTAACTTTATATTAGAACTGAAATTATAAATTTTATAGCAATTAATAGGAATTAGCATCTGTTTTTGTCTATCCTGTGATTAGGACAGTAGGAAATACAAGAGGAGTAACAGAATTTGATAAGAAAAGCAATGACTGCAATGAATAACAAAATTCAAACAGTCCTTAGAGATAAATCTGGGAAATGTCTGGAAAAGAGTATAACCATTAACATTGGAATGCAAATTATTGGGGTGAAATATAAGATCGTAAGTCCTGACAATATGATGTCTGTTAAGCATTAAGAAATCATGGAGAAACAGAAGGCTGTCCAAAGGTGTGTCCATCATGAATCAAGAGTTTCACAGGATTGAATGTATAGATCAAGAGGGAAGGAACAATGACTTTAATGTTGCATGTATTATTGTAATGCAAAATGTATAAAAATGTTCCATTCAGCTCAGGAAATTAGATGGCGTTGACTTCTCCAACCTAAGTCATAATTAACAGGCAGCTGGGCCCTATACGAAAGCCATATTTAAAGCAGTCTCTGATCTCTCCCATTCATGTGGTAAAAAGATCTCTGAATAAAGATCGATTGCACTGCTGAACACAGAACTCAAGACTTCTGTTTGATCCCTCTCCTCAACAGTTATTATTATACAAATTGGTGTCAGCCAACACAATTGTATGCTGTCATGGTAGTGCTTGATGGAAGATGAACACTTTACTCTGGAAAGCAATAGGCAATATGGAAATTTCCCAAAATGGACTCCATAAAGTCAGGTGATTTATTTTTATGGATTTTGTACAGACTTATCTTAAACACATTATTTTTAAATGGTCTTCTCAGAGACTGATTGATTGACTAATTACTCTTCACTAATTCCATGGAAGAGACTGTTACAACCAGACACCAAGTGAGGTTTTCCCCAGTTTGCTGCATTTCCAGACAGGATATACAAATTGTTAAAACTCCCAGTCAAGGAGGGATGAACTGGCTTGCCATCTTTATTAATCCAAACCCTTGAAAGGTGTGAAAGGGTTTTTTTTTTTAAATCTTCAACTCTTCTGGATAGCTTTCTTCCAGACCAAATGAGTTTGTGTTAATTTTTTTTAAAAAATTCAGCCAAACTTTCTTGAGTTAATTAAAGATTGAGTTTATTATTTACTAAATGTAAGGAGAAATATTTATGCAATATATTGATAAACAGATCAGGGAGAAGTTGGTTTAAAAAATGTTAACAAAAGAAATGTTCAGACCAGTCTCTCAGTCATTCATAAAGAGTAAATTTTAGGATATTGTGGCATTACTGTGAATCTTACCAATGGCATAAATATTCAGTCAAACATTTTTATTGAGGAGATCCCTGGCTTTGTGGGTTGATTTAAATTACTGTCTTGGTTCCTTTCAACAATGGCAACAGTCAGTGCACGCGGTGTTTTTTTTTCTGTTTATTTACCTGCAGTGTAGGGTGTTTTAAAGGCCGTTCTCAAATCTGTGGCATTAACAATGCACCAGTGCACACTTGAGGAAGTCAGACTGCCAGCACATGCAGACCAATGTTGAAGTTTGCTTTAAGCCCTTTCTTTTTATAGATATCCCTATGAAGCTAGTATATATGAGTACATATATACACGTGTGTGTGTTTGCAAGAGACTGCTTCATGCTGAGAGTGTATTAAGTAATCAGCCTTTCTATCATTACCATTTTAGTCTTTGCATGTGAAGTTTCCCAGACTCTGTACATTCCATCAATCTACATAAGATGCTGCCAGATAATCACTGAACTAACATCCACAGTCATTTTTTTTTTTCGGTTGTAGCCGTCCCTCCTTTCTCAATGCAGGAATTACAAGTTTATGTCCATAGGTGATCCATAACAGATTTATAATGGCAATGGCTGCTAGTCTTTCTGACCTCAGCAATTCTGAGGTTGATCGTAGCTGGAATTTTGATGGTAAGTTAAGCATTTCCCTAATGTATGTTAAATTACATTAGGTTCAAACTATTTTGTAGACAAGGGAATATATCAATTCTGTCATCACATGACTGAAACTGGCTTGAGCAGGAATGTATTAATCCACAAGAACCATCTATCAGCAAACCTGTTTGGTACCAAGACTTCAGAGTAAAATTTCTCACCCAGAAAATAAGACCGTTGTGTCTGAAAAAAAGCTAATCGTAGCAGAGAAAAGGGGCTAATTTGTCTTACCTGAAAAGTTCTTTCTCTTCACAAGAAAACATTGATCCCAACTGAATCTGAGAAAATTGAAACTTCCAAACTCCATTTGTATTCAGGTAACAAAAAAAAATCCTTCAAGACCACAACATCTTTCATCAGTGTCTAAAACAGAGTGGAAAGGAATGACTTTCTTTTAAGCATTTTACTAATGGTTACATCGTTAAAAATCATCTTTCATCCATGCCTGTGTGTTTGAAGAGTGGATGTTTATTATATTAACATTTCAGGTGTTGTGAAATAAACTCATATTAATTTTATTTAAGCTTGTATGAAAGCCTGTTTGTATGTTCTTTAAAATCACAAAGCATAAAATACACTTTCTCAAAATGCATTCCTTGGCAGTCATTCAAGAGGTGTGAAAAAGGAAGAAATTATCTAACATCTCTCTCACCTGTAAGAAGCCTGGTTGAAATGTTAAAGGGCAGGTTGGTGAACTGCACTGTATGCAGTTTACCTGAATGATCTCGCAGGGAACAGCCTATTCATACATCTTTATAAGCACTGATGGTGGATGCATTAAAAGCTACATCAAAAACCTTTTTCCAAGTTACATTTTTCTGGGACCAACTGTAAGAAGAGGGCTACTCCTGCTGAAACAAAATATTGCAAGCTGCTAAAAGTCTGGGCATGTCATCCTTCATCCACCAACAATGTAACAGCATTTTCAAACCCTTCATCCCATCTGCCAGAATATACTTGAGTTTGTGTGGACCGGATTCATTTTACCCTAGCTGCCACCACTAGTGAGTCCAGGAAGTGCAGCACATAGTGGTGTAGGTTGCATGCCTCAAAAATGAATCATGCCTCCTGCTGGCAGTAATTGGAAAGTACTCCACAATTTGACTACCCACTGGTTAAACTCTACTTTCAGTCATTTCAGTTGTTAAACTCTGTTCCCAGATTGAATAGATTTACATATTTCTCTCACTGTGATGTGTGAAGAGAACAAAGATACACATGTATTTAGAATTAAGAAAGACAAGGATATGAGAATAATTCCTTTAATCTGGCACTCCCAGAAATTCTCATGTCTTTGAAAATCAGAGCCACTCATAAAGCTTCCATTTATTAAAATTCATTGATCAAAAAGAATGCACCAGGTTATGGATGTTGAATTGTGTGTAGAGGCTAGGGGAATAGCTCTCCTCTCCCAACAGGAGGTGGCATGGTGGCTCAGTGGTTAGCATTGCTGCCTCACAGCACCAGGATCTCAAGTTCAATTCCAGCCTCAGGTGACTGTGGAGTTTGCACATTTTCCCCGTGTCTGTGTGGGTTTTCTCCGGGTGCTCCGGTTTCCTCCCACAGCGCAGGTCAAGTGAATTGGCCGTGCTGAATTGCTCGGTGCATTAGTCAGAAGGAAATGGATCTGGGTGGGCTGCTCTTCAGAGAGTCGGTGTGGACTGGTTGGGCCAAAGAGCCTGATTCTGCACTGTAGGGGATCTAATCAACAACGTTCAGGATCATTAATTGGGCATGAGCTCACAGTGGCCAAATTAAAACATCAATATGTAAAGATTGCATCATCTACGTGATGCAGATGTGGCATAGGGTGGATACCAGGAGTTGTCCGAACATTAGTTTCCAAGACTTGGAATGAAAATCACACACCTGGTTTCTGCAGATTTACAGCCTATATTTCCTTCAAAAGTCCTCTGTAATTCTTAACAATTTATTTTTCAGGAACAATTCAAACATAATTTACTTGGCTGCCTGTGAGCATATCTCCCACAAATTGCTTTTCAACTCCCTCCAATAATAATGATTCGTTTTTGCTCCCTTGTGCTCTCATGCTTTCTTCTTTGTAGTACCACAACCTCTGGCTGCTCCTGAGAAAGGCCACAGGAAATCTGCTTGGACTGAAGTAAGAAACCATGTGAAGGTTAGAAGTAATTGATCTTTACTTTACATTTTGTGCTCTCGGACAGTGATGTGAAACATTGTCAAGCCTTTATTACAAAAATCTGCAGTCAATTACATACACCAATTGTGCGCTGACTTGTGAGAATACCTGTTTGTGAATTTATGCTTCAAATTTTTAGTTTAAACAACTTCCAAATGTCAAACAATCTGCTGCATCAAACTTTTCGGGGACGCTGGGTGAGGTGTTTCATTCAATGAATCCTAATGTATTTTTCATTCACTTAATCTTTTCATTAAATTTGCTTTGTCAGTTTTTCAAAGTACATATTCACATCGTTTATTTCTTTAAAGAGGAGATGGTATAATCCACACCTACAAGGTCAATATTTTATTTTAGAACTCAACTGAATATCAGAGCATAAGTTCCCAGCCATGGAATGAGCATTAATCCGAATGTTGCAGTCAGTATCGAAGCAGCACCATTCACTACTAACCACAAAGAAAACCAGCCACAAAGATTGCTGTGGCATTAATATCCCATTTGGAATATACAACATAGAATATTACAGCACAATACAGGCCCTTCAGCCCTCAATGTTGCGCCACCCTGTCATACTAATCTGAAGCCCATCCCACCTACACCATTCCACGTACGTCCATATGCCTGTCCAATGATGACTTACATGCACTTAAACTTGGCGAATCTACTACCGATGCAGGCAAAGCATTCCATACCCTTACTACTGTCTGAGTAAAGAAACTACCTCTGACATCTGTCTTATACCTATCTCCCCTCACTTTAAAGTTGTGTCTCCTCGTGTTGGCCGTCCCCATACTTGGAAAAAGCCTCTCCCTGTCCACCCTATCTAACCCTCTGATTATCTTGTATGTCTCTATTAAGTCACCTCTCAACCTTCTTCTCTCTAAGAACAGCCTCAAGGCCACGGAATTAGTGGAATTCATTGCCACGGAGTGCAGTGGAAGCCGGGACGCTAAATGTCTTCAAGGCCGAGATTGATAGGTTCTTGTTGTCTAGAGGAATTAAGGGCTACGGGGAGAATGCTGGCAAGTGGAGCTGAAATGCGCATCAGCCATGATTGAATGGCGGAGTGGACTCGATGGGCCGAATGGCCTTACTTCCACTCCTATGCCTTATGGTCTTATGGTCTAAGGCCCTCAGCCTTTCCTCATAAGACATTCCTTCCATACCAGGCAACATTCTAGTAAATCTCCTCTGCACCCTTTCCAAAGCTTCCATAGCCTCCTTATAATGCGGTGACCAGAACTGTACACAATACTCCAAGTGTGGCCGTACCAGAGCTTGGTACAGCTGTAGTTTAACCTCATGGTTCTAGAACTCAATCCCTCTATTAATAAAGGCCAAAACACTGTATGCCTTCTTAACAACCCTGTCAATCTGGGTGGAAACTTTTCAGGGATCTATGTACATGGACACCGAGATCTCTCTGCTCATCTGCACTCCCAAGAATCTTACTATTAGCCCAGTACTTTGCATTCTGATTACTCCGTCCAAAGTGTATCACCTCACACTTGTCCACATTAAACTCCATTTGCCACCTCTCAACCCAGCTCTGTATCCTATCTATATCTCTCTGCAACCTACTACATCCTTCGTCACTATCCACAACTCCACCGACCTTAGTGTCGTCCACAAATTTACTAACCCACCCTTCTAAACCCTCACCCTGGTCATTTATAAAAATAACGAACAGCAGTGGACCCAACACCGACCCTTGCGGTACACCGCTAGTAACTGGACACCAAGATGAACATGTTCCATCAACTACAACCCTCTGTTTTCTTTCAGCAAGCCACTTACTGATCCAAACTGCTCTGTCTCCCACAATCCCTCCGCATTTTGTATAATAATCTAGTGCTTTCAGATAAACCTGTTGGACTATAACCTGGAGTTGTGTGATTTTTAACTTTGTCTAATCCAGTCTAACACTGGCTTCTCCAAATCATCCCTTTCCAAATGTCAGTTTAAATCTGAAGTCAAGGCAATAAGATATATCTGTGTGCAACATCGATGTAAACAGGTAAGCAGCTGATCACATTGAGATATTAGTGTGTGCAGGAAGCTAGGCATTTAAATCATTCAATATCCCTCACCTTTGAGTTATATCTTCGGGTAAAAAGAAAGGCAAGTTTTATGCAACAGTATTCACAGATGCCAAACATCTCAAATCATCTTACACACAAAGAAGCATTTTTGAAGTGTAGGATATGTGGCAGCCATTTTATACTCAGTCATTTCCCACAGGCTATCTGGAGAGCTCTCGTGATCTTCTTTGAAGAGGTGCCATGGAATGTTTTGTAATCGTGTGACAGGGAAGGTAAATCCTTTCTCACTACTGCGTCCAAAATATGACACTTCCATAGATATATCACTGAAGTATCAGCCTTGATTTTTGTCTTGAATTGGGACTTGAAACTGGACTTTTGTGAGGCTATTTCCAGCTGAGCCATTATTGAAACTAAAGATAGTCAAATAAATGGTCATAATTGCATTGGGATAAAAACTCAATAAAATCGATCACTTTTTTATGGGGAAAAAAATCTGTTTTTACCATTGTGCAGATACTAGACTATAATGGAATATCGATACAAAATTTGCAACTTAGGAATAGTGAGCTGTTTAGCAGTAATTAGAAAGTTGGTATCCTGTTATAAAGTCAGCTACATCTGAATCAACGATACGTACTTGTTTCAAGGGATTTTGCTATGAGACCAACAGTGTAACAGTAGATGTTCTCATCAATTCAGTTTATTTTCCATCGATTATAAGCTGGTGTTGCCTCAACAGTGTACCCTCCAGAGAATTCACAAAAACCTCTGAATTTTCACACTGTTTTGTGCATCTGTAGTTTCCAGGTCTTGCTGTTATTTTGGGTGAAGTAATAATGGTGATCTCTCTGACAGCCTCATTGTCATTACCACTGCAAAATCCGAACCTTGTATCTTTTCCATAAAAGTTAGTTCAACTGAGTTAAACTCTTGTGATATTTGTTTCTCTTCAATCACTTCAATACTAGTTAAATATATAACTAATTGATAATCAGCTCACATTTGGCAGACCATTGTAAGTATTTGATCCTGTGCCTGACGACAGATTATTATAGAATATAGAAGAATACAGCGCAGTACAGGCCCTTTGGCCCTCGATGTTGCGCCGATCCAAGCCCACTTAATCTACACTAGCCCACTATCCTCCATATGCCTATCCAATGCCCGTTTAAATGCCCATAAAGAGGGAGAGTCCACCACTGCTACTGGCAGGGCATTCCATGAACTCACGACTCGCTGAGTAAAGAACCTACCCCTAACATCTGTCCTATACCTACCACCCCTTAATTTAAAGCTATGCCCCCTTGTAACAGCTGACTCCATACGTGGAAAAAGGTTCTCACGGTCAACCCTATCTAAACCCCTAATCATCTTGTACACCTTTATCAAGTCACCCCTAAACCTTCTTTTCTCCAATGAAAACAACCCCAAGTGCCTCAGCCTTTCCTCATACGATCTTCCTACCATACCAGGCAACATCCTGGTAAACCTCCTCTGCACCCGTTCCAGTGCCTCCATATCCTTCCTATAGTATGGCGACCAAAACTGCACACAATAGTCCAGATGCGGCCGCACCAGAGTCTTATACAACTGCAACATGACCTCAGGACTCCGGAACTCAATTCCTCTACCAATAAAAGCCAGTACGCCATATGCCTTCAACGCACTATTTACCTGGGTGGCAACTTTCAGAGATCTGTGTACATGGACACCAAGATCCCTCTGCTCATCCACACTACCAAGTATCCGACCATTAGCCC
This sequence comes from Chiloscyllium punctatum, assembly GCF_047496795.1. Lineage (NCBI taxonomy): Eukaryota > Metazoa > Chordata > Chondrichthyes > Orectolobiformes > Hemiscylliidae > Chiloscyllium > Chiloscyllium punctatum. The sequence goes on from NC_092743.1 coordinate 123,896,844, forward strand.
AGTACCCCATCTTTTTATTACTCTTACCAAAGTGAATCACCTCACACTTACCCACATTGAACTCCATTTGCCACCTTTCTGCCCAGCTCTGCAGCTTATCTATATCCCACTGTAACCTGCCACATCCTTCCTCACTGTCAACAACTCCTCCGACTTTCGTATCATCCGCAAACTTGCTCACCCAACCTTCTAGCCCCTCCTCCAGGTCATTTATAAAAATGACAAACAGCAATGGTCCCAAAACAGATCCTTGCGGAACACCGCTAGTAACTGCACTCCAAGATGAACCTTTACCATCAACTACTACCCTCTGTCTTCTTCCAGCCAACCAATTCCTAATCCAAACCTCCAACTCACCCTCAATGCCATACCTCCGTATTTTTTGCAGTAGCCTACCATGGGGAACCTTATCAAAGGCCTTATGGATCAAAACAATCCTCAAAACATTTTAAGAAAGTAGTCCAGGGCCTAAATTTTTTTCTAATTTTAAAGGTAAATGTAATGTCTGTTCCGATGCAATGCACCTGTTCAAACTACTTAACGTTAAGCAAAACATAATTTATTTAAATATTGTTGTTAAAATTCAACCAGAGAAAGAGGAATTTAGAATAAATTATAATTATTGGAAAACTTAACAGAATAATAGATACAGTACCAATTAACTGTTCAAATATACTAACGTACCATCAACACAATCCTTGGCAAAATGAAAATTCTCACTCATCCAGGAAGAAAAAACATCAAGAGAAAATGGAGCAGCCATAAGACATTCACAGAAGCTTCCAACTCTTTGAGCTTCTGCTCAAAACTAAACCTACAAATTGAAAAAAAACCTGAAAGCCTGGTCTGAGAGCTGGCCACATCCAGATTGCTTTCATTGTTCCAACTTTTAAAAGAAAACCCTAAGGTCTTAAAAATTGTTTACATTCTTAGGGATAGCTTAGTGCCTCTGCTGTACATCCTCTCTTCAAAACAAAAGAACAAAAATAACCTCTTAAAGTGACAGCATTTTCACAAGATGTAAAGTGAGCATTTTATTCCTCCAGCACCTGATTCTCAGAGACCACTGTCCCTGAAAGAAAATTTTTGGGTTTGTTTTACAGTCAGGCAGTTGAGCTAGCAGCACATCCAAATCCAGTTTGCTCTTTAACATATTTATTTCTCAAGAGAGGAAGACAAATAAATAGTACTGTTTTTTTTTGTCAAATGTGAAAGCTGAAATTGAACACTAGCAAGAGTCACTGCCTGCAGCAGGACAACGTAAAGTAGGAAAATTGGAAATAGTAGGAGTACTTTGAAGATTACAAAACCTATTTTGTGTGACAGATTGAACAGATGACTACACACTGCTTATATTACAGAAACAAACAAGAAAAATAGGTTTGAATTGTATCAGTTCTTAGCTTCTCCCATTGGAGTTATAGAACCTTATAGTTATTAGTCAATAGCACATAGTGGCAAGAAAGAATCCAAAGAGGCCCTGGCCTACAAGATTAAAGAGCTGGTTGATGTATATTTAATAGGATTTGCGAACATGCAATTAACATTGTTCTTTTAACAGTAGAAATTAAATACCAGTTTTTTAAGATCAATGTGAGAAAATCTGTATTCACGTAAGGAATGAAATCATCTGTGGAAAATGGTTAAAAAATTGAAGGGACATCAACTTTCATTCTGCCCAGATAACAGCTATTGCTGTTAGGTCAAAATAATCAGTGGATTTTTCCAAGCACCTGAATGACATGGGCAATGGCATCCACGTTCAGGGAATAGGGCTAGAATGAAGAAAATGAGATTCTCAATGTCAAAAGGAAGTGCAATATTTCCCCTCAAGGTTTAAATAACTGGATAAGGATCTCACTAGTAAGCAGCAGGTTGCATAATCATGTATTAGCATGATTATATATGTAGGTATTAAATTGCATTAACATCTCATTCTAACCTAATTTTGCCTCATGTATGAACAGGTTACTACTCTCTCAGAATCTGGTGAGAAACTAAATGGTTTAAATCTCTTCACATGAAAGTCAGAGCAAGTACCCGGCAGCTACAGCTCATTATGTCTTCTCTAGCTATCCACTTTGACCAGCATTCTCCAAAAAAAAACCTGGGCATAATCCATGGGCACGAAAGCTTGTACCCACCACCCACACAAGTCAGCATCAGCAAAGCACTGCATTCGTCACATCGGCAGGCAACTCTGAGACTAACTTATAATAATATGGTACTTCGCCACTGCACTATAAAGTTCACTAACACCTTCCATTGTAATGATACTTTCAGGTCACAGCATTCATAGGGATAGGCACTCATCTCATTCATTATAAGAGGGTTAATCTCAGGCCCCTTAACTTGCTTTCTTAGTGCCCTCTCACTTTGTTACCTTTTTAGATGTCCACACCATCTCAACCTTGCCTTTTGTGCAGCACCACTTCATTGCGAACTTAAGGACTCAGTCATTAAGTCTTGCCTTGCCTTGTAGTGCAGACAGAAAACCAAGCAGCTTGTCTTGTCCGCCAACATTTTACCAGCCATGTTACTGTGCTATGTTAATGTCACGCTGACAGCATGTGCCAGCTGTAAACCACCTGTAAACCACACTTCATGTTATTCACCCAAATGGCTTTCTTTGAAAGTCTAAAGGGAATAGTCCTTAGTATAGTCTACAGGGACAGTCTTGAGTCGAGGGGCCCCATCGCTGTCCAGTCTCATTACAAGGGGTGGACCACAGTCAAGAATCTTTCTGGTGTGATCAGAGCTAGGGATCTGTGTCTTTATAGTCCAGAGATGGGCCTTGATCTGTCCTGCAGGTTCAGTCCTACCAGTCCGGGGATTTCTACGATATCAGTGAGGGAACTACATGGAAACCAATCAACTCAATTCAGAGCTATCTTTCCAAGTTGGTGCAGTGAGTGGACAAGGTTAGACCACAGTGTTTGTGCACTAAACATCAAGGGAGGATATAAGGATATAGTGTTGTGTTGGAGAAGTTGGGGGAAGTCAATTCTGGAGATTGGATGAAGTATGCTGAGATACCCAGGGGAAAATTAGTTACAAATGGACAACTCTAGATATAAGAGTGAGAGCTGATCTAGCATGGGATGGCATAGGGCCTTTCAGGTAGGCGGTCTTCGGCAGTTATCACCCGCCTGACTTCATTGAGGGGATAGTTTAATTTGCTATTCTGTAGGCCTGGGTCTCAGGATTATCTGGCGACATGAAGTGTTAATTAAAAGGAATGTAGGAAGGCTCAAATCTGATGTGGATGATGGGGACTGCAATTCAGAATTGACCATGAAGGCTAATTGGTGGAAGGTGGGGACACCTACAATTTAGACTTTCTAATTAATACGGAAACCTTCCAGCTTTATCAATTCTCAACTGGAAAATACACTTGAAAAAATGGCTGCCAATACACTCAAAATGGGAGAAACAAGTTTGCTTTGTTTTGTCTGCAGGCGTGGGATCCAATGAGTGGTTGATGTAAGAACTTTCAAAAGGCAAATTAAACACTCAGTTTTGATTTTAAAGACATCTGCAATTATAATATTCTGCATGTATAAAAAAAGTCAGACATTTCTTGTGCATTAAAAGAACAAATCCAATTCAATTAATCACCATCCCCTCAATCTTCTCTCAGTCATTAGGAAATTCATTGAAGGGGTTATTGACAATGCCGTCAAGCAATAACCTCACAATCACTCAGTTTGGGTTCTGCCAGGGCCACTCAGCTCCTGACCTCATTACAGTCTTGGTTCAAACATCAACAACAGAGCTGAATTCCAGATGTGAGGTGAGAGTGGTAGACCTTGTCATCAAGGCAGCATTTGAATTAGTGTAGCCTGCACTCCTGCCTCCACCCAAGCCTCCCCCCTCCACAAAGTACCCTGAGTCATAACTCAGGATCGATCCCTCCACTCCATTCATTTGATTCCCTATAGTTCACCTCTCAGGACTAAAACAGGACCATTTATTAACTGGCATATGTATGAGATGTGGTATTTAAAAAATGTAATGATTGGAGACGTTAGCATTTTTTCATGTTCTGTAAAATATACGTGAATACCACATGTAACACTTTCTGTCATTCTTGTAGCTCTTTTCAGTGTGTGAGAGTTAGAATGATGGGAAAACATATTTTTTTGCTTTATGAAACAAGCTTGCTAAGATTTCTTTGATAGAACCTTTGTACGAAAGGACAGGCAGCTCATATTGCATAATGAGTCAAATATTATACATTGAAAACAGTAACCAACATTCTCTTTTCTCTGGGATTACCAACTGTTTTATTTTGCACCTTATACCTTCTCATTGATGAGGGAAATAAGCACCACCCATCTCCTCTTCTTCATCTTCATTGTCTTCAGCACAAAGAAGAAACAAACCATTCTTCCTCATGATGGTATGTGAAATGCAGCATGTTTCATTAATTCCAGACATCATCAATGCGGAGATCCAACAGTGTCATCCAAGAGTTTAAAACAGCCAGGATGAATTTCTATTTGAACACATGATAGACATCAATAATGCCTTTTACTTTAAGGTGATATTTTGCAGTTGCTTCATGCTATTCACCGGGAAAGAAGCTGAAGACATTGATTTCATTGATCAATGCCTCTGTAACCTGTTCAATACATGTACAACCAGCACAGTTAGAAAATAATGGGAGCTCAGTTTGATCTAGCGAACGGTTGAGGGCACAGGAGATTTCACCAACCAATTGCAGTGCATCAATCACATCTCTGTGATGAATTCCCTGCTGATACTTTATTAATGGATGTAATTGATTTGACTACAGACAATGTTCCAGTGGTTTGCAAATGAGGTTTGAAATATGTTATTTTCTAAAATGTATCATTTAGATCCAACTCAACCTTACATTTTGGTGCCTTTCACAAACAGAGTTCATTCTGCGAAAGGATCCCCTTAACTTTTCTCTCAAAAATATTCTCAGTTAAGTTTAGAAAAAGGGACAACATGATGAATAAAATCTGTAGCAATTTAAAAAGATTATGCAAATATTGGGGAAACAAAATGGCAACCCTGAAATTCTGCAGACATTCCCCTGCTCTCTTTCTACTGTTTCCAGAGACCACAGGAATCCTTGCAGTTTTGGCTCCTTGCACTATTTCTTTGAGATTTCTGCCACTTTCTCGCAGAACCGTAGAAGAACCTTTTTAAGGGTATTCTTCCAAAGGCCCCTTAGAGTCATAGAATCCTACACCATGGATACAGGCTCTTTGGCTCAAACTGGTCCGTGCTGACCAAAATGTCCACCAATGCTTACCCCATTTCCCTGCACTTGGCCCATATCCTTCTAATCCTTTCCTATCCACTTATTTGTCTAAATGCCTTTTAAATGTTGTTAATTTACCCACCTCGACCAATTCCACTGGCAGCTCATTCCATATGCATACCACCCTCCGTGTAAAAAAAAAATTTTCCCTTCAAGTTCCCTTTTATTCTTTCCCCTCTAACCCTAAACTGATGCCCTCAAGTCCTCGATTCCCCAACCTTGGGAAAAAGACTGAGTGCATTCATCCTATCCATGTCTCTCGTGATCTAATACATCTCAATAAGGCTCGCCTTTCCCCAGTCTCCAGAAAAAAGTCCTGTGCGAGATAGGTAGCTATCCAGCCCCATCTACGGCACTTTTCATTTCCCTTCCCAGGAACAAAGACACGGAGGAGTCAGTCCAAAACTTTTCATTCAACTTTGCAAAGTCGGGTGCTGTTCCCAAAGGTACACACACACAAGCATAGTAATCTCCACACATTATATACATGTATATGTGGGCTGGGTTTACTACTGCTGCCTTGACCAACGAGTGCTCGGATTCCGCACTGTTTTCCTTTTTTGGGTTCTGGTGCCTGGGATTCTTTTATCATTCACTTGGCCAATCAGTGTTTGAGCTTCCCGTTCTTCCCTTATATGGATGATGTTGTACAACTGTGGTTAAGGGCGGCCTCTCAACTATCGAGGAAAGCTGTTACAACTGTTTCATTCATATAAACGTGGGGGAGGTCCGGCAACAGTTTCGAGTGTCTGCTTGTGTTTACTATGAGGTAGAAAAGACTAAAAGGCAGCTAACCGTTTAAAAATTACACTACCCCCTACAAATCCCCCGTGTCTTTTCTTACGGCCTGTAATTTTTCAACCGTAAGTTTCTTCTCCAGGGCATTTAATAACTCCCGAGCTTGTTCATCAAACTGCCCTTCTCTAATACTACCCCCGCCCAAGAGGGATTCACGTTGTTCCATCTCGAGATTTATTCGTTCAACCTGCCCATAGGGAACATCTTTCTTAGTAAGGGCAGTTTCGATCAGTCGTTGAGTTAATCCCCGGACACAGGGAATAACGCAACACCCAAGGGCAGTGAGTACCCCTGCCACCACTATACATGAGACAAGAAAGGGAACGACCACCCCCGTCCATTTACCGAACCAAGCTTCCAACCAGTCCGTGAGGCCAGAGTCAATGCCCGAGTTTTCGGCCAGTTCGTCCGCCAATGTGGTGAGTCCATCCAGGGCGCGGGTGATGGACCCATCAGGGGCTGTGTTGTTGGGGATGAAAGTGCAGCACTGAGTGCCTATCATGACACAAACACCCCCCTTCTCTGCCAACATCATGTCTAAGGCCAACCTATTTTCCCACGCCATCCTACTAGTGGCGTCCAGTTGTTCTGCTATTCCTTTCACTGCATCCCGGGTATAATTAATGAACCTCTGCTGATTGTAGTAAATATAATTAATCCAATCCACATTCTTATTGATGGTCACCCACCAGAACAGTGACGACTCAAAACCCGCCGCTATCTGGTTCCTCGCCTTGTATTCGTCAGGAACACCCCTGGGGACCCCTATGGCATCTAAATATATGTTATCATCGAAAGAGGTCTCCAAAGCTCTCTCCGTTCTTCCACTAGAACGGGGTCGCTCTTGTTTTTCGAATACCAGGGTGAATGGGATGGCCAATTGAACGATCGCACAAGTGCCCGTCCATTTTTGGGGCAGAGTCGGTCTCAGAACCCTCCCACCACAGTACCACCAGAGGTCTGCCCTAGGCACATGAATGTGGGAGTAATTCCCGCCCCCGGTAGTTTCATTGACTAGCCGAATTGATCCGCTGCACTTGTCAAATGTCCCCACATCGTCGTCCCACTGTAGTCCCGTCCGAGAGACGCAGGCCTGGTGCGTACCCGTTACCCCTGAGAATGATGGCGGGCGGGGCGCCCCCTCAGACCTGACGGGGGGAAACTTCAAACTCAAGGGTCGACAAGTGGGGTCGTTCCAGGCCTCTCGGTCCTGGTACAGCCTTATCATGCAGTCCATGGCTCGTGGGTGTTTCTCCCATCCCAGCGGGAATGGGACCACCTGAGGGTTAGGGCGGGCACTCGTGCATGCGTAGCAATCAATCTTTTTTATGCTCCTCACAGTATATTTGACCCATTCCATCCAGGCATTCGCCTCCCCGTATCCCGTTTCTATTTCAAAGGTCTTTTCCAAATCCGTTGTCTCAATTATTCTAATCTTTTCCTGCTTATCAGTGGTGGATGAGCCCCCAGACTCAGCTTCAATGACCGTGATATACGTGCAGCACAGCTGCATCCCCCCCCATCCTGCCTGGCCCCCAACTCTAATACCCAGTATTGTTCTATTAAGGCTCGCCTCGTTCTTTTCCAAGTTCTTTATGGTCAGATAGAGCGGATTGCACTGATTCTGCCCACAATCCCGTCCAGGGGTGATGGGATCACGGACAACTGACACCATAGCCTGGACCCCGGGGGCTGGAGGCCTACTTAGGCCTTCCCTACCATGCAATTGTAATACTAACGTCTGACCCTGGAATCCCCTTTCTCTCTCTAGATTCTGCTTAGTTTGATTCAGTTGACTTTTAGTCCTACAGGGCACCAACTCACATAGGTCTAAGCTAAGTGTCTGTGTTGATTGGTTGGCAAGCACGGAGATGGTGAACCACTGACGGTCCTCTGCTTGTTTTAACCAGAGGCCAAATTGGGTAACACGCACACAAAGACCCAGCCCAAGGATAATGGCATAGCAAGTTAACAATACGATTGACCGCATTTTGTCGCGACACCCGTAGCCCGAGGGCACAGTTCCTTTAGACTCGCCAAAGTCCGATTAGTTCGTTCTCAGGGTCTCTGTTCCTTAGATGCCTTTGTCAGAGAGGTTCGTTCGTCCTCCGTCGGTTGTGGCACTGGTCCCTTGACTCGAGTGTAATGTGTCCAGCCCTTTTCGGCCGTACGGACAGCCGTTTCGGTCGTCAAAAGTACCAGGAAGGGACCATCCCAAGTTGGTTCGAGGGTACGTTGCTTCCAGCTTTTAATCAGGACCCACTGACCCGGCTTGACGGTGTGCACCGCAAACTCGAGGGGCGGCGTCTGTGCCAAAAGTCCCTGTTGGCGTAAACGAGATAGAGCAGACCCCAGAGCCACCACATATTTTTGCACAAACATATCCCGAGACTCAAATACAGGAGGTTCCCCCTTCGGCCCATGGAACGGGAGGCCAAATAACATTTTGAAAGGGGAGACGCCCAAATCCCGCCTTGGCTGGGTGCGAATTTGCAACAGGGCAAGGGGTAGGCATTTGGTCCAAGGCAGGCCGATTTCACTAGTGAGCTTGGTTAGCTGCTTTTTGATGGTCTGGTTCATTCTTTCGACCTTGCCCGAGGAGGAGGGATGCCAGGGGGTGTGCAAATCCCAGTCAATCCCCATTGCTTGCACTACATTCTGGAGGATGGTCGAGGTGAAGTGGCTCCCCTGGTCAGAGTCAATAGCGCGGGGTAGCCCAAATCGTGGGATGATTTGCTCGAGTAGAATCTTGCTAACCTGAGTTGCCGTTGCCGTGGTAGTGGGGAAAGCTTCCACCCATCCTGTCAGGTGATCTACCACTACTAATAGATACTTCAGTCGACCTATGGGGGGGAGCTCAGTGTAATCTACCTGGATATACTCAAACGGCCTATAGGCCGGACTCCTACCCCCTTGTCTTGCATGCTGCCGCAGCCCCCTTTTGTTAATCTTTCGACACGTTATGCAATCTCCTGTGACCTGCTTGGCTACCGTGTACAGACCAGGGTGAGCATATCGGCGCAGGAAGGCATCACACAGTGCCTGGGCGCCCCAGTGACCCCCTTGGTGTAAACGGGCAATAATGTCCCGCGTCAACGGTCGATTTAGTAGCTGGCGGCCATCGGGTAAGGTCCACTTGCCTTCCCTATCCTTTGTACCCCCCAGAGACGCGAGAAGAGTTTCTTCTTTGTCAGTAAACGTGGGCACTTCGGTAATTTCGGATATCTGTGGAATCCTTACCAGGCAGTTTATTACTTCCTTCCCCATCCCAGCCAATTTTGCCTGTTCATCTGCCAATTGATTCCCCAGGGTCTCTATTTTATCGTCTTTCTGGTGTCCTTTCACATGTACTACAGCAATCTCTTGTGGCAGCAACAAATCCTCCAAGATCATGGCTACTAGTTCCTCGTGGACCAACTCCTTTCCTCTACTATTTATCATTCCCCTTTCTTTCCAGATCTTCCCAAAGGTGTGTACTACCCCAAAGGCATACTTAGAGTCAGTGTAGATTGTCCCGGCTATTCCCTTTAAATTCCTCAGAGCTCGGTGCAAGGCGTACAATTCGCACGTTTGTGCGGACCAGGCATTCGGTAGCCGTCCACTTTCCACTAATTCCCAACCAGTCTCACTAATGACTGCATAACCGTTGTGTCTCTTCCCATCTATCACTCGAGAGGACCCATCAATGTACCACCGCCTTCCTGCATGTAAGGGGGTATCCCTCAGATCTTCCCTCACTTTACTCTGGTACTCTATTATGTCTGAACAGCAGTGTTCCAGTTCCTCCTCGCCCTCCCCTTTCCAAAGGAAGTCCGCCGGGTTCTGGCAGCCCCCGACTTCTATTCGGAGGTCTTCTCGGTCTAACAATATGGCTTCATATTTCAGAATTCTCGAGTCAGTCAGCCACCTCCCGGCCTTCTGATTCAGGATAGTTCTAACCTGGTGGGGAGTAGTGACTGTCAAGGGGGCCCCGAAAGTCAACTTCCTGCTTTCCTCTACCAGCTTTGCCGTGGCTGCCACCGCTTGGACACACTCCGGCCACCCTCGGGAGACTGGATCCAGAATTTTTGACAGGAAAGCCACGGGCTTCCTTTTACCCCCCCAGTCCTGGGTCAATACTCCAAGAGCGGTTCCCTTTCTGGAGTTCACAAAGAGGCGAAATGTCTTACTAAAATCCGGCAAGCTTAAAACAGGTGCGGCCATCAATTTTCCTTTTAGGATTTCAATTAACTTTTTCTCCTCCTCCTCCCATTTTATTCTGTTGGGTGCCTCCTCAATGAGTTTTAGATACAAGTCTTTAGTAAGGGGGGCATAGTCGTCTATCCATAACCGACAATAGCCTAAGAGTCCCAAGAACTTCCGCAACTCCCTCTTGGTCGTTGGGAGGCCTAGTTCGATTATTGCCCGCACTCTTTCCGGACTTATTCGTTTCTGTCCCTGGCTTATCAAGTGTCCCAGGTACTTAACCTCTTTCTCAACATATTGGAGCTTCTTCTGACTCACTCTTAACCCCTTCTCAGCTAGGTAATTTAACAGGGCATTAGTCCCAAGTAGGACGTCCTCCTCCGCCGGTCCGGATAAAAGGAGATCGTCCACATATTGTATAAGCTTAAGGGACGGGGACAAGGTTAGTCCCTCCAATAATTGTTCCAGAATCTGCCCGAACAGAGTCGGGGACTCAGTGAATCCTTGGGGGAGTACGGTCCACCTGTACTGTTGTTTTCTGCCAGTATCAGGATCCTCCCATTCAAAAGCAAAAAGATCCCTACTGTCCTTGTCCAGGGGACACGCCCAGAAGGCATCCTTTAAGTCTATAACACTAAACCAGCCGTGGTCCGGGGGAATTCGCCCCAGAATAGTGTATGGGTTCGGTACCACAGGGTGCCGTACTTGGACAATTCTATTTACCTCCCTTAGGTCTTGGACCATTCGGTAGCTCCCATCCGACTTCCGGACCGGCAGGATTGGGGAATTGTATCGTGACATACAGGGCTCTACCAATCCATCTTTTATTAGGTCTTCCATAACTGTCTTCAGGCCCTGCCTCCCTTCCCAAGAGATGGGGTATTGGCGCACTCTGACGTCGGGGCTCTGGGGCTTTAATTTTACCTCCACAGGTCGAATTGCGAGTCCCCCCCGGTTCCCTTTGGCGACCCAAACCCTAGGGTCTATCTCTGTCAATCGGGACTCACTAAGGTATGACATGGTAACGGCTAATTCTTCCTCTTCTCCCACTTCTATTCGCAATCCGAAACGGACTATCAAATCCCGTCCCAACAACCCATAGGGAAGATGGGGGAGGTGAAGGAGTTCAACCTGGAGTTCCTCCTCCTCCAGCCGCAAGGGTTGTGGTTCGAATATTCTCGCACTAAAAACCCCACCCTTAACTCCTGAAATGTTTAATGTTTTAGCTTGGAAGCCAACCCCCCTCGGATGGAGGGGAATTGAGGACCTGCCAGCGCCTGTGTCAACTAAGAAGGTAACATCTTGTCTAAATGGGCCCACCCGTAAATTTACCAGGGGTTCTTGGTAGGCCCGTGTTCCGATCCTCCCCTGACTTCCCTAATCCATTTGTTCACACTCCATTTCATACATCCCTTCTCTTTCCCTTTTAAACTCGGGACAATCCCTTTTGAAGTGTCCCAGTTTCCCGCAATGGTAACATCCAGCCTTCTGAGGGCGCTCAATTCCATAAGATCCTCCTCTCTCACTTCTGCCCCGTCTCGCTTCTCTCCCTCTCCAACTTTTCTTCGACGTTCCTCTTTCCACCCCAGAATCTCCCTCCCCCATTCCGGTGGACTTACAAGCTTCCCGTACGGCTGCCACCATCATTTTTGTCTTATGTTTCTCCCTTATTACATCCCTCTGAACGTACACCTTCTGTGCTTCCCGTAATAATTCTGCAACATCCTTTTCAGCCCAATCCTCCACTTTCTGTAATTTCTTCTGAATGTCAGGCCATGACTTAGTCACAAAGTGCACCTTAAGCATGCTCTTGCCTATTTCCCCATCGGGGTCTAAACCTGAATACTTTCGCATGGACTCCCGCAAACGGTCTAAAAACTCACTCGGGGATTCATCCTTTTTCTGTCCAACTTCAAATGCTTTTGCTAAATTCCGCTGTTTGGGCACGCAGGTTTGGATCCCCCTGATGATAAGGCTTCTGAGGTCTGTCATATTGGCCCTTCCCCCCGCGTCGTTATGATCCCACCGGGGGTCCTCTAAGGGGTACTTCTGCTCTCCACGCTGAGGGCCGTCCTGATGCTCCCTATCCCAAATGGCCATTGCACTATTCCGGATCATAACAATTTCATCGTAATTAAATAGTATTCTCATCATGGCCTGCAGTTCAGCCCATGTGTATATACTGGGCCCCAGAAATTGGTCCAGTTGTATTCCCACACTGACGGGGTCGTCCAGTAGACGGGGTAGTTCATTACGGAGATGCCGGATATCCCCAGAATTTAAAGGTTGTACTACAAACCCGGTCCGTTCGTTCCCAAACGGCACCTCTCGTAAGGGGTTCAGCTGTTCAATATTATCACTCCTCCCAGCTCTCAATCCCTCTTCTCGACCTCTCCGCATCTCGAGTCGGACTGATTTCCTAGTGCCTGGGGTGAGTTCTGTGCCCCCTCCTGTACACCCCCCAGCAGTCCCTTCCTCACTGGTCGTAGCCTGCTGGGACTCGGAATTATCCATCGCAGGAGGGAGGTCCGCGCTGGACGCCTGGTCGTGCGCGGGTGGTATATATGGGGGCGGGGAAGACGGTGGCAAACCGTCGGTGAGGATGTCCCAAGACTTCTGGGGCTTCCTCGGGTCTGTTTGGGGAGTCAGAGGATAGAGACGCGTGGGACTCTCGCCGTCTCCCGCCAACCAGGCGGCGGCATATTTGCTCTCCTCTGGGTCAAACGGTTGTTTTCTGTTAACATATACATTTAGGATTTGACACACCCAGTCTTCATCAGACCCATACTCGGGCCAAACTACCGAGGGGGCGCGGATAGGTTCTTTGGTCCATATAAAACAACAATATTTTATCATGGTCTCTTTCTTTAAGTCCTTCGTTCTACTACTGTCCGTCCATAGACTTAACTTCCGACCTAATGGACTATCGGGGGGTATTTCTTTCCCATTTGCAGTCTTCCCTGACTTTTCCTTAGTAAATCTAGAAGTCTGATTTCCCATGGTTTATCTTCGGTCCTGGTCTTAAACGCCCAAAGCGTTTTCACAGATGACCGTCAAAACCACAATTTCCCGTGGTTTATCTTCAGTCCTGGTCTTAAACGCCCAAAGCGTTTTCACAGATGACCGTCAAAACCACAATTTCCCGTGGTTTATCTTCAGTCCTGGTCTTAAACGCCCAAAGCGTTTTCACAGATGACCGTCAAAACCACGCGGCCAACAAGGAAGAACAAAAGAATCTCTTACCTTGATCCGTGCACGGAGTTGTCTGGCCTTTTTAAATGTGTGTACCCCCGTGTATAGTCACTAACCGGTCGTCCCAGCACTCGTCCGTGTGTTCCTTTTCCAGGATTCAAAATTATTTTTAAATGAGCCGGGTCACATCGTCCCTTGGCCGACGGCCAACGGACCAAGCCGATCAGTGAGAAGTATAAATATATACTAGACGCGTCTTTGTTGTAATCAGGCTTGATCCGTGAGCCGAAGAGACTGCCCCCCCCGGCAATAATTATTTCATCCCGGACGAGCCCCCAATTGTGCGAGATAGGTAGCTATCCAGCCCCATCTACGGCACTTTTCATTTCCCTTCCCAGGAACAAAGACACGGAGGAGTCAGTCCAAAACTTTTCATTCAACTTTGCAAAGTCGGGTGCTGTTCCCAAAGGTACACACACACAAGCATAGTAATCTCCACACATTATATACATGTATATGTGGGCTGGGTTTACTACTGCTGCCTTGACCAACGAGTGCTCGGATTCCGCACTGTTTTCCTTTTTTGGGTTCTGGTGCCTGGGATTCTTTTATCATTCACTTGGCCAATCAGTGTTTGAGCTTCCCGTTCTTCCCTTATATGGATGATGTTGTACAACTGTGGTTAAGGGCGGCCTCTCAACTATCGAGGAAAGCTGTTACAACTGTTTCATTCATATAAACGTGGGGGAGGTCCGGCAACAGTTTCGAGTGTCTGCTTGTGTTTACTATGAGGTAGAAAAGACTAAAAGGCAGCTAACCGTTTAAAAATTACACTACCCCCTACAGTCCTAGCTTGTCCAACCTCTCCCTATAACTGAGACCACTGAGTCTTTGAAATTCATTGGTTTATTAGGTTTCTGTCATCCCCAGTTTAAAAAGATATTGCGGTAAATAAAAGAGGAAAACATAAGTTTGCATTTAGATCATGTATTTATTGTAGAAAATATCCCAATATTCTCTGTCATCGGGCTTTATTGGGGATATTAAAGGAGGAGAAGGAGAGAGGAAGAGTCTAGAGACAGAACCAAAGGTCAGATTTTTCAAAAGTTTAAATAATTTTGCATGAAATCTGGAGCCAAAATAAGGGTTGAAGTGGATGAAATTACACAAAGTGCTACACAGCACAGAGTAGGAAATGAATGCACAACCTGCTCCCAGTTTCATAATCCCTTGTGATTTTGGAGCAGTTGCTCAGATAGCACATGAAGCCAGGAATCTGTTACAAAATTCAATTTTCTTCCTGTTCATGCTGAAAGCCCTCTAGTTTGAATTATTGGTTAAAGAAGTATCAGCCCTGAGGGGGCATTTGACATTTCAAATCCTAGTGTACTCCCTTCTATTTTGTAATTGTTTTAATCAACTTTTGTTTTCTGTTCATAGATTGACGAAGCTGAGTTTTCAATAATTATTTTGCAACATTTAATCTCTTTTAAAATTCTGCCAACTGAATCTGTTGTTTGCTAATTTATGAAATCAGTTGACATACTTTTAATTTTAATTGCATTTTATTCTTCACTTTTGTCCTGCACCCAAAGCAAAGTGTCTCCTGCCTGACTGTACCAGTTCTAAGGATTTTCACTTAGAACATTGACTTCTGCTTTATCTCTTAGCTATGTAGTTCAACTTTCCTCATTTGGAAACCTGGAGTGGTGCAGTGTTCATTGCAAGAAGAAGAAAAATCTTTAAAACCTGATCTTCAGATTTATCAAACCAAAAATCTATTTCCCTTAACAGAACTACCCTAGAGCTTTGACTGTGCTTGAAGGAGATTATCAGTCATTCATTTGATTTGTTCCTAATGCTGTTTTATACCAATGCAGAAATGAGCCATGTATGATAACTAATTTCCACTAAGATCCTTGATATCCATTGAAAGGAAAATGATTATCTGAAATGTGAGGATGTGACAGTGATTTAAAATGTACAAATTAAGCCCATATCTGACAACACACTAATTCTTGACTGAAATAGTTCGAAACTTTGAATTTGCATTGTCTTTGTTTTTGTGAAAGAGCAGCTGGTGTTTGAAATGCACACGTGACATGAGATTTGTTTCATATATTTTTTCATATAGGATGCTATTCTCTCTTGAAGATCTACAAAGAATTCTACAAATGATTAAGGATGTGTGGGTGTTCAAAGGCACATGGATGAAAATGTAGAAAGACTCCGATAAGAATGTCAAAACATTATGCATGAGAAATTTGAAAAACCAATCAACTGAATTTTTCTTGAGCTGATGCACAATTCATTGCAATGGAGGGTTCCTACCTGGAAAAAAAACCTGTAGTTCCAGTTCAGTTGCCGGTTCCACAATTTAATTCTCTTTGTCATACTTTCTCTCCCTGTTTGCCTCTCGATTTTCTGTTTCTCTCTCTCTCTTTTTGGCTTTGATTCCTCTCTCCCTTTTCCTATGTCTTTATATCTTGCTTTTGTCTTCCGTGCATTGCTGGTAATTTCTTGCCGAAAAGCTCACTGCTATCTGTGTATTTATCTGTAAGATGAAAAAAGAGTATTCATGTCTCTACTTTTACAGTTTCAAGACTGTCCCAATGAGCTTTACACCTTATAAAATATTTCTGAAGTGCAGTCGTTGTTGTAATGTGTGAAATGTGCAGCCTATCTTTACAAAGCAGGATTCCACAAAAAATGCACCGATGAACATACTAGCTGTTTTAGTGAGATAAATGTTCCTAATGCTATTTTATACCAATGCAGAAATGAGCCATGTATAATAATTAATTTCTGACATAAGAGAACTGTAATGAGCTTTTTGGAATTTCATTGTTGTACCAGGGTCTGAAAGGGTCAATATTGAGGAATCCCTAAGGCCACACCCATTATGATGATATCATGTAGACATGAGGGGTTAACAGCCTTGAATCTTGAAGGAGTAATAACTAACCAGGTTTGCCTCATAGTCACTGTAACAATGTGACTAGTTGCTATTATACAATTAACAATCTTGTTTAGTACAAGATCTTCTAAGTAAATCAGTAAGTAGTTTTCCTCCCTACACTAGGCCAAAAAGGCATGTAGAACGCTATATTGAAAGAAGATGATGGCAGCAAATACAAACATGGTGACATGCAGGGTCAGTTTGACAACATGTACAACAATAATTGTATTTATTGCTTATCACTTATTTATCACTTCAACAGTTCAGAATTCATTCCATGATATTTCATAAGAGTAGAATTTCCAGAAAGTGGTGGATTTTAAAGACCAATTTAAGCTTAATAAATATGTCAAACCTTATTTTATCTTTTGACAATAAATGGGATTTTTTTACATAAGTCTTTGGCGCAGTTTACACTATTATTTCACTGGCATAAATTGTGGCCATGATCATTTTAAAATCATATCAGTAATTCTTCACAGACTTCATATCTTCATACAAACATTTACAGCACATCTGCAACTTTTGTATCACCAAAAGCAGGAAGAATGAATCTCATTCTAATTTGCTTTAGAATCAATTATGACACTCTCATTTAATTTACACTCCATAGTCAGTGTTAGTGCAAAGTTTCACACCAGTATTAGATTTGGGAAGTGTGAATGTATCATTAGAAGTAGGTTGTAAATGTATAAATGTGTCTGACAGAAAACTGACATCCTTCTCCAACTGGAGTTGTAAACCGAACTAAGTGAACAAAAGACAATGAATACGCCTGATCAAAAGATAAAGTTGTCTGTCCTTTAACTTCCTTCTAACGTCATTCTTTGAAATTTGTTAGCTATATGCCAACATCCCCCTTCTAATTACAGAAGGGATCTTTGGGAGTAGAGTGTTGTCTGATTTAGATTAACTTATCAACAGCTGTCTCCTTCTTCTGCTGCTCTCTGTAATTGTAGGTAACATGTTGAAGTGCTCATATAGTGGATCAGCAGATTGCTGACAGATATATTAGGAACAGATGTAGGGAGCTAACAGTCATGTTGAGCTCAATGGCAGACTTCAATTAGTACATGAAATTAATGATCACTTCATGTGGATTTTTGAGATTATCTCTTTATTTGCAGATAAATGTAGCAGAAATGTAAACTTAAAAATGCTGAGGGGAATATGATTCTATTATATATAGTTGGTATACTTTACAAGATAAAATGATCAGATGATCTAGGGCATTTATTTCATTGCTGTTTGCAGGAACGTGCTGTGAACAAATTAGCTGCTGTGATTCTGACATTATAACAAACTTCAAAAGTACTTTATTAGTTTTAATGTGCTTTGCTTGAGATTGTGAAAAGCATGCTACATATACAAGACCTTATTTTATATATCTGACACCGGTGAATATTACATTTTTTTATATCTAATTTTAAATTCATAATTCCTTCTTGCTGTGTAGTAATGTTGTTTCATAATTCTTGTTGAAATAGATTAGATTAGATTACTTAGTGTGGAAACAGGCCCTTCGGCCCAACAAGTCCACACTGCCCCGCCGAAGCGCAACCCACCCAGACCCCTTCATTTACTCCTTACCTAACACTACGGGCAATTTACATGGCCAATTCACCTGACCTGCACATTTTTGGACTGTGGGAGGAAACCGGAGCACCCGGAGGAAACCCACGCAGACACTGGGAGAACGTGCAAACTCCACACAGTCAGTCGACTGAGGCGGGAATTGAACCCGGGTCTCTGGCACTGAGAAGCAGCAGTGCTAACCACTGTGCCACCGTGTCGCCTCACATGGTGCGACCTCACATGGACCAAGGGATCATTTTAACTGGATATGTCATCCTTTTTACACGGCATACATTTTAATTCTCATTCACTCCACTCTAGCATGTAATAGAGTGGGCGGCACGGTGGCACAGTGGTTAGCACTGCTGCCTCATAGCGCCGGAGACCCGGGTTCAATTCCCGCCTCAGGCGACTGACTGTGTGGAGTTTGCACGTTCTCCCCGTGTCTGCGTGGGTTTCCTCCGGGTGCTCCGGTTTCCTCCCACAGTCCAAAGATGTGCAGGTTAGGTGAATTGGCCATGCTAAATTGCCCGTAGTGTTAGGTAAGGGGTAGATGTAGATGTAGATGTATGGGTATGGGTGGGTTACGCTTCGGCGGGGCGGTGTGGACTTGTGGGCCGAAGGGCCTGTTTCCACACTGTAAGTAATCTAATCTAATCTAATCTGGGCTTCATAATAAATTGTTCTTTATACTGGCACCCTTAGGAACAATAAGCCTTGATTTCTCCAGCTTTTCCTTTTCAACCTAAATGTTTTTAAGCAATATGTAAAACTGTACATTGAAACCTATTTTTAGAGACCAACATCCTGTGATATTCCAAGAAGATCAGACAAAGAATCAAACCCAAAATTGCGTCAAGACTTCTTTTTCCCCCACATCCTTGACTTCTGCTTAAAGCTCACTTAATTTATCAGATATAAGTGGAATTAGGCTTGTTCTAGATTCACTCAATGGAAATGATTTGCAATGAGCAAGGTATTGGTTTCCCCCATTTCCATTTTATTTTTTTTTAGTGGCTGCCAGTAAATTATTTGCTTTTGTAAAAAACATGATTGATTAAAAACAAAGCATTCTTGCAGAGTCAGGTGGAACAAGAGTGCTCCAGGGCTGCCCTCAAGAATGCTAAGTGCCTCCAACCTGTCGTGCACTCCCATTTTAAATTTCTATAATGTTGGAATTTGCCCGAAGACCACTATGGGCAATCTGGATTACAAAAATAAAATTAATAGAGCAAGCTATTCTTACAGAGGACTCACATGATTTGAATGTCACATGTATAAAATCTGATGCCTTGTTCTGGCACAGATTGCATTTGAATTGTTGCCACTGTCAGAAATAGAACACAGCACATGAGGGTATGTGTTCTTTCACAATAGCAATTTTCAAAGCGCAGAATGGCTCCATCAATATTCTTTTGCATGTAGCAGACTTGCATCTCCCTCCTTTTGCTTTGTTAGCATACTTCTGTTATCTGCCATTATTTAAGATGGAGAAGGAATTTGTTTCTGAGAAAAAAACTCATGGCAATGTTGACATCCCTGGTTGGGCCAGCATTTGTTGCCCATCCCTAATTGCCCTTTCTGAGGTGGTAGCAAGCTGCCTTCTTATACCACGATTTGGAAGAATCAGTGTTGGACTGGGGTGTACAAGGTTAAAAATCACACAACAGCAGGTTATAGTCCAACAAGGTTATTATGAAGCATTAGCTTTCGGAACTCTGCTCCTTCATTTTAGCTGCTGTGTCATAACCACCTGATGAAGGAGCAGTGCTCCGAAAGTTAATGCTTCCAAATAAACCTGTTGGACTATGACCTAGTGTTTTGTTCCTGAAGAAGGGCTTATGCCTGAAACGTTGATTCTCCTGCTCCTCTGATGCTGCCTGGCCTGTTGTGTTTTTCCAGCACCACACTTTTCAACTCTGGTCTCCAGCATCTGCAGTCCTCACTTTCTCCTAGAAAGAGGAGGGCATTCAACCCCATTGAGTGTGTTCTGATATTCATAATGTTAATACATTATGAATTTTCAACTCTGCCCTCCTCTTTCTCCTATTTCTTGGGATCTTATGATATGATCTTTATTGGGGCACCATGGAATACTAGCAAGTAAAGCTGAGAGATGCTGAATTTAAAGATAGAAATACACAATCACAAAATTGTTCAGGTGCTGAAGGAGGCTATTCAGCCCATCGTGTCTGTACCAGCTCTATTATCTAGTCTGGCTGTATTACCTTGTGCCAATCTCCTGCCTTTTCCCAATATCCCTGCTCACCATTATTATCCAAAAACATCATCAATGCCACAAACAGGTAGCACATATGTGATGGTTTCAGAAGTGATGGAGATGAGAAAGAAATTGAGAAGGCCAGTGTTGGTGTGAAATGTATAATAAGTAATATGCTCCATAAAATGCAAATGATGACAGTCAGTTAGTCCCCTCAGTCTGTCCCGTCCAATTGCAATACTTTGTATATTACAAACA
Organism: Chiloscyllium punctatum; assembly: GCF_047496795.1. Taxonomy (NCBI): domain Eukaryota; kingdom Metazoa; phylum Chordata; class Chondrichthyes; order Orectolobiformes; family Hemiscylliidae; genus Chiloscyllium; species Chiloscyllium punctatum. The sequence goes on from NC_092743.1 coordinate 123,917,328, forward strand.
TAACACTCGATCATCAGTTGTCCCAATTACCCGTTGTTGTCCTGATAACTATTTCAAAATCATTGCCATTAATTAACTTCAAGTTCCACTTTTACCTCGCACCATCTTACCTCTGCAGTTTCCTCTATTTGTCCTAACTTATTTCATCATTTTTGTTCCACTGTGAAACATTCCATTTCAGCAGTAGTTGTGCAACCTCAGTCACTGCAACCCTAAAATATAAACAGGAAGTAATGGAGAACCTCAACAGGTTTGAGAGCATTTGTGGTGAGAGGAACAGAAATATCTTGAAGCTTAATAACTCGTCTTTACAGGAATGCTCTCCTGAGACTGATTAATGTGTACGCCTCAGTGTGTAAAAGTGAACAGTCGGCTATCCTGCAGCAGCTTCCACTGTTGCTGGCTATGTCCAGGCTGGTCATTCTGGCCAGAGACTTCAACTGTATCATTGATGCAAATGGACGATTCGATGGGGGCGGGGGGGGGACAATAAACTGGACGCCACTTCCAGAGTCCTGATGGAAACGGTCAAAGATGCCAAGCTGCATGACATCTTCAGCACCCCTGCAGATGGAGCGCAGCATAGATTTACCTGATCACGGGCAGACGGGTCTATCCGCTCAAGGATAGATTACCTGTTTGTGTTCCTAACGTTCTCGGTCAGATCCACCGATGTCTTCTCTGACCACTGCCTCCTGCTGGCCGACTGTCACCTACAGGACGAGCAGTGGGCTGGTAAGGGAACTTGGAAGCTGAACACCAAGCTGTTGACCCTGGGAAACATTGTGGAGCTCAAGAGGGATTACACAGGTTGGAGAACCTTGAAGGCCCTCTTTGAGTCCCCAGCGGACTGGTGGGAAACAGTAAAAGGGAACATCAAGAGGTTCTTCATCCTCAAAGGTGTTCAGGAGGCGAGAGAGAGGCGAGGAAAACTGTCCCAGCTCCAGGAAAGTATGCAGAAGCTGCTCCTGCTGCAGACCATGGGAGTTGATGTCACGGAGGACCTCCAGGAGCTGAAGGGCCAGCAAGCCTCGCTCTTTGCCTCAGAGGCCTCCAAGATAATCTTCCACAGTCCAGGGTCTGCTCCGTGGAGCAGGATGAGACATGCTCACGTTTCTTCTTCCAGAAGGTACGCAAGGAGAGCTCTGTGCTCAGTAGCCTGAAGGAAGAAGATGGCTCGGTAACATCATCTCAGGCTGATGTCAGGAGGATCAGCAAATCCTTCTATACCAGTCTGTATGACATGAAGCCAACCGACAGCACAGCCTCCCAGTCGTTCCTGTCCTCTATCATGGAGGTCTTAGACGACAGAACACGGGGATAGGCTGGACCAGCCGCTATCTCTGGACAAGCTGACCAAGGCCCTCGAGTCCTTTTGAAAAGAATAAACTCCCAGAAGTGACAGCTTACCGGTCAAGCTCTATTCTGCTCTGTGGGCCTTGATTGGCCAGGACCTGCCGGAGGTCTATGTCAGAATGCTTCGGGCAGGTACCATGAGTGAATCCATAAGGAAAGGCATCATCACCCTCATCTACAAACGGAAGGGGGAGACGGAGGAAATCAGAAATTGGAGACCAATCTCACTATTGAATGCGGATTACAAAATTTTGTCAAAGGTCATCGCCAACTGGGCCAGGTCTGCTCTGGGATCGGTGATCCACCCTGACCAAACCTGTGCCGTACCGGGCAGGAAGATCACTGAGAGTCTCACACTCCTCAGGGATACGATCGCCTACGTGCAGGACAGGGGTTGGACACCTGCCTCATCAGCCTGGACCTGGAGAAAGCCTTTGACAGGATATCACATACGTATATGAGAGATGTTCTCTCCAAAATGGGCTTTGGGGAGGGAATCTGAATTGGATCAGACTGCTCTACACCAATATTGTCAGTGCAGTCTCAGTCAATGGGTGGGAATCAGTTAGCTTTCCAATCAGATCTGGAGTCAGGTAGGGCTGCCCTCTCTCTCCTGCCTTGTTTGTGTCCTGCATAGAGCCATTAGCTGAGTCCATCAGGAAGGATGCGAACATGAGAGGGGTGACTATTCCTGGCAGTGGGGGCCTAAAGGTTAAGGCCTCCCTGTACATGGATGACATCACCGTTTTCTGCTCTGATCCGCTGTCCATGCACAGACTCTTTGCATATGTGACCAGTTCAAACAGGCCTCGGGGGCCAAGGTAAATCGAGGCAAGAGCGAGGCCGTGCTCTTCAGGAACTGGCCCGACCAATCCTCCATCCATCAGGACTGACCACCTGATGGTGCTGGGTATTTGGTTCAAAGGGGCTAGGGCGTGCGCCAAGTCTTGGGGGGAGCATATCAGGAAAGTGAGGCAGAAACTGGGCAGATGTAAGCTATGGTCACTCTCCATCGCGGGAAAAAATCCTGGTCATCAGGTGTGAGGCATTGTCAGTGTTATGTGGCACAGGTCTGGCCTATTCCCAGAACGTGTGCCGTCGCAGTCACCCGGGCCATCTTCCATTTTGTATGGAGGTCAAAGATGGACCAGGTCCGAAGGGACTCGAAGTATAAAGATTTGGGCAACAGGGGAAAAAACACACCCAATGCCACCCTCACCCTGATGGCCACCTTTGTGTGTGGCTGCATCAAGCTGTGCATGGATGCCCAGTATGCAAACACCAAGTGTCACTACGTACTGAGGTTCTACCTGTCCCCGGTGTTGCGAAGGATGGGCCTGGCTTCGTTGCTGTGGAACGCTCCGAGTAGTTGGACTGTTCCATATCACCTGTCCTTTGTGGAGAAATTTATGAAGTAAAACACCTTTGACCACAAGTCCATCAGGAAGTAGTAAGCACGTAGTGTCCTTGAGACCCTTCGGGAAAAGGAGATGGTGGATCCTATCAAGTGGTTCCCTGAGCAGACTGTCAAAGCCATTTGGTAGAATGCCTCATCACCAGAACTTTTCAACAAGCACCAAGACATGGCTTGGCTGGTGGTGAGAAGGACTCTGCCTGTGAGATCCTTTATGCACGTCTGGACTCTCTGCCTCACCGCATGCTGCCCTCGAAGTGGCTGTGGAGGGGACGGGACTGTCACACACCTCCTTCTGGAATGTGCCTATGTAAAGGAAACTGGAGAGGAATGCAATGGTGTTTGTCGAGATTCGTCCCGAGCAGCGCCGTGACGCGGGACTCCCTGCTCTACGGTCTGTTCCCGGGACGCACACCGAGACGAACATCAACTGTGCCTGGAGGATCATCAACTCCATCAAATACACTCTTTTTGGTCAGTCTGAACCCTGTTGATCTTCCAGCTGAAGGAGTTGACCCCGACTGAGTGTTGCCGACTGGCACATTCTAAGGTCCAGGACTACGTGCTGAGGGACACGCTGAAGCTTGGGGCAGCTGCCGCCAAGGTACGGTGGGAAAAGACCACTGTGTAACGTCTGCCTGCCAAAGAAGAACAGGGGGCCCACTCAGTAAGTTGGCTCCACTGAAGCCTCCACTAAGTATGTGGGTGGTAAGCGTACAGACCTGCATTTACGAATGATTAATTCTGATCTCTGTATGTAAAGAAATGCAAGGTGCGACTATGAATGGCACCACCAATTGTACAGATCATCAAAAATTTTATTAATAAAGTCTATTTTTGAAATTAAAAAAAAAGACTCTTCTTTGTTCCGAACATCAATACCTGCCTGTTGTATTATGAGAGCTATAGTCTGCAAATGCAGATTTTATCGAACCAAACTATTGACAAAGAATGTTGAGGGAGGAATTGTCACTTGGAGGCTTCCAGACCAAGGCTCCTACTTATGTGATCTTACATGACTTTGACGCAAAACTTTTGCATATATTCAACAACCATACTGGTGTAGAGATCACTTTATATTGGCAACTTATTCTAAAACTTTCTGTTATTATTTCAGAGTTCAACATTTGTTTTGATGTTGTTGACATCCCAAACTCTGCAACACACATCCTAACTTTGATTGTAGGAACAAATTACTCCAGATCAGGGATTCTTGAAGACGCGAGGTCAAGAAGACTTTAATGTAGCTTCACTAATCTATCATGTTACAGACAATACTGATGTGCCAGTCAATGCATTAATGGTGCTTTTTGCCCAAGGTGTTCTGGATAGATGATGAGTAAAATAGTTGGGAATTTAACTGGAACTGATCCAGTTTTGTGACTATAACTACACTGGATGTATCTAGCAGTTCATCTAATAAACACATAATGAAGATTTTGCTACACTTCTGGTGACCTTGTGGTGATAAAACAAGAACAGCTCTGAGGAAATTTATATAATACGAGTTGCCGAAGAACAGCCAAAGTATAACTTTTAGTGTTGAATGTAACTTACGTTAAAATTCTCAAATTCAATGTAATATCCCTCTGATTTGCATATTCCTATAGTTAATTGACAAATGTTTGGCAGAAGAATACTAAAGTACAGTATAAAATGGAGAGACTATTTCTGAAGGGGGGTTTAGGAGCAGAGAGATCAGGGCATATAGGCATGACAGGTTGAGAAAGCAGTTAGTAAAGCTTGCAATCTTCTCATTATTCATAGAACCAAGGAGCAAGAAGGTAACATTGAACTTGTACAAATTTGTTTGACCTCAGCTGGAGTATTGCATATATTATGGGAAAGATCCAAATTGGTTGGAGCGCGTGCAGGATCAATTTACAAGAACGCTTTCAGAAATGCAAAACTTCAGCTTTGAGGAGAGATGGTTGGAGTTGAGATTGCTCTCCCTGGAGAGATGAAGACTGAGAGGACATCTGGTTAAGGTTTTTGAAATCATTCCATTCGTAAAAGAAATAAGAACAAGAGAGAAGCGATCTAAAAGTGACATTCAAGTGTAGTAAAGGTGATGTGAGAGAAGTCGTTTTCAGTGAGTTGTCAGGATATAAAATGCACTGTCTGGTAATTTGGTGGAGGCAGGTTCTAATGCAGGATTCAAGAGGGCACTGTTTTTTTTGGGATAGTATTAGTATGGAAGGCTACTGGATATGGTGTAAGTGTAGACATGATGGACTGAATGGCTTTCTTCTGCACTGTAATAATTCTGTGATTCTGTGAAGACAGAAAATAAAGGTCTTCCCATAGCTACAGCTGTAATAGATTGGAATTTTCTCAGTTCTTATGAGATAGACTTATGTTCTGCAAACATTATCATAGGTTGTGACTTACAGAGGTTTAGTTTCAAACATGAATTTCACAGCGATGTGTCCTATAATTAATCGACTGCCTTATATAGATCCTCATGCCTACACTGAAGGCAATCTCTATCAAGATCCAATTAAGCAATTAATTCTACTTTCAAATTACTCTGACAGCATTACTGTATGTAATTAGCTATAATATCTAAACCAATTTATAATATATTACAAATTGATATTTAAGGAGACAGTTTGACCAGGAATATCTGAAACATATCAGATATAAAATTTCATGTCTTCACTCTACATTTCTGTAGCATTATTTATATTTTAAAGTTTAATTTAATAAGTGTTTGACATTTTTGTTCTAATTTGCTTTGTTACTTTAAACACCAGAACCTTCATATTTGTGTTGTAAGAACCACAGATTTACATCTATAAAGAGGCAACATATCACACAATTTAAAAAATAAAGTCTAACTGCTCCTTCTCTGTAGTTAATGTCACGACTTGAGCCACGAGGATTTATCACACCAAATCTGGAGATGACAAAGAATTGCGGCCATGTTACTATCCTGTATTTCCCTTGACATCTTTTGAACTTTGGAAATCCTCCAAAGAACCATCAGTTATCATCAGTTTCTGTTCCATTGAACATAGTAATGCCACCATGGGCTGATAATACCTTCATAGGACATGGGATGGCAGGCACTCTTTGAACCATCATACCAGGCACCTTTGTTTGTGGCCTTTTAGATACTCCTTTCTCTCAGCTGTGATTCCTTTTCTGTTCCTCTGTTGGATACTGAGTTATGATCAGAACTGTCCTGGCTGACTCAAACTCTTGAATTTCCCATCTTCTTTACCACTTGCATAACTGTGGAGGTTGTGAAATAAGGTGGCATGGTGATTCAGTGTTTAGGACTGCTGCCTCACAGCGCCAGGGACCTGGGTTCAATTCTACCCTTGGGCAGATTCTGCCTGTGAAGAGTTTGCACTTTCTCCCTTGGTCTGAGTGAAGTTTCCTTCAGGTGCTCTGGCTTCCTGCCACTGTCCAAAGATGTGTGGGTTGACCATACTAAATTGCCCAAACTGTCCAGGGATTTGTAGGCTTTTTGGATGAGCTTTGGCAATTACAGGGATAGGAGAAGGATGCTCTTCAGAGGGTTGGTGTGGACTCAGTAGGCTGAATGGCTTGCTTACATACTGTAGGGATCCTATGAGCTGCAAGCTTTGCTTAATATCTATAATGTTTATTATGTCTTAATCTTGAGCCTCAACATCCTTTCCTAACCATTAGCTTCCCTAGAAGCTGGAAACAATGGGCCAGAGTTTACTAAATGACTTGAAGTTCTGATGCCAAGATCACTAGCAAGTCTTATGCTGCATGGTTGGTGACAGGCCCACTATAGCGATCATCTACCATACAGCCAATCAGCATTCAGCCAGCAGGGAAACCAACTAATAATGATGATGACTGTTCCAGTGGAAGTATGAAGGTTACCGAAAACATTTACGGACATACAAAACAGGAGCTGAACAACTTAGTCCCTCGATCCTGCTCCAATAAGAACATGGCTGATCAGGTTATGTTTCAAATTCCACATTTTCATTTAGACCTGGTAACCCTTCATTTCCTTGCCCAACAAGAATTTGCTTCTGCTATCTTAAAAATATTCAGTAACCCTGTACGAAGTCAAAAAATCCTCTGAGAAAACAAAATTCCTCATCTCTGTCTGAAAAGGTGGCTCCTATTATTCAAACAATGCCCCTTCCTTACAAGAAGGCAGAGGCAACACCAGTAGCCCCCAGCCAGAGGAAGAATAACATGCAACCCCCTCAGATATTTCCACATAGTGAATTCCAGATATTAGGAGGCCTTTCAATTCCACTTTTCCAGCTCCCTTCCAATCCTTGGAATTTTTCACCAAAGTTAGTCAACTTGTATTTGGCAAGATGACCCTTGGGTGTATCTGGTCACTCAGACACAAATGTGCCTGGGGTCAGTGTGAATTTGATGTAGCATGCTGATGGATAACAAGATGGGTGTGTCTTTGACTGAGGACTGAAGACCAACATATCAAGCTGCCTGGTTGTATGATTACACTAATTGGCACAGCAAGGCAAAGTGTGGATGATGTGAGCATGCAGATCAGTGATAAGTGAGCAGCCACTTGGAAAACTGAGCCCCTGTCCATGCACACTGCAATATACCTTTCCATGCTAGTCACCAGAGCATCTGCAATGCCAGTTTGTCCTTCCAGAGTGCCCTGCCATTGTATTGGAGAGGTGCCATGATAGTTGTTAGAGTTTGGCTAATGCTGGATGTCAATGTCAGTGAATGAGGTATATGTGTGGATGGAGCCCATTGATCATGTCCTAAGACACTGTTTGGTCATCCACAACGTGGAAGTCATTCATCATAACTGGTGAGCTGAATTTGCTCAAGGTACCCAAGGGAATTTCTATGACAAGATTTCTTGATGTCTGGCTTGTTTGGCATGCTTGGTACAATAGAAAGCTGAATATTACAGAGGCAACTTTAGCCATTAACGGGTTGATAGAGAAACTATAATCCTCCTGAATTGGCACCTCACAGCTGCTTAGCAATAAACCCACTCTCCTGCTTGTGAAAGCATAAAAGATGATGTGCGATACTTCCAATGTCGAGATCAACCTCTCCAGACTTCTCGTCTGATCCTGTCAAAACTCTTACCATCACCCACACAGCTAAAATCTCTTTTGTTTACAAAAAACTGTGGAATCATGTGACTTCATTTTTTCAGTAAATAAGCAGATTTTATATTTCTTCTATCAAAATAGAAAATGCTGCTGACCTTCATTGAGATCTTAACCTAAGAATGCAACCTTTCTAATGGCGGCACTCAGAATGACAAAGTGGGCTGAAGAATATGGGAACTTACGCAGGCATGATGGAGTGAGAGGAATGACAGTATCACATTTTGGACCATCTCCCACAAGGGTAGTGAGGCGATATTGAATGGTGGATGGGAGGAGGCCGTCAAGCCACATGAAGAAGACCTTGGGTTGGTCATATTGTTATGGTCCAGGCCAGACCCCCTCAAAACATTTCAAGAAGATAGCCCAAACCCTAACTTTGCTTGTTGTTTTCAGCAGATGTCAAGTGGATATTCCAGGAGAAATACCATGAGTCAAACCACTTAATTTTAAACAAAACAGAATTTATTTACAAAATTACCGAATGAAACACAAACAAAAGAGAACAGAATACGGAATAGCTTAACCTCTCTGAAAACCCAACAGATCATCCCAACTTAACGATGCTGTTCCAAATACATGCAATAATCCCCATAAACACAAAAGGTAAAAACAAATGCGGGCGGCACGATGGCACAGTGGTTAGCACTGCTGCCTCACAGCACCAGAGACCCGGGTTCAATTCCCGCCTCAGGTGACTGACTGTGTGGAGTTTGCACGTTCTCCCTGTGTCTGCGTGGGTTTCCTCCGGGTGCTCCGGTTTCCTCCCACAGTCCAAAGATGTGCAGGTCAGGTGAATTGGCCATGCTAAATTGCCCGTAGTGTTAGGTATGGGGTAAATGTATGGGTGGGTTGCACTTTGGCGTGGTGAGGACTTGTTGGGCCGAAGGGCCTGTTTCCACACTGTAAGTAATCTAATCTAAAAAACATAGGAGAGAAGTCCTCCCCAATGAGAAAAGCTGCTGGACCTAAAGAAGATTTTTTCATTACTTTAGAAACCAAATCAAACCAGACAGAAGGTGAACTGGGAGATCTGGCCACTCCCTTTTCAATGTACAAGTGTTTTTTTGTAAACCTCAAAGCCTTCTGCCTCAGGCCGTGCCTTTTAGCTATTATCAAATTGACCCGAAAACCATTCAACCCCAGACTTTTCAGAGTCTGTGTCATTTATGACCTCTCTGAGAAACAAAAGTCTACAATCGCATGACCTTGTTAAAGGAGCAGCTTCATCACAATATGAACAAGTGTTGTTCCAGAAGTGCTTCAGTGAACCAATGAATTCTGGCATATGATACAGCAAGGTAATCATCCTGCATATCTTATACAGTGTGTTAGAAATATTAATGAATGCTGACCAATGCACAGTCACCTATTGAGGATCATGTGCTCAATGATCCACACACTATTCTCACAGCTGAGAACCATAGTCAGCACAAGGTACTTGCTGCACATCTGTATCTGCTTGCAGAAGGCTTTCAGTGATGATGGCCATTTAAAAATGTGCAGTCTGTGTAAACACCTGGACCATGATATCATTGTGACATTCTATATTTCTGCCATTATAGGACACCAAAAGCTTATAATACTGGACAGTGTGACACTCAAGGGGTATTGCAGATGGAGGGGGATAATTTGGACTTTGGGTGGATGATAGCAAGCCAACATGCCAGAGACGGTGAGATTGGTATCAAACTCAAACAGAGTGAGAAATGTCATAGTTGTGAGCACTAAGTCTTCTCATTAGTCTTGTCAGTTATGCCAATGTTGGTTTTGATTACCATATGAGCCAACAGGTTATGAAGAGGGCAGAGGAAGTGAATGGATATAAATGTTCATCACAATACTCTTGTACCTCCCATAAGGCTATTCACAGAGGGAGAGCCATTAAGGGTTAGCGATTGTTGAAAAGGTTTGTAGCTCAGGTTGAGGTTTTGGATGTAGGTTTGCTCGTTGAGTTGCAAGGTTCATTTCCAGATGTTTCGTTACCCTACTAAGTAATATCTTCAGTGGGCCTCAGGTGAAGCAATGCTGAATATTCCTGCTTTCTATTAATATGTTTGGGCTTCTTTGGGGTGGTGATGTTATTTCCTATGGTGAAGTCACTTTTTTTTAGATTAGATTACAGTGTGGAAACAGGCCCTTCGGCCCAACAAGTCCACACCGACCTCCTGTTCCTTTTCTCAGAGAAAACAAACACATCGAGTTAGACCCCATCTACCACCCCCTGAGAAAAGGAACAGGAAGTGACTTCACCACAGGAAATGACATCACCAACCTAAAGAAACCCAAACATATAAATAGAAAGCAGGAATGTTCAGCTTTCCTTAGCCTGAGGCCCACTGAAGATATTACAAATAAGGGTTACAAAACTTCTAGAAATGAACCTTGCAGCTCAGCAAGCAAACCTACATCCAGCAGTAAGGGTATCAGTGCTACTTGAGACTTCCTGAGGAGGCACTATCCTTTCCGTCTGCTATTCCTTCTGCCAGTGCCAAGAAGATATCATTCATGGGTATTAGCACAGAGTCATAGAGACATAGAGATGTACAGCATGGAAACAGACCCTTCAGTCCAACCCGTCCATGCCGACCAGATATCCCAACCCAATCTAGTCCCACCTGCCAGCGCCTGGCTCATATCCCTCCAAACCCTTCCTATTCATATACCCATCCAAATGCCTCTTAAATGTTGCAATTGTACCAGCCTCCACCACATCCTCTGGCAGCTCATTCCATACACTTAACACCCTCTGCATGAAAAAGTTGCCCCTTAGGTCTCTTTTATATCTTTCCCCTCTCACCCTAAACCTATGCCCTCTAGTTCTGGACTCCCCCACCCCAGGGAAAAGACTTTGCCTATTTATCCTATCCATGCCCCTCATAATTTTGTAAACCCCTATAAGGTCACCCCTCAGCCTCCAACGCTCCAGAGAAAACAGCCCCAGTCTGTTCTGCTTCTCCCTGTAGCTCAGATCCTCCAACCCTGGCAACATCCTTGTAAATCTTTTCTGAACCCTTTCAAGTGTCACAACATCTTTCCGATAGGAAGGAGACCAGAATTGCATGCAATATTCCAACAGTGGCCTAACCAATGTCCTGTACAGCTGCAACATGACCTCCCAACTCCTGTACTCAATACTCTGACCAATAAAGGAAAGCATACCAAATGCCTTCTTTACTATCCTATCTACCTGTGACTCCACTTTCAAGGCGCTATGAACCTGCACTCCAAGGTCTCTTTGTTCAGCAAAGCACCCTCGGACCTTACCATTAAGTGTATAAGTCCTGCTAAGATTTGCTTTCCCAAAATGCAGCACCTCGTATTTATCTGAATTAAACTCCATCTGCCACTCCTCAGCCCATTGGCCCATCTGGTCAAGATCCTGTTGTAATCTGAGGTAACCCTCTTCGCTGTCCACTACACCTCCAATTTTGGTGTCATCTGCAAACTTACTAACTCTACCTCTTATGCTCGCATCCAAATCATTTATGCAAATGACAAAGTAGACAGCCCAGCACCGATCCTTGTGGCACTCCACTGGTCACAGGCCTCCAGTCTGAAAAACAACCCTCCACCACCACCCTCTGTCTTCTCCCTTTGAGCCAGTTCTGTACCCAAATGGCTAGTTCTCCCTGTATTCCATGAGATCTAACCTTGCTAATCAGACTCCCATGGGGAACCTTGTTGAACGCCTTACTGAAGTCCTTATCAATCACATCTACTGCTCTGCCCTCCTCAATCTTCTTTGTTACTTCATCAAAAAACTCAATCAAGTTTGTGAGACATGATTTCCCATGCACACAACCATGTTGACTATCCCGAATCAGTCCTTGCCTTTCCAAATACATGTGCATCCTGTCCCTCAGGATTCCCTCCAACAACTTGCCCACCACTGAGGTCAGGCTCACTGGTCTATAGTTCCCTGGCTTGTCCTTACCACCCTTCTTAAACAGTGGCACCACGTTTGCCAACCTCCAGTCTTCCGGCATCTCACCTGTGACTATCGATGATACAAATATCTCAGCAAGAGGCCCAGCAATCACTTCCCTAGCTTCCCACAGAGTTCTAGAGTACACCTGATCAGTTCCTGGAGATTTATCCACTTTTATGCATTTCAAGACATCCAGCACTTCCTCCTCTGTAATCTGGACATTTTGCAAGATGTCACCATCTATTTCCCTACAGTCTATATCTTCCATATCTTTTTTCTACAGTAAATACTGATGCAAAATATTCATTTAATATCTCCCCCATTTTCTGTGGCCCCACACAAAGGCTGCCTTGCTGATCTTTGAGGAGCCGTATTCTCTCCCTAGTTAACCTTTTGTCCTTAATATATTTGTAAAGCCCCTTTGGATTCTCCTTAATTCTATTTGCCAAAGCTATCTCATATCCCCAATTTGCCCTCCTGATTTCCCTCTTAAGTATACTCCTACTTTCTTTCTACTCTTCTAAGGATTCACTCGATCTGTCCTGTTGTACCTGACATATGCTTCCTTCTTTTTCTTAACCAAACCCTCAATTTCTTTAGTCATCCTGCATTCCCTATACCTACCAGCCTTCCCTTTCACCCTGACAAGAATATACTTTCTCTGGATTCTTGTTATCTCATTTCTGAAGGCTTCCCATTTTCCAGCCATCCCTTTACCTGCGAACATCTGCCTCCAATCAGCTTTTGAAAGTTCTTTGCCTAATACCATAAAAATTGGCCTTTCTCCAATTTAGAACTTCAACTTTTAGATCTGGTCTATCCTTTTCCATCATTATTTTAAAACTAATAGAATTATGGTCACTGGCCCCAAAGTGCTCCCCCACTGATACCTCAGTCACCTGCCCTGCCTTATTCCCAAGAGTACGTCAAGTTTTGCACCTTCTCTAGTAGGTACATCCACATACTGAATCAGAAAATTGTCTTGTACACACTTAAGAAATTTCTCTTCATCTAAACCTTTAACACTACGGCAGTCCCAGTTGATGTTTGGAAAGTTAAAATCCCCTGCCATTACCACCCTATTATTCTTACAGATAGCTGAGATCTCCTTACAAGTTTTTCTCAAATTCCCTCAGACTATTGGGGGTCTAATAATACAATCCTAATAAAGTGATCATCCCTTTCTTATTTCTCAGTTCCATCCAAATAACTTCCCTGGATGTATTTCCGGGAATATCCTCCCTTAGCACAGCTGTAATGCTATCCCTTATCAAAAATGCCACTCCCCCTCCTCTCTTGCCTGCCTTTCTATTCTTCCTGTAGCATTTGTATCCTGGAACATTCAGCTGCCTATCCTGCCATATTTCTCAGTCCTGCCCATCCCTGAGCCATGTTTCCGTAATTGTTATGATATCCCAGTCCCATGTTCCTAACCTTGCCCTGACTTCATCTGCCTTCCCTGTTCGGCCCCTTGCATTGTAATAATTTAATTTATTAGTCCTACCTTGTCCCTGCCTGCCCTGACTGTTTGACTCACTTCTGTTCTCAGCTGTACCCCTCTCAGATCGATCTCTTTCCTCACTATCTCCCTGGGTCCACACCTTACTGGTTTAAATCCTCCCAAGCAGTTCTAGCAAATCTCCCTGCCAGTATATTAGTCCCCTTCCAATTTAGGTGCAAACCATCCTTCTTGTACAGGTCACTTCTACCCCAAAAGAGATTCCAATGATCCAAAAATGTGAATCCTTCTCCCATACACCAGCTCCTCAGCCATGCATTCATCTGCTCTATCCTCCTATTCCTGCCCTCACTAGCTCATAGTACTGGAGTAATCTAGATATTATTACCCTTGAGGAGCTCCTTTTTAAAATTATGCCTAACTCTCTGTAATCTCCCTTCAGAGTCTCAATCTTTTCCCTTCCAATGTTGTTGGTTCCAATGTGGACAATGACCTCTTGCTGGCCCCTCTCCCCATGAGAACATTCTGCACCCTCTCTGAGACATCCTTGATCCTGGCACCATGGAAACAACACACCATTCTGCTTTTCTTCTGCTGGCCACAGAAACGTCTGTCTGTACCTCGGACTACAGAATCCCCTAACACAATTGATCTCTTGGAAGCCAACATTCCCCTCGTTGCATTAGATCTAGTCTCAATACCAGAAACTTGGCTGTTCGTGCTACATTCCCCTGAGAATCCATCACCCCCTACATTTTCTAAAACAACATACCTGTTTGAAATGGGTATATCCACAAAAGACTCCTGCCCTAGGTGCCAACCTCTCTCACCCTTCCTGGAGTTAACCTATCTATGTGACTGTATCTGAGACATCCCCCCTTTCTATAACTGCCATCCATCACATACTGTAGCTGTTGCAAATTCCTCATTGCTTCTATTTGTCTCTCCAACCGATCCACTCGATCTGATAAGATTTGCATCCAACAGCATTTATGGCAGACATAATCCGCAGTAACCCTTAAACTCTCTTTAAACTCCCACATCTGACAAGAAGTACATATCACTGCAAAGGCTATTTTTGCTCCTTCACGATCTACGGACCCACAATCTACAGACTGTGTGGAGTTTGCACATTCTCTCCATATCTGCGTGGGTTTCCTCCGGATGCTCCGGTTTCCTCCCATAGTCCAAAGATGTGCAGGTTAGGTGAATTGGCCATGTTAAATTGCCCGTGATGTTAGGTAAGGGGTAAATGTAGGGGTATGGGTGGGTTGCGCTTCGACGGGTTGGTGTGGACTTGTTGGGCCGAAGGGCCTGTTTCCACACTGTAATGTAATCTAATCTAATCTAAAATGACACCATCTTATTCCTCTACAAACACTGCCCCAGGTTAAATTAATAGCTATGGCTTATATTTTAAGTTTAATCAAGAGACTTCTCTCCAAAATCATATAATCAAGAAAGAATCCACTGTACCCACTACTGCAGCCTTTCTATTGGACAGACTTAAAACAACAATTAACTTATCTGATTCTGTGCTGTGAACTTCGCCCAACAATTCCTCCAAGATGAGTTGTGAATTTCACTGTTTGTTAATCTTCCCAGATGCACTCTGATGTCTAGTGATACACGAATTCAAACAGCAAAGGCAGTAACTGTGCAGGTTCGTATTTGTTTTCTCTCTCTCTCTCTCTCTGTCCTGCACTGTCCTCACCATGTGCTTCCTTTGCCTGCCCTTCTCCCTTTTAAACTGCTGTTGTTTTGACTTTTTTTTCCCAAAGTTCCAAAACAATGCAACAGCATATAAGACAGTAATTGCTGCTCCTGGAATTCGAGGAAATCACCTCCAACACCTAAAATACCTCAAAAAAAGGAGCAGCTCTTACAGACAGAAATTTTACACATGTTTGGAATGGGTGTGTGGTTCAGCCGCCACAGGCCCAAATTGGACTTTCTAAATTGATCCAAAGCTAGAGAAATCAGGACTGACAGAAAAAAATGGTCAAACTAAATTAAATATCAGGTTAACCATTAGCAGTAGCTATCACCTCAGAGAACAATAGAAATGAAGATCAAAGAGATTACAAAGATTCAAGGGGAACAAGTTACAACCAACTGAGAATTGGATATTGGAGAAAAATCAGTCAGACATTCTGGCATTTTGATCGCCTGAATAAGTGCACTTTTTACTTCCCAATATTACAAAAATGAAGGGTGCTGGAGTGACCCCATTGGACGATGTGAACCTAGCTCATGACTCCATTGGTCAAAGGCCAGTGAACGTTTTGGAAGGTCTGGTCTGAGGGCTGATTAAAACAAACACACAAAAAGACCAAGGGGATCCACCCTGACATGGAAGACCAGCCTTCAAAGAAGAGAGCCAGCCCTTGGAGAGGAAGGAGAATCCAATGGCTCAGTTCAAACACATGGATTATTGTGGATGACATTCTTTTTCAGATGGAAAGAGCTTGAGAGAGGAAATACTGTGGGAATATGGGAAATACTCTCATTGCATTTGCAATAAGGAATATTTTGTTCATGAAAATAAGTTGAACCACATACTTAATTCTGTGTCCCTTTGCCTCATTGAAAAGAGTCTTGGGTCAAGTATTTTTAATAAATAAACTGGTTCAAGTGTCTTAACGTACAGACAACAGATGACAACAGCTGGTGAGCACTGCACAGATGTGCCAGAATATATAACAGTGGCAGGTACAGCTGTAGTCAGTGTCTATCAAACAATGGAGGCCAGACCCAGCAATTTCAGCTTTCCATTGGTGTCTCAACTCTGGGGGACACAGAGGTGGTGGTATTCATCAGTACAGCGGCAACAGGAAAGTTTTGGACATCTGTCCACAGTTGTTAACATTGCTGCCTCACCCAGGGTTCGATTCCAGCCTCAGGCAACTGCTTGTGTGGAATTTGCACATTCTCCCTGTGTCTACGTGTGTTTCCTTCAGGTCCTCCGGTTTCCTCCCACAGTCCAAAGATATGCAGGTTTGGTGAGTTGGCTATGATAAATTTCACATAGTGTTAAGGGAGGTGTAGATTAGATGCATTCGTCAGGGGTAAATGTAGAGTAATAAGGTAGGGGAATGGGTTACTCTTCAGAGGATCGGTGTGGACTTGTTGGGCTAAATGGCCAGTTTCCACACTGTAAGGAATTCTAAGGATTCCACGATCTGTCAGAGCTCTTAGCACTCTACCTGTTCATTCTCATGCACGGACAGTGGAGGAGAATACCAATGCAATGAGTAGTGCATTTGAGCAATAGGTTCTTTTCATCATGAAGACATGTATCAGCTCAATTCGCCATCATGGTCCCACTGTTGGGGTGTTTTATTGATCTTAGGACCTGAAGTAGATAGTTGATTACTTCAAGGTGGCAGGTGGGTGATACAAGACTTCATCGGTCGAGGAAAGTGTCATGGTAGGAAAAGCAGCACCTGAAGTCCCAGTAACCCTCCTAGAGGAAAATATTACATAGAACATAGAACAGTACAGCACAGAACAGGCCCTTCAGCCCACGATGTTGTGCCGACCATTGATCTACATGTAAGGTAAACCTAATGTATGAACCCTCAAATTTCTGTGACCATATGCATGTCCAGCAGTCTCTTAAATATCCCCAATGACCTCACTTCCACAACTGCTGTTGGCAACGCATTCCATGCTCTCACAACTCTGTGTAAAGAACCCGCCTCTGATATCCCCTCTATACTTTCCGCCAAACAGCTTAAAACTATGACCCTTCGTGTTAACAATTTCTGCCCTGGGAAAAAGTCTCTGCCTATCAACTCTATCTATGCCTCTCGTTATCTTGTAAACCTCAATTAGGTCCCCTCTCCTCCTCCTTTTCTCCAATGAAAAAAGTCCGAGCTCAGTCAACCTCTCTTCGTAAGATAAACTCTCCATTCCAGGCAGCATCCTGGTAAACCTCCTCTGAACCCTCTCCAAAGCATCCACATCTTTCCTATAATAGGGCGACCAGAACTGGACACAGTATTCCAAGTGCGGTCTAACCAAAGGTTTATAGAGCTGCAACAAGATCTCATGGCTGTTAAACTCAATCCCCCTGTTAATGAAGGCCAAAACACCATATGCTTTCTTAACAACCCTGTCCACTTGGGTGACAATTTTAAGGGATCTATGTATCTGCACACCAAGATCCCTCTGTTCCTCCACACTGCCAAGAATCCTGTCTTTAATCCTGGACTCAACTTTCAAGTTTGACCTTCCAAAATGCATCACTTTGCATTTATCCAGGTTGAACTCCATCTGCCACCTCTCAGCCCATCTCTGCATCCTGTCAATGTCACGCTGCAGCCTACAACAGTCCTCTATACTGTCAACGACACCTCCAACCTTTGTGTTGTCTGCAAACTTGCAAACCCATCCTTCAATCTCCTCATCCAAGTCATTCATAAAAATTAGAAAGAGTAGAGACCCAAGAACAGAGCTCTATGGAACACCACTCACCACTGACTTCCAGGCAGAATACTTTCCTTCCACTACCACTCGCTGTATTCTGTCGACCAGCCAATTCTGTATCCAGACAGCTAAATTCCCTGTATCCCATTCCTCCTGACCTTCTGAACGAGCCTACCATGGGGAACCTTGTCAAATGCCTTGCTGAAGTCCATATATACAACATCCACTGCTTGACCCTCATCAACTTGTCTAGTAACATCCTCAAAGAACTCAATAAGATTTGTGAGGCATGACCTGCCCCTCACAAAGCCGTGCTGACTGCATTTAATCAAGCCATGCTCTTCCAGATGGTCATAAATCCTATCCCTCAGAATTCCTTCTTACATCTTGCAGACAACAGACGTGAGATTGACTGGTCTGTAATTGCCAGGGATTTCCCTATTTCCTTTCTTGAAGAGAAGAATTACGTTTGCCTCCCTCCAGTCCTCAGGTACGAGAGCGAGGATGCAAAGATCTTCGCAAGCGGCAAAGCAATCACATTTCTCACTTCCCAAAGCAGCCGAGGACAAATCTGGTCTGGCCCTGGCGACTTGTCAATTTTAATGTTTGTCAAAATTTTCAGCACATCAGCTTTCTCAATCTCTATCTGTTCCAGCATGCTTACCTGCTCCTCAATGGTTTCATTCACTACAAGGTCCTTTTCTTGAGTAAAAACAAAAGCAAAAAACTCATTTAGGGCTTTCCCTACCTCCTCAGACTCTATACACAAGTTCCCTATGCTATCCCTGATTGGCCCTACTCTTTCTTTGATCATTCTCTTATTCCTCACATACGCGTAAAATGCCTTTGGATTCTCCCTAATCCTTCCTGCCAAGCCTTTTTTGTGCCCCCTCCTGGCTCTCCTCAGACCATTTTTGAGTTCCTTCCTCACCTGCCTGTAATCCTCTAGAGCTGAGCAAGACCCTTGCTTCCTCCACCTTACGTAAGCTGCCCTCTTTCTTTTGATGAGAAGCTCCTCTGCTCTTGTCATCCAAGGTTCCTTTATCTTACCCCTTCTTGCCTGTTTCAGAGGAACACATTTATGCATTACTTGCAACAACTGTTCCTTAAACAGTCTCCAAATGTCTATAGTGCCTTTTCCATGGAACAATTGCTCCCAGTCCATGTTTCCCAACTCATGTCTGATAACATCATAGTTTCCGTTTCCCCAATTAAATATCCTCCCATTATGCCTGCTTCACTCCTTCTCCATAGCTATGTAGAATGTGAGGCAGTTGTGGTCACTATCACCAAAATGCTCTCCCACCGCAAGATCTGACACCTGCCCCAGCTCATTGCTGGCACCAAATCCAAAATGGCCTCTCCCCTCATTGGCCTGTCAATGTACTGAGTTAGGAAACCCTCCTGAACACACCTTACAAAAACAGCTCCTTCCAAACCATCTGCTCGAAGGAGGTTCCAATCAATATTGGGAAAGTTAAAGTCATCCATTACAACAACCCTACTACATTCACACTTTTCCAAAATCTGCTGACCTATGCTTTCTTCAATCACCCTGCTGCTATTGGGGGGCCTGCAGTAAACCCCTAATGAGGTGACTGCTCCCTTACTGTTCCTAATTTCCACCATACTGACTCAGTAGGCAGACCCTCCTCGACAATGTTAACTTCTGTAGCTGTGATACCCTCTCTGATTAGCAGTGCTACACCCCCTCCTCTTTTTCCCTCCTCCCTATTCTTTTTAAATGTTTTAAACCCTGGAATATCCAGCAACCATTCCTGCCCCTGAAAAGCCCACGTCTCTGTTATGGCCACAACATCATAGCACCAGGTACTGACCCATGCTCTAAGCTCATCACTTTTATTCCTGATACTTCTTGCATTAAAGCAAACACACTTTAACAGATCCCTTGGTTCTCTCCCAGGAAATTCCTTCCCACTGGCTGCACTACCTCTTGCTATTGCCCCATCTCCATCAACTCTCACCACCGGTAAATATCTCAGGTTCCCACCCCCTGCCATACTGGTTTAAATCCTCCTGAACCACTCGAGCAAACCTTACACCCAGGACATTGATCCCCTTCCAGTTCAGGTGCAAACCGTCCTTCATGTACAGGTCCCACCTTCCCCAGAAGGCATCCCAATTATCTACATAACTGAAGCCCTCCCTCCTACACCAGCTGCGCAGCCACCTGTTAAGCTGCGCCCGCTCCCTGTTCCTCGCCACGCTATCTCGTGGCACCGATAGTAAACTAGAGAACACTACTCTTTGTCCTGCTCTGCAGCTTCCACCCTAATCCCTGAAATCACTTTTTATATCCTCGATCCTTTTCCTGGCTATATCATTGGTGCCAATATGTAACACGATTTCTGGCTGTTCGCCCTCCCCTTTCAGAATCTTATGCACCCAATTGGAGACGTTCCAGACCCTGGCACCAGGGAGGCAACATACCTTCCGGGAATCCTGATCCTGACTACAAAATCTCCTGTCAATTCTCCTAACTATCGAGTCTCCTACCACTAGCACTTTTCTATTCTGCCCCCTTCCCTTCTCAGTGCCAGAGAACTGACCACTATGGCTTTTGTCTGGTAGGTCATCCCCCCCAGCAGTATCCAAAATGATATACTTACTGCTGAGTGAAAGGTCCACAGGGGATCTCTGCACTCTCTGTCTGTCCCCTTTCCTCCCCCTGACTGTAACCCATCTATCCTTATCCTGAGCCTCAGGAGTGACTAACTGCCAGTAACTTCTCTCAATTACCCCCTCAGCCTCCCGAATGATCCACAGTTCATCCAGCTCCAGCTCCAATTCCCTAACACGGTTTTCAAGGAGCTGGAGTTGGATACACTTCCCGCAGATGTAGCCAGTGGAGACATGTGTCATGTCTCTCACTTGCCACATTCTGCAGGAGGAGCAAGCAACTGCCCTAGCATCCATACCCCACTTATCTGAACGCCTACACAATACTAAACAAGAAAGCTTAATTCAATTGCTATAAAATCAAGCAATAAACTTATATTCAATAAAGGAAGTTTAGAAATAAACCATACCTTATTAACTTGGTTAGAGGAGGAGGGTAGGTGGGAGACACTACATTTGTAGTGCCTCAGATTTAGCTGCCTTGCTAACATAATATGGTCACTTACTTTCCTTCCCGGCAGTACCTCTGGTCCACGTCACTTCTGCCACTGCTGCTGCTCCTTCTTAGCTGTAGCCTTCTTGGTTCGTCTTACCTCCGCTGCTGCTTCCACTCAAAAATTCCCATTCTGAAAATGCATTCCTTACTCACCTCTCAGTTCTTTGTTTCTTGCATTTTCTCGGTAGCAACCACCTTTGCTGGCCTTGTAATTGGGCCAATAGAGTGGAAAGCCCATTCCAGACCTTTGGTGAGTAACAGAATCACGGGTGGCCAACTAGGGAGACCGTCTTTGCTAAAATTGCTGCATGAAAATGCAGGCTCGAGACCTGCTTTTCACTCCAACAGAAGCGTCCCCTTCTGGTAAATTTCTTCCAGTCAGCATTGTGTCTTTCTCCTTGGGAGGCGGTGGTCTGGGCTTTGCTGGCTGGTTGACATGCAGAGAGACAGTAAGGGAAGATCAAATAACTGTCAGCCTAAGAGAAGATCCTGCTCATTGAAACTGTTGTACCTTGCTGACTACATCGATCTGTGA
Organism: Chiloscyllium punctatum; assembly: GCF_047496795.1. Classification (NCBI taxonomy): domain Eukaryota; kingdom Metazoa; phylum Chordata; class Chondrichthyes; order Orectolobiformes; family Hemiscylliidae; genus Chiloscyllium; species Chiloscyllium punctatum. Next base: position 123,938,689 of record NC_092743.1, read on the forward strand.
TCATGTGTCATCTTAACTTCTGTGAGAAAGGGAAGTGCATTTAATGAGTGTGGTGCAAACTTGTTGATTTACCTATCTTGGTTGAGCATGTAACTCAGACACTATGAGACTTGTAGCACTGTTAAGTGTGTGATGTTGAGGCGACGTTGCGAATGTAAGGGATGAGTCAGCTTGACAAAGTTTGTTCATAAGTGAGTGAAACATAGTCAATAGAGGGAGCAGTGTGTAAGGTTAGTGATTTATTTTTAAGCTGATCCTTTTTTGAGATACATAAAATGACCTTGAACAGTCATCTGAAATGATTTCGCTTCTTTTGACACTGCATCCATCCTTGGGGATAATAGTCCTGCATTGACAGAGATAGTTATCTGCTTTCATTGCTGTCTGTGTCTGTCTGAGGGCCTCCTAACCCCCTGCTGATAGTGGATCAGTTTTGCTCCAGTCCATTTCCAGCAATAATGCCTCAAGTGTTGCATTGGATAACCTTGTTTTTTGCCCTCTGTCTGGTTTCTCCATTTCTACTTGCTTATCTGATCAGAAACTTGTCCTTAGCCACTCCCAGCACCTGTTGCAGCCAGATTTCATCTCACCTGGAAGAGGTGTAGGCTGATTCTGAGTAGTGCAAGCTTGGTTTGAATGGTGTTAAACATACATTTTGCACAAACTGTCTTTAGTGCTGGGCAACATGGTACACAATCAGCAATGTTTGCCTCCGGCCTGCAGAAAATGGCATGAGTTAATCGTACACTGTGATCTCTTAAGGCCTTATGCAATTGTCTGTCCTTTATTCTTATCTTGAAATACATTTGTATATCATTAAATGCAAAATCAGCCATGATCCAGTGCAATCCTGAACTATTTTAAATTCAATAAAGAAAAGAAATCCTTGATATATTTGAGAGTGGTAAATAGTACGTTTAAATAATTACATAAGCACATAACAAATAAGCATAGGAGTAGACTGTGTGGACCTTCAAAGCTGCTCTGCTATTCATTACAATCATGGCTGATCTTCAATATTAACTGAACTTTCTTGCATTATCCCTACATTGATTCCCTCAGTGCCAAAAAAATCTACTGATCTCAGCCTTAAATATTTTCAGCAAATGAATATCACCTGTCTTCCATTGTAGGGAACCTCAAGACTTGCAAACACTGGAGTGAAGAAATTCAAGAAATTTTTTCACAAGTACCAGGAAAAGTAGAAGGTGTAATATTAGCGCTATCTTCACCTGAACCAGGCTGGGATCAGTGCCTTGGCAGGTCATGTAACTATTCCAGGGCTTTAAATTTAGCAGTTCTTCAAACCCACCGACGACCTAATATGGACATCTATTTCAAAACCACCAACTCCCACAGTCCTACCTTGACTACATCTCTTCCCAACCTTCCTCCTGTAAAACCACGATCCCTTATTCCCAATTCCTCCGCCTCTGCTAGATCTACTTCCAGGAGGAGCAATTCCACTCCAGGCCATGCCAGATGGCCTCTTATTTCCAGGGCCACAATTTCCCCTCCCACGTTGTCAATAATGCCCTCCAGAGCATCTCATCCACTTCCCACACCTCAGCCCTTGAACCCCAACTACAACTATAACAAGGATTAAACCCCCCTGGTCCTCACTTTCCACCCCACTAATATGTGGTTACAGCATATTATCCTCCACCATTTCTGCCACCTACAATCAGACCCCACCACTTTGGATACATTACCCTCTCCACCCCATCTGTTTTCTGCAGAGATCATTCCCTCCGTGACTCCCTCATTAAGTGCATGTCCCACACCAACCCACCCTCCACACCAGGTACCTTCTCTTGCAATGCATCTTGTATGTAATACAAACTGCTGCTGTTAAGCATCAGTGGTGGAGGGAGTGGATGCTTGTGAATGTGGTGACACAAGTGGGCTACTGTAAAGCTTCTTGAGTGTTGTTGGAACTGCACTCATCCAGGCAAATGGGCATAATTCCATCACACTTCTAACTTGTCCCTTTGCATATGGTGGACAGGCTTTGAGGAATTAGGAGGTGAGTTACTCGCTTCAAGATTTGAAGCCCCTCACCCGCTGTTCTAGCCATATTGATATGGCTAGTCCACTTCAGTTTTTAGTCAATCATCCTGCCAATAATGTTGATAGTGGCAGATTCCCTGCTAAGTCGAGGTGCACTAGATAAATGCTCTCTTGTTAGAGATGATCAAAATCTGGCAGATGTGCAAAGCGACTGCTACTTGCCACTTGTCAGCTCAAACCTAGATATTGTTGAGATTTGATTCATTACCTGAGGAGTCACAAATGGTGCTACAGATTCTGCAATCGTGGCTAACATGTACATCAGGAAACCATAATGGCAACTGTGGTGGGATGAATGCAGAACTGGATAAAATAAATTAGAAAATTAGGTTAGAGTAAGGATCAGTGGAAATGCAATGGCAGACACTTAAGGAGATAATTCAGAAAACTTAGAAAGAATTCCAGTGAGAAAGGGAAGGATACCCCATCCAAGAGAAACTAGGATTGCATCAAATTGGAAGAAAATATGTAGTGATTTTGCAAAGATGAGTAGCAAGTCTGAAGATTGGGTATTATGTAAATGAGTGAGGTAAATGATAAAATGAAAGATAAAATAATGTATGTGAGAAAGCTAGCTAGAAATACCAACACAGATACAGACAGTTTCTACAGATATCTAAATAAAGTGACCTTTGGTGCTCAAGAGAAATAGCTTCACAAAATAATATTGGGAAATGAGAAAATAACATACAAATTGGACAGACATTTAGCATCCAATTTCATTGTGGAGGATAAAAATAGCCAGGAATAATTGTGAATCTAGAGGTGAAAGGGAGGGAAGGACTGACATAATTGCAACTATTAAGGTAAGAGTACTGAAAAAATTAGAAATAAAAGCTGAGATGTTCCTCAGTCCTGATGGACTTTGTCCTCAGATTAAAATAAATTGCTGCTGAAATAGAGGTTAGATTAGTATTAATTTTCCAAAATTCCCTAGATTCTAGAATGATCCCAACAGATTGAAAAGAAGGCGAATGTGACTGGAAGAAAATAGAAAGCAGGAAACTAAAAGTAAGTTAACTTAAGATCTGTCAAATGAAATTGCTGGTATCCATTATTATGGATGTTTAAGCAGGGCTTATAGACAATCCCAATGTAATAATGCAGAGTCAACACAGTCTTATCAAAGTTAAATTCTGTCTGACCGATTTATTGAATGTCTTTGAGAAAATAAAACACACGTCAACAAAAGGGAGCTTGAGGATGGGTTATATTCACATTTTCAAAAGGCATTTGACAAGGTGCAAATCAAAGGTTACGATGCAAAGTAAGAAACCATGAAATTGGGCTGTGAAGAGGGCTTTAAACTAAATGGGAGAAGGGTGTTTGGCAAAGGAGAAATGTAGCCTTACAAAGCAAAAGGATATGGCAACATTTAGATAATAATACATGGAGTGGGATAAGAGGGGACAGATTGTACAAATATTGACAAAACAACAGCAGTAAGTCTGGTCAAAGTGAGAAGAATGGTAAAAAGGCAAAATAATGATTGTTTACTTGAAAGCAAGTAACATTGGAAAATAAATAAATGAATTAATGGCACAAATACAAGTTAGTGAGTATGGTCCGATAGTCATTAAAGACATGCTGACAAAGAGATCAAAGTTGGGATCAAAATATTCAGGGTTATGCGAGTTTTCAAAAGGACAGGCAGGAAAGGGAACAGGGTGGGGTAGCTTTGATAGCATGGGATGGGATAAGTACAATAACAAGAAATTATTCTGGATTGGAAGATGTAGAATCCACATGGGTAGAGATAAGAAATAACAAGAGGAAGAAGACACTGTCTTCCCTAAATTGTGGTCAAAGCAGTGATTTAGATGATGGGGGATTTTGCTTGGTTCTACAACATGAACTTTTTGTGATTCCCGTTTTACAGATTGATAGCAATATTTGCTGTATGGAAAAGTACTTTACTGTTGAGGTACCAATGGAATATTGAATATTTTTGCTTCAGAGGTAGTGAAAACCTTGACTATTAATGGAGATGGATAGGAATATGGCATTAAGGTCACAATCGGATCAGCCATGATCGTATTACACGATGAAGCAAACTAAAAGATGCTAATCGGCAAAACACCTGCTCATAATTCACGTATATTCTTTAGTCTGAGACATTGATCATTTAAGGAATAAAGTCTCTTAGTAAAGTTAAAAATAGATTTATCACAAGATATAAAGACTTGTCACCACGTCAGGCAGGATGTGACGAGTGGAGTCCTGCAGGAGGTGGTGCTGAGACCTTGGATTTTTACAATAAATATCAATGATTTAGGTAAGGGGAGTGAAGGAACGGTAGCTAACAATGTAGATGGCAGCAAGATAGGTGAGAAGGTATATTGTGAAGAGGAAATAAGGAAGTTACAAACAGAAAAAGATCATTTGAGTGATTGGCAAAAATCTATTGGATGGTGTACAATGTTGGAGAATGTGAAGCTATTCACTTTGACAGGAAGAATAAAAAAGCAGAATATCACTTAAATGGAGGTAGCCTGCACAATTCTGAAGTGCAGAAAAGTCTTGATATTTTAGCTTGGAGTCAGAGTCATACAGCGCAGAAACAGATGCTTTGTACATACTCATCCACACTGACCATGTTTCCCACAGTCAGGTGTGGGAGAAAGAATTTCTGAAAAGGACAATGTTTCCAGCCCTTTGCTACGTCAACAGTAATGTACTTTTCCATACCACAAATATTGCCATCAATCTGCAAAACAGGAGTCACAAAAAGTTACTGTTGTGGGATTGAGCGTAAATCACTGGACAAGAGCCTGGACTTTTCAAAATGTTAAAGTAAAGGGGACAGCTGGGCTGAGCTCTGACTGTCTGGAACCATTGTTCACCCAAGAATCCCAATTTATACTTTCCCTCTGAAAGAACAATTAACTCAATCTAACAGCCTAGACTGTAACTACCTTTTACACCTCGGGCTACCCATCACAGACAGCATGGGTCTACAGAGATACCAAGCATTCAACTTCAATTAAAATACATTCAAACATGCTCTAACCATTGGAAGGTCAATTAATTTCAGAAAAGAACATCAAAAGCTGAAAGAAAACTACAGATTTGAGGAGAGTGAATGGAGAACACAGTCAGTATAACTGCTAGCCCTGATCTCACCTATAATCTAGACTGTTCTTGACAAGGTGAAAGTAGAAAGGACATTTCCTCTTGTAAGTGTATCATGAACTAGAAGGTATGGTTTATAAATTAGGGCTCTTGCTTTTAAAACAGAGATTATGAGATATTTTATCTCTGAAAGATTTTTGCGACTTTGGAACTCTGCCTTGGAAACTGGTGGCAGTCGGACCATTGAATATGTTTAAAGTGGAGGTAGATTGATGGTTTTTAGTAAAGGGAATGAAAAATTATCAGGTGTATTTAGGAATGTATAAATAGTAACACAAACATAATAGGAACGTTGACTAGCAGAGCAGGGTCAAGGGCCATAAAGGCATACTTTTGCTCATAGTTTGTGTGTACCTCTATGATGGACTTTATTTCAACTAACTGTGATTGATTTATACAGAAAAAAATATTATATTGGTGCACCATAATTAATTTGTTTGTAAGCTTTACATTTAATATATTTTAAAGTATGTATATTGGTAGCCAAAAATACTTAATAGAAGCTCTGTAAATTCATTCAAATCGAGTGAACAATTAAAGCTTGTACTGATGTATAACTGAACAACATAATTTTTTTAGGAAAACAATCTCCGCTGGATGTAAGCTGTGCTGGAAACTCTAATTCCTTCTCTTGGTTTGCCTGAATTCAGTGCATTGCATCAAAAAAATCAATTCAACTGAATGGAAACTCCAGAGTACTATTGCATGCAGGCATTGTAAATCCGTAGGATAGAACTGAAGGCTCCAACTCACATCAGGCCTTCATTTTGGGAATATAATCTTGATTTTGCTCTGTGTGCTTCAACTATTACAAAAAAAAAATCCCATGGGAAAACAATGAGCAGACCAGCACTACGAACAGAATCTTTTGTATTTTTCCTTCAATTTAAAAGAAAATAAGGCAGCTTGTCTAACTCAATGAGCAATTCTCCTATCAGATTTTTCCCTCTCTAACTTGCTCAGGTGACAGAGCCACAGTCATACACCCAGTAAACAGATCCTTTGGCCCAACTCATCTACACTGAAAAAACATCCCAATCTGAACAAGTCCTATTTGCCAGCATTTAAGCCCATATCCCTCTAAACCTTTCCTATTCGTATACCTATCCAGCTGGCTTTTGAATGTTGTAATTGTACTCACCTCCATCATCTCCTTTGGCAGCTTGTTCCAGACATACACCACCCTCTGCATGAAAAAGATGCCCTTTAGGTCACTTGTACACCTTTCTGCTCTCACCTTAAACCTATGCCTTCTAGTTTTGGACACCTCTACCCTGGAGAACAGACCCTGACTATTCACCCTATCCATGCCCCTCATGATTTTATCAACCTTTAGAAGATCACCCTTCAGCCTCTGATGGTCCTGGGGAAAAAGCCCTGTCTATTCAGCCTCTCTCTGTAGTTTAAACCAAAGAAGAAGACACACACCAATGTGCAATAGATGTCAGAGTTCAGTTGGCAAAGCTAATATCTCAGAATAAGCACAACTTAGCTCAAAGAAGTAAAATTTCTACAAGACCTTTGTAAAAGGAAAGTTCTTAGAAGTGTTACTGTGATGACCACATAGCTAAATTCAGTGATATTTTCAATTGTAATGCCTTACAATTTCGTAAGTCTTTAATTTCTCCATATGAATGTAGTGGGAATTGGTTTATGAAAGAACCCCCTATGGTTTGGTAATTCTATATTGACACAACAACAATAGATGTAGTGGCTGGTCCACATTTTTGAAGAGAAATGTTGATTTATTAGCTCATCTCTGATAGTGTTGATCACATTTGCCCATTGTATAATATTTAGCTATCTACTATTTGTTATATTAAAGGTGATCACACTAATGAGGTATTGTTCATGGTGATTTGTGTCAGGGCCCTCTGCTGTTTCACTGCAGAATTACACACCTAAATGTGTCTTGTTTGTTTGATATTTGGCATGCCTTGTATAGGTTAATAGTTTTAATTACACATTCTGTTCAAAGACACGCATCAGTGCATGTAACTTCTGTTTCATTGTACACCGTCCAATACCATAATCAACCTTTTTGAATTGCCAATGACAAGCATTAACTAAGGACATTTGAAATGCCTGCCATAGAATATCATTTTGACCTGTAGGTAATCCATGACTCAGTTACTTTTACCAATTCCCACCATCATTCAAAGCTTCCTCAATATTGTGTCAGACAAGAAATATTATCATATATACTCACGTATAGGTTGAGTTTTGAAGACATTTTTAAAGGTATTGTTTTCAAGATGATGAAATTCATGCTTAGCATGAGTCAAAAAATAGACAAACAGGAGCCAGATGTGTATATAAAATGACAAACAACAAAAGAAAAAAGAATTATGGCCATTATTGAATATTTATCTACAAAATAACTACCTCCATTCTGCCTACTATGGTAGTACAGTACTGTAGTACCGTATTCTAGTTCCCAGTACCGTAAAGTACATGTAGATCTACACCTATATTGAAGTTAATAGGCATACCTGCAGGTGATCAGGCCATCTACCGGGGGGACTTGTATAACACACAATTTGTGAAATAAAAACAGAAGAGCAGTAAAAGCAGAAAAATAAGACTGGCAGTATTTTATTCAGAAAAGACTGCATGAAACTGTTAATAATATATGATAAACACTTTACATCAAAAACTGATATTCACAGCAGAAAACTTCTCACTGTATATCACAAATATTATGGGATAGCTACTTAAAACAAAAGTCAACGGTACATGCAAAAGTCCATTAGGATCATTCAAGTTTACAATCCTCACCAGTTGCAATACTGAATAATTCATTCCAGTCGCCTGGGTCAGACATATCACCATATGGATCATCTTCATCTGCACTAGCAAGGGGATCATCAACTGATTTGTCATCACTTCCATCTGACCATAAATAGTCACCCTCCGTACCATCTAAAGCATTAGAAATTCCACACTTTTCACAATAATTTCAGTTTTTATCTCCTTCCAGGACTCAACAATCCACTCACATACTGTTGCATGTAATGGAGTATGCATGTTGCCACCCTTTGTGAAGCTTGTTTCCTCTTCTTGCATTCAAGTGTCCCATTTCTTCTGTACTCAGTCCTTAAAAAGTTTATTGATGCTAACATCCAATGGCTGCACCATGCTTGTAAGGCCTCCAGGAATCATTGCAATGTTCGTGTTGTTAGTGCGAAGTTCACTGATAATGCTTTTCACTCTGTGTGATCCAAACATATCCCAAACCAGTAAGCGTTTTCCTTTCTATGTCCACCTGGTCACATATTCCAGACCTCCCTAATCCAGGTCTTGCAGCCACCTTCATCCATCCACCCTTTTTCATAGACGAGGACAACAATACATTTTGGAAATTTCTGTTTGGGCAGAGGTTTCCACTTAAAAGTCACCATAGGCTTTAATTTTGTTCCATCTGTCGTACAGCCAAGAACCACAGTGAATCGACCCCTTTGCACGGGTCAAATATATATATGTAAATATTACATAAATAAATATACACAGTATATACATATAGCTATTAACATTCTGTTTAACGATTTGAAAATCATGTTGTGCAAGTATATACTGGTGCACATACACGTGATGGCACATGTATTGCATTTGAATCAAAAATATGCAAAAGATGCCCTTTATGGCTGCATATATGGTCAGGAAGAGACCCCTAAAAACTAGGATTGACTTATACATGAGGTATATGAAAAATACCAGATTTATTGGCCAAAAATAAAGGGTCAACTTATACATGAGATCAGCCTATACACAAACATATACGGTACATCCAAATACATGCTTAAAATTATAGCTATCAAACACATACAAGTCACTACACCCAGGAATCTGGAGACCTTTATAATTCTTGTTGCACTGCACATGAATAAGGTCTATTTTGAAATAAAAACAAACTGTAACCTGGTTACAGCAGAATTTTTTTTTTCCTTTTAATTCAAAACAATTAAGAAGCAGCAAAATATCAGGAATTGGATTCTGTGTGGGGTGGAGGTGGAGGTAATGGAATTTGTCATTGGCTATCCTTTAGTTCAAAGATAATGTCTACTCAGGATTGGAAGGTACCGTTACGGGTCATCATGAAACGGGCTAATTTTGCTCTCTCATATCTATGGGTACACAGGGCAGGACATCCCAAGAGGTAATGTGTGAGCTGAAGTACAGTTCCTCTGCGATTGCTCTTGTTTTGAATTTTGACCCAAGCATGATGTAATTTGACAGGGAAAATATCATCAGCCTGAAGAATTGGTAGCTAGCATCTCCAAGTCATCAATGTCATTTCTTTCATGCTTCAAAGACGGCTGAGAAGTGCACTTGAAGCATTTTCTTTATGCCCCTGTATCATTTGAGAGCTGAGAGAACAGTACCTGACTGCAGATGTGGTTACCAGTAAACCAGATACAATGCAGTGTACAATCAATTAAATTTGATTTTGAGCTGCGTTCAAAAAGACATGTTGTTGAAATTTCTTGTCTTGCAATCATAGTCTACAGATGTACAGCACGGAAATAGACCCTTTGGTCCAACTCGTTCATGCTGTCCAGATATCCTAAACTAATCTAGTCCCATTTGCCAGCACTTGGCCCAAATCTCTGTGAACCCTTTTTAATTCATATACCCATCAGATGCCTCTTGAACGTTTTAAGTGCACCACATCAGGACAATTTTTAAGAATATCAGTTCAAGAGGCGACTCACATTGATGTTACATTGGAGGGCATGTGCTGATTAGTTGGTAATTAGATATTGATTGATGGAGGCATTACTATAGAGTCTGTAGGAATTATTGATGATTGACAATTAACAGCCAGGTTTTGTTTAAATTTTAAACCAGTCAAGGTTGACTCTGATTAATCAAATCATTGTCTTGAGAAATGAGCCAGAGACTGACTGCCTCCAACTTTATTGAGTTGAAACAATTCATTTACATGTTCTTTCTGCCTGCGAAGAACAGGACTCTGTGTATTTAATACATATAATTTCTAGTACTTGCAAGCCATACGATGAGCCTGACTGACAAACCTTGTAGCTTTACAATAACTCTCTGTGGTCTTCAAAGCTTTTTTTAGCATATTTCATGATTTTTAACTGTTGTGATCTTCCAAAAGCAAGCTTTATACTGATATTGTTTCTTCCATCTTTTTAAAGACCGGCTACTGCATTTACAGAAGCTGACGATTTGCAGAATATTTAAAGAAACACTCGGTTTTGTGATGAGAATTTGTTTCTCCACAGATTGTCATGGCTTTGGAGAACTAAAGATGTCTTCAGATGATTTCCATTCCTAACATGTTGTATGAAGACAGTTGTGCCGGTCTACTGGCCCTTGTATGCGACCGTGTTCCTTTTGAAAAAGTGGAAGCATTCAGAGAATGATGACTGAGAAGCAGAGTTCTGACCAGCATCAGAATCAACTCAACAACCTTCATGAACAGGAACTAGTGAAGTGCATGTGTGTGTATGTGTGCATGTGTGTGTGTGTGTGTGTGTGTGTGTGTGTGTATACATGCGCGCATGTATAAGGGAAACTTATAAGAAGATTAGTGGTCTTATTTCCTAATGGTTTACAAGCGTTTATCCACAGCTAGAGTCCAATTACTTGAAATGATTAGAAAACTCTTGTTGAGAATTGAAATCTGGTCCATACTTTCTGTTAACCTCGGTCTAAAAATCAGCTAAACTGGGAAGTCTTTGTGTACTTTTTAAAAATCCTTAACTTTTGTGATGACTCCAGGAATAGTGCGGCTGAATTTCCAACTCAGTATACAGTGAGTCGGGATACTAATAAAATCTAGTTGATGAATACAACAGTTTAATCTGACTCCGAATTGATCTTCTAGTGTGATGTATATCTTTTGTGGATCTTGTAGCTCTTCAGCTGTTAATCTTGATGTGCTAGCTCTGTGGAGACATGTATTCCCATTTGCCCAGCATATTTTAATGTCTTGCTTTTGTGCACAGGACACAGGCTGAATCTAAAGGCCACAGCTCTGAATGCTGGTAAATAATTTCCATTCTGAACTAAGGAAATTTGTGGACATTCTGACAGTACACTTCTGACCTTTCCTTAATTGCTATCCATCTAGCATGCACTCCGATAGCTTACCTTTCTCAAGTGAGATAAACTGACTTCTCACCAGGGACTTGTCTGTGTATGATCAAGCTGCGTTTTCAACACTCTCTGATGTTGTAACAAACAAAGATATCAAGGGCTGTCTTGTACATTTTAACATGATTTAAGAATGTTGACCATGGGATAAGATTAATCCCAGACTGTTAAGGGAGGCAAAGGTGGTGTTTTCAGAGGCCTTGGCTATAATTTTCAAATCCTCTCTATGGACAGGTAAGGTAACTAAGTACTGAAATATAGCTTTATAATATCCCATTATTAAAAAGAAAGGTGGAAGGGATAAACTAGGAAATTACAGGTCATTCAGTCTAATCTCAGTGGCTGAGAAGTTGTTAGGAAGAATTCTGAGGCATAGAATATAGCTACACCTGGAGAATCACAAATTAATCAGGGATAGTTGGCATGAATTTATTTAAGGGAAGCCATACTTGACAAAGTTGATCAAAGTTTTGAGGAGGAAACCAATAGTGTTGTTGATGGCAATACATTTTATATTATTTTACATGCACTTTAACAAAGCTTGTGATGAGATCTTTCACGACAGGCAGCTTGAGAAAGTAAGGGCCTGTGGGATTCAAAGCAGCACATTGCATCCAAAATTAGCCGGAAGCAAGAGCAGAGGGTGATGGGTAATGGATGTTCCTGTGTATGGAGGTCTGTTCATACAGCGTTCCACAGAGCTCTGTGTTAGATCCCTTGCTTTTTATGGTGTAGATTAATGACTTTAAATGTAACGAGTATGATCAAGAGAGTCACAGATGACACAAAAAATGGTTGCATGGTGAATAGTAAGGAGGATAGCCATTAACTGCTGGAAGATATCAAGCAGAGGCTCAGCTGGGCACAGCAGTGGGAAATGGAATTCAACCTGGAAAAGTGTGAGGTAATACTCCTGGGGAAGGCCAATGGAGCTAATAGTGAATAGTAGGACCCTGAAAAGTACTAAAGGTGAGAGAAATCTTGGTGTGCATATCCACAGATCCCTGAGCATAGCAGGACAGGAAGATAAAGTGGTTAAGAATTTTGTTTATTAGCCGATGAAAACAAGAGCAGGGAAGTTATGCTGAAACAGAATAAAATGCGAGTTAGGCCATATCTTGCCTATTGCATGTAGTTCTGGTCACCACATTATAGGAAGCAAGTTATTGCTCTAGGGAGGGTATAGAGGAGATTTACCAGGAAGTCATTTAGGCTGGAAGCTCTGAACTGTGAAGAAAAATTGAATAGGGGCTGGGGTGTTTTTGCTGGAGCAACAAAGAGATGGAACCTAATAGAAGTATGCAAGATTATAAGGAGAATTGAGAGGGTGGACAGGAAGGCATTTGTTCTATTCATACAGTGATTAATAACCACAGGACATCCAGTTAAGGTAAAGGTTGAAGGCTGAGAGTGGCGTTGAGGAGATTTCTTTTTTTACCCAGTGTATGGTGACAGTCTGAAATTCACTTCCTGGAAGAATGGTTTAGTCAGAAACTCTCCTCACATTAATGCAGGATTTACACTTCCACTGGCATTGCTAAAGCTTTCATGGTTATGGGCCAAGGGCTGGAAAATGGAATTAGTTGTGTCAGATTCTTGTTAACTGGTGTGAACATATTGGGTTGAGTAGCCTCCTTCTGTGCTGTAAATGTCTAGGTCCATGTGTTTTACTTGCTGACTTCTCGAGCAATTTTATTTTATTATTGCAGGGAGTGTGGGTTTCATTGACTGGGCCAGCATTTATTGCCAGTCCCTAATTGTCCTCAAGAAGTTGAGCCATTTCCTTGAACCACCTTAGTCTATCTGCTGTGGGGAGGGAAATAGTGGGCATGTGCAGGGTTTTGACCCAGTGACAGTGAAGGAATAGTAATATTCTTCCAAGTCAGGTTGTTAAGTGGCTTGGAGAGGAACCTGCAGGTGCTGGTATATCTACATATCATGTTGCCATCGTCCTTCTAGATAGAAGTGGTTGAATTTTTGGAAGATGCTGTTTAAGGAACCTTGATGAATTTCAACAGTGCATTTTACAGATGACCCATAGTTGCTACTGAACATCGAGAGGGTGGACGCTTGTGGATGTGATGCCAATCAAATGGCTGCTGTGTCCGAGATGATGTCAAACTTGTTGAGTGTTTTTAAAGCTTCATTTATTCAAACAAATGGGAAGCATTCCATCATACTCCTAACTTGTGCCTTGTGGATAAACTCTGGAGTCAGGACACAAGTTATTGCCGCAAACTTGCTAGCCTCTAACCTTCTCTTATAGTTCCAGTATTTATATGGTTAGTCCAGTTCAGTTTCTAATCAATGGTAACCTCCAGGATGTTGCTAATGGGGAATTCAATGATGGTAATTCTATTAAACATCAGGCGCAATAGTCAGATTCACTTTTGATTAAAATTATCATTACTTGGCATTGCATGGCATGAATGTTATTTGCCATTTTTCAGCCCAAGACTGGATGCTGGCCAGGTTTTGTATATATGTGCACAAACTGTTTCAGTATCTGGAGATTTGCAAATGATGCTGAACATTGTGCAATTATCAATTAGCATCTGTGTTTCTAACTTTATAATGAAGATCATTCATGAAGCAAGTGCATTTGCCTTCTGTTTCCCACTGACTTCGCTTTCACCTGGGTTCTTTGTTCCTATACTTAGTCAAATGCTTCTTTGATGTCATGGGCCGTCATTCTCATCACACTTCTCAAGTCCAGCTCTTCTATCCATTTTGGATCTAGGCTATAATGAGGCCAGGAACTGAGTGACACTGGCAAAATGCAAACTGAGTGTCATAAGCAAGGTCTTGGTGAGTAGGGACTGCTTGATAACATCGTCAATGATCCCTTTGATTTCCTTGCTAATTATCAAGAGTCAGTTGATAGGATGATAATAAGATTTACTCTACTAGACATAACTGTACAATTTTGCACATTGATGTGTCGATATCAGTGTTGAGGTGTAACTGGGCGGGTAAATACGTGTGCAGCATAGATCTTCAGTACTTTTGTGGGACTGTGGTCAAGGCTAGAAGCTTTTTAGAAACCTCTCTCTTCAGCTGGTTCTCAATTTCACATGGGTTGAATCAAGTTGGTTGAAAACCAGCATCAATGAAACTGGAAATCTCAAGGAAGAATGAAATGGACAATCCATTTGGCACTTCTTGCTGAAGATGGATGCAAATGTTTTGTCCTTTTCATTGAAGTGCTTAAATTTACCATCATTGAGGGTGGGGATGATTGTGGAACCTTGTTCTTCTTTTGTTTAATTGTCTGTCAACAAGCTATTGAAATATCGCGTCAGTTGCATGACACTATGATCTTTTACGATAAATTCTGCGTCCCACGATCCTGCTCCATTAGCTACCTGACAAAGCAGCAGCGCTCTGAAAGCTTGTACTTCCAAATAAACCTGTTGGACTATAACCTGGTGTTATGTGATTTTTAACTTTGTCCACCCCTGTCCAGTACCAGCACCTCCACTTCAAAGCTATTGAAAGTAAGAGTAGCTTGTTAATTTTCTGAAAGTGATCATGGTTTGTTAGATTTGTGTATCTTGGCATATAGGCATCAAATTCAGCTTCTTTATGTTTTTAATATACAACAAAATAAATACATCTTATTGCATATTTTCAATTTCTTTTCCCAGGAGTATTCCCTCACCTCTTCCTTTTCAATTGATATGCTTTCCTTCCTTCTGAATATTCTCAGGCTCCTCTGCACCTACTACATCAGTGGGAAACATTGATGTAACATTTGGGAAATAAGAGTGCAGTGGAATTAAATACAAATTTATATAAAGAAAAATATGGAACTTAACAGGTTGCCAATGCTCCTCTGAGAGCACTGCAGATTCTCCTCCAAGTCACACACAATCTTGACTTGGCATTACACTATTAACTGGGTCAAAAGCCTAGAGGTCCCTTCCTTATAGTGCCCATCCACTGGAAAGTTACTCCAGAATATCTGACCACTGAAATCCAGGAGCTAGTGGCCCATTGTGACCCAGGAGGACAAAGATGACCCACATCAAATCCTCCACCTTCAATGCTGTGAACAGGAGTAACTATAGCCCAAAGTATGGTCCTGTCCAACAGCCAGGCTGTGAAGTGCCCAAGAAGCTGACATGTCACATATAACGGGGCAAGATGGAAGAAAAGGTAAGAATGTGTTATAAATTAAAAATGCTTAAGGAAAAGCCATAGCACTCAACTAATGTCTCAGAACCACATTCTTGCAGTTCAACCTACATTTGCATGTATTCTCCAGCAAACCCCTTCCCTTAATGCCAGGAGTTGAGATCATCTAGGTCAGTCCTTTCAGACATGTTGGGAACATACAAGGTTATATCTATTTGTCTGAATCAACATCCCCTACTCACCACAGAAGCTATGTGTCGCGTTATATAATATATTAAACAATGGAGAAGCCTGTAGCAGGTTCTTCACATACTTTAACAAAATCAGAGCATAATTACTCAGAAGATGAAAATTAGGTGTTAGCAATCATTTGTAGAATTGTTAAGTTCCACGAATTTTTACACAAAAAACAGTTCATTTTATTAACTGAACACCAAGCACTTACTTGGTCTACAGTGAGACCTAATGGTCAACACAATTTGAGAGATGGAATTGATTTTGATGACCCGTCCATATGATATTGTAGTATTAGGATTCTGCAGATCATACTAATGCCAACATTCACGCAAGATTTCCCATGAATACTTATAAGGTTTCAATCAGTGAGATATCTGTGATATATTTTACACACACAATAGCAGCCAGTGGCTGCCAGAGAAATTAATAAGGAAACATGCAAGAACGTGCGCAGTAAAGTGTTCAATTATGTCAAGTATAAGTAACCTAAAAAATGTGATAATGAGAATTTGCAGGAGTATTTCACACATAGAAATGAACAGAGTGTAGATCAAGGCTGTATCCTAAAGAGTTTAAGACTCATTACTTCATGATCTTGAGACAGAATGGTAGTTAGAGGAACTTCATCAAGAGCACGCAAGATAACCCATATGAAAACAGATTGATATTGAAAGATAAGTGGAGTTATAGGCAAGTTGGTGAAAATTTGTCAAGGTTGTTGCTAGCCAAAAATATTCCAGATAATGGTCCTTTCATTCCACAGTCAAACAGAAGAAACCCGTCAAAATGAATATGTGTCGGTTTCTTTGATGAGAACAAGTCTGCTGTTTTAGTTGGTGGTAATAGTATGTGATTAAATTCAAGTTCATTCCTGATACTTCCAGTGACAAGCTATTGATATTTTGAGGAATTGTTTTGCATTTTGAGTAGCCAAAAGTTTTGATGTCAGGTACTGATCTGCAGATTAAGTCAGATAAATTGGAAATACACCTGAGTATGAGTGGAGTTAAACATGCTCCAATACCACAATGTCACACAGCATAAAGAAGTGAGCAGAATGTTTGCTCAATGACTAGTGAGGCAATCATTTGCACAGCTCTCCTGGACAAGAGTTGGACAATGTTTTGTTCCATACAGAATAAACCCTCATTTTATTAGTTAACATTCACACACACTCCTGAACAAGGTTAGTTTACTTAAGTCTGATGTCAAAGCAAAGGTAGACAGTAAACAAGGCAAACTAACATCGGGTTCTTATAAGCCAAGCATGAACCATCGAGACTTCAATTTGGTTGGAAAGTCATGATGAAAAATCATTGAGGTGATAATGAGAAGCATATGATTCAAATTGTTGTTAAAAAAACTAGGTGCATCCACATGGCTTTTGAAGATTGGAGAAAGGCTCCATCAGTGTGAAGTAGGTTATTTGCTTGAAAGAGGACATATAACATCTGGAAAACAGGAGAAATCTTCTACAATCCAAAATCCTCCCACAGCCGAAAGTGAAAGTCACTAAGAAAATGGAATTCAAAAGAAAATTGGAATTTCACTGATATTTTAAAAATCCACTGGTAGGACAAAGTGAATCAACTTTTTTTTTATTCTTTCACACTTTGTGGGGATCCCTAGTGACCCAACATTTGCTACCTGTCTCTAATTACCCAGGAAAAGATGTGGTGAGCTGTCATCTTGAGTTCTCTTCAATCTGGTGTAGGTACATCCACAGTGCAGTTAGGGAGGGAATTCCAGGACATTGATCCAGTGACTGTGAAGAAACAGTGATATTGTTTAAAGTCAGAATATTCTATGGCTTGGAAGGAAACTTGCAGAATGTGGGGTTCCTTTGTACGTGCTGTCCTTTGCATTCTTGGTGATTTGAAGTCGCAAATTTGGAAGTTAGCAGTGAAATGGTGATATGTGGTAGTATATCTTGTCGATGGTACACACTGATGCTACAGTACATAGGTCTGGGAGAGGGTTAATGTTAAAGGTGGTGGATACCGTATTAATTGAACTTCTGCTTTGCCCTGGATAATATTGACTTTTGTGAGTGTTGTTGAAGCTGAACCCATCAGGCTACTGGAAAGCATTCCATCACACTCCGGACTTGTACCTTGTGCGTGGTGGCCACAGTAATGCAGGCTGTGGTGCACTAAAAAGAGAATAGCTCTCTTTCAGTTTCCAGGACGGCACCACTGCTTAGCTGCTCAAATTGTTCCCCAAGCAATTATCAGTCCACACGAAGTTTAAATTATTGACATAAATTGTGAACATCACTTCTCATCTTGTGCCACTCTGAATGATTACTTTTTTCTCCAACTCTCTGCTATTTTATCATGTAAACAACTATTAATCTAACCTGCCACTTGTCCCCTGACTCCGCATTCTCTCACTCACATTCATTACTCTATTACAGTACTCATCATTACAGGCTGTTTAAAAATTCAGCAAAAGGCTATCTCCTGCATTTCCAATGTCTACTTGCTCTGTTACTTCCTTGAAAAAAATCAATAAACTTGGTCAAGAAAGATTAACCCTTCTGAACTCGATGTAGACTTTTTATTGTTGTATTCGTAAATGCACTTGTGTTATCTCCTTTCATAAGGATTCTGGGTTTTTTTTCCTGATGTTAAGGTGACTAGTCTGTTAATACCCTTGCATGTTTTAGCCTCTATTTTAAATACATTAGCTATCTGCCAGTCCTCTTTTTTTCTAATGAAATATTAAGCATGAATAGTAATTCCCTTGCTATCTGTTCCCCAGATTATTTTAAAATAAGTGAATATAATCCATCAAGACCAGCGTTTCTTTCTTCCCTCTGAATTTGCTTGTTTAAGGCCTACCATTTTAACTTTAAATGTATTTTTATATATGTGTTTTCGAAGTCTTAATGCATTTATGAGATCCTGTTTGTGTTTAATATATTCCATCCTTTTACCAGAATATATTTTTCTGCAGTCTGTTGAACACTGTTTTCAATGTTTTTCTTTCTTGTTCTATATTGTAGCTTGTTAATATATAGTTGTCAATTTTACTTTGCAAGTTCTACCCTGTTTTTCAAAATCAGCTTTTCTCAAATCTGACAAATTGTTTTTTATCACACTTAGGTCCTTTTCTATCATTTTATTACAGTGGCTAATCACACTATGGTTGATTGATTGTTTGTCATGTGTACCAAAATATAGTGAAAAACTTTGTTTACAAACGTACAGGTAGGTCGTAATAAGCAAGGATGTGCAGATCAGAGATTGTAAAAAGACTTCGACAGGCAAACAGGTTACATTGCACAGGGTCAGCGCTAGACAAGATCAGCATTATTTGAGGCTCCAGAGTCCATTCATCAGTGTATTAATGGCTGGGAAGAAGCTGCTCCTGAATGTGTGTGTGTGTCTGTGTGTGTTCAAGTTTTTGTATCTTCTGCCTGATGGAGGAGGTTGTAGGGGATCATTACCAGGGTGGGATGGGTCTATGATGATGTTGGGAGCCTTGCCGTGACAGTGAGCCTTGTAAATGGATTCCATGGATGGAAGGTTGGTTTGTGTGATTGTCTGGGATGTGTACACCACCAACTGTAGTATTTTATGGTCTTGGGCAAAGCAGTTGCCATACCAGACCATTATGCAGCCAAACAGTAAACTTTCAATGGTGCATCTGTAAAAGTTGGTGAGGGTCCTTCTGGACATGCCAAATTTCCTCAGCTGCCTGAGGAAGAAGAGGTATTGTTTGCCACCTTGACTGTTGCATCTATGTGGTAAATCAAGGACAGGTTGTTGGTTATCCGAGGAAGTTGATGCTCTCCACACTCTCAACCATTGAAGCTCCATTGATATAGATGGGGGCATGTTCTTCTCCTTTCTTTCTGCAGTCAATGTTCAGTTCTTTAGTTTTGCCGATTGTTACATTATCGCTTCTCTGCTCTTAATTCATTAATCTGTTCTAGTTCATTTCTTATTACTAGATCCAGCAGCGAACTATCCCTTGCTAGGAGTTTTCTATACTCAGCTAGAACGGACAATGTACAGATTTTAGGAACTCTATTCCTTGATGTCATTTACTTATATCTTCTGTCCAATTAGTAATTGGGGTGGTTGAAATCCCTCAAGATAACTAATGTGCTATTTTATTCCATTCTCAAATTTGTCTGCAAAATTCTTCCTCTATCACCCTTCTACTATTGTTGAACTATAGGCTATACGTATCAGTGCAATTAGTCCTTTATTATTTTTTATCTTTGTTCAAATGGATTCTAGTTCCGTGCCACTGATAACCATGTCCCTTTTTGCCTACTACGTTATATTATTCTGGATGAACACAGTCACCTGACCAATCACCTTTCTCTTCACATCTTACCTTCTCTAAACAGCTTACACCCCACAATATTTAATTCCTGATTCTGCGGTAGTCATGTCTAAGTAACTCCCTATTCCGTCTGGTTCCTTCAAAGACATGATTGACTCCAGCTCCACTACTTTGTTAGAAAAACAGTACATTGCTGTACAGACATTTTAACTCCTAAAAATATTCTTGCACAAGTTCATGTTTAACTAGCATTTTGGACTCCCATTTTAAAACTTCATAAAATTTTTCCATCTTATGTTCTCCTGTCCTGTTTTGTTACATGCCTGGTAGGTCACTTCCTTCCCACTTATTGGTTTAACACCTTACCACCTCCTTTCTTCAGTCAGTCCACATAATTGAAGTTTCTCATCCCTGCAACTGCTCTCAGTAAGCTTTTCTGCATCCTCTCTAATGCTTTCATGTATTTCCTGTAATGCGGTACCCAGAATGATTCACAGGACACCACTTGAGGCTGAACTCATGCTTTCTACAGTATCATCACCTGAAAAGAAAAACTGAACATGTTGAACTTTAAACTTTAATTCTGTTTCTCTCTCCACAGTTACTGCCAGATCAACTGAGTTTTTCCCTTGCATGTTTGGACTTCATCTAGATTTTCTGCATCTGCAGTACTTTGCTGATACATATTTGTCAGAACTTGTTGGTTTTGTGCACCACACTCCGATTTTAAAGAATCAAATCCTCTGTATTTTATTAACCACTTTCACAAGCTGCCTAGCCTACCTTCAATGATTTTTTTGCACATATATACCCAGGTTCTTCTACTCATGCATTCTGTTAGAAGTATCCATTTTATTTTACAATGCCTGTTCTCATTCTTCTTAACAAAATGGATCAATTCACACTTCTTTGCATTATATTCCATCTATTACTTTTCCGAAAGTTCCACCAGCCTGTCTATGGCCTTTTGAAGTGTAACTCTATCCTCCTCAACTTTCACAATATTTTCAAGCTTTGTGCCATCCACAAAGTTTGAAACACCCAAATCTACATATTCCCTGAATTGCACTTTTCAAAGTTCTACAATTAAAAACTGATTGGCAATTTGGATATTACACAGATTTATTTCTGAGTAGGTTTTCTCTTTGCTACTTTGAAAATATCTGGGTTAATTCCCCCCAAAAAAGCAATTCATTCAGATACAACATATATCTTCCTCTGTCAGTGGATTTTCCCTCAACACTTAGTTTACTTTTCAACTTCCAAGAGATTCATACTCTCCCAGGAATTTACTGAATTATAACTTTGCAGAAATAGCTTGAAACCATACTGGTTGCCTTCTGGTTACGTTTCTGCTTTTCAGTTTCATATTATAAAGACAGCCATAGGTTGTATTGATGTTTTCCACGAGATGAAAGCCATCTATTGATTCCTTATTCGGATTTCAGCCCACATTGTGTGAAGATAGATGTCCAGAAAGCTGATCATTTTCATGAAAAGAATGAAACCCTTGGATTTCAGAATGTTTTTACATTGATTATATTGAGCACATGATCTATTAATAGTTCTACTTCATTTTGTGAAGGGTTTTCTAAGTGTGAATAGCCATCAATTTTTTTAGAGGTATTAACATTAGAAAGCAATCTCAACATGTTTAAAGTGTCACAATCCATAGTTATTTTAATTAATATACAAACAACAGACACAAGAGCAGATATAGGTCATCTGGCCTCTTGAGCTTTCTTCCAAATAACGAAAGTGAAGCCTGATTGGAGACTTCAAATCCACCTTCCAACATTATCACCATAACTCTTGATACTCTTAATGTCCAAATATCTTACTCAGTCTTGAATATATGCATTACCTGAGCATCAATAGCCCACTGGATAAAAAGTCAAAAGCTTCACATCACCTGAATGAAGAAATTTCTCCTCATATCATCCTCAAGAACCAACCCTTACCCAGGGGTTATATTGTCTAGTTCTTGACTCTTCAACTGGGAAACAGTCTTTCAGTATCTACCCCATCACCTCATTTAACATTTTAATTGTAAAAGCATAGAAGATAGGAACAGAAATAAGCTACTTGACCTGCCAAACGTACTCTACCATTCAATGCAATCATCCAACTCTGTATCCTCATTCCACCCTCCCCCATATCTCTCAAACCGTTTCACCACAAGAGCTGTGTCTACTTGCTTCATGAAAACACATAATGTTTTGGCCTCAACCACTTTCTGTGGTAATGGATTCCACAGATCACTACACTCAATCCTGAAAGGTTTATACATCATCCTTAAATTATGGTTCTGGGCTCCCCAGTCGTCAAGGATACCCTTCCTGCATCCTATGTGTTTGAACGTGATCACATCTGCGTATGGACCCAATTCAATGTAATCTTTCCTCTCAAGACAAATCCAATATGCTGGAATCAATCCAGAGAATCTTCATTGCACTGCCCATGAGGTAATCCCAGTTCCTACTTTCCAACTCAGCTCCACCCTTATGACCTTTCCTACATGTCCATCTTCCTTTCCATCAATCCGCTCCACCCTCCTCTCCAACCTATCACTATTACCCCCACCTCCATCCACCTATCGCACTGTCAGCTCCCTTCCCTCCCCCCCAACCCCCCTCCCATTTATCTCCCCACCCTCTCAGCTCACAGCCTCATTCCTGATGAAGGGCTTTTGCCTGAAATGTCGATTCTCCTGCTCCTCGGATGCTGACTGATCTGCTGTGCTTTTCCAGTACCACACTCTTGAATGTATATAAGGTAAACTTATATTTCCTTAAAATTGGAGATCAAAAGTGTGCTCAGGGTTGCACCGAAGCCACATAGAATTGAAACAAGATGATGATTTATCAGGGGATGAGGAAGTCGATATGAATCCAAATGAGCTTTTCACTGTGCTCGTACCATAGAGAGACATGTAAAGGATAGCAGACACAAGCTAAACTACACAAGGTTCACATATATTCATATTCTCATGAACATTGCTCCATCACATGAACTCCATTACCTCCTTAGGTACAGTCCTAACCTCGCTAACCTCCCATGTTGAGTTAAACTTAAATCTTTATCCTCTATAAAAATATAATGGGGGTGGAACTCGTAATGGTATCAAGGACATTTTCTGTCAACGAGGACGTCTATAGAACAGCCTGCCTTGTCCAATTGTTCTGATCCAGTATCATTTTTCAAGTGCTTTGAATTCAATTGCACTTGATTCAATTATAGCTGCTGAGAGTAAAGTGGGCTAATATCCTTCAGAGAGCATAGTTGAGCAGCCAGCTGTGCCTGCATTTGAAGCCCTGTGCCACAGAATAATGTCCACAGAATTAATAATTCACATCAATATTCAGTAGACAATGTACAACCATGTTAAGGGTGAAGGTGAGCAGTCAGAAGTCCTGGTACACATCGGTACCAATGACATAGCTAGGAAAAGGGGTGAAGACCCGAAAGGTGAATATAGGGAGGTAGGTTGGAAGCTAAAAAGCAGGACAAGCAGAGTAGTAACCTCAGGATTGCCACTGGTGCCATGTGCTAGTGAGGCTAGGAACAGAGAGTGAATGCTGAACACGTGGCTGCAGAGCTGGTGTAGGAGGGACGGCTTCAGATATGTGGATCATTGGGATAACTTCTAGGAACCTGTTCAAGGAGGATGGGCTGCACCTGAACTGGAGGTGCACCAATATCCTGGGCAGGAGGTTTGCCAGGGCTCCCTGGGAGGGCTTAATCTCGTTTGTCAGGGGGATGGGAACCAGACCTATGGATCAAAGAGTGGGGTAGCTGGTGAACAGGCAGATACAGCGTGCAGAGAGTCTGTGAGGAAGGATAGACAGTTGATAGGGCAAAAGTGCAGTCAGTGTGATGGATTGAAGTGTGCCTGTTTTAATGCACAAATTGTTAGGAATAAGGATGATGAACTTAGGGCATGGGTCAGAACTGGGAGCAACGATGTTGTGGCCATTAGAGAGATTTTTATGTCACAGGGCAAGAATGGTGGTTGAATGTTCTGAGGTTTTGATGCTTCAAAAGGAATAGGGAGGTAGTTAAAGAGAGGCGGGGAAGTGGCATTGCTGATTAGGGATAATATCACAACTGCAGAAAGGGAGGTCGTTGACGAAAGGTTTGTCTACAGAGTCAGTTTGGGTGGAAGGCAGAAACAGGAAACGAGCAGTCGCTTTATTGGGAGTTTTCTATAGAGCCCCAATAGCAACATAGGCACAGAGGAGCAATTTGGGATGCAGATTTTGGAAAGGTGCAGAAGTAACAGGGTTGTTGTCATGGGTGACTTCAACTTTCCTAATGTTGATTGGAACTTTCTTAGTGCAAATAGTTTAGGTGGAGCAGATTTTGCCAGGTATGTCCAGGAGGATACCTGACTCAATATGTAGATAGGCCTACTAGAGGGGAGGCCCTATTGGATTTGGTGTTTTGCAATGAACCAGAACAGGTGTCACATGTCTTGGTGGGAGAACATTTCAATGATGATGATCACAGCTCCCTGACCTTTACTGAAGTCATGGAGAGGGATAGGAGCAGATGGTATGGGAAAGTGTTTAACTTGGGGTGGGAGAATTACAATGCTATTAGGCAGGAACTGTGGAGTATAAATTGGGAACAGATATTCTCAGGGGAATGCATGACAGAAATGTTGAGGTTGTTTAGGAAGCACTTGCTGCAAGTGCTGGACAGGTTTGTCTCACTGAGGCAAGGAAGGGATGGTAGGGTTAAAGAATCTTGGATGACAAGAGAACACTTAGTCAAGAGAAAGAAGCAAGCTTACTTAAGGTTGAGGAAGCAATGATCAGGCAGGGCTGTAGAGGGTTACAAGGTAGCCAGGAAAGAACTGAAAAATGGACTTGCAAGAGCTAGAAAGGGGCATTAAAAAACCTTGGTGGGTAGGATTAAGGAAAACTCCAAGGCATTCAACACTTATGTGAGGGACAAGGGGATGGCCAGAGTGAGGGCAAGGCTGATCGAGGATAGTGGCAGGAACATGTGCCTGGAGGTCCTTGATGAATACTTTGCTTCAGTATTCACTGGTGAGCGGGACTTTGTCATTTATGAAGACAGTGTGAAACAGGCTGATATGCTAGAACAGGTTGATGTTAAGAAGGAGGATGTGATGGAAAGTTTGAAAAACATGAGGATCATTAAGTCTCCTGGGTCAGACGGTTAGTACAGGGTTAGTACAGAAGTGAGGAAAGAGATTGCTACACATTTGGCAATGATCTTTTCATCCTCACTGTCCACTGGAGTAGTACCAGATAAATGGACAATGGTAAACATATTCCCTTGTTCAAGAAAGGAAATAGAGATAACCCTAAGAATTGCAGACCAGTCGGTCTTACGTCGGTGGCGTGCAAATTATTGGAGAGACAGGATTTAATATTATTTGGAAAAGCATAGTTTAATTAGAGATAGTCAGCATGGCTTTGTCAAGGACAGGTCATGTCTCACAAACCTCATTAAACTTTTTGAGAATGTGACAAACATATTGATGAAAGTAGAGCAGTAGATGTGGTCTATACGAATTTTACCAAGGTGTTTGATAAGGTTCCCCATGGTAGGCTCATTCAGAAAGTAAGGAGGTATGGGATACAGGGAAATTTGGTTGTCTGGATACAGAATTGACTGGCCCATAGAAGACAGAGGCTTGTAGTAGATTGGAAGTATTCCACCTGGAGCTCTGTGACCAATGGTGTTTCGCAGGGATCTGTTATGGGATCTCTGCTCTTTGTGATTTTTATAAATGACTTGGATGAGAAAGTGGAAGGCTGGGAGAGTAAGTTTGTCAATGACATGAAAGTTGGTGGAGTTGTGGATCATGTGGAGGGCCATTCTAGGTTGCAATGGGACATTGACAGGTTGCAGAGTTGGCCTGAGAAGTGGCAGGTGGAGTTCAACCTGGAAAAGTATGAAGTGATTCATTTTGGAAGGTGGAATTTGAATGCAGATTATAGGGTTAAAGGCAAGATTCTTGGCAGTGTGGAGGAATAGATCTTTGAGACCATGTGCATAGATCCCTCAAAATTGCCACCCAAGTTGATAGGGTTGTTAAGAAGGCATATGGTGCGTTGGCCTTCTTTAGCAGGTTGATTGAGTTTAAGAGCCGAGAGGTTATGCTGCAGCTCTAGAAAGCTCTGGTTAGACCACATTTGGAATATTGTGTTCAGTTTTGGTTGCTTCATTATAGAAAAGATGTAGAAGCTATAGAGAGGGTGCAGAGGAGATCTACTAGGATGCTGCCTGGATTGGAGGGCATGTCTCATGAAGAAAGGTTGAGGGAGCTCAGGCATTTCTCTTTGGGGTGAAAAAGGATGAGAAGTGACTTGATAGAGGTGTGCAAGATAATGAGAGGCAGAGATAACATGGATAGTCAGAGACTTTTTCCCAGGTTGGAAATGGCTATTATGAGGGGGCATAATTTTAGGGTAATTAGAGGAAGGTTTGGGGGAGGTATCAGGTTCTTTACACAGTGAGTAGTTGGTGCGTGGTATGCACTGCCGGCAGTGACAGTAGAGTCAGATACATTAAGGACATTTAAGCAACTCTTGTATTGGCATGTGGATGATAGTAAAATGAAGAAGATGTAGGTTTGTTTGATCTTAGAGGAGGATAAAAGGTCGGCACAACATCGAGGGCTAAAGGGCCTGTACTGTTCTATGTTCCAGCTATCTATTTCATTCTGCAATAACATAAGTGTCCCAAACTCCTCTCTGGACATCACATTTTGAGGAATATGGTATAGGCAACAAAAAGTCTTGATAATTCCATAAATCTCACTAAATATTTTATAGTAGTGTAATTTTAAAAGAAGGGCGAATATTTAAAATCTCACATGCAACCTGAGTTTCAATTTTCTATTCCTGCCATTAGAGATATGTGCAACCTTGCTATCCCCAGCTGAGATGGAGCCAGTCTGCCCAGTATCGTGCTCTATTGCTGTGTATGACTCTGTTGGGCATCTCTGGAGGTGTGTGGATTTAAGAGCTCCCACACATAGAGGTTTCAGTACTGGCATGGGAACATGCCACCCTTAGCCTCACCTGCTGACAATGGTGGAGGAGATGTGGAGATACTACCAAGCCTCAGGCTGTCCTGACAGGAAGCCTCCATGGCATGCAGTCTATTCCATCTTTTTGCAATGCTATCTCCTCAACTCTCTGAAGGGAAGAGGCAGCTACATGGAAATCCAAGTACACCATTTTTCTTGTTACAATGAGCCCATTGCTAGAGCAATGGAATCAGGTCAGGGCAAATAAGGATCAAATGCAGTCTCTTTGTGCTGGTCGCTAACTGATCTTTTGGTTGACACGATGGCTCAGCAGTTAGCACTGCTGCCTCACAGCGCCAGGGACCTGGGTTTGATTCCAGCCTCGGCTGACTGTGTGGATGTTGCACATTCTCCCTGTGGCTGCATGGGTTTCCTCTGGGTACTCCGGTTTTGACTCAGTCCAAACATGTGCAGGTTAGGTGAATTGGCCATTCTAAATTGCCCATAGTGTTCAGGGATGTGTAGGTTAGGAGCATTAGTCAGGTTCAAATGTAGAGTAATAGGGGAATGGGTCTGGGTGGGATACTCTTCAGAGGCTAAATTTGTTGGGCCAAATGGCCAGTTTCCACACTGTGGGGATTCTATAAGTTTTATGAATTTCTATGATCTGTGGATGAAGGCATGTGCTCAAATGCTAAGGACGTACCAGAACTCGTGGTGTGCACAGACTCCTCCCTACCCTTTGCTGTACATAATTTCCTACAGGAATCTGTCGCCCTAACCAGAGGCCTGTCATCAGCATTGGACACAATAGAGACTTGACCAATAACAGTGCTCTAATCATAACTGTCAGACCCTTCCTCGACTGTTGGATGTGTTTGTGATGTACTCACCAGATGGTGCTCCATGTGAATCCCCTGTGGACTGTGTGGGTGTAACTGAGTTGGCAGAGCTTGAACTGAGGCTGGCAACGGTGTATCCTCTGGGGCACTGGTTGCTTCATCTCCAGAGGTGGAATCTTCTAACTTAATCCTTGCTGGTGGCCTAGTGCTTGGATAGCAATGACCTGCAGTGGGAGACAATAAGAATCAATTTACGAATCACTAAAATTTGAGTAATTCACATTTTATTGTATCCATCCTGGATGCCCATAAGTCACCAATAGGATTATTGCCTCAACCTCCATATTGCAGCTTCACTATTTGCCATTGATTACATTCCCTTATCACCAGTGAGCTTCATCACCAGCTGTGGGCAGCCTCATATCTAGAACCTTTCCTCCTTGTGTCAGAATTGTTGATCTGCTTGGCTACATGACAATGTGTAAATCTAAGGACTTGGCAGGCGACATCTCACCCTGTTGTCTGCAGGGATCCCTATCACACACATGAGCCTGACATTGACATGACGTTTCCAAGCATGCACAAAAGACAAACATTCAGCTGTCTTAAGCTCAATTGTCACATACACTAAATCTCATTATGCATTCACATGCATAGTTGTCCTCGCTGAGATTTTGATGACCACACAAGAGGTTCCTGTTGAAGATGTGACGCAAACACTTATCCTTGTGGATTTGAGGAAGTTATTGATCAGTTACCTACACACAGGATTCGGGATTGATCTCATAGTTGTTTTCTCCTTTGCCAAGTATGTCGAGGCTGCCTTTGTCTTGCAGAAGGGTCTTCTTATTGCATCTTCAGGAAAAGCCACTAAAATAACAAAAAGGGGCATAAGGAAATTCTTAATATTTCTCTGTCATGTCAATTGTAACATCTGTATTATCTCTCTTGTTTATCCCCATTCCTATCTAATATTGCATCATTCATATGTTCGATCCGATTTTCCAACCTGCCGAATTGAAACTAGGTGCTGAGAATTCCTGAGATGGAAATCTGAACCGTTTTTTGGTGACTCCAATTTGCCATCTGTTCCTCTGAACATCTACCTTCGATACCAGACACCAAGATTACAGGACAGCAGTCACGTGTACCTGATGTCCACGGATACTGACATCAGACACATACCAGTCTCATTATATCATCATGGCACATCTCTCGTACACAGAAAATGCGCTTTTGTAATTAAATGTTGCACTTTGGAACACATGCACCTACATTTCTGCCAGTGCATTTTGTGCACATGTATCACCCCAACTCCTCCCCACTCCCCCCTCATGAATTGGACCAGACTGTATCCCAGTGCTCCTGATTTTGCTTTTTTGCTCAATCACATTTTGCCCAGCTGGCTGTTCACAGCATACCTGCTTTTTATACCATGCCCCCCCTCCCCACCATCTCCCCGCACCCCCCCCCCAACCCGCCCCATCCCCACCCAGCTAGACCTTGAAGATCATAGTATTTCTGTCTTGCTTTGCTTGTTTCTCACTTAGACAGAGCCAAGTGTCTTGTCATGCTTGCTGGCAGTCATCAGTCAAGGAGCTGGACATATTGTTGTAAGGCACAGTGCCACATCACCCTCACATCTGCATCATGTGCCATCTGAGCAAGCACCAAAGATTCTGCTTTTTAAAAATCCTTTATGGGATGTTGGTATCTCTATTTGAGCTAGTTATTTATTGCCCATCCCTAATACCCAGAGATCAATTAGGAGCAAAACACTTTGTTGTGGGTTTGGAGTCATGTGTAGACCAGACCGGGTATGGACAATAGTGAACTAAATGGGTTTTTACAACAATCGACAATGGGTTCATAGTCAACATTAGACTCTCAGCTTGCAGACTACTATTGAATTCAAGTTTCACCATCCAGCATGGCAGGATCTGAGGAAGGGTCACTAACCCAAAATGTTAACTCTGATTTCTTTCCACAGATGCTGCCAGACCGACTGAGCTATTCCAACAATTCCTGTTGCTGTTACCAGAATATTACCTGGATTAATAGTCCAGCAATAATACCACGAAGCCAAACCATCTCCTGTGCTACAAGCAAATGGTCATGTCTGAACATCAAAGAGGAGCAGCATTTACTCTTGTCTAAGGAAACATACTTGAGTCATAGGCCAGAACAGAGCATGCTTCCAATATCAGTCCAAGAGCTTGGGCACTGTCAGTCAGGATTGTAAAGTTTGGGAGCTCACGTATTGTTAGTTTGGAGAGTGGGCCACAATAAATTCCCATAGATCTAATGCAACCAATCTGGGGGTGGGATTGGGGGAACGCAGTGGGAAGCTATAAAGATATCAATCAGGGGTCTGATCAAAAAATCCATCAGTGCAATTCAGTTAACTTTCTCAAGGAGTGAGTCACAGTCAGCCTGGGCACACATCCACCAAAGGAGGTTATCAGGGTCCAATGCTGCAGGATGGAGGCTGGGGAAATTAATTGTAGCAATTGAAGTCAGAAAACTGGGATGCAAAAGGGATTACAACAGCTCTATCCACAATTGTGCCCAGAAGTATATTTAATTGTTCTGCTTCTGATTCAATATCTAAATTGTAACTTGCTCTGTGTCTCATAATTGTTTTCTTCAACATGTCTAATTCTGCATTTTGCATGTTCATTCTTTGAAATGAAAAATTCCTGGCAATATTATTTCTGATGCTATGTCTTCCTCATTAAATTATTTACTTTGCTTGTTTAAAAGCTTTTTATTTTGAGCAGATAATTTAAAGCTGAACCTAAAGATCTCACTGGCATTGTACAAGCAGGCAAATCAAATCCATGCCTGACTTCATAATGTTCTATGAAGTCACTACACTAGTTGTGCTGTCAATTGTAATGAAGGTCGTAGCTTTTAACCATCCTTCAATATAGAGGATCTGATGGTCTCTGCAATAGTGAAAAACCACCACTTCCACTAACTAAGAGAGTCGCTTACACTGAGTGAGATTAAGGTTATTGCATGTTAGCAGCTTGTTACAGGTTACACGAGACAGTATTGGAGAGACGTTGAGGACGACCATCAAATATGTTGACTCTCCCGGTATGCTAAACTGTTCTGCCCACAAGTCTATATGATATTGTCATCGTGGCTGGTGTTTCCGAATTATTCAGTAATAATTCTTTCAGACCATTTCAGATCTATGTCCAACGAACAATAGCACAGATCATATTGAAATTAAATCAAGCAAGGTTTAATTTAATTTAATCGCCTATTTCGCCAAAGATTGAATAGATTCATTCTGGACTCTTTACAGAATGAAGCAGCTGGACCTTGACAATTTGTAAGCTCAGAGTAACACTTGCACCACACAAGTTCATCGCTCCTTGAAAGTGGAGTAGCAGGTACATAGGATAGTGAAGAAAGTGTTTGGTATGCTTTCCTTTATTGGTCAGAGTATTGAGTACAGGAGTTGAGAGGTTATGTTGCACCTGTACAGGACATTAGTTAGGCCACTGTTGGAATATTGCATGCAATTCTGGTCTCCTTCCTATTGGAAATCTGTTGTGAAACTTGAAAGGGTTCAGAAAAGATTTACAAGGATGTTGCCAGGGTTGGAGGATTTGAGCTATAGGGAGAGGCTAAACAGGCTGGGACTGTTTTCCCTGGAGCATCGGAGGCTGAGGGGTGACCATATAGAGGTTTATAAAATCATGAGGGGCATGGATAGGATAAATAGAGAAGGTCTTTCCCCTGCGGTGGGGGAGTCCAGAACCAGAGGGCATAGGTTTAGGGTGAGAGAGGAAAGATATAAAAGAGATCTAAGGGGCAACTTTTTTATGCAGAGGGTAGTAAATGTATGGAATGAGCTGCTAGAGGATGTGGTGGAGGCTGGTACAGTTGCAACATTTAAAAGGCATCTGGATGGTATATGAAGAGGACGGATCTGGAGACTTATGGGCCGGGTGCTGGCAGGTGGGACTAGATTGGGTTGGCATATCTGTTTGGCATGGATGAGTTCGACTAAAGGGTCTGTTTCCGTGCTGTACATCTCTATGACTCTAAGTTATAAGAAAGATTGAATTTCTAACCATTTCCTCTTGAAGTGTAATGGTAGTACAATTTCTGACTTAGCCACAGACAACAACCTGGAGGTGACCATTAACCAGAAACACAATTGGATCAGAAATACACAAAAGCTGTGCTGACAAGAAAGGTCAAAAACTGGCCTTATTGCTCAAAGTGACATGCTTGCTGACTTCCCAAAATCTTCCAACCATCTATAAGCAATGTCGTAAGTGTGATGGAATAGTTTCCACTTCCCTAGACGAATGCAGCTGAAAAAACTCAATGCCATTCCAGACAAAGTAACCTGCTTGATTGGCACCTCACTCATCACTTTAGAAACTTCCTCCCTTGATGGTCAGAGGAGAGTTGCAGCAGTGTGTACCACCTTCTGGAGAGTTTATACCATTTAACTCAGTAAACCTCCTTAATTAGCAATTAATTGCCTTGAATTTTGCTCAGTTCCAAAACAACTTGCAAAGAAAAATGCTTCTTACATTAATTGTTATCTTGTCCCAGATCGCTGAGTTCTCTTGGAAAAAAAATTGGCCACTTCTGTCATCTGTGATTAAGTGGAATGTCATTGGTTCATTGGAACATTTAGGCCCTTACCTCAATCTATTCTTTCCCAAAAGAGGTACATTCAATCTCTAGAGTCACAGAGATGTACAGCATGGAAACAGACCCTTCGGTCCAATTCATCCATGCTGACCAGATATTCTAAATTAATCTCAGTCCACTTGCCAGCATTTGGGCCATATCCCTTTAAACCCTTCCTAATCACATACCCATCCAGAAGCCTTTTAAATGTTGCAATTTTACCAGCCTCCACCACTTTATCTGGAAGCTCATTCCATACATGCACCACCCTCTGCATGAAAAAATTGCCCTTTAGGTACCTTTAAATCCTTCCCTTCTCACCTTAAACTTATGCCCTCTAGTTTTGGACTCCCCTACCCTGGGAAAAGAGCTTGTCTGTTCACCCTATCCATGCTCTAGAGGCTGAAGAGAATTTTCAGACACATTGAACAGGATTTCTCGACTATGACAGAGGTTCCTTCCACTGGCTAGTAATCTGGTGACAAACCTGATAGACCCATTTTATGGAGGTTTGCTGTGATAAGTCCCTAATGGGCAATTACCTCCCTGATACTGAGCTCTAGCTCCCACCAAGAAAAATAGTGTGAAGCAGATATTCCATCTTCAATCAGTTCTCCAGTTACAGCAGCACATCGAGAGCAATGCTCACTGTTGGTACTGAACTAGGACATAGGCACAGATTGGTAATAGGTCTTCATACATAAGGTGAGTTGGGTTCTTCCAAGGTCAGCCAGAGAGACCCTAGAGAGGGAGGCAAAGGGATCGTGGGAATTGAGCAGCCTCCTTACCAGATTCTTCATGCGATGACATCCAGAGTAAGAACAACTAGTGACCTTCAAAGCAATCTCCTCCACACTTCCCAGGCTTTTCATGGCATGGACTGAGTTCCAGTTTGGGATGGTATATGGTTTCCAAAATTATGCAGGTGGCAAACAGAGTTCCAGTGGTGATCTCAGCAGCAGTGGTCAATGGAGAGGCTCTCCAATCTGCTAGTACAATCAGAGCACTGGCAGTTCTGACACCTAACAGAGTTACTAAGAGAGGAGGCCACTGCTGATGTTAGAAGGAGAGTGAGAGAGAGCATTGATTTGAGAGAGCTCTGTGGTAATCATACCTTGGGCTGCTGCAGCTATGTCTATGTATTTTTCTCAAACCGGCATGTTATTCCTATTTACATGATTTTTTTTACTGTCTTGGTTCTGTTGGACATTGAGTATCTGCACTGCATGCTTTGAGGCAGTTATGGCTGGTTAGTCTTTTAGTGCTCTGAGCTCCTTACATCCCTAGCTTTCCCTCCAGCATGTCTCTCTCAAGTCCAGTAATACTGTACAATTTTTATTTACACTATGATATATATATCATGTTAAGTACAATTGCCTAGTACATTGTTTCTTTCACCTCGCAACTGAATGTTTGTTTCTTTCTGTCTGTTCTGTTGTGCTCTTTTGATGTTAGAATTTCATAATGCCTTATATCATAATCATTAGATTATTTATTTCCCATTACAATGTGTCTCCCTAAAGTTTCTCTCTCCAACTTCTGATGACATGATTCCAACATTGTAATTATTTCTGTTATCACTATTTCCCCCCCTCAAAGTCTGAACTTCAAAGGATGAACACTCTCTTCTCAGCTGATCTTCCTCATTTGAGTTCTGAGTGAGTTCTCCATTCCTAGAGCCGTTGCATCACTTTGTGAGGTGTTTGATATCAGGTAGCTATCCCTGCCCCACATCCTGTGGTACTCACACTCAGTCTTTCTTATTTGCTTAGGTAAGATCAATGGCTTCCTGTTTCTCCTGAATATTCCTGTATACCTACAATCAGGATTATTCTGCTCTTCTGAGGATTGCACCCTCCACTTGTCTGTCCCTTATCCAAACATTTTGATCTATACCAAGGTCATCAGTGTTATTGCTCTTCATTTTGAGTTGCACTATTTTGCTTTCTCTCTCTGACGTTTTTGTGATCCTGAGATGTTATGCTCAGACTCAGTTGGAAATGCATAACAAAATTCTCTGTCATTTCTTATTCTGGTAATACATATCTTTCTCCAGGCAACCTAATCAGATGCATGGATTTCTCCTCAACAATGAAGTGCTGTGGTGTTTCAAAGTGTAGGATGTCTCATTGATCACTTGATCTTTGTGACTTGAGTTAAATGGTGAGCTGACCTTGCACCTGAAGGTCTGTGCTCATGGGCTTTGCAGTTTGATGTTCACTGGTTTTAACCACAACAAGCTACCAGACATTATGAAGCAGCTATCCTTCTATCTGGATAAAATTCTGTACTAAACCCTTTTCAAAAGGGAGGGTTGATCATCCAGAACCTCTTCTGACTCTGTTAGTTTGAATTCACCTTTGCTTTGACATCATGGATTTTTTTGGTTTTTGAAGTTTTTTCCCTTGGTGAAACTTCGTTGTTTCTGTGGAGTTGCTGCATTTACAAATCTGAAATGACATCTGAAGTGTCCTCCTCTTCCACATTGAGAGTACTCAGCTCTCCTTACCGGGTACTCATTGCATTTGAGGTGTTGCCTTAAACTACACTTTTTCATCGATAATGAAATTGCTTCCCACTCTTTTGACGTTTTGGAAAGTGGTTACCTCATCTTGTCATTTCTGAAGATCATTTGATTCTGTGCTTAATCTTGCGTAGAGTTGCAGGTTGAAATGCTTGCTATATGACATACATTACACTAAATAAAGCTCTCTGCTACTATATTCTCTCAGGTCTCAACTACATGTTCCAACTCTCTCCTCTCTGCTGTGCTGCTAATATCAAAATCATGGGCGGCATGGTGGCACAATGGTTAGCACTGCTGCCTCACAGTGCCAAAGACTTGGGTTCAATTCGCACCTCAGGCAACTGTCTGTGTGGAGTTTGCACATTCTCCCCATGTCTGCATGGGTTTCCTCCAGGTACTCTGGTTTCCTCCCACAGTCCAAAAATGTGCCGGTTAGGTGAATTGGCCATGTTAAATTGCCCGTAGTATTAGGTGAAGGGGTAAATGTTGGGGAATGGCTCCGGGTGGGTTGCTCTTTGGAGGGTCGGTGTGGACTTGTTGGGCCGAAGGGCCTGTTTCCACTCTGTAGGTAATCTAATCTAGAAATCACCTCTTCGGTTTCACCATTATTACACACACATTCATTTCCTGTTGTACTACAGGGTCCACCTTTAAAGGTGGCAAGAGGAGGTTCTAAATGTCAATAGCCTGAGAAAGAGGTCATCAGTTCACACTTGAATTATTTTAATTGGCCATCTACCGATGGTCAGTGGGAGGTTAGGCTGCTTTGGTTACTTCTGAGAATATGGTCCTTAAAACCCAGGCCACGATGAGGAAATGAATGATGTTACAAGTGTGTGTTTCGAAGTTCATCTCCGGGTAAAATAATGCTTTGCGGTGAGCAATCTAGTCAGCTCCAGGCAATTTCCAAGGTGAGGGATGTAATCAGCAACAAAAGTATAGTTTGGTGAGGCCTAAAGATACCGCCTTACCAATGAGTTTAGCCCTTTAAAATCAAAGGAACATTAGATTCTAGCTCCTCAGAGAATTGGCCTTTTTGCTGTAATCACAGCCAGTAATATATTTGCACGAACAGAACAACTGCAGTGCACAGACATTTTGAATGTTAGAGCTTAAGGTTAAGGCAAGATACAGGCTTGAAATGCTCACCAGAAAAGATCGAAATAATGCCCTGATTAGCATACAATTTCATGATCCATTTCTGTCATAGCATCAATTTAGAATATGCTCCTACAGAGTAGCATATGATGTGTAACAGTGAGCTGCAGCAACAACAATGGTGATGCTGGAGGATAGGAAGAAGCAACAAGAAAGCAACAGGAAATGTGAATGAGCTATAGAGATGATCTGTTAGGTAGTGCAACCCAATTTGAAACTGCCTCTAATTTGCATGGTTGAGGTAAACTGCAGCAGACTCTTGGAGAGTGACAGAGATAATACATGATAGTTCATTCTGAGGGGCTCACAGGAAGGCAACATTAAGGTAAAAATGTTTTGTGGTCAACACAAGGAAGCAACTCTTCCCTTTCTTCCCTGTTTGCCATAAAAGTTCTCTGTTATCTTCTTTACATTTGGACACACTTTGTTGGCCTGACAGCCATTTTGCTTTCTTTCTCTCTAATCACCATATTTGTTACTTTTTTTATGTACACTGGTAATTTGCCTCAAAAAGAGAGAAGCTGAAAACTCTTGCACAGTGCAAATATTAATGCACTTACACATTAATTGTAAGAAAATCTGGAGAACAGGCAACAAGATTAGGAAGATATTTGCTGTATAGAAAAGAATTACATCTATGGAATATCACACCAAAGATAGCATTGGAGGTGCATCACTTCCTCTTGTGTGACCCATCAACACTAAAGGCACCCAAACCTCTCTCACCATCAGCCTTTCAACTCCTCTGCTGTCTCTTAAATTATCAGGCTGCCTATCTGATCCCAATTTAGATTGAGCAGATACTCACTCCAATTAACTGTTGGGAAATCTGAAGCTAGTAACGTTGGTCCATTTCCTCTTGACTGGCTCCACCCCTCTCCTTGGCAGCTATCTGAAGTTGAACCAGACTGTTCACAAACTTAGTCTTATTCCTTAACATCATACATTCTTGTTTTGTTGTGGTCATCCACCTGAACCATGCCTTGAATAGTAAGGGTTGGCACAGTGGCTCGGTGGTTAGCACTGCTGCCTCACAGCGCCAGGGACATGGGTTTGATTCCCGCCTCGGGTGACTGCCTGTGTGGAGTTTGCATGTTCTCCCTGTGTCTGCGTGGGTTACCTCCGCGTGCTTCGGTTTCCTCCCACAATCCTAAGATGTGCAGGTCAGATGAATTGGCCATACTAAATTGCCCATAGTGTTAGGTGCATTAGTCAGGGGTAAATGTGGGGAATAGATCTGGGTGGGTTACTCTTCGGAGGGTTGGGGTGGACTTCTTGGGCTGAAGGACCTGTTTCTACACTGTAGGGAATCTAATCTAATCTAGATTTACAGCCTCAAATCCTTCTTATTTTCTAAGCTATTGATACCACACAAAGGAAGAATGCTCATACAAAGCCTTCAACAGCAGAGTCAATCTCAGAAAAAAAACAGCAAATGGATTTATTATGTATCTCTTGATAGCTAGCTCCATTACATCTAAGGTTCATGACATAGAGGGTTACTTTAAAAAAACACACAGGAACTGATGCAGAACTGGTTAGCTCCTCCTATAAACAGTCCTTTAAATTCTGAAGGCTATCTCAAGTTATCAAAGTTAAAAATCACACAATAGCAACAAGTTTATTTGGAAGCACTAGCTTTCAAAGCGCTGCTTTTTCATCAGGTGGTTGTGGAGCAGAATCATAAGACACAGAATTTATAGCCACAGGATTGCAGTGTAATGCAATGTAACATTAAACAAATTTAGCTTAAATCTTTCATTTTTTAAAATGAAAGATGTAAGCTAAATTTGTTTAATATTACATTCCTTGACACTGCAATCCTGTGGCTATAAATTCTGTGTCTTATGATTCTGCTCCACAACCACCTGATGAAAAAGCCACACTTTGAAAGCTAGTGCTTCCAAATAAACCTGTTGGACTATAACCTGATGTTGTGTGATGTTTAACTTTGTCTACTTCTGTCCAACACCAACACCTCCAAATCTAGTTGTCAAGTAATTCTTTCAGGGACTAACTACCTCATTCTTATTATCTGAATGGAAAGAACACTCAATGCTTCAGTTCTTTTGGATCATGCATGAATCACAGAAAACTGCGGTGCAGGTACAGCAGGTAATAAGGAAGATAAATGGAATTTTGGCATTTATTGTGAAAGGAATGGAGTTTAAAAGTAGGGAGGTGTTGATGCAACTGTACAGGACATAAGTGAGACCACACCTCGAGTATTGTATACAGGTTTGGTTGCTTTACTTGAGGAGGTATATAAATACAGGGATGCCAAATTACAACCGTCCAACTAATGAATGCTCCTACTTACCAATGCAGCCCCATTGAGGTGTACAAAGTTAAAAATCACACAACACCAGGTTATAGTCCAACAGGTTTAATTGGAAGCAGACTAGCTTTCGGAGCGATGCTCCTTCATCAGGTGATTCACCTGATGAAGGAGCGTCGCTCCGAAAGCTAGTGTGCTTCCAGTTAAACCTGTTGGACTATAACTTGGTGTTGTGTGATTTTTAACTTTGTACACCCCAGTCCAACACCGGCATCTCCAAACCATTGAGGTGTGTAATTTTAAAGACCTGACACATAAAATATTTCATGTTTATGAAAGGCTCCTTTATACTGTCCTGCATTGTGTTCCGACTTGCTTACAAATTAACTTGCAAATGTACCCAAGAATGAGGAACTGAGGAACTGCTTGTACATTGGTAAAGATGAGGTTTACTAGACTGTTTCTAGAGATGAGGGATGTGTCTGTTGAATTCAGATTGAGCAGTTTAGGCCTACAGTCTCTGGAGTTTAGAAGAATGGGAAGAGATCTAACTGAGGTGTACAAGATGAAAAAGGAGATTGACAAAGTAGATAGCACGACAAGATGTCCTCATGTGGTGCAATCTAGAATGAGAAGTCATAGTTTTAAGATAAGGTATAGCAGATGAGGAGAGATTACTTCTCTCAAAGGGTCATGAAGCTGTGGACTGCACTACCCCAGATTGTGATACATGCCAGGACTTTAAGTAAATTTAAGGAAGTGATAGAGAAATTTTTAATTAGAGATGGGTAGAAGGATTATGAAAAGCAAGCAGGAAAGTGGAGTTGAGATCAGCCATGACCGTATTAAATGGCGAAGAAGGCCCAAGGGATTGAATTGCCTACTCTTGCTCTTGTGTAATGTTCATTCAACACTCATCTCCTCCTCTCCTGTCTCAGTTTTTTCATTGCTGAAGCCCTCATTTGTACTTTTGATACCTACAAATTTGACTATATTTAAACTGTGCATTGAAGTTCATTAAAAACATGGCTGCCTGTTTTCCAAATCTTATCAAGTCGAATTCATCCACCACCTCCATACTTGCTTAATTACAGTGGCTCCTGGTTAAACAGTTTCAAACTTCCCATGCTATTTCAATTCTCTTCATAGGTTGGCCCCTCCAAGTGTTAAAAACCTCCCCTAATTCTCTTGGATATTTGCATACTTCTAACTCTGGCCTTCGAAACATCTCAGTTTTTCATTGTTCCATCATTGCTGGCCACTCCTTCAGCTACTTGGGCTCATTTCTGTCTCCATAACTCACTTTTCTCCCTTAAGGTACTCCTCAATTCTTTGCTCTTTGAGCAAGCTTTTGTTCATTTGATCTATTAGCTCCTTGTGCAGCTTATGATCATATATTGTTTACTAATGCTTATTGTGTTGAATAAATGTACATTGCTCTTGTTTTGATGCTGGAAGCCTGTCACTCCACACTTTGTTTGTATATTCCATTTCTCTTCCCTTTCAACTTAATATGTCCCAGTCTAACACTTAATAACATCTGAACGTGACAACACTGTCACTGATCTGGCGTTTGTTACTCTCAGAACTACTTTTTAGTTCTTGCACTTTTGCCCTTTTACAATCAGAAAGTTTGTTTGCTAGTTACAGACAGATTGCTGATGAAAATCCTGATGACACTGCATTTCTAGCTCTGCCAAGTGCCTGCACAGAAACTGCTGGGAAAATGATGAATGCGTGTGTTATACCAAACAAATCATCAGTCATCCATTTAATGAAAGAATAGACTGTGGAAAGACTGATGATGTTGCTGATATTTCTCATGGAAGGAAGTAGAGTCAAAAAAGTTCAGGGCTGCAGTGACCTTGATTGCTATTCCTAATGCTGTGCTAAGCTGAAGCAGTTGAAAACGTGGTCTTTGTCCAAACTAACTACGGA
The DNA here is from genome assembly GCF_047496795.1 of Chiloscyllium punctatum. Lineage (NCBI taxonomy): Eukaryota > Metazoa > Chordata > Chondrichthyes > Orectolobiformes > Hemiscylliidae > Chiloscyllium > Chiloscyllium punctatum. Next base: position 123,979,104 of record NC_092743.1, read on the forward strand.
TACTGATAATCTGAATAAACAAAACAATTCTGGAGGCTTGTCACCAGCCCAGCGTCCAGCATTTTGGTCCTGTCCAGCACCCCTTTGAGTGAGAGAGCCTACATTCTCTCCAAAAGCTGGACCTTCAGTTGTTACGTACTCACACTAATGTTTGTAATCCTTTTCAGCATAATTTGTGCAGGCCCACCAAGATTGGTCGATCTGCTTTGGTGCTGGATGCTGTGCAAGATTTTGGTGGTGTACCATCTAAGGCTATCACCTCCTCCTCAGATGTATGTGTGAGTCCCTGAGAGTAGAAGACTATATTTACTAGGGTTTCTGCCTCTCTCAACCTTCCACTAACTGCAAAATCAAGCCGTTCATCTTCCTCCCAAATATTGCACAAGTATGGAGAATCAAAACACTCTTATGTTGTGTTCTCCAGAGCACAGCAATGTTGTTATTGTGACATTGAGGTCATCCAAGCATCTTACCTTTTGCTTGTGGCCTCCCTATCAAATACATCTCTTTTTGTTCCTTCCTCCTACATTCCTAGAAAAACCCACATCACAAAGCGACTGCAATTTCCGATACAAATTATCAATCCAAAAACCACAACTGCACCTGCAATCACTTGCAGATCCTCTAAAACAAACCAAACTCTTTTTCAAACGAAGCCTCCAAAAACTTCATACAGTTTAACTGAGGAATTGAGGAACGCATTAAACAACATTTAAAATAATTGCCTCAGGACTTCTTACACTTGTGGTCGATGGACAGTAAAACAAGATGTGCCCACAGTATAACCAGTAAATTCAGTATATGAGTGGTGGCAACATGATCTATCCAACAATTACATGCTAGAGTTACAGCATGAGATCAGGGAGGCCTCTGTGGAATTCAAACTCTCCGTACAGCATTAGAGCAAGCTGCTGTAAGTGTTTTACCTTTTAAAGGGATGTCTAGCATTCCCAGTTGATCAGTAGTTCTCATCACATACACCAACACACAAAACAGCTCAGTCTCAACGGTGACTGAGAAGCTAGTGGCATAGTCAATCATGGTAAATTGTGTTATACCGAGATTATTGATATTTGTTGGGCTAACAACTTGAAAAGAAAATAAACCACCTCCCAATTGGTGTTTGCTCGACTTGTGCCACTGAAGTAGTAATTTAGATTTGGAAATTTGATTTTATCTCTTATCACAATGATTGATAATAATTAGAAAATTGAAAGGCCTAACATTTAGTTAGCAGTTTTCATGTCCTCTGGATTTCCCAGGATGTCTCAAAACCAACTTTTAAAGTACAGTACTTTGTTCAACATCAATAAACACGTTATTTTGCCCTGAGGAAGGCTTCATGAATAAAAATTAAACAAATGATTGGATAATTTGTTTCTTGTAAGATATATCTTCATCATAACTCCAGGGAGAGAACACCCCAGCTGGAAAAGTGACATGCTATCTTTTATATCTAATTGCAAAGGCAGGCAAGGACCAGGATTTTTATTTAGTGTTATGTCTTCTTTATAATGAAGACAAAAATGAAGTATTCTGAAGAAGGGTGTCCTCTGTATCCATAAAGGACTTTTCCCATTTTTTCGCTGTAAAAGAGACATTTTCCCATATTTCTAAAACATGAACCAAAACTCCAAGCACTTTCCTTGCCACAAATTCTACCTGAAATTATTTGGTTATAGTTTCTATAGGTCTTCCTAACAAAATTGTGGCTTAATTGCTAAGTCCTGGTTCTTTCAAGACTTCAATTATTCCCAATTTCTTCTTCTATATGGCTCTTCTAGTAGATTTCTTTAAATGTAGTTGTTTCAGCTCAACTAAATTCTGAGTCCTTCCTGATTCTGTAAATCCAGTCTAAATTTATTTTCTGGCCCATTTACTGTACCTCACATAGCTCAGTGTGAATGGTGATGTGTTCATTGTAGAGGTGAGAAATGTCTTTTATACTCCCTTACCTACCCTTCCTAGTCTTTCGCCATTTTTCATAAAATTATTATTTTTTTCCTTTAGGGACCTTTACTTCCTGGAATAATTAGTCATTCCGTTATGAAGACCTTTGTATTTTCAAAATGCATTTTGACTGCAGTTTTTTCCATTTATCTATTAGACAGTTTAGCCCCAGAGCTGCTTACCAGCTTCTGAATGAAGATTTGCCTTTGAAATGTTGTCCTTTTGTTTTTGTTATTTCAATGGCTGTCACTGTCTCTCTCTCTCTCTCTGTCAGTAATATTATTTCAGTTGCTGACCAACTACCTATGTCTTTTTAAACCAGTAAAAGTCTTAAATTCATAAACTAGTAATTGTTTCTTTTTTTAATTTTCTTCAAGATCTTCTGAATTTCTTCCCCTAGTATTGGTTAGTTTTCTCACCACTGCAACCATGCAATATTTTCCCAGCTGTCCATTGCATGCATGTGATAGTATTTGCTACAGCTACCACAATGTGATACTAACGTCATTTAACGTAGTTCACTGTTACCAATCCTTCTTTGTTTTTATTTTGTCTTGGGCCTATCTAGTGCTCCTGAAGGCAAATTCTTAGATAAAAGGTAAAGTCACATAGGGCTGCTCTTTCATTAAGGAGAGCCAACCGGTGGTGAGTTTAGCTCAACATTCATCACACCTCATTCCTAATGAAGGGCTTATGCCCAAAACTTCAATTTTCCTGCTCCTCAGATGTTGCCTGACCTGCTGTGCTTTTCCAGCACCACATTCTTGACTCTGATCTCCAGTCCCCACTTTCACACATCAGGCAAGAGGCAGCCTCACCTGGTGCAGGAATTGGACCCACACTATTGGCATTACAGACCAGCTGTTCAGCCAACTGAGCTAAACCCACCCAGAGACTGCTGTCGCTTTTAGGACACGCACGCACTACTTTAGAAGTGTCTCTTCATCATCAATGCAGGATGTTGCTTAAAAACTGGACATTAATGAGGTGAGAAAACAAGGAAATCACAACACAAACCTTCTGTCTGTGTCTCTAATCTCTTTGCACTAGCCTGTGAATCATGAAGCAAAATGTGTTTAGACATAAACTAGATTCCAGAGAATCCAAAAGTACCTTGAAAGCTGTCTTCAAAACTTGCATTGGTTGCTAGAATTGAGTAAATCACTGAGAAGTATTCAATATAGAAAATGACAGAGGCACTATTACCATTGGAAAGGTGCAGTCTGATTCTGCACATGAAATGTATGTCCTAGCCAATATCTATGAAATTGCATTTCACACAAGTTACATATGGCTTAGAAATGCCTATGCTGTTATTGGACACAAAGTGATAAGAAAACTGATTTCATTTTCCAACACATTCATTGCTCTCCTTAGTGAGTAGGAATACTACGAAAATAATCACATTCCGCTTTCTTAGACATTTCCATTTTCAGTGTCTGATGTGTATTTGACAGAAAAGTAAAATATAAAAAATATGGTAGAAGGAACTTACACTTTGAATTGCAGGGCTCAGGTCTGGATTGACTGAAACTGAAACCAAAGCATTTACCAATGAGTTGTTTGTGGTGGGCTTTGAATTCATTGGACTGATTTCCTTCCAATAGTAATTATGTTAAATCCCACTTTTATCCAGAAATGGTTATCATTAACAGTTTAAGGCTGTCTCATAGAAATAGCATAGGCTTACTGGCAACAGGAGTGAAACTACATTTAAACTGATTTAACTGCACACATTAACATGTCAGCATTTCTTGAGCAATTTATTTGCAAATTATTCCCTCAGCAACTTTACAGAGGGAAGTAGAATTTCACAATTATAGATCATGAAAATGTTCTTGTTTCTGAAGTCTTGTTCAACTGAATTTAGTATCTTTGACCTGTAAACAAATGGAGTTTTTACTGAATAAAAAATAACTTTTACCACTCTGATACTTAACCAGAAAAGATTTTGTAAAGCTGGACCAAATCATAAAGTGTGTGTTACCTTTTGATAGCAGGAACCACATTCCAGACCAGATGAGATTAAACTTTTACAGGCCATATTAGCTGTGAAGCCCAATATTAAAATGAGTTCAAACACTTTACATTTAATTTTTGGAAGATTAATATTAATTGCAGAAAACCATGTCAACCTGCACAAATATCAAGCATGATCCTTTTTATAGGCATCTGCTGCCCAAATCCTTTTAGGTGGAAGTGTTCATGGGTCTGGAAGATGCTATTCAGCAGGCTTGGGGAATTTCCAGTGTAATTGCTATACATGGCTGCTTCTGAGCATTGGTATTGATGGTAGTGGATTTATATGATCAAGCAGGCAGCTTTGTCCTGGATGAGGTCAAGCTTCTTGATGGCTGTTGGAGCTGCACTCATTCAGGCAAGTGGGCAGTTTTCCATCACAGTCCTGACTTGTGCCTCATAAATGGTGGACAGCTTGGGGAGTAGGGAGGTAAGTTAGTCTCTGGAAAGTTCCTAGCCTCTGACCTGCCCTTGTAGCCACTGTACTTATATGGCTAATCCAGTTCAGTTTCTGGTCAACGTTAATTCTTTGGTTATTGTGATGTGGAGATGCCACTGTTGGACTGGGGTGGACAAAGTTAAAAATCAAACAACACCATGTTATAGTCCAACAGGTTTATTTGGATGTATGCCAAGGTGGCCTTTAGGATATGCAACAACGTAGAATGGCCAAGCAGAAGATGATAGCCAAGTTCGGTACCCATAAGGATGGTCTCAACTGGGTTCATGTCACACTACAGGTGACCCCACTACACTATACACTCTCTCCCTCTCTCACATGCACAGACACACACATACGCACATACTCACGCAAACCCTCTCACAAAAACACGCTCTCTCACCACACACACATACAACCCCCATAATCACATCCTCTCTCAGGCCTACACTCTATCACACTCTCGCACACACTACCAAACATGCACACATGCAAACACACTCTCGCACACACACACTCACATGCACACACTCTCACTCTCTCCCACACACATAAACACACACACTCTCTCTCTTTCTCTTTCCCTCTCCCTCACATGCATGGACACACACACACATAAATTGATGGGGTGATTTTGCATTTGCAGAATTGTAATTGCAGACATATTCTATTTTGTTCAAAAAGCACACAGTTAGCTGGCAGTCAATGCGAACAGTCAGTCCATGTGACATTTTATAAACTCCTACTTTGGAAATAGAACCAGTCTGACTCAAGATTGGGATACAGACAGACTCTAACCTCACACCTTTAATGCATTGTCTGAGCTGAGATGTCACCTTTTTTATACTGATCAAATCTTATCTTGAGAATGCGACTGGAAAGGAGTTCTGGGATTTACATATAAATGAATTGAAACCTGTAACCCCTTCTAAAAGATGAAACACTTAACAGCAATATACGTTTATTCAACATATCATTTCAGTTGCATGACACTGTGATCTTTTGCTATAAATTTTGTGTCTTATGATCCTGCTCCACAGCTACCTGATGAAGGAGCAACGCTCCAAAAGCTAATACTTCCAAATAAATCTGTTGGACTATAACCTGGTGTTATGTGATTTTTAACTTTGTCCTTGATTATTGATATTGCGGGATTCACTGATCGCAATGCCATGGAATGCCAGATTGTATGTTAAACTGTGTAATACCTAATTCTGTCATCAAGTAGTAGGAAATGCTCAACTTTGCATTTGTAACATGTCAAAATTCCTCTTATTTCCATTTACTTTTTCTCTGTGGTTTTCAAAACAGAGATGACTGGATGACCACCTTGATTGCCTGCCTCTCATAGGAGTTCTATCTTCCCTTCACCTGCAAGGAATGAAAGAAAAGAGGCTGAAAAATTAAATGAGTTGAGAGGATAGCAGGGCAACTTTCTGAAGGGTCACAGCTGTGACGGACAAATGCAACGTTATATTGAAACGAGTGTGTCAATAATAGCTAGTCAGATGGAAATATAGGCAGATGCCTCAACAGAGTAAAATGTTTGCACATACAAAGGTGACTTGTTTTGAGAATTGATTTTCAGGATAAAGCTTAAGGAGAACTGCAGATAGGACTGGGTAAGATGTACATCAGAATATTGCTCAACTTTGTCATGCCACTTAACCTTCCTGCTTTGGTTCAGTCTTTAAACCTCTTCCAGCACTGTACCCAGAAGCATGCAATTCCAAACCCAATCTGTCTCATTCCCACTCACTTCCAGTTTTAATTGAGAAAATTGAATTGAATTGAATTGAATTTATTGTCAGCGTGCTGAGGCACAGTGAAAAGCTTTGTCTTGCGAGCAATACAGGCAGATCCCAGAGCATAATTAAGTAAATAATAGGTAAACAGCGACATAACAAAAACACAAGTACAGGCGAATGTTAAGAGTCCATTCAGTATTCTAACAACAGTAGAGTAGAAACTATTATGAAACTGGCTGGTGCATGTGTTCAGGCTTCTGTACCTTTTCCCCGATGGTAGAGGTTGTAGAAAACCATTGCCAGGGTGGGATGGATCTTTGAGAATGCTGGCGGCCTTTCCTTGACAGCGGGCCTGGTAGATGGATTCTATAGATGTGAGGTTGGCCTTTGTGATTATCCTGGTCAAGTTCATGACTCTCTGTAACCATGTCCGATCTTGATTGCTACAGTTGCCATACCAGGTAGTGATACATCCAGACAGAATGTTCTTGATGGCGCACCTATAAAGGGGTATTCACCATCATGCCAAATTTCCTCAGCTTCTTTAGGAAGAAGTGATCTTGTTGAGCCTTTGTAACCAGTGCGTCCACGTGAAGAGTTCATGAAAGCTTGTTGTGGATGACCACTCCCAGGAGCTTGACACTCTCCACTTGTCCTACCTCTGTGCTATTAATGTGTAGGGGGGCATGAGTAACATCCCACCGAAAGTCAATATGGGAAAGATATGGGGCTGTAAGCTAATACATTCACAGGTATTAAAGTGGGGAAGTAACTCAAGCCAGAAAGACAAACATGAAGAATTGAGAACTGAAGATGCATAATTAATATAGATTTGCTCCTAGATCTTCAAAAATAATAGTTATTTCCAACAGCACCACAGGACTTATGATCACACATCTGAGCATGATCTGCAGCATCTTCAGGAAAATACTTGAGAGTTCTCAAAGTAAATATTAGAAAATATGGCAATATAGGCTCTCAGAGGGGAGAAAAAGGCAATAAAAAACAATAATATTTGAAAATGAATGCACTGATCACATATAACCTCCATTTTACACAAGATGAACTTGGCCAGTTTAACTGTCTGTGCTGTGACTTAACACTAACATTACTGAGGGGGAACATGAGCAAATCTTATAATCCACAACAGCACCAGGTAATAAATAAACTGAGCAATACAGCTACTTCAGGCTGAACTGTTCTCAGCTACGATCAAAGCTAAATGAAACATTAAAGACTGCCGGTTATAAATAATTAATATATGCTGGTTTTATAACCTCTATTTAATTTCAAATAATTTAAGTTATCATAAAATAAAGGTGCAATGCAATGCTGACTATAATGGAAATCCTAATCAAATGCTATTGTGGGATTGATGCTTTCTTGAATGAGAATATTCGTATGTGCTAGCATGGATACATATATTAAATTTATGATAGCCACAAAATCTATCTTTGATAACTTCAGCATGGAAGTATTAACTCATCATCACTAAGGTTGCACTGCAGAGCTATTAATTCACTTGGGACGTAAGTACTAAATTATGGTGGATTGATATGTATAGTGCAGTGTCTTATAAATTTTAATTTTACATATCTGGCTGGTTCTGTGTGAGAAGAAGGGCCAAGGATTGGTTTGCTGTCACTTAACATATTTAGACTACATATCATATGCTCTGAAATATATTCTGTCCTACCATTTCTGTTTCTGACTGCTTAATATGTATCTGAACACATCATTCTGTGAGAAATAATGCAACAATGTTCGATCTGAATAATTACAAATTCCAATTCTGTTACCAATATCCTAACCTAGACAATGTCCTGTTCGCCCATCACAAAGATCTCATTGAATTACCTTGGCTCCTGGCCTGTCAAAAATTCTCATGTGTTTTCAGTTGGTCTATGGTCTCACCACTTCCTCTCTCTGCAATATTCCACAACTTTACAACCCTATGAGATCTCTGCCCTCCCCTGGTTTTTACTGTTCGAAATTGTTGGCCATGCTCTTAAACACTTAAACTCTACAATTCTTCCTCTGCTTCTCTGCCTGTCTCTCATTTAAAGACCATCTTTGAACTATATATCTTTGACAAAATTGACAAAATTGTCAGTCACAGGACCTAACATCTCTAAATGTAATTTGGTGCCTGATTTCCTTTGATAATGCTCCTGTGAACCATCTTGGAATATTTTGCCATATTAAGGATGCTATTTAAAAGTGAGTTGTTGTTGGTAATAAATATAGATGTGGCAACACACTAAGTGCGACAAACACATCTATCAATGCTTTGGATCCACATTTATAAACCCTGACATTTCTATGTAGAATGTCAATGAACACTTACCTTTACGAGTTCTGCTTCATTAGAGAGGTTGCCACTGAGGTATGCTATCTTCTCCACATTGATCTGTAGACATTTCTACTGCAGGAGCAGTTCTCCTCATTGTTATGAAGGTTACCACGCATTAAGCTTTTATGCTACTCATGTTTCTAAGTCCCTGGTGGGGACAGCAGCCATCAGCCAGTTTGCAGTCAATACATTCAGCAAGCAAGGGACAGATGCTGTGAATGCAAAGGGCAACATTTTGATCATTTTCCCTGTGAAAAAGTAGGCATCGGTGAAACAAGCTAAAAGACCTTTACTTAGGAAAAGATTTGCAAAGACTAAATTGTGATAAATGGTAAATAACATTTATGCAACCACCAGAGTCTGTTGCATCCTTCCCTTTCCCTTACAAGAAGAAGAAGAAGAATCCCTACAGCTTGGAAACAGGCCCTTCGGCTATCAGGTTCACACCAACCCTCCAAAAAGTATCCCGCCCAAACCCATTCCCCATTACTCGACATTTACTCCTAGCCTACAGATCCCTTAACACTATGAGCAATTTAGCATGGTCAATTCACCTAACCTGTACATCTTTGGATTGTGGGAGGAAACCGGAGCAACCAGAGGAAACCCAGGCAGATACAAAGAGAATGTGCAAACTCCACAGAGAGTCACCTGAGGCTAGAATTGAACCCAGGTCCATGGCGCCATGAGACCACAGTGCTAACTGGATGGTTTGTTAGAAATCTTGGAAGCTTTTCTCCATCTCCTCCAGCTAATGCAGCCTTCGTTAATCAGACACACTGTCTCAATATACTGTGTAATATCTAGAGAATTACTGCATCTTGTTAGTATAATGTAGCTGGTTACTTAGGGCTAATTTTTTACTTTTCTGGATATGACCAGATTCTTCGTGTCCTGGGGAGTCTGAAGCTGGGTTTCCCATCAAATAGAAGCTGGCAAGTCAGCAAAACACATTTCTAAGGGTGCAGAAAACCCACTGGTGCTCTCAACATTAGTTGCACTTACCTGAACAATCCAAACTGCTTGAAGTTCAGTAACAAAGTTATGGGCACTGTAAAATCTTAGTACAAGCTTTAACATTGCTGACTATTATCCAAAACATTGAATGAAATGATAAGACAGTCTCCTCTCTGCTCAGATGGACTTTTAAAAGTACTTTTTCAAAAAGTACTTTTTGTATCCTGGACAATGTCTCCCAGCAGTAGTACCTCAACAGATTTTCCCTTGTTTGCCATCTGTGGCACTTTGTTGTTTATAAGCTGAATCATGAAACAACAATGGCGGTACCTTGATTATTTAAAAAAAGGCTGTGAATTGCTCAGAGGGTAGAAAAATCATTACAATGCTTACCTTTCCTAAACAAATGGATGTGACATTAAGAGGTATAGTTGATAAGTTTGCAGATGACACCAAAATTGGAGGTGTAGTGGACAACGAAGAAGGTTACCTCAGATTACAATGGCTTTTTGATCAGATGGGTCAATGAGCTGAGAAGTGGCAGATGGAGTTTAATTTAGATAAATACGAGGTGTTGCATTTTGGTATAGCAAACCTTAGCAGGACTTATACACTTAATGGTAAGGTGCTGGGGGGTGTTGCTGAGCAAAGGCACCTTGGCGTGCAGGTTTATAGCTCCTTGAAAGTGTAGTCACAGGTGGATAGGATAGTGAAGAAGGCATTTAGTATGCTCTCCATTATTGGTCAATGTGTTGAGTACAGGAGTTGGGAGATCATGTTGCAACTGTACAGGACATTGGTTAGGCCATTGTTGGAATATTGCGTGCAATTCTGGTCTCCTTCCTATTGGAAAGATGTTGTGAAACTTGAAAGGGTTCAGAAAAGATTGACAAGGGTGTTGTCAGGATTGGAGGATTTGAGCTATAGGGAGAGGCTGAACAGGCTGGGACTGTTTTCCCTGGAGCGTCAGAGGCTGAGGGGGCGACCTTATAGAGGTATATAAAATCATGAGGGGCATGGATAGGATAAATAGAGAAGGTCTTTTCCCTGGAGTGGGGGAGTCCAGAACTAGAGGGCATAGGTTTAGGGTGAGAGGGGAAAGATATAAAAGAGACTTGAGGGGCAACTATTTCATGCAGAGGATGGTAAATGTGTGGAATGAGCTGCCAGAGAAAGTGGTGGACGCTGGTACAATTGCAATATTTAAAAGGCATTTGGATGGGTATATGAATAGGAAGGGTTTGGAGGGATATGGGCCAGGTGCCAGCTGGTGGGACGAGATTGGGTTGGGATATCTGGTTGGCATGGACTGGTTGGACCGAAGGGTCTGTTTCTGTGCTGTACATCTCTATGACTCTAAAAGAAAAGTGCTCACTTTTCAAAAAACCTAAATGTACACTGAAAGACTTTGGCCTGGAATTTTCAGCAAGGCTTGCAAAGGACAAGGGTGCAAACAGAAAAGGTGGCCTTTTGCATTGAGTCCAATTTTGATTTCAATTTCACTTGTTTGCTCCAGTCAGATTTTCTGATCTCAGACAGAGAGTCTGCGTCACTTGATCAGGCTTTATTCCTAACACCATAAGCAATGAACAACAACATCACAGAATGCACATGCTTGAAACTTTGGAGCTTGAAACTTTTGATCAGCTTCAGCTGCTCATTATGGATAGGCTTACTCCTAGCACTGAAAACATTTATACAAATAAATGGCTTGGTTATTATGGAGTAGACAAGCAGGAGGCTGGAAGTACACAGCAAGCCAGGCAGTATCAGGAGTTGGAGAAGATGACATATCGGGTGTAACCCATCTTCAGGACTGGGGGTCGGTGTAGGGGGAGCTGCTGATAAATTAGGTAGCAGGGAAGGGTGATGAAGTGGGGATAGGGGAAAACAGGTAGAGTGTACGACCTGGTTGGTCAATGGGAGGAATGAATCTGGTAGGTACAGGGAGGAGTGAAGGTGGGGTTTGGGGGGGTGGGCGGGGGGAGTTGGGGGATTGGAATAGAGGTTATTTGAAATTGGAGAACTCAACATTGAGTCCTCCGGGCTGTAGGCTGCCTGGTGGAAGATGGGGTGTTGTTTCTTCAGTGTGCAGTGTGGTCCATTGTGGTAATGGAGGAGGCCAAGGATGGTCATGTCAGAAAGGGAGTGGGAAGGGGAATTAAAATGGACGGTGAATGGGAGGTCCAGTCAGCCCCTGCGGGCCCAGCTGAGATACTCGGTGAACTGTTCCCTAGGTTTATGTTTGTTCGGTCTCCCCAAAGTAGAGAAGACCACATCGGGAGCATTTGATGCAGTAAACTCGGTTGGAGGAGAGACGGGTGAACGTCTGTCGCACCTGGAAGGACTGTTTGTGGCCGTGGATAAAGGTGATGGGGGTGGTGTACAGACAGGTTTTCTTTTCTGTTGCAGGGGAAGGTACCTGAGGGTTCTGGGTATTCAGTGGGCAGAGTGGCACAAACCAAGGACTGTCAGAGAGAACGACCCTTGCAGAAGGCATAGACGGTAGGGATGGGAAGATGTTCTTGGTGGAGGAGTCTAGTTGAATTTGGTGAAAGTGTTTAAAGCTGATGCATTGGGTATGGAGACTGGTGGGTGGTAGTTGGGGACAAGGGGTACTCTGTCTTTATTGCATTGGGGGGTTAGAGCAGTGGAGCAGGGAATGGAGATGGAGGGCTGTTTCATTGACAGAGGGAGGGAAAGCACATTGTTAAAAATAGATGTACATCTGGGATGTCCACAAGTGGAATGTCTCCTCATCTGAGCAGATGCGGTGGAGGCAGAGGAATTGGGAGAATAGGATGGAATTCTTGCAGGATATTGAGTGGGAGGAATATGTAGTCCAGGTAGTTGTGAGAGTCTGTGGGTTTGTAGTAAATGTCTGTCTGGATACTGTCACCAGAAATGGAAATTGTGAGGTCAAGAAAAGGGAAGGAGGTGTCCCAGGTGGGCAAAGTCAATTTGAGGGTGGAGTGGAAGTTGATGAACTGCTTCAGTTCAGTCTGGGTGCAGGACGCCGCACTGATAAAATCATCAATGTAACAACAGAAGAGTTGGTGCATAGTGCCTGTGTAGGTACTTAAGAAGGAATGTTTGATATGGCTGACAAAGAGGCAGGCTTGGTTAGGGCCCATCCAGGTGCCCATGGTCACCCCCTTGATTTGGAAAAAATTGCAGGAGTTAAAGTAAAAATTGCTGAGGGTGAGGACCAGTTTGGTGAGGTGAAGGAGGGTTTTGATGGAGAGGGTCTGGATGGGTTTGTTGGAGATGAAGAAGTGGAGGGCCTGGAGGCCATCCTTTGAGTATGGACATGTATGAGCACTGCATGTCCATAGCAAAGAGAAAGCGCTGTGGGCTGGGGAACTGGACATTGCTGAAGAGATGGAGGGGATATTATGGAGGCATGTAACTGAAGGTATTTGGACTCACCCGATTAAGAAGATGACCTCATACCGCATACTTATGTTTGAGTTTGCAAACAAACAGAATTTCCCATTTTTGGCTAACTAACTTTCATCTAATTTTGATGCTTTGAGGTATCAATAACGATTCAAAATGCAAATCTAGCTCCTGAATTTGAAGGTTAAGAGATCTGTCTTTCCTGAAATGTTGCGAGGAGTTAATTGCAAACATTTAACTCAACATCGGGGAATTTTTGTTTTGCCACCCATCCATTAAGCTCCCTTGCTCACCCTTCTAAAATCTGTGAGCCAGTTTGGCAAGTTCCATCTGTGAGCAATTTTTATTCTAAAAATGCATAGTTTTTGTTTTAAAGTGCTATATATTTTTCAAATGTTCTGAGAATTTCCTTAGTATCCAACTGTGACTTTCCAGCTATGAAATAAATCCTCAGAAGTTAAATTTCCATACATCAGGTTAACATACAGTTGAAAGTATAAGTTATAATCATTTGTTTGAGGCTGCTGTAAGTGAGCACGAAGAGTGTCAAGACTTCAAAACAATGGAATTGAAAAACAAAAGTTATAGTATTTATTCTCTTTTGCTTTGGACAAATGCTGGACTCAATTCTGATGAGCTGTGGTCCACTGGAATCCTCAGACTTATGGTCTCCATAAGAAGTTCCTCAGGACAGGTATGGAATCTTCAATTGGTCTACCTCTGAATGCATTTGCAATGCAAGAACAGGCGGTAGTTTGAGCAAATGGCTGCAACCCAGACAGGTGAAATCTTTCAAGATAACCCCCCACGCCACTGCACTGCACCTCTGAAATAAAAAGGGAACATTGATTCTCTGAAGATCCTTCTGAGGAACTAAGAGTTCAAAGGCAACACTTGCAATGCCAGGGCATTCAAGACTTCAGAGAAAGTGAGGACTGCAGTTGTTAGAGATCAGAGTCAAAAAGTGTGGCGCCGGAAAAGCACAGCAGGTCAGGCAGCATTCGAGGAGCAGGAGGGTCAACCTTTCAGACATAAGCCCTTCATCAGGAATGTGGGGTGGGGGAGGGGGTCAATGGGGCTGAGAGATAAATGGGGGAGGGGGGTGGGGCTGGGAAGGTGACAGCTAGATGAAGGAGATGATGGTGATAGTTCAGAGCGGAGGGTGGAGTGGCATCTCATCCACCGTGTCTGTTGCTCCCGATGTGGTCTGCTCTACGTTGTGGAAACAGGATGCCAACTTGTGGAGTGGTTCGGGGAATATCTCTGGGACATACGCACCCAACAATCCCACCGCCCTGTGACTGATCACTTCAACCCCCTTCCCACTCCACCAAGGTAATGCAAGTCCTGGGCCTCCTCCACCTCCAAATCCTAGCCATCCGATGCCCAGAGGAGGAATGCCTCATCTTCCACTTCGGGACACTCCAACCACATGGCATCAATGCCAATTGCACCAGTTTCCTTATCTCCCCTCTCCCCACTTCATTCCACATCCATCCTCCAACTTGGCACCACCCTCTTGAACTGTCCAACCTATCCAGCTTCCTTCCCACCTTTCCCCTCCACCATCCGCTCCGAGCTATCAACATCACCATCCACCTATCATCTTCCATGTTACTTTCCCACCGCAGCCTCACCCCCCCCCCCCTCCCATTTATCTCTCAGCCCCTTGGGAGCACCTCACCCACCCAAATTCCTGATGAAGGGCTTATGCCCGAAACGCTGACTCTCCTGCTCTTCTGATGTACCTGGCTTGCTGTAATTTTCCAGCACTCCACTTTTTGATACAAGATTATAGGCCAAGTGCTGGAAAATGGAATTAGAATAGTTAGGTGATTGCTTTTGACAGAGACAGACTTGATGGGCTGACAGATCTTTTTCTGTGCTGAATATTTCTGTAACTGTATGATCCTAAGACTGCATTTCACCAACGAGGCAGATGCTATGTGATAACTTGGAGCCAAAGTCTCCTGTGGTGTCTTTCAGTCTGTGGCTGTTAGGCCTATGATTTTGCTCAATTTTTATTGTTCTGAGGAATTTCAGGGAGGCATATGCCGAAGTTTACATTCTCATCTATTACAATAAAATGATGCAAAGAAGAGAAGCCAACTGATCTCTCGAAATGGGAAACTCTGCATGTAAAAATGTGTCTTTTTTTTCTTGCACAATTTTTAAATACAACCAAGGTAAAATTATCAAAAATTCCCGTTGGCTGCACCACTCAACACAAGGGTCATGAACTGAGGTGGCCTTTCTCTACTCATTGACTGCTTCTGTTGGGGCTTTGGCAATTTATGACATGTCTCACATGGCATGGTGTGAGGAGAGGAAAGGTTTAATTCCAGGCACGTACTGTTGCTCTGGGAAATAGAAGTCTCATATAGATTTGTTTTGCCCAACATCATACCAGTTCTACAAGCTGACGAATCAGATGCTAATAATTCAATCCTGGAAACTTTGAGTAGCTTGCAATATGGTGTTAGGATATTCAAATATGTTACAATGTACCTCAAATTTTGGTTTGGCTTTTTAAAGCTGCAGGGTGGGATTTCTGACAGCAGGAAAGTTGGGGAAAATGATAAATCAATCAGAAGGGAACATCCCTAGCACTGCTTGTGGACAAGTTAACTTGCTTTCTGACCCATAATTTCCTCAATGACTCATGCTGTTTGATCTCGCTGCTGTTATTCTCTAAAGTGATCTATGATCTGTGCACTAACCATGCTTCAATTACAGCCACACCCCTCCTTCCTGAGCTACAACCACCCCTTTGTCCATCCTCTCCCTCAACTGGAATTTGCAAATGAAAATAGTATAAATGATGATGTTACTTTGATGTCAACAGAAAAGATCAGAGTTATAGGACTGAGCAAAAAATCCCCATCATCTAAAATACTGGACAAGAGCCTGGACTTTTCTAATATCTAAAACACTGCACAAAATCCTGAGCTCAGGCTGCAACAAACACACACAGAGCCAAAATGATATCGGTCTGGGACTATTGTTCAGCCTAGAATTCCAATTTACACCTCCATTCCAGGAGAGCAATAACCAAACCTAAATCTCTAGAGTGAAACTAACTTTTATACCTAGGACTAACCAGCACAGACAGTATGGAGCCTACACAGATATTGGACATTCAAATTCAATCAATATACATTCACACATACTCTTATCAGAAAGTGAATTGACTTCAGAAGGAACACCAGAAACATAATGGCAAGCACAGATTTGGCAAGAAGATGAGGGGCCCACAATCAGTATAATTGCAGGCCCCAACCTCACCTGAGGTAGCTATTCCCTAGCTGCGATCCCCACAGCTATCCCCAGATGAAGTCCAGCGAGCTAACCCAGAGAATGTTCCAAGGAGCCAACAGCTAATTCCAGTTGCTACTTCCAAGAGCTATCTCCAGAAGGCGAAATCTGACAGCAACTCCATGAGCTACTGACAAAGGCCCATTCTGAACCAGGGGAACCAACAGCAACCAATCACAACTGGCAGATCTAAGAATTGATAAGCTCTGAAAACCACTGGCTCGAGTGACGCCCAAGGCCTCAGACACATCCTGAGGTAAAAACTAGGCCCGCAAAACCACGAGAGGTTTTGTAAGGAAAACCAAGTACTTACTCGATGAATCCAATATGCGTCCGAACCATATCAACAGACTGAACTCAGTCTGAAGGCTTACACAGTCCGACGTCTTCATCCAGGCACTAGTTATGACAAGTTGGACCAGCCAACTGTACTTTAAACTGTGTTTTCCTCAGTAGTGAGCTGAAACTCCTGAGACCCCAAAGTTTCCAATTTAGTTAGCAGGGAGGACAATGCGAGTGGTTGCAATGCATGGGATCCCACAGCTAGGAAGCCTGATTAATGTTTCTTTGATTAAAACTGTTGCTTAGGTTCTAATAGTGTTTGATCTATGTTTCATAATTTAATTACTGTCCTGTCTATAATTGACAGTGTTCATTGCAATTACCTTTATTTCTTGTATTATACTTACTTTTTCTTGTATTTAAATATACACAGGGATTCTTTTGCCCTGGAACATCTGTCTCCTGCCTTCTTCATTTCACATTCCCTAAAAAAGTTCAGTGTCAGAACCAGGGATCTGGGGGTAATTTGAACCACCTAAAATCAGCAAATTACTGATTCCAAACCAGAACCCTACAGAGTGGAGAGATAAAGAGATGAGAAGGAGTATGAAAAGAGACAGGTCTTCAACACTGAGTGTAAATGTAAATAATGTTCCAGTTCTGAGAAAAAGTGAGGTAGCCTTACTTTAGGATAAGGACAAACAAGGGATGCTGCAGATCACAGGAGTAATTATCAAGTATAAGGCGGCAAGCTCTAAAGGTGTATGCATAGACCCAATAGCCATGAGATACTAAGGAGAAGAATCTGAAATTCTAACAGTGATGTTTGCATAAAGCTTAGCATAAAGCTGTTTCTGGTTTTTGAGTTGTAACATATCTTTGCAATGATTCAACTAAATTACAAATAAAAAGCTCTCAATGTGCTGATGTATTCCAAATGCATTGATGCAATAGTTTCAGAGCTCTTTTTGAACTAAATAACTTTATTCCCAATGTGTGGCTCAGGGAATGAGGGGAACTGAGATGTTAAAGATACTTTTCTCCTGTGTAGTTATAAGTCTGCTGTGCATGCATGACATCAACCACCCTCTCCTTTCTCTGGAACTGTGGCCAACAGGGAAGAGATATTTAGGCCTGATAAGCCCAGGGTTCTAGAAAGAGTCAGTCATAGTGGCAATCATTCTGGTGTCCTACTGGGGATTATAGCCATTATGTGGGTAGCCAGTGACCTCAGGGGAAGGAAGAGAGGATGGGAATCGGAGACTTTGGTGGCTCTTCAGAGTTGGTGAGGATCCAAAGACCAGCATGGACAGGTCAGAAGCCTCAAGGAATGAGGCTGAATCATAAATCTTGGCAGGAGGTCAGATATGTGGAGATGACAGGTGAGGGGGTGTTAGTCAGGGGTTGGATCATATCCTGATGGAGACAGTCAGATGGATATCATAAATATAGACATGTACATGTGTGAGGGGTTCTATAAGTAATAAGTGCTGGATCCAACCAGTTTTATTCGGAAAAACACTTAGCATCTTGACCCAACGTTTTTTTTTACTTCCCTGGGTTTGGGTCCTGGACTTTCTAATGTTTAAAGCATAAATAAAAACAACTCTAGCTCAGAGTGTCATATAATATCTCAAAATGCCAGATTGCCACCTTGGACTGAATTGCCCATCTGCTCCACAAATCCATCTCTATTAAAAACATGGTTAAATCTTTATGCAGAGTTCAGGATGGGATGCCACCCTCACTGTAGTCAATGTAGCCACAGGATGGACGAGCAATGAATGCAGCACTGCTCCCAAGGTGTCCAACTTTATGCCACCTCTTCCTCCTTACCAGTACAGGGGGAAAATGTAAACTTCAGCCCCAAGTGAGGTGGTTTGATGTCAGAATTTAAACTGAGAGCAACTTAGAATCCTCCACAACCAGTTTGACAACTGTTGTGTGCCTCTCAACAAGTTCAATCATTGATGCTCAAATTTGAACAGTTACAACTCATTGCCAATAAGCATAAATGGCAGGACCAATTTCAAATTAGATACCTAGAGGCAGCAGAGCAAAGACCTTCAACCCAAAATTGCATTTAAACCCTGGATCCTGAGGTCAAGAATTAACTCATTGTATCATCTCAGCTCCATAATAACATATGCTATCATCCCTACCTTCTAAGTGTGTTTGGGGTTTTCATGGTCTCATGTAGAGGGCCTTCTGGCCTAATGAGAAGAGTTTGTAGAGTAAACAAGATATAGTTTATTGCATGTTTGCAACAATTTACAAGCTACAATAATAGGCTCTACGTTACTACAAAGGTTGTAAGGATGACACTGCCTCAGGAGAAAGTGAGGACTGCAGATGCTGGAGATCAGAATTGAGACTGTGGTGCTGGAAAAGCACAGCATGTCAGGCAATATCCAAGGAGCAGGAAAATCCTGATGAAGAACATATGCCCGAGACGTCAATTCTCCTGCTCTCAAATGCTGCTTCTCCTGCTGTGCTTTTCCAGCACCACACTCTTGACACTGCCTAAGGTCTATTTCGCAAAAGATCCTACTTTACATTTTCATCACATCCTCAAGGTATCACTACAATGGGTGGCGCTTATTGCACTGAATCAAGTATGAAGTCTTTCAAACCCTTATCCAAACCAAAACAGGGTAAATTTTCTATTCTATATGTACATTGATAGTATATGAATGTATTTCACTTGCACTTTTGAAAGCTTTGAGGTTGTGAAAGGTACTATATGAATGTATGCATTTTAATTTAAGTATTTGTGCTATTTTGAATCAAGTGATTGTAACTAAATAGCTCATTTAGCAAGTGCCTCATTTTCCTTTCCACTGATAGGAAACAGGATTCTGATTCATCATGATTTGTTTATGTTATTGCATTTTCCAGCATTTTAGTTTTAATCTCACACCTATGATTGTAATATATCAAGGCAACAATTACCCTCTCATATTAACATGTGGTTAAGTTACTCAGCAACTGGTGTATCAGTTAGAATTCCTGTCTTGCCCCTTTTTCCTGATCCTGTACAAATATTAATTCATATAACTTTCGTTATGAAGGTTGCTGTGCAAACTTTAAAATATGTCTTTGCCGCCATTAATATGCTCAGTGGCCTGCCCTGAATCTTGTACACGCTCCATTTATTTCTCTTTTAGATCTATAACATTGCAACCTAACAGAGGGAAAAATAAAAACCAGACAAAATTAATTTTAAGAATGATGGCAGATAATAGAGAATAAATATGCATCATGTCAGGAAACAAGCAAGTCCTTTCAAAATTTGATATGATTGACAAAAAGAAAATGATAAACATAAAATAATTAAAGAAGTAATTGAGCCAGAGGAAAGAAAAATTAAAGTGCATAAATTTATTTCCCGGACAAGCATGGCATGAAATGAAGAAGGAAACTTGAAAAGCAAAAAGAAAATGCCATACATATTAAAAGGCATAAGTGGATTTTATTGTTAATGCTAATTTTAGAGACAACTATAAACAGTAAATACATATTTTTTCAAGGTATTAAATGCACATTTAAAAAGGAGTATGCTGTGCTTGTTCTGCTCTTCTATGGCCATTACCAAGAAAAACTAAAATCAGCAGAAATCCTGTTCACGCTGAGCACTTCTGTCTCAGGCCTTGCATTGTTTCTTTCATATGCCTTCAGCCCAATTAATTCAGGAGATACATATTTGTTTACTTCATTAGGACATTATCCATTCATTTTTTTTTAGTCAAATCTACCATGTGGCTGTTGTTTGACTCATTGCCGCTACAAACTTTTATCCACTATTTCTTCCATACTGTTGGTCAGAAGTCCCGAGGAAATTCCTAGCAAACAGCAGATATTATAAATTAAGTTGCAGTAACACTTTCCTTTATTGTGACCAAAGAATTATCTTTCTGATTTGTGGAAAGGTACAAGAGTTATTTAACTTCATAAAAGAATTTGCAAATGGTGACTTACTGCTTGGCACTGCTGCCTCACAGCACCAGGGACTCAGATTCAATTCCACCCTCAGGCAGCTGTCTGCATGGAGTTTGTACATTCTCTCTGTGTCTGTGTGGGTTTCTGCCTGGTGCTCTTGTTTCCTCCCACAGTCTAAAGATATGCAAGTTAGATGAATTGGTCAGGCTAAATTGCCAATAGTGTCCAGGGATGTGCAGGCTGAATGGATGAGCAATGGGAAAAGCAGGGTTACAGGATAGTGTGGTGGATTCGATGGGCCAAATGGCCTACTTCCACACTGTAGAGATTCTATGATCAATGAATCGTTTCAGAATCACTGCAACTCAGACATGTTTAAAAGATAATGACAACAAGCAAATCACTCCAAAAACACTTAAGCAGGATAAGGGCAAAAATAGAGGGACATGCTATTAAAATCTTTCATGTCTTACTGGGACCATTTTCACTCCAAAAACAGTTGTGTTTGGGTTCCATTGGGACATAAGGGGTAAACAGCTGAATTCCAACTCAACCACTTCATTCTCACTGATTACAGCTTCAGCAGAGACTGGAAGGGGAATGAGTAGCAAACTCGCACACAGGAGATAGGGCTGGCACTTGTAGCATTAGGAAGCAGAGTGGAGGGCATGTCCCTGTCTACATTAATGATGCTGAGGTGGAGATGGTCAAAAACATCAAGTTCCTGGGCGTGTTGGTTACTAACAATCTGTCTTGGTCCACCACTGTTTTTACTTCCTCAGGAGACTAAGGAAATTCAGAAAGACTACAAGGAATTTTACCAATTTTTACATATGCACGTAGAAAGCATCCTATTTGGAAGAATCACAGCATGGTTTGGCAACTGCTCTTCCTAAGTCCACAAGAAACTACACAGAGTTGTGAATACAGCCCAGTGAATCACACACACCAGCCTTCCATTCATTGACTCCATCTATATATCTTGATGTCTTGGGAAAGCAACTAACATAATCAAATACCCCTCCCACTCCCATTATTCTCTCGTCTACTCTCTCATAACGGGCAAAAGATATAAAGGTTTGAATACATGTCCTAATAGATTCAAGACAAGTGTCTTTTCTGCTGTATCAGACTTCTGAATGGACCTCTCAAATTTTAAATTCTCTGTTGATCTCACTCACTGTGCATCTTCTCTGCATTCTAACATTATATTCCTTGCCCAGTTCTATTACCCTAATGCAATTTGTATGGTGTGGTCTGCCTGTACTGCAAGCAAAACAAAACTTTTCACTGTACCAAGGTACATGTGACAATAATAAATCAAATCAAATGCATTCAAATCATTCAATAAAGTTGTGTGCCTCATTTATATTCACCATTTCCTTTTAACACTGGACAGCTAATTTTCTCAGATTTCAGGATATCAGTGTGCTAAATCAGTTGAGAGGCAGTTGACTCAGAAATCAACTTGTTTTGCATTTGACTGTTAGATACACTGTCTTTCCCTGGCTGCATCCCAACATAGAGTCATAGTCATAGAGATGTACAGCACAGAAACAGACCCTTCGGTCCAACCCATCCATGCCGACCAGATATCCCAACCCAATCTAGACCACCTGCCTGCACCCGGCCCATATCCCTCCAAACCCTTCCTATTCATATATCCATCCAAATGCCTTTTAAATGTTGCAATTGTACCAGCCTTCACCACTTCCTCTGGTAGCTCATTCCTATACACGTCCCAACCTCTGCATGAAAGAGTTGTCCCTTAGGTCTCTTTTATATTTTTTCCCTCTCACCCTAAAACTATGCCCTCTAGTTCTGGACTCCCCCACCCCACGGAAAAGACTTTGTCTATTTATCCTATCTATGCCCCTCATGATTTTATAATCCTCTATAAGGTCACCCTTCAGCCTCTGATTCTCCAGAGAAAACAGCCCCAGCCTATTCAACCTCTCCCTATAGCTCAAATCTCCAATCCTGGCAACATCCTTCTAAGTCTTTTCTGAACCATTTCAAGTTTCACAATATCTTTCCGATAGGAAGGAGATCAGAGTTGCACGCAATATTCCAATAGTGGCCTAACCAATGTCCTGTACAACCGCAACATGACCTCCCAACTCCTGTACTCAATACACTGACCAATAAAAGAAAGCATACCAAACGCCTTCTTCACTATCCTATCTACCTGAGACTCCACTTTCAAGGAGCTATGAATCTGCACTCCAAGGTCTCTTTATTCAGCAACACTCACTAGCACCTTTCCATGAAGTGTACAAGCCTTGTTAAGATTTGCTTTCCCAAAATATAGCACCTTGCATTTATCTAAATTAAACTCTTCGCCCATTGGCACATCTGATCAAGATCCCATTGTAATCTGAGGTAACCTTTGATTCTGTCCACTCCACTTCCAATTTTGGTGTCATCTGCAAACTTATTAACTATAGCTCTGATACTTACATCAAATCATTTATATAAATGATGAAAAGTAGTGGACCCAGCACCGATCCTTGTGGCACTCCACTGGTCACAGGCCTCCAGTCTGAAAAACAACCTTCCACCATCAACCTCTGTCTTCTACCTTTGAGCCAGTTCTATATCCAAATGGTGAATTCTCCCTGTACTCCATGAGATCTAACCTTGCTAACTAGTCTCCCATGGGGAACCTTGTCGAACACCTTACTGAAGTCCATATAGATTATGTCTACCACGCTACCCTCACCCATCCTCTTTGTCACTTCTTCAAAAAACTCAATCAAGTTTGTGAGACATGATTTTCCACGCTCAAAGCCATGTTGACTATCCCTAATCAGTCCTTGCCTTTCCAAATACATATACATTCTGTCCCTCAGGATTCCTTCCAACAACTTGCCCACCACCAATGTCAGTCTCACTGGTCTATAGTTCCTGGATTGTCCTTACCACCCTTCTTAAACAGTGGCACCACGTTAGCCAATCTCCAGTCTTCCTGCACCTCACCTGTGACTATTCTTGATACAAATTTCTCAGTAAGAGGTCCCTAGCTTCCCACAGAGTTCAAGAGTACACTTGATCAGTTCCTAGAGATGTATCCACTTTTATGCATTTCAAGACATCCAGCACTTCCTCCTCTGTAATATGGGCATTTTTCCAGATGTCACCATCTATTTTCCCACATTCTATATCTTCCTTGTCCTTTTCCACAGTAAATACTGATGTAAAATACTCGTTTAGTATCTCCCCCATCTCCTGTTGCTCCACACAAAGGCTGCCATGGTGATCCCCACCAGTACCCTTCCACTGTTTCTTTTTGTCCCCTTTGAATTCAATGACATTGCCCCGGCCTCCGAATTCCCTCCCTCTTTGATACCTTTGATTACTCCTGACATCCTCCAAAATGAGCCTATCTACCATCTCCTCTCATCAAACTGAGGCCTTTGATTACCTACCCCTCACGCACAACAAGGCTTGCAACTTCCAATCCAGCCAAGAAATCTGATCCGCCCTTGGCTTCATTCATCAATGTCTCCAACATTCCCCAACTTCTCCAGCCATCCCATCCAATCCACAGCTGTCTAGGGAATCAGTCTAATTCTGTGATCTCCCCTTCTCAACTGGAAGCCAATCATGTTGGCCTCTGGATGGATAAATTGTGGATTTCAAACTCAAAAGCATATAGGTTCCATGTTGCCAACTCTTCAGCAACTCCATCCCCCTCCCCACTTCCATCACATTCAGAGAAATGAAAATTATAAATTGAAACCGCAAACAGGTCCGATCAAGAAGGGTTTTCTCTCAGGTGGTCATGAATTGTAAAGGATTGTTGTTGGCATTAATGGAATCATATTATACTGTGTGCTTCAAAGTCTTTAAACTTGTGTTATGTAGGAAAAGGGTTTGAGGGGGGATTATCTTTTTACAATCACAGATACTACTTAGAAAAAAGAAAGGCAGAACTTATATCGAGAAAGCAGCTGCCATTTCCCCTGGAGTGCCCAACATGTTTCAGTGACACTGAAATACTTTTAAAGTATACTACTTTGTTTAACATCAATAAACACATTCATTTTGCCCTTGGAGGCGTCATGAATAAAAAATAAATAAATGATGAGAAACCTGTTTTTAGTGGGACTGGCCAAGACATAAATGTTCATCACAACTCTGCAGAGACAACATCCCAGCTTGAATTGTGAGATGGGATTTTTTTTATACCTTATTGCAAGTAGAGACAAGGCCAAAGTCTTATTTAGTTTCATATTTTCTTTATAATAAAGAGAAGAACAAAGAGCATTCCAAAAAAAATGATGTCCTCAGCAGCTATAATGGAATTTTCCTGTTTATTTCAAATAAAAACAGGACATTTTCTCACATTACATGAACGAAAACCCTTAAGCACTTTCTTTAGTACAAATTTCTACTTAAACTCTGGTAGCACCCTTTATAAGTCTTCGGAACAAAATTGTACTTTAATTGCTGAGTTCTTTTTCTGGCCTCTTTTTCTGTTCAACTCTTATTTCTTTCTATTTGAATATTTCCATTTGGATGCCTTCTTGATTTTGAAGATCCAGTCTAAATTTACTTTCAGTACCTCTTACTATTTTTTGGAGTTCCACCTCATGTAGCCTAATATTGATGGTGATGTATTTGTGATAAGTGAGAAATTTATTTTATAATCCCTTGCCATTTTTTTTTGGGGTGAACTCAATTTTGTGTGAAGTTAGTTTGTCTCTGAGAGACCTTTACCTTTTGGAGCTGATAGTTTCTCCTGCAAAGTCTCCTTTGCTAAATTTCATAGAATCCCTCCATAGGAATATGTAATTTGGCCCATGACGTCTGCACCAACACTCTGATTAGCATCCACACAGACCCAGACTATACCTGTAACCCTGCATTTACCATGGCTGACCCACCTACCCTGAACATCTCTGGATATTTTGGGGTAATTTAGCATGTCCAATACATCCAACCTGCACATCTTCAGACTGTGGGAGGAAACTGGAGCACTCAGAGGAAACCCATGCAAACACAGGTAGAATGTACAAACTCCACACAGACATTCACCTAAGGCTGGAATCAAACCTTGGTCCCTGGCGATCTGAGGCTTCAGTGCTAGACACTCAGCCACCATACCACCCTAAAGCCTCTGCATTTTTCTCAGTGGTTGTATTTTCTTTTCCTTTTCTAGCAGATAGTATTGCCCCAAATTTTCTTACCCAGCTTCTAAATGAACGACCACCCGACAGAATACCCTTATTGATTGGCCCTCTTTGCGGCTTCAATTTATTTCTTTTCATTTGTAATGTTGAGCTTGTTTTTCTTTGTTTCCATGGCTCCCACCGTCTCTCTCTCTCTTTCTCTCTCTCTCTTTCTGTCTCTCTCCATAGGTCATCTTAGTTCAGCTGCAAACCAACTGTCTGTGCCTTCTTAAACTGAAAGTAAAGCTCTTAAAGTAGTCGAAATCTGGAAGACATTGGTGGAGGTAAAAAACAAAAGAGCAAGAAGATACTGGTAGGATAATCTCAAGGCCAACTAACAGCAGTGGGACAGAGAATAGATCAGGAAATAACAAAGGTATGTAACACAGGCAGTACATTAACCATCAGTGATATTATAGAGGAACCTCGATTATCCAGCATTCCATAATCCAAATACTGGATCATTCGGCAAGCTTTGCAAGATCCTGATGCTTGGCTAAACAATGTCATCCGACATTCAATTATCCGGAATTCGATTAACTGAACAAAATACTCCTTGCCCATGTCCTTCAAATAATTAAGGTTCTTCATTTAGATTTGGGATAGTCAGATTGGCAAAGAAAGCTCAGAGGAAATATTCATAGAATTCATTCTGGGCAGTTTCCTTGAACAATATGTTGTAGATCCAGCCAATCTTATTTTGGAACTGGTGATATGTAATGAGGCAAGATTAATAAAGTATAAAGTTAAAAATCACACAACACCAGGTTATAGTCCAACAGGTTTAATTGGAAGCACACTAGCTTTCGGAGCGACGCTCCGAAAGCTAGTGTGCTTCCAATTAAAACTGTTGGACTATAAACTGGTGTTGTGTGATTTTTAACTTTGTACACCCCAGTCCAACACCGGCATCTCCAAATCATTAATAAAGTATGTCAGAGTACAAAATCCCCTCTGAAACAATTACTATAACATGGTAAAATCTAGCATTCAGTTTGAGAGAGAGGAACATGGGTTGGAAACAACTGTGTTAAGCTTAAGTACAGGCAATTACAAATGTAAAAGGACAGAGTTGGCTAGAGAGTATTGGGATAGGAGCTTAGCAGTAACAATGATAGACAGTCAATGGCAAATGTTTAAGAACATTTTTCATGGCTCACAACATAAACATATTCCAGTGAGAAACAAGGATCCTTTGAAGTGGATAAGTTAATTACTGTTAACGAGGAAAGTTAAGGATGGCATATACAAAATAAAACAAAAAAGAACTGCAGATGCTGGAGATCTGGAACAAAAACAAAAATTTCTGGATAAACTCAGCAGGTCTGGCAACATCTGTGTGAGAAAGCAGAGTTAATATTTCAAATTCAGTGACCCTTCTTCAGAACTGGTAGTAGTTAGGAAAAGGTGATCTTTATGCTGTTGACAGGGAGTGAAGGAAAAGGAGAGAGAGGATAGGTGGAGACTGAGCATAGAGAGAGAAAGGAAGTTAGACAGGCAAAGGTATTGTTGATAATGAACCAGGAAAGGAGAAATGCTGTTAAGGGGGACCATGAGTAGGTGAAAATAGGTTGGACATGCTGAAAGCAGCTCTTGGCATGAAAGAGCCTGGTGTGTGGGAGTGGGTAAAGGACATTGAAGGGAGTGTTCAGGTTTAAATTATTGAACTTAATATTGAACTCCTGAATGCTGCAGGATCCCCAAGTGGAAAATGCGATGCTGTTCTTTGAGCTTGCACTAAGGCTCACCAGAACACTGCAGCAGACCCAAGAGAGGGAACATGGTGGTGCATTGAAGTGACAGGTAATAGGGGCAGGGGGAGGGGGGAAGTGGTGAGGGGGGGGGGCATGGAAAATGGTGGTGCATCAAAGTGACAGGTAAATGGAAGCTCAGGGTCATTTTTACAGACAGAACACGGGTGTACCGAAAAGTGGTCAGCTGATCTGCAATATGAAGGGGACCAAATTGTGAGTAACAAATAAATTAGACTAGACTCAGTGAAGTACAGATAAATCACTGCTTTGCCTGGAAGTCGTGTCTGGAGCTTTGGATAGTAAGGAGGAAGGGAGGTAAACAGACAAGTGTTACAGTTTCTGTGATTATAGGAAAGAGATATGGAGAGATATTGGGAGTGGAAAAGGAATGGGCTGAGATATTCCAGAAAGAATGGTCCCTGCAAAATTCTGACCAGGGAGAAGAGGGGAATATGTGTCTTCTGGTGACATCCCATTGGAAGTGGCAGCTTATGATTGTTTAATTTGGATGCTGTTGTGCTTGGCCTGGAGGATCCTATTAGTGTTTTGGGTGGGAAGGTAAGGGTTGAGGGCAAACATGCAAGAAATGGGTCAAACATGGCTAAATGCCCTGTCAACTACTGTACAGGGAATCCTCAGTTGAGAAAAATAGTGAATATTTCTGAAGTCCTTCTGCAGAACATGGAATCATCAGAACCTATGCAGCAGAGACGGTCAAACTGTGATAATGTCACAAAGTCCTGATGGGAAGCTCTTATTTGGGAGTGGAGGATGAGTGAAGGTTAGGAACCGATTGAAAGAAAAAGCGCATACAACGTAGAAATGATAAATGATAAACCAGAGGTTAGGGAACCTTTAAAAGCCAACAGAAGACAAGTAAAAATCAGTAAAGAGTGAGAAAATAAACTGTGATAAATTTGCAACTAATATCGAGAAGGACAGCAAGAGTTTCTTTAGGTAGATAAAAAGGAAAAGAGGCTTGGGAAATAAGAACAGGGAATTGAGAGTATGGTGTTAGAAAAGCACAGCAGGTCAGGCAGCATCCAAAGAGCAGGACAATTGACGTTTCGGGAGTGAGGCTTATGGTCCAGATGGCTGAGACATAATTGGGACGGGTGTGGGACAAGGGGGAAGGTAGCTGAGAATGCAATAGGTAGATGAAGGTGGGGGAAAAGGTGATAGGTCGAAGAGGAGAGTGAAGCGGATAGATGGGAAAGGTGATGTACAGGTCAAGAGGGTGGTGCAGAGTTGGAGGCTTGGGACTGGGATAATGTGAGGGAAGGGGAAATAAGGACACTGTTGAAATCCCAAATAAGAATATGGAGCCAGGAAATAGCAGAGTAGTTGAATAAATACTTTGGTACTGTCTCATCTGTAGAAAAAAAAACTAATAGCTTCCCAAAATAACTAAATATCAAGGGCCAAAAGTCAAGAAATAACAATCATTAGAGAAAAAGTGCGAGGCAAACTAATGAGGCTTGATATTAATAAGTCCCCTGAAACTCACATGATGCATTCTCAAATATTAAAGAAAATGTCTGCAGGGGTAATCATTCCTGATAAAATTACTAGAATACTTTGAGAAGGTAACAGGCTGGACAGATAAAGGAGACAGAGTGGATGCAATGTATTACAATTGTCAGAAGGCATTTGATAAGGTACCACACAATAGATTACTTAGTAAAATAAAAGCCTAGAGTGTTGGAGTTGGAATTTTAATATGAATAGAGGATTGCTGACTAATAGAGTTAGCATAAGGAATGTGTTTTCAGCATTGTAACATGTAACTAGAGGAGAGCTGGGACCACAATTATTTACTTATATGTTAATGACTTGGATGAGGAAAGTGAATGTACTTTAGCCAAGTTTGTGGATGAGGCAAAAATAGGTGGGAAGTGACGAGGATGACACATAATGTCTGCAGCAGGATATGGACAGCTTAAGTGAGCAGGCAAAAACTTGGCAGTTGGAATAGCATTCGGAAATGTGTATTTTAGAAGGAAGAAAAGGAGAACTGAGTATCATTTAAATGTCATATTCTCTCTGGTGTGCATGTATTGTAAAGGATCATTATTAGGATTTTATTTAACCATGTTTCAAAATATTTAAACTGGTATTATATGGAAATATTTTAGCTTCGTCTTTTTTCCTTCATTTCTTTTGTGTAGCAAACTGTTGAAATATTGCAAAAAAAAAACCCTGAGGCATTGTGTGCTTGTGTTTTAGTGAAAGACCATCTCATTAAAACCAAAAAATATCAAAACATTTCAGAATTAAAAACTGAAAGAACT
Organism: Chiloscyllium punctatum; assembly: GCF_047496795.1. NCBI lineage: Eukaryota > Metazoa > Chordata > Chondrichthyes > Orectolobiformes > Hemiscylliidae > Chiloscyllium > Chiloscyllium punctatum. The sequence goes on from NC_092743.1 coordinate 124,008,724, forward strand.
GCAGATTTGGGGTGGCATGGTAGCTCAGTGGTTAGCATTGCAGCCTCACAGCACCAGGATCCCAGGTTTGATTCCAGCCTCAGGTGCCTGTCTGTGTGGAGTTTGCACATTCTCCCTGTGTCTGCGTGGATTTCCTTTGGGTGCTCCGGTTTCCTCCCACAGTCCAAAGATGTGCAGGTCAGGTGAATTGGCCATGCTGAATTGCCCATAATGTTAGGTGCATTAGTCAGAGGGAAATGGGTCTGGGTGGGTTACTCTTCAGAGGGTCGGTGTGGACTGGTTGGGCTGAAGGGCCTGTTTCCACACTGTAGGGAATCTAATCTAATTTTGGGAAACAAAAACAGAAATTGTCAGAAAAGCTCAGCAGGTCTGGCAGCATCTGTGAGCGAAATCAAGGTGAAACATTTCAGGTTCAGTAACCCTTTCTCAGAACCTGGGGAGCTTAGGTTGAAGGTACCCTGAGGAAGAAGTACCTTGAGGAACCAGAGGACACCGCTTAAAAATAAGGGGTAGGCCATTTAGGACAGAGATGAGGAGAAACTTCTCCACCCAGAGAGTGGTGGGTGTGTGGAATGCCCTGCCCCAGAGGGCAGTGGAGGCCCAGTCTCTGGATTCGTTTAAGAAAGAGTTGGATAGAGCTCTCAAGGATAGTGGAATCAAGGGTTATGGAGATAAGGCAGGAACAGGATACTGATTGAGGATGATCATCCATGATCATAATGAATGGTGGTGTAGGCTCGAAGGGCAGAATGGCCTACTCCTGCACCTATTGTCTATTGTCTATTGATAGAATTTACTGTGCAGTTTGAGAGGGAGCAGGTGGAATCATATGTAACAGTATTACAGTTGAATAAAAGCAACTAGAGGGGTATGATGGAGGAGCTGACCAGAACTGACTGCGAGAGGAGCCTGGCAGGAAACACTGTGGAACAGCAATGGCAGGAGTTTCTGGGAGTAATCCGGAAGACACAGAAATCATTCAACCTGATAAAAAGGAAGCATACCAAACGGAGGATGACGCAACCATGGCTGACCAGGGAAATCAGAATCATCATGAAAGCAAAAGAGAAAATATATAACGTGGTGAAGGGCAGTGGGAAGCTAGAGAATTGGGAACACTATGAAGACCAACAGAGGACAACGAAAGAAAAGAAATAAGGAGGGAAAAGATCAAATTTAAGGGTAAGCCAGTCAGTAATAATTGGAAACTGGAAGAGTTTCTTTAGATATATATATAAGACAAAAGAGAGGCAAAAGTGGACATAGGGCTGCTGGAAAAAATATGCTAGAGAACAGCGTGGGACAGTGGCTCAGAAGTTGGCACTGCTGCATCACAGCACCAGGGACCTGGGTTAGATTCCACCTTCAGGCGACTGTCTGTGTGGAGTTGGCACATTCTCCCTGAGTCTGCGTGGGTTTTCTCTGGGTGCTCTGATTTCCTCCCACAGTACAAAGATGTACAGGTTAGGTGAATGGGCCATGTTAAATTGCCCATAGTGTTCAGGGACATGTAGCTGAGGTGCATTAGTCAGTGGTAATTAGAGGATAATAGGGTATGGGAATGGATCTAGGTGGGATGCTCTTTGGAGGGTCAGTGTGGACCTATTGGGCCGAATGGCCTGTTTCCACACTGTAGGGATTCCATAAGTAGTTGTAATGGGGAATAAAGAAATGGCAAAGTAACTGAATAACTAATTTGTGTCAGTCTTCATGGTGGAAGAAATGAGTAATATTCCAAACATTCAAGAGAGTCATGAGGCTGGGATAAGTGCAGTGGCCATCACTAAGGAGAAGATGCTAGAAAAACTGAAAGATCTGAAAGCGGAAAATTACTTGGACCAGATCAGCTACACCCTAGAGTCTGAAGGAGATAGCTGAAGAGATAGTGGAGGCTTTAATAGTGATCTTTTATGAATCACTGGAGTCCACAAAGGGGTCAGGGACTGGAAAATCACTATATAACATTCTTGTTTAAGAAGGGAGTAAGGCAAAAGATGGGTAAGCCGTTAGCCTGACCTCAGTCATTGGTAAGATTTTGGAGTCCATTGCGAATTCAGCATGATTTCATCAAGGGGAAATCATGCCTGACAAATCTGTTAGAATTCTTTGAGGAGATATTGAGCAGGTTAAACCAAAGAGAGCCAAAGGACATTCTCTATCTGGATTCCCATAAGGCCTTTGACAAGATGCTGCACAGGACTTGCAAGTCCTACTTCAGATTTCTCTTCAGGTAAACTTGCAGGTTGAGTCAGTAGTTAGGAAGGCAACTACAATGTTGTCATTCATCTTGAGAGGACTAGAATATAAAAGCAGGGATATACGTCTGAGGTTTAATAAGACTCTGGTCAGACCCCATTTAGAGTATCATGAGCAATTTTGGACCCCATATCATAGGGAGGATGTACTGGCCCTGGAGTGGGTCCAGAGGAGGATCACACGAATGATCCCAGGAATGAATAACTTAACATATGAAGATCATTTGAGGAACTCTGGGACGATATTGGATGGAGTTTGGAAGGATGCGAGGTTGCTGATTGAAACTTATAGAGTACTGAACCGCCTGGTCAGAGTGGACATTGGCCACTTAGAACAGAGGTAAGGAGAAACTTCTTTAGCCAGACACTAGTGAATCTGTGGAATTCATTGCCACAGAAGGCTATTTAGGCCAGGTCATGGAGTATATTTCAAACAGAGATAGATCAGTTCTTGATTTCCAAGGAGATCAAAGGTTACTGGGAGAAAGTGGGAAAATGGAGTTGAGAACCTATTAGCCATGATTGAATGGTGGAGCAGACTCAATTGGCTGAATGGCCTAATTTCTGCTCCTTTATTTGACTGGTCCTACGATCTTGTGGGACACAGACATGACTAATATTGAAAGAAAGTGGATCGATACTAACTTTTACCAGCACATACGGAATATCCCCTTCCCACAAATGCCCACTGCCTGAACACCCCACTCCCGACCTAACACAAAATGCATTGAGAACAAATGTCCTGATGAAATTATAACAATAGTGTCTTTGCGAATGACATGTCACTGTAAATTTCAAGGAGCAAAAGGGGATCTTATCATAATGAAGAATGGTATAGTTAAGAATGTCTCTCAATTGAGTTTTGCAGAACAATAACTTTTGACAAAACGGACAGAAGACAAGTGTACTTCTCAAAAGGGGTGCAATCATGTTTTTGGAAAAGGAATGGTGTGGTTGGTATGCTGAATATGGATACAATCAAAGATCACTTGTTTTCCTTCTTATTATTCAAAAGAAAATATGAATTGTGAAAATTAATAGATGGGATGGATAGTTTTTAAAGTTATAATATTAATTTTTTCAGCAAGACATGTGAGAATGTGAAAAGGAGCCCATACTGGTCAATGTTTTGAAGGAACATGCATAATTCTAAATCTATCTTCATGTTCCTTTAATTCATACTAATATATAGTAAGGGCAGGAAGAATACATTTATTCAGATTTGAAATTATATGTCTGGTCTACTTTTCACAGAAAGCACGGATTAGAAGGGAAATGTGTAGTTAGCAATCACAATTCAGTGTGGACATTCATTTAGAGTGCAAATATCTCAAATTATTTTTCTAAAGGTCTCAAAATATTAAGGAAACTGCCTGTTGACATATGTTAACAGCTTGCCCAGTACATTTTAAACACAGCAAAAGTACAGGTTTAAAATTAAGATCTGGAGGTGAAAATTAAACTTTAAGCTTTATCAACCTCATTGTCAGAAATTTTAGCAAGCTGCTTATTATCTTGACTCCACAGGAGAAAATTATTGGAACTTTATGTATAAAAAAAAGGTTCATCATTGAATCAAGATTACTGTTTTGATTTTATATAGATTCAACAAAAATGATATTGAGATCAAAAATATAAATATTTGTATTATGTTGAGACATTAAATGAATCCACACTTTGTTGCTAATATTTAAGATATGACAAACTTGAATGATGTGCCAAATAATATTGCGCAATCAACACTTTTGTCTTTAAAAATCACATCAATTCAATGTATAAATGTTGAATCAAAAGGAACAATTGCACAGTTTTGATGCAATACAGATTATTGTCCACTTTCTCTCTATCTGCTATTTTAACAGGAATTTGAACTTAGAGTAAGTGGATTATCACTGCCATGAAACAATAAATAGTTGTTCAGTACTTTTATCATCAACAATAATTTTTTAGGTTGTAATGTGATGAAGATTTAAAACTTGGACTTGATTTGCAGTGTTTTTTTGTATCATTCATAATTTGAAAATGGTTTGATAAGTAAATTTAAAGTATTTGACTGAAACACGTTTTCAAATAATGCTACCAAATTTCCATCTTTTTTCAGTTTAATAACCATTATTTCAAGTGAGGACATTCAGCAGAGAACTTAACTTTTGTCAGAATTGTCAATACTGTGAAAATTCACAAACTGAAGCCAAGTTTGTTAATCAAAAACAGTGCTAAAAAGCATCCATTTGGCGAGTATCAAATATACTGTGAATTTTCAATATGCAGCAGACAATCTATGCACAAGGGAAATAATTTGTTTATTTTACCTGTGAATTTCAGGGAGCAAAATTGATTGGCATACATCTTCATTATAGTTTCTAGAAACCATAGAACTAATTATTTAGGACTTAGAAATTGTTCAGTGTTTTGGGCTCTGATGAATTTATTCACATTGCTCAGCAACGTATTTCAGTTTTCCATTTGTCTTTTATGCAAAAGAACTCTTTTAATAAATAAGGGCTGAGTTAAGCAAAAGATTATTAAATGCCTCCTGCTATTTTTAATTTTTTTCTTAAACTATGAAACAATGTGTTACTGTTCTTACCAAAATATTTTACTATTTTAAAATTTGCATCTGTCTTCATGTCAATGTTTGTGATTGGTGCTGAAGTCAAGTAATGTATAAAATTTATAGGCACTTTATTATTAAAATAACATTTCTTAAAGATTCAGTGCCCAGTTTATTTGATGATACAACAGCAAATTGTTTTTGGGAATAAAATTCTCCAAATGTTGCAGAAGGAATCTGTGGCACCTGGCAGCAAAATAATATTCAAGCAGGCTGATCAGCCAATTAGATTGTGGTATTCTCACAGACAGTAAATCAGATGTATAAAGCATGGAATATTATTAATGTTTTAATCATTTTACAGAAAACAGATTAAATAATAGGATACACACAAAGTTATGGTAGAAAAAGTAAATATTAAATTTTGGAGGAACTAAACAAAAAGGTTGAACATTTTTGAATGTGTAATTTCTAATCTGAAGGAACAAAACTCAATATTTCTAAAATTAGTTCCTTAATGCTAAGGAGGTGGTTCAGTGGCAATTTTTGACTCAGTATGTTATTAAAAACTCAGTTTCACTTTATTCATAAAGTCATGACATTTCCAATCGTTTTAAGTAGAACTAATCATTTTTAAAAATTATAATCTCTATCAAACATGAACACTGTATTGATTGAAACTGCAAAGACTGCAACAGGACCCCCTCTGGAGCCAGGGATATCATTCACAGTAACTTCCAGATATTTGCATTTTACAATGCTTGTGCGAATTTTAGATGTCATCAGTCTTACACTATAGTGGCAGTCAGAGCTGTCAGTTTCATTGGCATTATCACTGCAGAGTCTGTTCTGTTTTGTTTCCAACTTGTAGCGCTCTCTGCACGCTGTGATTTTGTAACTTTTCTCAAGGATTGCCTAAGCATAACACCAAATAACTACACATTCTGGAAATGAAACAAAAACAGAACTTGCTGGAAAATCTCAGCAGGTCTGACAGCATCTGTGGAGAGAAAGTAGAGTTAACATTTCGGGTCCAGTGTCCCTTCTTCAGAACTGCACTCCAGTTGGAAACCAGATGGTTACAAGTCCTGATGCAAAAGTCAGACCTGGTGAGTCCAGCTCACTGTTTGGCTCACTGGCCCAAAGGACAGGGATCACCAACACCTCAGGATGTGCATCAATGGGTAGTAAATGTTCACATCTCCTGTCCACATATATTGGTGTCAGACATGTACCAACCTCACTGCATCCTCATGGCACTACTCCAACGCACTTACAGCATTGTTCTGCTCTGCACTTCAATGGTACAATTTGAAGCTCAACTGCACTTTCTTTTATAATGTTGCTGCAAGGCCATAGTGTGCGAAGGGCTAATGACCCAATGCATGGATTGGATCAGAGTGCACCTCAGGCTCTCATTTTCTCTCAGCATTCACACACTTTGCATCTACTTGGACACTCAGCATCTCTATTTACCTTTTTGCACTTTGCCTCTATAGCTAAAGTTTAAAAGCTTACAATCCTTCTATCTTGCCTTGCTGTTTATTTTAAAGCAAGGCAGCCTTGTCATAGCTGTCAGTAGTGATCAGTCAAGGATGCGGACATGTTGTCTAATGGCACTCTGCTACATTAATCTCACACCTGCAACAAATGCCACACAGCAAACAAACTGACCACGTCTCAAAGTTTACAGTCAAGGAAAGAAACAGCCTTCAGTCTGGGTGGGGTCACTGAAGCAGTAATTCAAGGCATCGCCCACTACCTATCCACCCACTTGGATACGGTCTATTGGCTACTTGGGGTGGTCAGGGTAAGGGGAGGCATACTACTGCACGCTGGGTAGTGGGCCACAGGTACTCCTGTGTGTCCAATGCAACTAATCTGGGGAGTCACAGATATCTACTCTGTGAGATACATACAAATGAGTTAGTGATCTGACCAGTCTGTTCAAGTCAGTCAGGATGGTGGGCCACACTCAGTGGTGGGAGTCACCTTAATGAAAGGACAAGGGGCATTATCAGATGCCAGTGCTGTGTTAGCCAAGTTTGTGAAATCCATTCTGGTGATTTGGAGGCAGCATGTTGGCATGCAGGAGGGCAGTAATTGAGAAGAGTTTGGAAACCAACAACTAAGGAGGGAGACAACCATGCATTGAAGAGCATGGGTTCTAGTGGGTGGAAGGGTTACAGATAGCCAAGACCACTCTGGCTTCGAGGGGAATGGGCGGTGGAGTCTACTGGCTCACATAACAAAACTGTAAACTACACTTGATGTGGGGACAAGCACTGCTCTTTCTACAGAGTTCAAAAATGGGGCAGGTAACCTTTCTAGCTTGATTTTCATAGAGCACCACGTTAACAAATGTGAAGCTGTAATAGTCATGTCACAAATGTGCTCTGAAAAGCATTTCAGTTTGGTTCCCCTCTCACTACAGGCACAGTGAAGGGCGATTCCTGGCTGGACCTGGTGTAAGGCTGGGTTTTGAGAACTGTGATAGGTACTGGCAGTAGTGAGTATTTTCACCTTTTGCCGGTGGTGACATGGGATAAGTGGGACATGAGGTAAGTTTCGGAGAATAGTATAAAACAAAATCTTGCTAGGGCTCTCATAGAGAAATCGACCATGAAACTTCCCAAAATTGACAGTCTATTTCTAATAAAATTCAGACCTAGCTCAAACTTCCTCAACTAATTACTGCAATAGCTGATTATCTGTTTAGCTCTTTCATTAGCTTGTGAGGCATTATTTTGGAAAGAAACAGCCTTCAGTCTGGGTGGGGTCACTGAAGCAGTAAATCAACTTTCAGGCTTCAGGTAAATGCCAGACAGGCAGTACCTATTGTCTTTGGATTAGTGGTGCTGGAAGAGCACAGCAGTTCAGGCAGCACCCGAGGAGCAGTAAAATCGACGTTTTGGGCAAAAGCCCTTCCTGATGAAGGGTTTTTGCCCGAAACGTCGATTTTACTGCTCCTCGGGTGCTGCCTGAACTGCTGTGCTCTTCCAGCACCACTAATCCAGAATCTGGTTTCCAGCATCTGCAGTCATTGTTTTTTACCTAGTAGCTGTTGTCTCCCCAGTGGCATATCTATTCAAAAGAGCTGATTGGTTGGCAGCTTTTGGTGGGCAGAATTTCCACCCCTAGAATCCTTGATCATGAGAAAGGTCCACCAATGACCAGTTAAGGCCTGAGTGCACTTAGTGGCATTAATAGAAGCAACATGGCGCATTGGCTAGCTCTCTGACTGACAGCTAACACATCCATTCCTTCTGTTGAGTAACAGCCTGAAGATGAGTAATAGCATTGAGAGCTATTATCACTTTCTTGGTTAATTTCTTCACAAATAAAACAAACTGCACTAAATATGATTTAGCTCAAAGAACTGATTTTTCTGTTCTGAAAATAAAATAGTTTTATTTCAAAGGTGCAAAGAAAATAAAGCAATATTTCACCAATTATTATACAATTCCAGGGTCCCAGGTTCGATTCCAGCCTTGGGCGACTGTCTGTGTGGAGTTTGCACATTCTCCCTGTGTCTGTGTGGGTTTCCCCCGGGTGCTCCGGTTTCCTCCCATAGTCCAAAGATGTAAGATGATAGTCCATAGTCAGGTGAATTGGCCATGCTAAATTGCCCATAATGCAAGGTGCATTAGTCAGAGGGAAATGGGTCTGGGTGGGTTACTCTTCGGAGGGTCAGTGTGGACTGGTTGGGCCGAAGGGCCTGTTTCCACACTGTAGGGATTCTAATCTAATCTAATTCAAATTCAGCTTTCGGAAACTATGCAGAAGGGGTACTGCAGATGCTGGAGATTAGAGTCAAGATTAGAGTGATGCTGGAAAAGCACAGCAGGTCAGGCAGCATCCAAGGAGCAGGAAAATCGACATTTTGGGCAAAAGCAAGGGCTTTTCCCTGAAACGTCGATTTTCCTGCTTTCTGGACACTATACCATTCCAGCTGTGAAAATAAAACTATGAAAATAAAAGCTTTGCACTTATGTTCAAATCAAGTTCTAATATCTTGCAATGTTACTGCTTTCTGTGAAAACCTCAGCAGGTAATAACAATGGTACAGCATGGGTGCTCATAATATAAGATCACAGCAACATGGCTAGAATTCCTCTGTTTGTAATGGATACCAACAGGATGATGAATCAGTCCATTTGAACTCTCCAGTAGAATGACGTCTCTAACATGTTTGCTGAAGTATTTGCGATATGTTACTGCGATATGTCACAGCGCCAGAGACCTGGGTTCAATTCCCACCTCAGGTGACTGACTGTGTGGAGTTTGCATGTTCTCCCCGTGTCTGCGTGGGTTTCCTCCGGGTGCTCCGGTTTCCTCCCACAGTCCAAAGATGTGCAGGTCAGGTGAATTGGCCATGCTAAATTGTCCGTCGTGTTAGGTAAGGGGTAGATGTAGATGTAGGGGTATGGGTGGGTTACGCTTCGGCGGGGTGGTGTGGACTTGTTGGGCCAAAGGGCCTGTTTCCACACTAAGTAATCTAATCAATCAGAGCTCATGTTTGGTTTTGCTTAAAATTAGCTTATGACTAGCATTAGGCCAGGTAAGCTACTAAGCCATCAGAATCAGAGGAATTGAATTCATTCATATTTACCATTTTAATGAACAGAAATGGCCTATGCAAATTACATGACTTATAATAGTTGTAGAAAGTGAAAAATGACAGCATGGAGCAGACAAAGTGAATAATTTTGTGTGAAATTGAACCTACAATACATTAGCTACCTTATTCTTCTCCTTCATCTATGGTTAATAGCACGAGTGTTGCCTTTTCCTTCAAGTGTTTTATCTTCAACAGAATTTGTTTAAGCCGTTACGTATAATAACTGTTTTTTAATGTTGATGGGTCAATAACCTAACACACAATATTGATTTTATCATTTAGAAAGTGAAGTATATTTTTTTTAACTTTGAAATATCATCAAACACAAAGAACTTTCATAAAGAATGTGCCAGCTTTACAAAGTAAATTCCAAACCACTAACAATTGTCCTTTGGCATTACTCAGAAGTGATGAGTGCTTTACCTCTTGGTCTGAGCTGTTGACGGAGAGGCATGGTCGTAAATTTATGGCATTGGCCTGTGGGGATGTTAGAGAAAAAAAATTGGGTTAGGTTGGGCGATAGTTACTGCAGAGATGAGTCATAAGCAAAAAGAAAACTGACACAGCAGAGCAAAAGAAATAGATTGTTTGGTCCCTTGCGTTTGGTCTGACATTCATGTAATAATAGGTGATTTGCAACTGAACTCTAAATACTCAATTCTTAATCATCTCTTAATAACAATATAAATGAGGCATGTTCAGCATTTAGTTGTGGGTCACATTGCCAAGAAGCATACCAGCACTAAATCAAATCTGACAATGAAGAGACTCTGGAGATCATGCCTTTATGGCCTCTTTCTTTACAAGGTTCTGGAATCTCATTGTTTCCTGTTAAGCACTTCTTAAAATTAATTCAAGACAAGTGGGTGCCACTGGCTAGGTCAGTATTTATTTTTTATCTTAATTGCCGTGGAAAAAGTAATGGTGAGCTGGCATCTTGAAGCACTGTAATCTTTATGATGTAAGGATACTCACTGTGCTGCTTGGAAAAGAGTTCCAGGATTTTGACCCAGTGAGAGTGACAGTGACACTGATGGAACTGTGATACAAGTCAGGATAGTGTGCGGCTTGGAGGAGAACATGTAGGTGGTGATGGTCTCATACATCTGATGGCCTTGTCCTTTTAGGTGACCAAGATTGCATATTTCAACAACGCTATTGAAAGACACTTGGTGAACTACTGCTGTGCATCTTGCAATGATACATCCATCAGTTGTAAAGGGAGAGAACATTGAACGTGGCCAATGGTCAATCAAGCACGCTGGTTTTTTTATTGGATGGTGTTAAATATAGACCTGGTAGGATCAAACCAAGTATCAATGAGCAGTTTTTTCCTTTGCAAATATCGTTCAATAGCAATGTCAATGACTGTCTCTGTCACTTTGCTGATGATTGAGAGTATAGTGGGAATTGGTTGGATTGTATTTGTCCTGGCTTTTGTGCACAGGACAGATTTTCCGTTAAAGATACTACACTTTGTTATCACAGATCCATCAGAACACCCACAGAGCCTTCATATACACATATAACACACAGATATTTTCAAAGGCCAATTTCCTCTGTCTGTTACTTTTCACACTTTATGAACAAATTAACACATTCATTTTATATGTATTACTTTTTAGTTGTTAACCTTAATTAATAAACATGTGAATGATTATGTTAAAAGAGCATAGACAGGAAAAGAATGCAAATGTACTCACTCAATTTGCTAAAAAACAACACTTGTTTCACTTGAAACCCTACTCAGGTGTGCAGAATGCTGGAGCAATTCATATAAAGAATTAATGATCTTGAAAGGGTTGTAACACTAAGTTAAGGTAGAATTGAAAATATAAATCACCCGTACAGGACACCAGAGCATCTTTCCATAGTCTGGGAGGATATTGGCCAATTGCTCAATTTCCAAGATAACAAGAGCAGTATTTTATGGCTTAGTTTTTCAATAAAGATATTATCCAGTTACACAATTCTCCCCATGCAACTCCTCCCCCATTCCTTGTATTAGCTTTTTTATAATTTGTATTCATCTCTTAGTTATTTGTTACAGATTTCAGCTGAAATCCCACCCTCTTATCAGCATAACTGTGCTATGCAGTGCTCCTCCCTTACAATTGCATTCAACATTACACACAATTGATCTTCTCTTCTCAGCTCATTGCATTAATTAGCTCTCCAGCAGCATTGGTTTAACATATATTACAGCTGTTCCAGTCCCTAGTTTTACATGTTCATTATCTCATATGTCACAAATAATTTTTCTCTTTCTTCTGGCAGTGAGAACTAGGGGCTTAAGTGCTTCCCAGAATCAAGTAGATGCCACTTCCTCTTCCCAGTTACTTTTACTTGATCTTTAGTTCAATTTACAATCTCACTCTGTGAAAGTAAATTTTAAAATCGCACGACACCAGGTTATAGTCCAACAGGATTAATTGGAAGCACACTAGCTTTCGGAGCGTCATTCCTTCATCAGGTGGTGCCACCTGATGAAGGAGCGTCGCTCCGAAAGCTAGTGTGCTTCCAATTAAACCTGTTGGACTATAACCTGGTGTTGTGTGATTTTTAACTTTGTACACCCCAGTCCAACACCAGTATCTCCAAATCATGTGAAAGTAAATGACACCATAGTTCTAGAGGATCATAGGCTGCTCTCTAATTAGAGAGGGAGAGAAAACTGATTATGACCATAACTTGAGGGTCAGCATGCCTCAGATTAGGAACATGTGGAGAAGTTGGGACCTTCATAGTGACCTCAACTGGTATAGGAATTGAACATACACTGTTGATATCACTGTGTATTGCAAACCAGCCAATCAGTCAATGGAGTCAACTGACCTCAATCCCATTCTGTGCGGTCCTGTTTAATGCATTTTTACTGATCTAACTATATTTTCTCCTTTCTATCTCTGAGCTTTATCTATTCAGCAAGTGAATCAGATTCATTCCACTAACCCCTTCTTTCATGTTATGATCTTTGCAGAGACTGATAACTTTTAAAAGGAAATTTGACCTCCCAGTGACCAGCTTGACCTGAAATTCTAACACTTTTACTATTGTTATAGACTAAGCCAGACCACTCAAAACATTCTTAAGCAGGCAGCTCAGACCATAAATTTGCAATTTGTTTTGGTAAGTGTACAGTGAAAATTATCCCGGGTTAAGCCAGCTATGTTGATGACTAGATTTTAAATCAGACAAAAAATTGTGCACAAAATTACACAATGAAACACAAAGAACAGAATAAAGAAGCTCTACAGAACTCAACCCATCCAACTAGACTTAATTATGCTGTTCCAAAGATACATAACAGTCCCAATAAGCAAACTCCCTTTAAAAATCAGTATAAATGGAACACATGCTTACAGGTTGAAGTTGAAGGGCAGAAAAAGAGAGTTTCCACACAGCTCCCTGTTGAACTTCTAACCAGTTCTAGAATGAACTAAAACTGCTCCGCTCAGCTACAGAGCTGACCACTCCCCTTTCTTTATACAGGGCACTTCTAAAACATGACCGCTTTGGCCTGAAGTGTCATCTATTTACATATAAACAAAAGGCCTCTCAAAATCCTTTTCATCACTGTATCAAACCAGACTGATTGGAGCCTGGCCTGGTTTATTACCCCTCTGAAAAATTCAAGGACAGAGTATCCTTGAGCCAAGGAATAGCTTTTAGAAAAAAAAGGGGCTAGCTTTGTGACACTATAACAAGCATCCTGATAGCATCATTGACTAACATCATTTTGTAAACAACTAATACACCACAGAAACAACATAACCCCATCATCTCCCAATACATTTATATAGTTCTTACACTGTACACACCGTTGTAGCTCTTATATAACTTATTCCAAAAGTATTGCTAGTCTCCAACAGGCTCACTTCTCTCTGTTTGCTGAGTCATACTACCCAGTGTCCATCAAAATTTGTTTTCACCAGCCTCCACAAAATTTACAAATGGACCTTTGATATTAAGGCCCATTCTGCTGACTCTTTCTTCCAGTGTGTTTAAATTTTCACAAGCACTATCTGACCAGAGAATATGTTTCCACCTATAGAGAGCAGCCATTACCCTTGCAATTTGGAGTAATGGCTGCTTTGTTGCCCCCACCTCTCTTTCTCTCTCTCTCTCTCTCTCTTTCCAGGATCCATCTTCTTATTTCCCTTTCTCTCTCTCTGTTCAGGTCCCCAAGAGTCTGTAATTTTAGACACTGCAAATCCAGCTGTTCATTTCTTAGGCTTCCTCATGGCAATCAGATTATATTTTGGCTTGTCATTGGACATAACTCATAGGAGGTCACATGTGTTGCTTTTATCACAACTTAAAACAAGTCAACTTAAGACACAACCATTTGGAAAACCTCACACTTTCAGCACTTATACATTTCAAACTAGTCAGGATGCTTCTTTTTCCCTCTGAATCATTTAAACCCATATTTTCCTGTTTTAGTAGGTGGTCCCCCTTCCTGCTTCCATCCCATCTGCAACACCCCAGTGTTGTCTTACTTCTTCAGATCTGAAATTATTCAGTGACTCCTCCATTTCACTCCACCTCCAGCAATAATTCCAGTTTTCTTCTGTCCTCCCCAAGATGAACATAACCATTAACTTGCAGAGATGTCTAGCGTTGCATTCTTGACTGTGAACTACAGAATGGGGTTGCAAATCCTATTTCAACACATTGAGCACAGAATCAAAACTAACAGTGGGACTGGGGGGGGGGGGGGGGGGTGGTATTACACTGATAAAAGTCTCTCAAATGGAATGTTAAATTGAAACCCCATCTATTTCTTGGGTGAAATATCCAACAGCACTATTCGAACAGTAGGATAATTCTCAATAGTGTCTTGGTGAATAGTTATCCCTGAAAATTAAAACAAATGATTTAACCATTATCACATTGCTGTTTATGGAAACTTATTGTGCACAAAATGGCTAACATGATTCTTACATTACGACAGTGATTATACATTAGGAGCATTCAAATGGCCATACTTTAGAATACTCTAGTAGGTAACTCCCCTTCATGTTTCCATCCCAGCTGCAACATCCTGGTGTTATGTTACTTCTTCAGATCTGAAATTTTCCTGTGACTCCTCCTCCAGGGGTGGCACAGTGGCTCAGTTGCTTCACAGCGCCAGGGACCCGGGTTCAATTCCAGTCTCAGGCGACTGTCTGCGTGGAGTTTGCACATTCACCCTGTGTGTGCGTGGGTTTCCTCTGTGTGCTCTGGACTTGTTGAGCCAAACTGGCCTGATTCCACACTATAGGGAATCTAATCTAATTGTCAAATTGTGATAGGTGCAATATAAATTTAAACTTTTTTGTATTTATTGCTTGATTATTTGCAAGTTTGAATCCATTATCTGTCCCTTTTTTCCAGAATCCACCTATCAAGATCTTTAATAGTTGATGCCACTTTAGTGATTTCAGATTCTCTATGTCATCTTTATTATTGATTATTGATTTCTTTAATCTTCATACTTCATCAAAGTATGGATAGTCTTCCACTCCATGACAATTGTGTCGGCATTTTAACTGGGAGTGAGCTCTGAGCAGGCTGGTCTCCAGCTAAAGAGGAAAACCATTGATTACTCAGTGCAATTCCTCCAACTCAGGTAAACAATCCATGACTGTTTCTAGCCTAAAGCTGTTGTGAGTGATGTGCTGGAAAAGCGCAGCAGGTCATGCAGCACCCGACGAGCAGAAGCATCAACGTTTCAGACAAGAGCCTGAGAAAGGGTTCTTGCCCAAAATGTTGATTCTCCTGCTCCTCAGATGCTGCTTAACCTGCTGTGCTTTTCCAGCACCACACTCTCAACTCTGTTCTCCAGCATCTGATGTCCTCACTTTCTCCCTGTTGTGAGTGATGTCAAGGCCAGCAGAAGGGATAACAAGAATATTTCAGGACCACAGGAGGACCACTCACCAACCAGCACCATTTTAACCTGACTGGGCTATTCTCACTGGGTGAGAGCTTCAAGTCTACAATTTACTTGGCAGAACGTGTTCCTATTACTAGGAGAAAGTGAGGACTGCAGATGCTGGAGATCATAGTTGAAAAGTGTGGTGCTGGAAAAGCACAGCAGGTCAGGCAGCATCTGAAGAGCAGGAGAACTGTTTCGAACATAAGCCGTATTTTAACTAACCTTGTATACAACGTCAGATAGTCAGTTAGCTGGATGGCCTTTTTGACATGCAGAGCAACGCC
This sequence comes from Chiloscyllium punctatum, assembly GCF_047496795.1. Taxonomy (NCBI): domain Eukaryota; kingdom Metazoa; phylum Chordata; class Chondrichthyes; order Orectolobiformes; family Hemiscylliidae; genus Chiloscyllium; species Chiloscyllium punctatum. The sequence goes on from NC_092743.1 coordinate 124,024,361, forward strand.
AACAGTGTGGGTTTAATTCCTACACCAGCTGAGGTTACCGTAAAGGGTGCTCTCTCTCAAACTCTTTCCTGCCCTGAGGCTTGATAAAACACCAACCGCTGTCCCCCTCTAATGAGAGAGCAGGCCTATGGTTAGCTAAGACCTTGATAACTTTACTCGTATGCAATGTCAATGCCCATATATTATGCCATTACCTAAATACTGAAGAAAGCAAACTTAGATTGGTGGACTGCTCTGTTGGATACTTCAATTTTATCTATGGATATAAATAAGAATTTGCTTTAATTCACATTTTCAACTTTCTCTTACATAACTGTTTGGTTCTCCTGGATTTTATCAAACAAGTAAAACACAAACTTCAAAACCAAGGTTTTATGTTCTTCCAGGTCACTTTGCAACACTTCTGTCAAAACCTTGGCTTAAGTGACTTAGATTTTAGGTATTGAAACAAATTGACAGGTTTTCAAATTGATTTTCAATGTTGATAGCCACCTGTCAGAGTGAATCTGAACTATGATTTTAGTCACCTATATGACGGACAATATTCCTTTTATACCAAAACGTAGATACATCATCATATCACTCAACCTAATAGTAAAATATTTGTTTTTCCAAATCAATTTCATTTTTTCTTCAAAATATTCATTTAGAGTTTGATAAAGTCAAAACTGCTTAGTAATGATTGTATATATAGATGAGCAATCATGATCTTTCTGAATTGAGATGATCAAACAAAGAAAGGAAAAATATTTGCATCAAACATCATGAAGTATGCCACAAGTTAAGAACTGTTATTCTCTCACTTTATTTGTTTTCATCAAGGTGGTATATTTCCTGCAGTGCAAATCTTCCCAATGATGTCCTTTGGTAATCCCTCAAGACCAAGGATGACTTAATGATGAAGTGAAGATGCTGTAACTAACAATTCTGATTTAGTTTGTACACGAGACCAGAACCATTGGGATGAACTGAGATTTACCACATCCATCATATTGCATCTGGAATTATATGCTCAGGACACAATTGAAAATTTTATTCAAAATTCTGTCTCTTTCAGATTATCTCAAAAATATATTTGAAAGAAAGAAATGTTAATTCCCCATGCCCTGATTCAATAATCTACCATGTTAATTCAATTTGTTATAATTGGTTGTTAACCCTGTCCATGATTACTTATATGTAACATTGATTTTATTGTTGAATAATTTGCTTATATGAAGTTTACTGAGTCATGGACACAATTGGATAATTATCAGCATCACGTCAAAGTAGAAGGGAAGAAGTTAATATTTAATAGCAATAATGTACCTCATGTCAACTTTTGGTTCAAATAGAATGGATTGAAGTGGTGTTGTTTAGGCAAATAATCTGCTCTGAAAAGAAGTGTTACGACATTCACATTTGTAATAAGTTCATGTATCTACATTTAAGAGCTTTTTAAGAGCTGCAGGATGGGAAATCTGATAACAGGGGAGACGGGAAAAGAGATATATGATCAGAAAAGAACCTCTCTAGCACTGCTTGTGGACCAGGTGAATTGCCCAGCAAGTTAACCTGCTTTCAGACACACAATTTCCCCAAGAACCCATGCTAATTGATCTCTCCACTGTTCTTCTCCAAGCTGTCCCATGATCTATCCAGTAACCATGCTTCAGTTACAAGCACACACCTCCAACCTGAGCTAGGACCTCCCCTTCATCAATCTTCTTCATCTATCCTAAATCTCTTCATACCTTTTCTCTTCCCAGTTGTGGCCTGTTACTGTAGAACGTTTGGCCCACCATCACTGTTTAGAAAGCAATAAGGGGTGGACAATAAATTATGATCTTTCTAATGATGTTCATGTCAAAAACGTATAAAAACATTTGACAACCAGGCAAAGCTATTCAAATAAGATCCTATTTTAATTCTGTAGGACTTCAACATTACCCACATTCCTCATAACAATAAACACCATTCTTCCAACCCAGCACACACTGATGGACTTGTTTCTCATCTTGCCCTCCAACTTGAGGACTATGTCTATTCAAGGTCACAAGTTTCTACAGAGGGTACTTATATAACTAAACAGACCCAGTCTGTGGAGATGGTGGGTTAGGAAATGTTCGGTCTCCTGGCTTCTTTTCTTCTTTTCCTTGTTATTTCTTAATTTAATCTTTTGTATCAAATTAATCTTTTCTTCTTTCTGTGGCTGAAGTGTGGCAGTTTTGATTGGAAAGCCCCTGGTTCTCAGCAATTTTGACAGGCCCCAGGTCCTTGACAGTTGGACAGGAGGCAGTCCCCTGTATGTGAGGTAGCCCAAATCCTTGGCAGCTGGGTAGGTCTCTGTGTTCGGCAGTTTTCGGTTCATTGTTCAAGAGGCCATGAAACTAACAAAAAATGATATTTGTCTTAATTTTGTCTCATCTTTTCAGTATATATGTAACTAAATGGCATTGTTTTTGTGGTGACTTATACACACTTTACTATCTTGTCACAAATACATAAGAATAAATTTCTATCTATTAGTATTGTCCTGCACTCTTTGAACACATAAGACAGGACATTCTATATTATAGTGGGATCCAGAATGCGGAATTTGCTTTCTTTTAATCCCCTTTCTACCATCGCTGTTTTATTATTCAGGCATTTGGACTCAAAGTGTGATGCAACTTGACGGACAAATCATCCCTATTTTGACCGATTTGTAGCAAACTCCTCCCAATCATTAATGCCAAAGCTAATATCCCTCAAGGAAAGCATCAGAGTGCCTTTCCAGTACATGCCCTAGAACACTGGTCATTTGAGCGATGAGAAGACAGGATGTGCGGGGGAGTTGTTTTAAGATGAGTTAAGGTGAGTGAACACAAATATAAAGAAATATGGCAATTTTACAATTATATCTCTATTGTGTTCAAAGTGCTTATCAGGTTATTTGGCCAGCCGTCCCATAATTTTCAAGATATTAATTCTCCACCCGCTTGTTTTGTGGAATTTCCTTTTCTCCATTTCTGCATGGAGAGTATCTCTGAGGAGGTTTTTGCCAGAAGTAACCATATGGGCCCCCAGCAGGTGTAATTCCACAGGATCATGAAAGAAACTCTTAGGTTTTCCATTGCCTATCAACACCTTTGAAAATATGTGTCAGAACAGTTAAAAAAAAACTGGGAAGGAGAAATGTAGCAACAGCTGTTTGTACTCCGGTTATTCTTTGCACTCAGTCCTGCCAAAACTAAAATGTGTTTGCACCAATATCCCAGTGTGAAATCAGCACTCACTACTTATCAAGGTCAATTAGTGGATTAATGACTTGTCATTTTTACAGATTCTTGTATTTTTACAGCAAGAAGGAAATGCTGGTCCCCTGTAAATGCGTTTCCTAACAGAACGCAGAGACTTTATTGGAAATAATAATTCAGAAGAGATACAAGGTTTTGCTATCTTCCATTTCTCATTGTAGCCTGTCACATGTTAGGTCAGACCTGTAGCTAATTATAAAGAAGGCCGCAGGAAAGAAATTAATCTCCCAGACTTTAAGAGTACTTGATTGACTGTGTGTTAAAAAAAAACACGTTGGAACATCCTAAGGACCTGAATGGAAGCCTTTTTTCCTTTCTTACCTGAAATGGGTAATACCTCTCTGTTCTGCCAATTAGAAAGTGTCACCTCACACCCCCCCGCATTGAATTTCACCTTCAATTTCCTTCTACCACCAACAACTCTATGTCATCAGGAACACGAACATGCTTATTCTTCACAGTTCACAATATGTCAAAGTTGTATGCATATGTTGTAATTGTGTCCTGTACTCCAACCTAAGATATTAATATGTATCAAGAAAAGCAATGTATCTCAGTCAGGCCCAGGAAGAGAAATCATAGATGGCAGTGCTACTTCTGGCCTGTGTCCCTGCATGCACTTCAAACACAGTGGCCTCATAGCAAACTCTCTCTCCCTACAATGCAAGAACTGTAGCTATTCCCTGTCCCAAGTATACTGACCCCATTCCTCTGGCATCAAGAGCAACACACACAATGCCTCCTTATCCAAACACAGTGACCTGCCCCTCAGAGCCAAGCACAATTCTCCTCCTCCAACCTCAGACCCTGATATACCCCAATCTCCCGAGTCCTGGTCCTACTGCTAGCATTTTAGGAAAACCCACTTCCCACTACAATCTGGAAAAAAAATAACATCACCATTGTTCTGCTTCACATCTTTCAATCCAAATTTGCGTCCATGCTGCTCTAATCCTTCACCTCTGTTATCTTGGTTTGTCTCTCTCCAAATATGGTGCCAAATCTGCCACGTATTTCCAGCACTTTCCACATTTATTCTACAACATTTTACTGATATTTTAGTCAAAAGAATTCCCTGTTCAGCCACACCTTTAGACAAGCAGGAGGCTGGAAGAATACAGCAAGCTAGGCACCATCAGGAGATGGAGAAATGAATGTTTCAGAACATTTCTTCAGTACTGGGGGTTAGGTGCAAGGGGAGCTGCAGATAAAGGGAGTAGAGGGACAGGGTGGTGAAGTGGGGAGAGGTGAAGACAGGAAGAGGGTTCAACCTGATTGGTCAATGGGAGGAATGAATCCTGTTGGTAGCTGGAAGGAAGAGTCTATCAGAGTAATGGAATGGAGGGGGAGAGACTGGAAAGGGAATAGGTGGATGGGAAGAGAAGTTATTTGAAATTGGAGAACTCAATGTCGAGTCCTCTGGGCCAGAGGCTGCCCACGCAGAATTTGCAGTCTGATTCGTTGTGGTAATGGAGGAGGCCAAGGATGGTCATGTTGAAGAGGGAATGGGAAGGGGAATTAAAATGGCTGGTGACAGGGGGGTCAGGTCAGCCCCTATGGGCCACTCAGCGAAACATGCCCTGAGTTTAAGTTTGGTCTCCCCAATGTAGAGAAGACCACATCGGGAGCACCTGATACAGTAAACTAAGTTGGAGGAGAGGCAGGTGAAGCTTTATCTCACCTGGAAGGACTCTTTGGGGCCCTGAATGGAGGTGAGGGGCGGTGGTGTACAGACAAGTTTTGCATCTTTTCTGGTTGCAGGGGAAGGTAACTGGAGGTTCGGTGGGGCTTGTTGTGGAAAGTAGCACGAACCAAGGCAGAATCTCGGAGTTGTTAGTATGGTGAAGGAGGCCATTCAGCTCATTGTGTCTATAGCATCATGTTAATATCCCCCTGCAGTATTGAGGAACATCTACACTTTTGGAGGTACTATCTTTTAGATGAGACATGAATCAAAGGCCCTCTCAGATGACTGTAGAGGTCACATTGCACTATTTTAAGTAAGAGCAGATGAGCAAGTCTTCAATGATATTTTACTTTCAAACATCTTTTTGATCATTAAAGGGTAGTGATCTGGTCACTATTGCACTATTGTTTGTGGGAATTGTAATGTGTTCCTTAGATGGAGTTTTTCCTAAGTTATGGCTGTGCCTGCACTACAATGATACTTAAATGGCTGTAAAATGATTTGGGATAGCCTGAGATTTTGAAAGCTGTTATAGAAATGCAATTCCAGAGTTCTTGTGGCCAAGTGAGAGTGTCCTATCTCTGATCCAAAAGGATTTGTTCAAATCCCACCTGTTCCAGAGGTGTGTAATACCATCCATCCCTATGACCCTAGTACTGCAGATGTTCCTTGTTTCAAGCATCATGACCCCTTCCTCTGACCTCAAGATCAAGGAACACAACTCCTGCTAAATCAACCACAGTGACTCTCTCCTCAGAGCCAAGCACAGTGGTCCTCCTATCTCCTATAAATGCAACCTTTTTTTGTAATTTACTCAAACTATTAATGTGCAGATTACACAGACAATAGTATTATCCACTATACCAAGTCAGCTTTCAATCTACCCTCAAATGGGTGATACTTTGTAGGATCTTTCACCTGGGAAAAAAACATGAAGTATCCTGAGATTGAGAAGATAAGGATCTAAGTTCTATCTAGTTCTGAAGAAGGGTCACTGGTCCTGAAATATTGACTTCATCTTCTTTCCACAGACACTGCCAGACCTGCTGAGTTTCTCTGATAATTGCCACTTTTGCTTCAGATTTCTACTTTGTTTAGAGATAGGTACCTAACCTATATTATAAGCATAGATATTGCATATTGAATAGGAATCTAATTTAAATAAAATGTTTAAGTCAAAGTTGACACATTGGATTTTGTATGCATAAATAGCCATTAACAACCAAAGTAATGCCACTTAGTTATTTCTAAAGCAATGTCCATGCTTTAGAAATCATTTGTGAAAACAGATTGGTAATATCACAGTAAAAACAATATTAACTAAATAAATAAATAAGACCATGAGGTGAAATTAATTTCACTGCAAGAGCATTTGTTTGAAATAATTAATAATTATGATACATTTTCAAACTGAATTTGAAGTGTGAAAAAGATACTTAAATTTCATTGTTTACTGTAAAATGAAAATACCTGGAGTGAAATAACTCTGACCATACTTTGTTTCATTCATGTGGGTTCAACCCACATTAGGGATCAACCACTTGAGATTTAATAAACAAGAATCTGGTCAGTTGTATATTACTGTACAAATTCTGACACCTACTGACTCAAATTGCTCTTTAAAAATATATTAAAATGTGGTGTGTCAGCTTGTCTTGTGGTAGAATGCTCACCACTGAATCAGATTAGCTGGTTGTTTATCTCATTGTTGTTTATGGTGCCTTGAGTTACACAAAGTAGCCGTCACACTTAGTTACAAAACAACAGTGACTAAACTTCAACAGGTAAGTCATTGCCACTGAAGCGTTTGATAATCCACTTAAGACATTAAATGTGTTATTTAATTACAAGTTCCAAGGAAACAAAGGGTAGCCTATGAAAATCCTTTTGGAGGGAGATAGCTGAAAAATGATTATTTCCTCCAACCCAACAAGCTACAAAATGTAAGGAATTACTTCTGTACCTTTTTTGATTCACCATTGCAACCTTTTTCAGAAACAAGGTTTCTGTTACAGTTTCAGCAAAGCTATTGCTGCTCATCTTATCCTATTTCACAACTTTCTCACCAATATTGAGGTCAGTCGGGGGCTGGGAATTCTCAGCTCATGGTATCCACTTGAGTCAGTGCTTAATTTTAACTCCGAAGACTGGAGCGCCCAGTCAGGAAAATTTCAAATCAGACAAACACAATTCAGCCTCAAACCTTCAAACTTTCATTCATTGGTTTGGAGGGGGAAGCAGGGTATTAGGCATGGAGCATGTGAATTGGTATTGGGCCTGCTAACACTGAAAAGCCATCATAGGCGTGACTTTGTTCCAGTTACAATGATAACAACAAAACGCAAGACAGCCTTATGGCTTCACCCCATACCCCTTACTCTTCCATATGGTCTCATCCACCCATCCATGGCACATCATGCCAATCCCCATAGAACCTCTAAGCAAACTAAGCCTCTCTACCCACCCACAGTGAGTTTTCAAAAAAATGTATTTATTCACAGCATGTGGGTATCATTGGTTGACCAGCATTTATTGCCCATCCCTAATTACCCAGAGGGCGGTTAAGTGTAAATCACATTGCTGTGAGTCTGGAGTCACATGTAGGCCAGACCAGGTATGGATGGCAGATTTCCTTCTCTAAAGGGCATTAGTGAATCAGATAGGCTTTTCTAACAATCAATTCATGATCATCATTAGACTCTTAATTCTAGACTTTCATCGAACTCAAATTCCACCCACTGCCAAAGCGGGATTCAAACCCGGGTCCTCAGAACAATACCTGAGTCTATGAATTAACAGTCCAGTGATAATACCACTAGGCCATCACCTCCCCATATAGCCTCTCTGGCAAATTTACACAAATGAATGTCAAACCACCTTACTCATTTCCATAGCCCTTTACTGACCCTAAGTTATTATAGGACTAACTTATGCCAAGCCATGTCAGCCTACCACCACCCTTTTCCTGTCACTTTTTCCCCTGACATGTTCCATGCCAACTCACACAATTTCCACCACAGCAATTTCAGGAATCACAGTGAGAGTGAATAAGATAAAGTGTCAATTGCATACACCACTGCATTCAAAAAACAAAAATGTATTACACCTACCTTGGCATAAAATGCATCAGGTAGTGGATACAGAGGAGTAACAATTCTTGAAAAGGAGCTGGACTCACCATCTGCCCTCCCAGAAACAGTTCAGTTATAGTCACGGAAGTGCAGAATGTGGGCGGACCAAGTGGGGAGGAAGACATCAGTAGTATTAGATTTAATTGCAGCAGTTAAAAAAGAAAAATCAACTAACTAAAAGGTATCAGCTCTTTGGCACTCCCCCTCACTCACCACAAACAACCAATGGTGCATCCATGTTAACTGAAGTTATCTCCTGTCTCCCAGCAAAACCCATGGATCCCAAGGCCCTCTATGCAACCATATGCCCACATACCCGTGGTACATCATGCCTTCCTTGTCAATTTAGATTTCACTTCAACAACCTTACATGTCTCTTTGTACCATTACATCAACTTAATTCAAACTCATGCTATTTGATGACCCTCCAACTACCATCACCTGCCTTGATTCTCTACGTACCAACTCACTCAATATCCGTCAGGGGGTGACTTCAGGTCGTATTCTGGGTTGAAGCAAAAATATACTGTTCACTGATGGATTCACCATTCTTTAAAAAGAACTTTTATTAATAAAAATACATTCACTACATTTAAATTCTTTCACTACTTGATCTCTTATAAATATGAACATATGCATTCATTGCTCCTCATCAAAGATGTCATATGTACTTGGAATTATCAATTAAACTGTGGACAGACAGGCATTCCACTGAGATGATGTTAGCTTGTGAAATCTGTCATGCACTTCAAATCCTAAAACAGCCTTCCCAGTTTATGTCAATAAGTGGATTGAAAAATCAAGCAGTACATTTTTCTTTGGTTTTCCAACAGCTTATTTTATTTTCCTTGAAAATGCAAAAAATATGTGATTTAAATGCCTTGACAGTTTGACAACTACTTTGACAGCTGAATCGTTCCCTTGACAGCTTACTACTTCCAATGATCTTGGCAGTTGTAATGTATTTATCCAGTTTTTAAGCAAATTCATGCCGAGTTTTAATAATCTGAAAGTGCAATAGACCTCATTTAGCTAACTGGTCACAAAGTGGACTTTAACACTCCCGAAAGTGCCCCTGGACTTTCCCAAATGGTGTCATCTTTCTCCAGCATTACTGCAACACCTTTAGAAGTTTTCTGAAAAGTATAAAGCCCACAAATCATTTTATTGAACATTCTACTAGTCAAAATGAAATCTTTTTGAAGGTGGCTGCACATTAACATAAGCAACTGTCTCTGTGAGCAATGGATGCAAAGTACAATTAATTGCATTCCCCATTGGGGAGAAGAGTTGATGCTGGGTTCAGTGGTGACACTTTTGAAATTGGGGGTCTAACATCATTTTATTGAAGCTACAGACTCATTCCATTCTTACTAATATTCAGGCCGTCATGTCAAAAACAGTGAAACAACTTGCTCATATATTTTTTTAAAAGACATTAGATGTTTGTTTTTAAAAGGAACAGTCTTGGAGGATATGAATAACTCTTATATTTTGCTAGTTCTCAAGAAAGGTCACAGTACACGAAATGTTAACTCTGTCATCTGTACACAGATGCTGCCTGACCTGCTGAGTTTCTCCAACAATTCTGTTTTTGTTTGTTTCAAATTGCTCTTCTCACATTGGTAGGTCCACAGAATGTACCTACTAATGGCTATTCCTAACAATCTTTAAAAAATACCTGACTTCTCCTAAAGGGTTCCTGACCACTCCTGAAGGGAAACCTTTAAAAAAGGCACCCTACCTCTTCAAAACCCCAAACCCTAACTCTCCCAGAATCCAAAAGGTTTGTACATTTAGCTCAAATGTCCAAACCTACACATTATGTCTCGGAAATTCCAGTATTTAAAATTCCATCTGCCTTTTGTGAATGTAGCTGCCTCTGTGATCCACAGATGTACATCATTGTCCCTTTAAGCAACCCCATCCCCCAATCCAGCAAGAATGATGCAGGTTGATTTCAGGATATGACTTTCAGAATCAGGATTTTGGTTTCATCTTGACCATGGCACCAGGTGATGTGACAAATTGCAAGGAATCACTTTGTCACGTTCACTTTTTGCCCACTTGATTGCTAGAAGAATAGTTGAAACATTGTGAACCTTGTTGAGCTACATATATTGAGGAGTGTGGTTGTACATCATTTTAATTCCAAAGTGTACACAATTTATGCTTTCGTTCTAGGTATGGCAACATTTGGTGAAATTGTAGCCTCTGGCAACTTATGGTCAATCCTGATGTCCAAGTGACTCAGACATCTGTCATTTGTAGTGTCCCCTGGAAAGTCTGCTAACATTTCAAGCAAAATTCAAGCATTCAATGATGAACTGAAATAAATGATGCAATTGCTTTTCACATTTTTAACAAAAAAACTCATAACTGTGTGTAAAAAGCACAATGCAACTTATACTAACTTGGATAATTAAACACTTTGCATTGAGAAGCACATTAACTCACAACCACAGATACTTGAAACTAAAATCTTTAACTCTACCTTCCTTTCCTTACTGTGACTTTATTTTTAAAAATTCCCAATAACTGTCAACTTTTAGAAGGTTAGGAGAAAGTGAGGACTGCAGATGTTGGAAATCAGAGTCAAAAAGTGTGGCGCTGGAAAAACACAGCAGATCAGGCAGCATCCAAGCAGCAGGACAATCAACATTTCCTGAAGAAGGGCTTATGCCCAAAACGTTGATTCTCCTGCTCCTCGGATGCTGCCTGACCTGCTGTGCTTTTCCAGCTCCACACTTTTTGACTTCTTAAAAGTTGTCCTCCTCCTCCAAGCTTTGCCACAACTCCCTTGTAATGTCTGGGCTATTTCAGCTCCATTCTTGCACAAAGGTTTTAACAGAAATATCCCTAGTTTATAATGGTTCAATTCCTTTGCTCCATAAGTGCTTTACACCTTGAGCAGATACTATTATTATGTGATCCCAAGCTAAATGTTTGGTTTCTTGAGGGTTACTGTAGATTTTTTCTTTTTGCTCCAAACAAAGCAAATATTCCATTCCCTTACAAACTCTGTCACCAGATTCAACTGCTGATTGCCTTCTTCTGTCAACAAAGTACAACACAGATAAACTAAACCAAAGGAACTTCATTGGCCCCACAGCCCATCTCTATTACAATTTGGCACACTTGAGATGGTCCAAACAAAAATATAAATCAATTATCTTTTAGAATCAAAACATTACCATTGATTCTGTGACCAGAATAACTAATTTATTTCTGTAATGACTATAACTGATCTGTTTATATACACTCTCGGATTAATTTCTTGATCTCGGAGCTGCTTGAATCATTTAAAATCCTGTCCCCAAAATGCAAAGATTGGGCACATTGCTCTGGGTTTATACTACTGTTATAAAAGGTGTGACTATGTTTTTTTTAATGTTGTGAGCACTTTCTCTGGCAGCATTTGCCTTGGTTTAATTGCTTTATCAGTTTTTCACAAAATTCAGTGCTGCTTTCAGTACATCCTGACAATGTAGCTGGCATAATAAGAGGCATTGCAAATCTTATAAGAATACAAATAAAATTTGGATTTTAGAATTTAAAGACACTAATTCACAATTTTTAGACTTCCATTTCAAAAGAACAATGCAGGATGATTATCTGAAACAAAATGTGTAGATTTGTGCTTTGGAATACTGAAGCATTCTGGGTTTGAGAAGCAATTTCTTCTGTGTGGAATTGAGTAAAAATCCCACAGGAGTTCGCCTTGGACCCTATTGTCCTTTAAGATCTTTAATAAATCATTGAGAATGAAATAGTGAGTAATATTGGCTACTTCTAAATTGTGTGGCAAAAACAGACTGAAAAGATCATTATTGCCGCAAAATATTTGAACTAAATTTCTGTTCTGTTTAATTACATAAAAGATTGACAGCAGCAGAGAATAAGATCTTTATGTTCAATATATTTACACTCATTATTAATTCTATACCACTATGTTGCATTTGATGTCAATTGTTCTGCAATTATGGATGTCACGCGGTAGAGCTATAAAGTAAACAACCTCATTGTCTAAGTCAACTGATCTATGATACAGATGGTATTCGACATTACCTTTTATTTTAGCATTGTATCGATAAATGGTTGATACCTAAATACAAATACAATTGTTCTAAAATTAACAAATTCATGTTTGCTGCTAATAAGAATGTTCTTTACCTTGTTCCAAGGGTTTCAGGGACTGAAAAGGAAAGTCAACCGTGGTTACATTAATTAAGCCCTGAAAATGGCCGTGGGAATTGAGTGGAATGAATGGGAATGCAACTTCACACCAAGTGCTAATTATATTGATTTCAGAATGATCTACATAAAAGCAAAATGCTACAGTTGCTGGAAGTCTGAAAGAAAAATAAATTAAAATCCTAGCGGAACTCAGCATTTGTGGAAAGAGAAACAATTATTGTTCACAGTCCAGTATGACTTCTTCAGATCTGAGTGTCAGATCAGACTCAGAAAATTATCTCTGCATCTCTCATCATAAATGCTTCCAAGCCTGTTGAGTTTCTCCAGCATTTTCCTTTATATTTCAGGATGACTTGTGTTGCTCATTAGCTGTGTGCATCAACAGGATGGATGTCATGGCATTCTTAATATGTGCTACTTAAAGCTGTTCTATTGCATTGATTAGGGAGTTGTCTCCTGGATAGATCAGGTACTGAGAGTCATTCTGCAACTGAATCTAGCCTGGGAACAGATAGCTATAGAAGTTAATATTTGGAGTGTTGTCTAATCCTGGTTATGCTGTGAGAAGTTCAGTAATTTCACACAAATGGTCAAGGACAGTGAAAGCATTCACAAATGCCATATTCTATCAGCCATTACATCAGGCTCAGCTCCTGTGCAATTCTCATATCCCCTTGATGAATTGCCAACAAAATGTTTTATCAAGACTCATACCTAACTCAACAACATCTATGCTGAGGAATACAGAGGTAACATTCTGAGACTGATCTGACCCTCAGTTTTTGAAGAGGTTATAGTTAATGTTGACCTCATATGACCACACTGCACTTCCGCAAGCCTCATCTTTAAATCTTATGCCTTGGACATATTACCAGTTAATCTGTTATGATAGCTACATACCTAGACAGACTGGATAATATTGACATGCATGAATGTGTACACTTCTTTTTTGTGGAATAGCTGACACATAACTAGAGACAGCAGCTACCAGCTAGACAGGGAGAGGCTTACCTACGTGTTCCGTATCTCATAGCAGGTTGAATTATGCTACCACTTTGGGAAGGATCATTTCTCAGCTTTTGGACACTAGCAGGACTGAAGCCATTGGTGATGATGACATTTTCAATGACTTCTCCCAACAAGTCACGTCCCTCCCATCCTGAATGTTCTTTTGACTGACAGGCTATAGATAGTGTAAGCATGTACTTCTTCTCCCCTCACCACAACCCATTCCTTATGCCTTTTCATTTGCAGACACCTGAAAATTGCAACTGCTCAAGGCAGTGGTGGAAGTTGCAAGAAGAAAGTAAGGATGAAGACATCACTCAATTTGAACACCACAGATACTTGTCCACTCAACATCTTCACTTGGAAATAAATCATAATTTCTTCAGCGTAGCTGGACCAACACTCTGAAACTAGGAGAAAGTGAGGACTGCAGATGCTGGAGATCAGAGCTGAAAAATGTGTTGCTTGAAAAGCGCAGCAGGTCAGGCTGCATCCAAGGAGCAGGAGAATCGACGTTTCGGGCATAAGCCCATCTTCAGGAATCCTGAAGAAGGGCTTATGCCCGAAACGTCGATTCTCAACACTCTGAAACTCCCTGCCTAACATCATTGTGGTTGTACCTACGCCAAAGTGACTGCAGCGATTTAAGGAGGCTGTTCACCACTAACCTCTTCAGGATAATTAGAGATTGGTAGTAAATGCTGGCCAAGCTACATGCTCACATCCCATGAACGAATAAAGAAAATACTGATGCTGCAGCATTTATAAGACAGCATAATGGCAGAATCCACCCCATGGTGAATCAGTGGGGGAAGTGCACTGCAGCTCATGGAATACATAAGTGCCACCTCACTAAAACATGATATTGCACATAAATTCTGCTCCATATGTCTCTGCTACAGACATTGACGGACAAGGTTACAAAAAAAAACTGATGGACGTATGTAGAAAATTACATTGTGCACTGGCAAGCCTGCCAGAAAACATCTATTCAGTAATAAGAGGCATGTAAGAGTCTAACACTAACTTGGCAGATGGCTTTATGCTGAGGCAAGTATGAAATGGGTGCCAATGTTATCATTTGTACATGTGGAATCATATGTGATACAGAGCCTAGTGGCTATTGTCTTAGCTTATGTTACATTTGAAAGGCAACCACCTGATCTCTGAGTGCTATAGTCAAAGCATGGACTGCTGTCATCATGTCCCTTTTGTTGTAAATTCTGTGTCTTCTGATCCTACTCCACTGATGAAGGAGCTCCGAAAGCTAGTGCTTCCAAATAAACCTGCTGAAGTATAACCTGGTGTTGTGTGATTTTTAACTTTGTCCACCCCAGTCCAACATCGGCACTTCCACATCATATCCCTAGATCTGAGTGTTTAAAGACAGCTTAATGGTATCACAGTAATCCAGACATTCATCCTCCTAGAAATTCTATCTTTGCTGAGATGTTGCCTGAGGAACAAGCATTGGCTTCATGAAGCAGAAACTTTCTGTTCCCTGCTGGAATTACAGCATCAATTTTTACGTACCTACCTGTCTGCAGGTGCCCTGTCAGATTGAATCCGAGGAATCTAAACTCCTAGCTGTCTGAGGATATTACCAAAGGAGATTTGCCATATTCTCTCATTAAAAGGGCACGAGAACAGCTGAAGGCACATGGCCAAATGACCTTAAGGGGTGGACATAGATGATTGGAATGATAGATTCACCACTTTGTTGCATATTTGATAGATCTGTTTTACCTCACCATTTTTAAGTCCACAATAGGTTAATTTACAATACTTTGAAACAATTCAACAATTACAGGGTTTCTACACACAAGTTCGCTGGTCTGGTTCCTCACTGCTTTCTGGAAGCTTCCAGTTGCTCAAGTTGCTAGACTTAATCCGTTAGGCACAGTGGAAATGGATTAGTCAATTCACTAACATAATCAAGTAGTGATTAATCAAATCATTGAGTAATAAAATTGATTTATTTTTGTTTGCAATATGGCATGACTTGCCTGCAATCTTTGCAAACTCAGGGACTCCCCTGTTTCCTTCTTCTTTGATGAGAGAAACCCAGATGCAGAACCATAGGGGAAGCTGCAGAATGTTGATTGTAGAAGCAGATTTGTGAGGAGCTGCCAGAGGCATTAAAATCCTTCGTCATAGGTACCTTCTCCACCACCAAAAATGTGGTCTGTGCCCACGCTGAGGTCATAATTTAAGGGATGTGAACATCCGTGGTTAAGCACTGATTGTTTATTGCGCTTTAGAAGATGTTGATGAGCTGCCTTCTTGAATTATTTCAGTCAAAACCAAAAGCGAAACTGAAAATAAAACTGAAGTGAACTGAACTGCAACTGTGTGTGTAGATTGCCACTGTTAATTGAGGTAGTGCGCTGGAAATCGAGCTCTCTTATTCCCAGCACCTTTACTAAATCAAAAGACTTTCTAAAGTATGGAAAACTTCTCAATGTGCCTGATTTTCAAACCCACACTGAATAGAATCATTATTTATTCAAAATAATTAGACTCCAGCTATGGTAAATGGTTCTAAACAGTCAGCCCACAATAGTATTAATTAAAACACTAATCTCCTCATAAACTCTCCCTTGCTCACATACATACAGGGCAAAATAGGTTATGGATAGAGTGGAAAAATGGCAAAGACATTGCAGCAGCGTTTTCCAAAGTTTTGTGACTAATATAATCTTTTTGAGTTTTCTGATGATCAGTACGTTGCTTCAATTGTCTTTTTCTAAGAAATTCAACTGGTTGGGAAGAGACACAAAGTGACCAATTCATTGCTAATAGATTTCTGACATATCATTCAAAAGCCAAAGCATAAGACAACTGTTGCAGGCAAGATAAGCTGGTGTTCTTCAAGCGTACAGTGAGTTTTGACTCTAGAGAACAGAGAGACTGCTCTTGAAACTGATCATTTCTCTCTCTTTGTAACTTGTTTCCAGCTCCAAGCTGTTCAGTTACTGACAACCAATAATACAGCTATTGACAAGCAAAAAGATCTTTGTCATTGATAACTGGTCACTGGTGCATAGACCAATAATATTTTGGTTCCAACAAAAGCAGCATCTGAACACCCCCTCAGCTCTAAATAAGCTGCAACTCAAATTTCAATTTCTGTTTATCCAAATATTTGTTTAGACGATGTTTGACACCAGTGTCAGGGTTCTGGCTTTCAAAACATACAGTCACCCTTTCAAACACTGTTTTTAATCAGTTCATTCTTATTTCATTCCACAATGTTACAAGAAACACTATATATTTATATATATATAAAATCCTTGGAAGGTACATTCATGGTGTTTTTAGGGAGAAAGATCCAGGCATTTGTGCTGTGTGGGTCATTCACAGTAAAGGAAAGTGGTATTTTTTTTATCAGGATGGTAAGTGTCTTGACAGAGAATTTGCAGATAGTGGTGTTCCCATGCATCTTCTGCCCTTGCCTCTCTAAGCGTTGGAGTTTACGTCTTCTATTAACAGAAATCAATGAAGACCTCTGTCAGTGAATTACAGATGTCTCAAATTCTCAGCACACAAAGTAAAAATAGGAGAATTTGCTCCCTAAATACATTGAGCAGTTATGACTTACTCCTAAAAGTTACTCTCTTCCATTGATTCATCTTTCTTCCAGCAGTGTGCAGGATGCAATTGGCCAAAGGACCTTTTTTCTGTGCTGTAGATTTCTATGACTCAAGGATTGTATGTACTCTATGGTAGTTGCTATTTCTCACAGGTTTGCTTTTTCCTAGAGGAAAATCTACCTATCTCTGGGAACAACTCATTTGCACAGAAGCTTTGACATCAACAAAATGTACTACAATACATGGTACAATCCTCCCTGCATACTTTTGATATTATTAGCAGAATTCAGGATTTATAGAATTGCAGCAATAATTAGAAGAAATGAATCAGTAGATAATCTAGAAGTGGCTGATGATTTCTATTGCAGTGGTATTCAGCTTTTCAAAAACATATTCAGCTGAACAAAATTAGAAGAGGTCAGGGGCAAGGGACTGGAGGTCCAAAATGGCAGCACTGGCATTAAATCAATGTTACAGGCTGGAGATCATGACCTCAGCTCTGTGTGCTTCCAGTGTACATTATGACAGGATTGTTCATGTGTGTCATGGATGTCATTTTAAAATTTTAAAATGTCTGGCTGTGCCTAAACAAATGCGCTACTGAAGAAAATACATTCCCTGATCAATTAATACTTTAAGCAATGAACTGTTCATCTGAAATAATATATTGTAATGCAATTTCACTCTGAGTTATAACCTTCTAAAATAGTAAATTGAAAATAGAAATTAACAAGGCTTACTTGCAACTTTTCTGACTATGTTTAATGCTAACTGTGGACAACCTATATTGATTACACATACAATAATGCAAGTTACACTCTATACTAATGTAACGAACAATAAATGTGATTCATAAAGCTGATAAGATATTCAGGAGAGTATAATGCATCCCACTGTTATAAATGATATAAATTATATCTTGAAACTCACATGGTATCTCCTGCTGGAAATGACAAGTGAATGTCAATTCTCAGCAACACATTTTAATCTCTCTTCCTTTTCTAAATGAAACTAAAGATGAAGCAAGTCCCAGAACACACAGAGCTTGTCAGAACACATGCTGTCACTCACATTCTCAAGCCCTGAGACACACGCACTCCAGGGGAATTAAAGAAGATGAATGTACTGAACGGCCCGCACAGCACGAATGAACCACAGATAGTGGCACAAAAAAGATAATTACTGTTAACCGGAAGGAAGCGAATAAATATTGGAAATTTTTTTAAAAGTTCTTAGGAAGCTAGCACATGGACAAAATGAAACAAATAGCTCTTTCAGAGTTGTTACTGTTATGCTGGGGCAAGTTTCATCACTTTAACATGTAATATTCACTGATCCTGCAATCACTCAATGCATAATTGGACAAAAGAATCTAGATTGTCTGACATCTACAAGGACATCAGAATAGAGGACTTTATGGCCAAGACCCCTCTTGGTGATGCTCAGTCTGAAGTCATTGAATCCAAGGTTCCAGAGGAAAGCAAGTTGTCTGTTGGCCTTCAAATGATTGTAGCTAGATTGCAAACAAACATTAAACTGATTTCCAGTTTGAGACCATTGAGTCTCTATTTCTCCGAAACAATGGCCATGTGGAAACAATAGGCAGTGTATTGGAATGGTCTCACGAATGGGCAGAGATTGAGGGAAGCTGTTCCTCCAGAGCCAACTGACATCCATCACTATTGATGTAGGCTGAATACATGTTTCAAGATCAGTATTTTATCCTACATCATATATGCAAGCCTTTGGGGCAGCACCTCAAGAAAAATAAAGCTGGTATTACCTTTATATGTTGTGATTCTGTTCGCCGAGCTGGGAATTTGTGTTGCAGACGTTTCGTCCCCTGTCTAGGTGACATCCTCAGTGCTTGGGAGCCTCCTGTGAAGTGCTTCTGTGTTGTTTCCTCCGGCATTTATAGTGGTTTGTCTCTGCCGCTTCCGGTTGTCAGTTCCAGCTGTCCGCTGCAGTGGCCGGTATATTGGTATATTGGGTCTAGGTCGATGTGTTTGTTGATCGAATCTGTGGATGAATGCCATGCCTCTAGGAATTCCTGACTGTTCTCTGTTTGGCTTGTCCTATAGTAGTAGTGTTGTCCCAGTCGAATTCATGTTGCTTGTCATCTGCGTGTGTGGCTACTAAGGATAGCTGGTCGTATCGTTTCGTGGCCAGTTGGTGTTCATGTACACGGATCGTTAGCGTCTTCCTGTTTGTCCTATGTACTGTTTTGTGCAGTCCTTGCATGGGATTCTGTACACTACGTTGGTTTTGCTCATGCTGGGTATTGGGTTCTTTGTCCTGGTGAGTTGATGTCTGAGAGTGGCTGTTGGTTTGTGTGCTGTTATGAGTCCTAGTGGTCGTAGTAGTTTGGCTGTCAGTTCAGGAATGTTCTTGATGTATGGTAACGTGGCTAGTCCTTTAGGTTGTGGCATGTCCTCATTCTGTTGCCTTTCCCTTAGGCATCTGTTGATGAAATTGCGGGGGTATTCGTTTTTGGCGAATACATTGTAGAGCTGAAAAATGTGTTGCTGGAAAAGCACAGCAGGTCAGGCAGCATCCAAGGAGCAGGAGAATCAATGTTTCGGGCATAAGCCCTTCTTCAGGAATACATTGTAGAGGTGTTCTTCTTCCTCTTTTTGCAGTTCTGGTGTGCTGCAATGTGTTGTGGCCCTTTTGAACAGTGTCTTAATGCAACTTCTTTTGTGTGTGTTGGAGTGGTTGCTTTCATAGTTCAGGACTTGGTCAGTATGTGAGGCTTTCCTGTAAACCTTTGTGGTGAATTCTCCGTTCGGTGTTCTCTGTACCATCACGTCTAGGAATGGGAGTTGGTTGTCCTTTTCTTCCTCTCTAGTGAATCGGATTCCTGTGAGTGTGGCGTTGATGACCCAGTGTGTGTTTTCTATTTCTGTGTTTTTAATGATTACAAGGCAACAGAATGAGGACATGCCACAACCCAAAGGACTAGCCATGTAACCATACATCAAGAACATTCCTGAACTGACAGCCAAACTACTACAACCACTAGGACTCATAACAGCACACAAACCGTGGGTGGCACGGTGGCACAGTGGTTAGCACTGCTGTCTCACAGCGCCAGAGACCTGGGTTCAATTCCCGCCTCAGGCGACTGACTGTGTGGAGTTTGCACATTCTCCCCGTGTCTGCGTGGGTTTCCTCCGGGTGCTCCGGTTTCCTCCCACAGTCCAAAGATATGCAGGTCAGGTGAATTGGCCATGCTAAATTGCCCGTAGTGTTAGGTAGGGGTAGATGTAGATGTAGGGGTATGGGTGCGTTACGCTTCGGCGGGGCGGTGTGGACTTGTTGGGCCGAAGGGCCTGTTTCCACACTGTAAGTAATCTAATCTAATCTAATCTAATCTAAAACCAACAGCCAATCTCAGACATCAACTCACCAGGACAAAGGACCCAATACCCAGCATGAGCAAAACCAACATAGTGTACAAAATCCCATGCAAGGACTGCACAAAACAGTACATAGGACAAACAGGAAGACAGCTAACGATCCACATCCATGAACACCAACTAGCCACGAAACGACACGACCAGCTATCCTTAGTAGCCACACACGCAGATGACAAGCAACATGAGTTCGACTGGGACAACACTACTATTATAGGACAAGCCAAACAGAAAACAGCCAGGGAATTCCTAGAGGCATGGCACTCATCCACAGATTCGATCAACAAACACATCGACCTGGACCCAATATACCGACCACTGCAGCTGTCAGCTGGAACTGACAACCGGAAGCGGCAGAGACAAACCACTATAAATGCCGGAGGAAACAATACAGAGCGCTTCACAAGATGCTCCCAAGCACTGAGGATGTCACCTAGACAGAGGACAAAACATCTGCAACACAAATTCCCAGCTCAGCAAACAGAACCACAACAACGAGCACCTAAGCTACAAAACTTCTCACAAACTTTGATTACCTATATATATTCTTAACACACTGGTAACAATTGAAACCATATTGATAAGAAACAAAAGGTGCATAAGCATTATTTGAAAGTAATATGCCTTCCCTACACCCAGGCAAATAAATCCCACCTGTCAAGAACTGTTGACCAATCTGATAAACTTCCTTCCAAAATTGCAACCATAATGTGATCTCTGCTCAGGTCATCTTTCAGGGGTCTGTATTCATATCCACCTGCTAATCACTACAGTTTATTAATGAAGGAATCGATGGCCTTTCCCAGTATTTGTGTGAATTTGTTCAATTTCACTATATTATAATATTTAATTGAAATCTGAAATGAGTATCAAATGCCCTAACAACTTCTGCATAGCTGGCAATTTTGTCATATAAATCTAGCCGCTGCTAAAATATAATCTGTAATGTTTCTGACTACATGAAGAAGTGCACTGACCTTGCTTGGTTTACCATCAACCTACTGAAGTAGTACTTAAGACTCAGAACTAGCGGTGTCTGCATATAAACCACACTGGTGGAAAATTGGACAATACTAATTGGGAGTACTAGGCACATACATGTTGGGCAGCATTTATTCGAGCATTGGGCTCACTAACTAGTTGGAAATCTGGTGAATGGGGTGACTCATTGAATGAAGTGACCATCATACACATTCAGCACAACAGTATGCAGCATTAGTTTTTCTACACAATCAATGACTCAGGAAAAGTCCATCCAACCTGTCCAATGTTGTCAACTCTGTTGACTGGTAAGATTCTTGTGAGTGTAGATGAGCAGAGAGATCTCAGTGTCCATGTACATAGATCCCTGAAAGTTGCCAACCAAGGTTGTTAAGAAGGCATGTGATGTGTTAGCTTTTACAGTCATAGAGTCATGGAGATGTACAGCACAGAACAAGACCCTTTAGTCCAATCCAACAATGCCAACCAGATATCCCAACCTAATCCAGTCCCACCTGCCAGCACCTGGCCCGTATTCCTCCAAACCCTTCCTATTCATATAACAATCCAGATGTCTTTTAAATGTTGTAACTGTACTAGCCTCCATCACTTCCTCTGGCAGCTCATTCCATACACATACCACCCTCTGTGTGAAAAGGTTGCCCCATAGGTCTCTTTTATATCTTTCCCCTCTCACCCTAAACCTATGCCCTCTAGTGCCGGACTCCCCCACTCCAGGGAAAAAACTTGCCTATTTACCCCTCATAATTTTGTAAACCTCTATAAGGTCACCCCTCAGCCTCCGATGCTCCAGGGAAAACTGCCCCAGCCTGTTCAGCCTCTCCCAATAGCTCAAACCCTCCAACCCTGGCAAAATGCTTGTAAGTCTTTTCTGAGCCCTTTCATGTTTCACAACATCTTTCCGATAGGAAGGAGACTAGAATTTCATGCAATATTCCAACAATGGGCTAACCAATGTCCTTTATACCCACTACATGACCTCCTAACTCCTGTATTCAATATTCTGACTAACAAAAGAAAACATACCAAACGCCTTCTTCACTATCCTATCTACTTACAAATCCGCTTTCAAGGAGCTTTGAACCTGCACTCCAACATCTCCATGTTCAGCAACATTCCTTAGGACCTTACCATTAAGTGTATAAGTCCTGCTAAGATTTGCTTTCCCAAAATACAACACCTCACATTTATCTGAGTTAAACTCCATCTGCCACTTCTGAATCCATTGGCCCATCTGACCAAGTTCCCATTGTAATCTGAGGTAATCTTCTTTGCTGTCCACTACACCTCCAATTTTGGTGTCATCTGCAAACTTACTAACTATACATCTTATGCTCACATCCAAATCATTTATATAAATGATGAAAAGTAGTGGACCCAGTACCGATCCTTGTGGCACTCCACTTGTCACAGACCAGTCTGAAAAACAACCCTCCACCACCATTACCCTCTGTCTTCTACGTTTGAGCCAGTTCTGTGTCCAAATGGCTAGTTTTCCCTGTATTCTGTGAGATCTAACCTTGCTCACCAGTCTCCCATAGGGAATCTTGTCAAATGCCTTACTGAAGTCTATAAAGATTCCATCTACTGCTCTGCCCTCATCAATCCTCTTTGTTACTTCTTCAAAAATCTCAATCAAGTTTGTGAGAAATGAATTCCCACACACAAAACCATGTTGATTTTCCCTAATCAGTTGATGCCTTTCCAAATACATGTACATCCTGTCTGTAAGAATTCCATCCAACAACTTGCCCACCACCAATGTCAGGCTTACTGGTCTATAGTTCGCTGGCTTGTTCTTACCACTTTTCTTAAACAGTGGCACCACGTTAGTCAACCTTCAGTCTTCCGGCACTGTACCTGTGACTATTGATGATACAAATATTTTAGTAAGAGGCCCAGCAATTACTTTCCTGGCTTCCCACAGAGTTCTAGGGTACACCTGATCAGGTCCTGGGGATATATCCACTTTTATGTGTTTCAAGATGTCCAGCACCTGTAATATGGACATTTTTCAAGATGTCACCACCTATTTCCCTACGTTCTATATCTTCCATGTCCTTTTCCACAGAAAACACTGATGCAAAATACTCGTTTAATACCTCCCCCCATTTTCTGCGGCTCCACACAAAGGCCGCCTTGCTGATCTTTAAGGGGCCCTATTCTCGCCCTAGTTATCCTTTTGTCCTTAATGTATTTGTAAAATCCCATTGGATTCTCCTTAACTCTGTTTGCCAAAGCTATCTCATGCCTCCTTTTTACTCTCCTGATTTCCCTCTTAAGTATACTCTTACTGTCTTTATACTCTTCTAAGGATTCACTTGATCTATCCTGTCTATACCTGACATATGCATCCTTCTTTTAGATGGTTTGTATTTCAGAGCCATGAGGTCATGTTGCAGCTGTACAAAACTCTGGTGCAGCCGTACTTGGAGTATTGTTTACAGTTCTGGTCACCACATTATAGAAAGGATGTGAAAGCTTTGGAAAGGGTTCAGAGGAGATTTATTAGGAGGTATGGAGGGAAGGTCTTGTGAGGAAAGACTGAGGAACTTGAGGCTCTTTTCGTTAGAGAGAAGGAGGTTGAGAGGTAACTTAATTGAGACATATTAGATAATCAGAGGGTTAGATAGGGTGGACAGTGAGAGTTCTTTCCTCAGATAGTAATGGTTAGCACGGAGGGACACAGCTTTAAATTGAGGGGTGATAGATGTAGGACATATGCCATAGGTTGTTTCTTTACTCAGAGAGTAGTTGGGGTGTGGAACACCCTGCCTGCAACAGTAGACTTGTCAAATGTAAGGGTTTTTAATGGTCATTGGATAAAGATATGGATGAAAATTGAATACTTGTAGGTTAGATGGGTTTTAGATTGGTTCACAGATCAGTGCAACATCGAGGGCCGAAGGGCCAGTACTGCGCTGTAATGTTTTCTGTTCTATGAATAGCAATGCAAATTTGAAAGTAAAAGGTTAGGAAAATATTTAAATATACCTTACAATTATATCCTTCCTACTTACCCAACATTGAGAAGCATTTCATATTGGAGTGACATACTGCGTGGCAAAATGATAAGATGTCCTTTAAGATGGTCCCAATTTGAAATTAATATTTAACATTTAATCCTAATTTTTGAGAATGGTTCTTCTGTAAACTGTCAGAAAAAACATGTGAAATTAGGACTACAGCTAAAATTGACAGCTGATCAGCATGTCATTCTGATTTCCCACTGCTTTTTTTACTATTAGCTCTAAACTGTTAGTTGGAGATCAGTGAAAATCACTTTCACCACTTGTGCACTAAGCAAACAGTGATTCATGGTACAAAGGAATACCCCCTCTCCAGAATAATCAAATTCAACTCAATAATTGCTTGGGTACACAGATATATGTTCACTCAGTGAAAGGTCTCCCTCTCAGTTTAAAGCTACAAACAATCTCAAAAGAAATGTAACAAGTTATCCCATTGAAATAAACAATTTACTGAAGATTGCTTATTGGTGAAGGACTGAACAGCAGAGTCATTTCTTGGCATGGTCAAACTATCAGAAAAGAATAGAAACCTTTGTTGTTAATAGTGATGTGTGCCATTAAATTGACAGCACCTTTATCTCTACATATCATGAGCTAACCATGGAATTGTCTGAACAATTGTTTCTCTGCAGTTAACCTTAAATGAAATTGTCAGGCTTTCAGAATTGTTCCTCAGTAACCTCTCTAATGGGGTAAGCAGTCTGCCTTGACCAATCATGTTGTAATTCCTCTAAGTACTAAGACAATGTAGTACCCACATAATTAATGACTGCTGTCACTTTAACAGCCGTAAACAGAACAGCTGAGGTCAGAATCATTCCAAATCTGATGCCAGCAATTCTCAAAGCTTTGAGATACCCATCTGAGTGGTTCTCAATTTTGAATCTATTCTTGCTTGATAGTTCAAGGTAGGTCATTCAAGACATTGCAACATTTTCACCACTTTTACTGACATGCCCTTTATTCTATCTCCATAGCTATTGCTTCTTGCAATAAAGGAAGACATGCATTTGTATAGTTTTTTTTTTCTTTACTGCCAGATGTCTTAAAACACCTTACAAGAAATAAAACACTTCTCCAAATGTAGTCTGTTGGAACGTAGGACAGGAGGAAGATAATATTAATGCAGCAAACTTTCAATAAACAATCTTCTGATAATGATCAGATAATCTGATTTATTTTATGATGCTGATTGAGGGAGTTTACAAAGTCAATTGCATGGAAGGTCAAATTGCCAAGATGGATGACTGTTGATTCTCCAAGATGGTGTTGTACAAAGTGTTAGTAAATGGAACAGTAGTGTCCTATACAAACGTGTCAAAGACTCCTGAAGAAATCAAATGGAAAATGGAACTTAACCCTGAAAAGTACAAGATAGCACATTTTGAGCAGACGAATAAAGCGAGAGAGTATATTTGAATAGAAAGACTCTAGGGAGTACAAAGGATCAGAAGGGCCTTGAGATGCATGTCCATATATCTGAAGGAAACAGGACAAGTAGAGCAGATGCCTTTATTCATCAAGGCATTGAATACAAAAGCAGGGAGGTTATGTTGGAGATACAGAGATGTTAGTTGGGCCACAGCTGACGTAATGTGTGCATTTCTGTTGAACTGAGAAAGAATGCAATTGCACTAACAGTGAAAATGCACCAGGATATTGCCTGGGCTACAGTATTTTTGCAATAAAGAGAGACTAGACTGGCTATGTTTGTTTTCCTTAGAGCAGAGAAGGCTAAGGAGTTCCATTTTGAAGTATACAAAATGATGCAGGGCATAGATGGGGTAAATAAGAAGAAATATTTCTCTTTAGTAGAGGAATCAATCACCAGGGGTTATGTACTTAAGGTGAAGGGTAGGAAGTTCAGTGGGGATGAAAGGAAGAATCTCTTCCCCCAAAAGGTGTTGGAATTCACACTCTGAAAGGGTGATCGAGGTAGGAACCATCACAACATTTAAGAAGTATTTAAATGAACACATGAAGAACCATAGCATTCAAAGTTCAGGCCAAGTGGTAGAAAATTGGACTTAATGCTTGTAAACCTAAGTACACATTCTTTGACCCTCATGACTAAACCCAGACCCTAACCCAAACAATGATATATCTCTAACATTTACCCTATTAAATGCTGCCACTACATGCTGAATTCAGAAGGACACAATGTGAATGTATTTCTTTCTCGTGTTGCCAATATCCATGATATACCAACATCCCCTCTCTAACTTCTGTAATATTATCCACCTCTAACCTTATTTCTCCATAGTTGCTGTGAAAACAACAAACCATATCTTCATGTTGTGATCTTGGATCTTCCCAATATCACTTTGTTGACCTTGCATCCTTCACTTTCCACAGGTAACAGGTGACAGTGCATTTCCGGGAAATGTTGTCACACTTGGGGGATGTGGTGTCTGGTGTCAGTGTCTCAAACAGGTTCGTATCAGGTCTGGCAATGTGGGTTGTAAGTTGTCAGGTCCTGTGGGAGAAGGGTGTTGGGTCCCACTGGAGAATTTCAGGAGCAGCATCACAGAGGCGAGGGTAAGACCAGTGGTGGAGAGACAGGATCACAGGATAAAGTGTGACCATCAAATCCTATGATTGTCAGAGTGTATCTTTGGCAGCAGGGTGGGGGAGAAGCATGTTGGGTACCGGGCAGAGGGAGTTTCATGTCCTGGGCAGAGATAGGGTGTGTCAAACCTGATGGCAAATTACTTCTTTGTTATGTGCTGTTTTTCCAATGTTTTTCTTTCCCAGCCTAAGTTTATTATAATATTTTTGTCTCTACATGAACAGTACAGTGCTAGATTTTCTGTTTTTAGTTAAGAACTCCCATATGCTGAATCTTCCTGTGGAACTTTTGTTTCGTGGTAGCCACTTGACATAGGACAGAGCTTTTAGTTAAAAGTTAAAGAGCAGTGACAAGCCTGCTGTATGGTACTATATCTGTTATAGGCTGGGGTGAACATGAGACTCTGCATCCTCTGTAAGGAATCAATGGCAGAGCTAGCTGGGAAAGGCAGAGGAAATCTCCTGGATGGATACTTTATCTGAGATGGAGACAGGGAATGATCTGGTCAGCACATCATTGATATGTGGAGGAAGAATAGATAAAGGTCTCTGGCACTGAGAGTACTTTCAGAGATCAGCTACCTGATCCACCCCATGCAGAAGACAGCATCCTGCACTCAACCATAAATGAAAGGGTCAACTTCCCAAGACAGATTTGGAAACATCAAGCAAGGGTGCTATAGGCCTGTGGTTGGGTGGAACACAAGATGGAGGAGTACTTCCATGTTCTCACTCCTGTGGTGGTTCAGGCATTCGAGTGCCTGGCTGTCTCTATGGAAACAGTAGTCACCACCTTGTAGACCCAAGTCAAGCAGTACACCCAGTGGCCACTTGATATGTACTCTAACCTGGACTCCATTGCTTTAACTATGGGTGCTCAGCGTCAATGACACAGCGGGCTGAGGAACCTTGACCTCACTTCCAAGAAACTAGGATGATGCCAGTAGGCACCTACAGTGACGGGAAGAGATAGGCATTCTGGCAGCTTCGTCTTCAGATAGTCCAGAGATGCTCCACCCCTATACCTACCCCTTCCCTATCACCCAGATACCTACAGCAGTTCAATTCAAGGAAGGTATGCATCTTCCTGGACAGGGGACTCTCAACAGGCTGCACCCTTTAAGTTGAAAGGGGTCAGGGGATGACTTTCCAAGTTTTCCAAGTTTTGAGGACGTTCAACACAGAAGGCTTCCTCCACCAAGTTGTGAATGTTAACTTGCAGCTCAATGCAGTGGGAGGGACAGAAACACAAATGTCACAAATTGGCGCCAGTGGTGTCAAATTGATTCATATATCTACCACTTTTGAGAGTGTCTACTCACTTGCACTTTTATAATGTCTATAATTGTTTACAAGTGTGACTTAGACTCCAGCATTGGAAAGATGTCAAGCCTCTTCACCCATTAAAAGGTCACAAGTGCCAGACAATGCTTAAGGGGGAAATATGTGTGGTGAAAGTTTTGGAGTCTTAAAGAAGATGTGTAACACTAAAGTTAGTGAGATGCCAATGGCCAACTCAACAAGTACATTTTTACATATTGTGTAACACTCTTCAGTGAACAGAAGCTCAAATCACACACCAGTGCGGTTTGAGTACCGATAGACATTATGAAGAGAAATGGCAAGGGGCAATCAGACATTCATGTCCCTGGCTGTCTGTCTCCTGAGAAAAGGTAGCTACTACCTTGGAGACCCAGTCTAGCAGAACACGTGGTAACCACCTGCACTCTATTGCTTTAACCTTGGGTTCACAGCATCAATAGCAAGGATAGAAGGGGCTAAGGGATCTTGACCTCACTCTCAAGAAAACAAGTTGATGCCAATAGGTACCGACAGTGAGGGGGAGAAACAGACAAGTATCCTGGCAGCTTCCAATTGGTCAGTTTTGAAAGAAAGGGGTGGGAGAAGTGTCTAGTATGAACGGGCAGAATTAACCAAAAGGCAGTAATAGATCTAAAGATTCTCCTTGGGTTATGGGAATGAAAAAACCTGAGTCAAAGTGTGTTGTGGTCGCCTGGTTTCCTCTGTGATGGAGAGGTTGCAGATATACTAGAGTTCTCAGTGAATGGTTGTTGTTCCAAGTTGCTTTCGATGAGTTAATTTCTGACTTGAGAGAAATTGAGAGAGCATCTGAAGGAAGAGTTTTAGTATCCTTGCTGTTATGTTACTTTCTGTCTTCTCGATTACTCAAAGACTGCTATTGATATGCATAGAATAAAGAACAGTACAGCACAGAAACAGGCCCTTCAGCCCACTGAGACTGTACCGACATATGATTCCTATCTAAACTAAAAACCTTTTGCCTCTACGTGGTCTGTATCCCTCTCTTCCCTCCCTATTCATATATTGTTCAAGATGCCTCTTAAACATTGCTATCGTATCTGCTTCTACCACCTCCTCTGGCAGTGCATTCCAGGCACTCACCACCCACTTTGGAGAAAACTTACCTTTCATATTTCCTTCAACCTAAGTACCCTAATAATTGACATTTCTCTCCTGGAAAAAGGCTCCGTGATCCATTTCATACATATCTCTTAAAATTTTGTAAACTTCTATCAAATCACCCCTCATCCTTCAATAATCAAATGAAAACAAATTAAGTTTGTCCAATCTCTCCTCTTAGCTAACACCCTCCAAACAGGCAACACCTGTAAACTGTTTCTGTACCCGCTCCAAAGCCTCCACATCTGGTCGTGTAGTAACCAGAACTGTACACAATATTCCAAACATGGTTCAATTAAAGTTTAATCAGCTGCAACCTGAATTGCCATTTTTTATATTCTATGTCCTGACCAATGAAGGACAGCACACCATATGCCTGCTTGTGTTATGCCTGCTTGTTATCAACTTATGTTGCCATTTTCAGGGAAATGTGGGCCTGTATGCTTTGATCCCTCTGTATGTTGAGGCTACTAAGGGTTCTGCCATTTATTGTATGCTTCCTTACTGCAATAGATCTTCCAAAATGCATCACCTAGTATTATCTGGATTAAGCTGCATCTGCCATTTCTTCACCCAAGTCTCCAGGCTCTCTCTATATCATGTTGTATCCTCTGTTATCCTCCTCACTACCCACACCTCCCCTAGTCTTTGTGTCATCTGCACACTTACTAATCAGGGCACCTACATTCTCCTCCTAATCATACCCCCTTTGGGTAACCATTGGTCACAGTTTTCCAGTCAGAAAAACACCATTCCACCATTACTCTCTGTCTCCTAAGTTCTGTATCCAACTTATCAGCTCACCGCAGATCTCATGTGACTTCACCTTTTGTATCAGCCTGCATGAGGGACCTTGTCAAAGGGCTTGCTAAAGTTCATATAGACAACATCAACCCCTCTGCCCTCATCAATCATTTTCTTTAAAAAACTCAAGCAAGTTTGTGAGACATGACTTTCCCTGCACAAGGCCATGCTGCCTAGCACTAATCAGTCCATATTTTTCAAAATGTAAATAAATCCTGTCTCTGAGAAACTTTTCCATTAATTTCCCTACCACTGATATAAGGCTCATTGGCCTGTAATTTCCCAGGTTATCCCTGTTGCTCTTCTTAAACAAAGAACAACATTCGCTAGTCTCCAGTCCTCTGTGATCTTTCCTGCGACTAAACAGGATACAAAGGTTTCAAGCAAGGCCCCAGCAATTTCCTTACCTGTGTCCCTCAGGATTCTGGGATAGCTTCCATCAGATCCTGGAAGCTTGTCTACCTTAATGCTTTTCAAAACATCCAACACCTTTATTGACATTCCCTTGGATATCAACATACCCCTCATGAGATTGACCATCCACCCTGTCCTCCTTTGTCAATACTGATACAAAGGAATGCAGAAGAACTCATCCACTTCCTTCAGCTCTATACATAAATTCTCTCTTGTCCTTGAGTAGACTGTCCTTTCCATAACTACTGTCTTTCTCCTAATACGTGTATAAAACGCCTTAACATTTTTCTTAATCTTGTTTGCCAAAGACATTTTAAGGCACCTTTTAGCATCCTAATTCCTTGTTTGAGTTCTTTCCTGCTATCTTTGTATTCTTCAAGGGCTCTGTCTGACTTCAGTTTCCTAAACCTGACATTGGCTTCCTTTCTGTTTCTGACTAAGCTCTCAATTTCTCTTAGATAAAAACAATGACTGCAGATGCTGGAAACCAGATTCTGGATTAGTGGTGCGTCTCAATTTCTCTTGTCAAGATTCTCGAATCTTGCCATTCTTATCCTTCATTTTCAGAGCAATATACTAGTTCAAAACTCTAATCAACTAGTCTTTGAAAGATTCCCACATGCTAAATCTGGACTTATCCCCAAAAAACCACCACCAAGATGGAACTGTAGAGTGGTGACTTTCATTCCATTGACGGTGGGATAAAATGGACTCATGTCTAGCCTTCAGGCCCACAATCTATGATAGAGCATTTACCCAGAAGGACTGAAAATTTGAATACTTTTTCTTGATTTCTTTAGTTTTCTGCCTTTGTATACCATGTTTTTGATGATTTTTCTGTGTTTTAATATGACATTATGTAACACTTTTCACTGCATTTTGTAACAAAATACACAATACAACAAATAAATAAATCATTACAATTCTACTTCGACAATCAGGTATGTTACCAGATAATTCCCTTTTTCTAGCCCTCCTAAGTACTTTGTACTTGAAAACTGTTTCAGTTCACAAAGGCTTATCTTGCAAACACAACATTGGCAGTACAGTATCTTGTTTCTTGCTTGAAACATTCCAGATGCTGAATGTTTACCTGCACATTCTTTCTCACGTATGAAACGTTCAATTGTTTTTGTGCTACACTTTGTGCTCCTGCTAGCCTTTCTAGAAACATGGGCTTGTAATCAAACACAAAGGAACGACAGATGAATTGTCTACATTCAGTCAATTTGGAACAAAGGAAACCAATCAGACACATTGTGTTTGAGAAGCTGCTAATGACCCCACAGTTATGTGTGACAAAACATAATGCTTTGGATGAAGGAACATCAAATTCACCTCATTAGCTGTGTGTTTAAACTTGAATTCCCAGCCACATGGTAGAATTTGTTAGATTTATGTGCCCTCAGAGTACAGATCAGACCAAGGAGACTGAAGTCTGATTTGGGTCCGTAACGTGGGTTCAGGATGGGGTTGATGGGAAGTTGGTAGTCACCCCCTTATTTTACATATCTTCCTAGTCCCATGTGAAATATTCCAGTGTAGTACAGATGGGGTTGAGAGTTGGTGCAGGGAGTATAAAATTCAATCCATTATTTCGGTTTACAATTGGTTAACAGTTAATGTGCTAAATCTCTGTTGAAATTTTAGAGTAGCTATATTATATTCCATGTTTCATTAATGTCACGGTTGCAAATTATACCTCATGTCAATTGAATAGTAAAACAAAGTGCTGAATATTTTGAATAACTTTCCTGTTCTTAAACTTTTGAACAAATTTTTAAAAATTCATCAAGTGTATTAACTCTTCAACATATTCCATGTATTAAAAAAACTGTGTGGAAAGACAAAACAAAATGTGTTTGGAAAATATTTAAAACACTACTATGAATAATAATTTAATTGAAATTTTAAATCCAAATGCTGAGATCAATAATTCATCAATAACATTTGTGGGTCAAATCTAGCACAAATTCATTTGTAGTCAATCAAGGATGAAATCTAAAAGTCAGTTAATCTTTATAGATCAAACAAAAGTTCACACAGCAATCTTGTGCAAAAGCAATATCAAAGTCAAATAACCTCATTGTCTCTGAGTTTAAACTCCTTCTAGCATCGTCAATTACCACAATAAATCCCTGGAGGACAAAGATTCCATTCAACAATCTGCCACTAATACCTTTCTTGAAGCTTTCCTTCTTGGTTCTTTCCCTACATTTTGACTTCTTCCATGTCCTTCAGCTTACTTTTCGTTCGTGATGCTTTCACATGTGACAACGTCGTGGTGAATATAAGCAAAGAATTCTGATTGTTCTTCGATTTCCTCCATTCCTATTTTTAAAACAATCAGCATCTCCCCTGTTTAGGCGATCACCCCTCAATGATCTGAGCATTAGCACTCTCAGCACTATGTGAGAAAATCATGGATTTAATGCTCATTCTGTGGGATTGAGCACATCATCTGAACTGCCACTTCTGCAAAGTACTCAGGAATTAAACTATTGTTCAGGTGGCTTCTTTTGGAAGCAGTGTCAAATTGAGGCCTACTAATTCTCTCTCAAGAAGATGTAAAAAATCCCATGATAATTCTTAAAGAAAAATCAGAGTATTCTCTCAGTCTTGACTAATATCAACTCTTCAACTAACGCATGAATAAATTTGATGACATCTACTATCAGTGGAAAGTGCAGCTTAAAATTTCATGATTTTTTATGATAATAATATGGAGTTTAATAGAATCACAAAAACATAACAAATTGCGATAAGTGACAAGACTGCTCATTAGTTCATGTACCTCCCCACACTGGGTTAGATTAAGTTTATAACAATTATGCAATAAGCTTTTACTTAGCTGGTTAATATTCTGCAGCAACAAATATGAACAAGTATTTTTTTTATGAAGAAACTTCTTCTTATTGAAGCGATTTCAGACTTATCCAAATCCAACAAATTGTTTTGAAAACTCTGCTCTCATTTTGAGAGTCATCTCAGCTATCAGCTGAGAGCTTCTGAAAGTGCATAAGAGGGAAGAGAGCGGACAAATTGAAAATAGGCTTCACAGAAAATGAGGGTAGGAAATAATAATGAGAAACCAAGAAATTGCAGAGGAGTTGCAGCAGTCTTCAGGGTAGAATACACTAATAGCATTTCAAAAATACTAAATAATTAAGGAGTAAAGGCAGAGATGAGATAAAAACAATAATTATAACCAGAGGAAAAACATTAGGGAAAGCAAAGGAGTTAAAGGTCAATGAATCCCTTGGTCCTGATGTTTTGCATCTGGCAATTTTAAAGGAAGTAGCCATAGAGACACTGGAACATTGATAGTAATGTTCTAAGAATCTTTATGTTCTGGAAAAGTGTCAAATGATTGTAAAACTGCCAACACAACTGCCTTATCCTAAAAGGGACAGAAATATAAAACAGTGAGCTAAAGTCCAGTTAGTCCACCATGTCTTCTTGGGAAAACATTAGAGTTAATTTTCAGAATGCAACAGCTTCATAAAGGCAAACTAAGATGAAATAAATGTATAATTTTAGTTTTATGAAACTTGAGCGAGTTTATTTTTGTGATTAGTGAATGGCGATTTTGTTATGCTATGGCAGGGATCCATATCCCTCAACAGAAAGAAATAATAAAGAAATAGTAATAATAAATAATTTATTTTTAAAAATTATGGTCAAGATTTTCCTCTCAAAGTAACACTGAGACTGATAACACAAAAATTTTAGATTAGATTCCCTATAAAATGGAAACAGGCCCTTTGGCCCAACAAGATCACACTGACCCGCTGGAAAGGAGCCCACAGACCCATTCCCCTACATTTAACCCTGACTATGGTCAATTTAGTACAGCCAATTCACCTGACCTACACATCTTTGGATTGTGAGAGGAAACCCATGTGGGCACAGGGAGAACATGCAAACTCCACACACAGAGGTGGGAATTGAACCTGGGCCCCTGGCACTATGAGGTAGCATTGCTAACCATTGAGCCATTGTGCCCCCCAAACTTCAGGTGATGATCAAGTCCTCAAAATCCTTAAATTTCCTTTCTGACTTTCATTTCTCTCCCTTAGTTCAATCATTCTTTTTCCTTTCTATTTCTGTGTCTGATTTGACATTGAATTCAAATACCTTAATTTATATTTCTGTCTCATTCTTGAACTGTTAATTGCATTATTCTCAAAAGCACAGAAGATGTAATTACTGAAACACACAAGGCAGATATCATTAGCCTGTTATAACAGAATTTTGACCCATTATGCTATGTGTCTTTTTCATCCCCTCCATATTCTGTGATATTAATTTCAATGGCAGATCTATAAAAGCGTTCCAAAAGTAGATAACCAAATTAGGATTACAATTGACACCCATAAACCATTCATTTCCATTTCATTGAAATACTAATAGCTTCTTGCTGCAGAAGACATGGTCAGATTGGTCTCTGGTCTTTTTATGAATATAAATACTTAATATTGTGCCCAATGATTTGAGTGGATCTCACTTATTTGTGAACATCCTATACAGACTAATTGTCAAAACGAACGCATTAATGTCATGAAGTACAGAAGATATATATATATATATATATATAATCACATTATATCATATTTGACTCTGCAACTCTTTATGGGATTAGTATAATTTGGTGTTTATTGTTCCTGGTAAACATGGTAGAGTGACGGGCCCATTTCGATTCTGAATGACACTATGACTTCATGACGTCATAATTACTAGAACGTGCTATTGGGCATCATGTTGAACTCAATCTACACCTCTCTGAGGTTGAAGCCATTGTGTCCTCTGCTAAACTATTACATTTTTTGATCTAAGCTAAATTCTTAATCGCTGACCTTGTTCGTAATGATTATACATCAGCTCACTCGAGCCTCCACAGTGACTGTTGTGCTGATAGTGTCCTAGTTGTTAATTACAGCAATATATAACCTTGTAATTAACAACATCTCAAAACTCCTTAACCACTGGACTATTATTTTATGACACAATTAAAGCCGCTTACCAAAATGTAGCCACTGTCAAGATAATGTTGTGGATGAAAATGTTACTGTTAATTATTTTCCTAATTAATCCTAACTTGCCTCAGTAATGCTGTAGGATTTTAGAGCCGTTGATTTCAGGTGGAATCTTAGCTATGGCAATTAAAATTCTATAACGTTAAATATTTATGCATTCTCTTTAGTCTATAAATGTCATTTTTATTAGTGGATTCTGCAATGTTCATTTGCAAGTGAATAGTTGCAAATTATTTTTAATATTTTTAATTTGCTTCCCAATAGACTTGTGAGCAAAACATAGACTTACTTGCATGCAATTTTTATATGTTTTGATTTACTCTGAAAATATCCACAGTATGAGTGTCAAGCTAAAATGGAAATTATTATTATTGGTCACTATAAGTAACCTAAATACAAAACTCCTTCAAGCAAGTGAAATAGATCCATTTCTGTTATTTGTGAATACTTTAAGACCTTCTTTTCATGAAAATGAATTCCTGAGCGCTATTGCTAGCGCTTGCTTTCAATTAAAATTACAATAGGCAGGCTGTTGATAAAGCTCTCTTATTTGAGTTGATTAGATTTGTAAAATAGTTGGCACGTACAGACAGTACTCTATCAGTGAAGGTTACATCCAGCTTGTCAGTCTAAAGACTCAGATGTCCTTTAGAGACATTGTTGAATATGTGCTGTATTTGGCTGATTGCAGACAGGCATTGATTATTCCCAGCAGCAGGTACTCAGAATGATTAATGATATAGCACTGTCAGCATTAGTATAAATTGCGATTGGCAGCTGTAAATTACAGTTGTAATTTTCTGAATCTAAAATTATTTTTAAAATCTATATTTTTGATAAGGTAGAGTAATTAAATCTCAAGCCCGAGTTTGGCAGTGGTGGTTTTGGTTTGCTGTATATAAAACTTTTTTAATTACTACACCCTATTTAGCCAGTAAAAACTGACAGCAAATTATAATAATTTTATTTAATCTACTTGGAACTGTTAATTTCAAGTCATCAGTGTTTTTCTTTATATCGGTGGGTGCTGGTTTGGTGGCAATATAAGACTGATACTCCAATTTTAACAGTGTTGCTGAGCAGGGCAGCAGCTTTCTCAATAAATTAAATCAAGTCAGTAATGGATTGGGATGAGAAAGGTATATGGAAGGTAGTTTTTTTCATTTTTCTTTGTTGGACAAGGAGGAACAAGCACAATTCTCCAGACAAGGATTTTAAGATTTTTTGATTCCACACAGCTTTACCCTCACAGTAACTTTTTAGAACTCCTTACCTGGAAAATGTAGACCACCTGATTTTACACAAGCTGACAGTCACTTCCTGTCCTGTCTCCATCAATTCTACACAGGAAATAAATCAGCATTATGCTATTGAAGGCCGAGTGTTGAAAGAGCCAGGTCTTATTTCTGAATCAGCAATTCAGTTTGATACAAACTGACCCAGTTCCATCCAGAGATTTTTAAAAGAACTTTTAGGATGTGTCCAATTAACTTAAAGCTCCACATATGCTCGGTAAAGTGTTCTTGAGAACCTTATATGGCATACATTTCATAAAAGAGCCTTGGATAGTGTTGCAGAACAGAGGCCTAGGGATTCAGGTACATGTATCCTTGTAGTTTGCATCATATGTACAGGTAGATAGGGTGGTTAAGAAGGTACTTAAGTAGACCTGCCTTCATTGGTCAGATCTTTGAGAAAAGTAGTTGGGATGGGATGTTGAGGTTATACAGGAAGTTGGTGAGGCCTCTTCTGGAATACTGTGTACAGTTCTGGTTGCCCTATTATCGAAAGGATATTACTAAGCTGGCTTCAGAAGAGATTTACCAGGATGTTGCCAGGAATGGAGGCTTTGAGTTATGGGGAGAGGCTGGGACATTTTTCACTGGAGCCTTAGGAGGTTGATGAGTGACCATATAGAGGTTTATAAAATCATGAGGGGTATAGAATATGAGAATGGCAAATGTCTTTTCAATGGGGTGGGTGATTTCAAGACTCCAGGGCATATTTTTAAGCTGAGTGGAGAAAGATTACAAAGTTATATAATGGGGAATTTTTTTACACAGAGAGTGGATTGTGTGTGTGGAATGAACTTCCAGACGAAGTGGTGGATGCAGGTATAGTTATAATATATGAAAGACAGTTTGATAAATACACAAATAAGAAATGTTGGGAGAGATATGGGCTAATTACAGGGATGAGGGACTAGCTTAGTTTGGGAACATGGTCAGCATGGACTGAAAGGTCTGTTTCCATGCTGTATTACTCTGTGAGTCCATAACTTTATCACTCTAAGTGGAAGTGCTGGAAGTCTTAAAAAATATATGGGTGGATAAATGTCCAGGATCTGATCAAATGTATCCCTGGAGATTGTGGAAAGTTAGGAAGAAATTGTAAGGCTTTGAGCAGAGATATTTGTATCATCTACAGCTACAGGTGAATTGCCAAATGACTGGAGGGTGGGTAATGTTGGGTATTTAGTTAAGAAAGGTTGTATGGAAATCCTGAGAACAATAGACCTTTGAGTTTGACATCTATGATGGATTAGGTGTTCGACAGGATTTAAACAAACAAGATTTTTAAGCATTTGGAGAGTCAAGGAATGATTAGAAATAGTCAGCCTGGCTTTGTGCTTAGAAAATCGAATCTCACAAACTTGATTGAGTTTCTTGAGGAAGTAACCAAAAAAGATTGATGAGGGCAGAGTGGTTGACGTTGTTTACTTGGACTTTAGTAAAGCCTTTGACTAAACTAATTAATAAAGTTAGATCATATGGGATTTAGGGAGAGCTTGCCAATTGGAGACACGATTGGCTTGACAATAAGAAACAGAGGGTGGTAGTGGAGAGTTGTTTTTTGGACTGGAGACATATAGCCAGAGTTGTCAGCAGGGATCAGTTCTGGTCCACTTTTATTTGTTGTTCACATAACTTATCTGGAGAGAATTTAGGAGGCATGGTTAGTTAATTTCCAAATGAAACCAAAATTGGTGCTATTGTTGACAGTGTAGAAGGTTATCTAAGATTACCTAGTGATCTTGATTAATTGGCCAATGGGCTGAGGGAGTTTAATTTGGTTTGATGGAGTTTACTTTGGATAAATGTGAGATATTGCATTTTGGTAAAACAAAATAAGGACAGGACTTATACAGTTAATCATAGAATCCCTACAGTGTGGAAGAAGGCCATTTCCTCCATCTTGTCCACACCACCCTCTCCAAAGAGCATCCCCTCCAGACCCACCCCTGCTACTCTATTCCTGCAACCCTGCATTTCCCATGGCTAATCCATCGAGCCAGCATATCTTTGGACTGTGAAAGGAAACCAGAGCACCCAGAGGAAAATCATGCAGACACAGGGATAATGTGCAAACTCCATGCAATATTCCAAGGCTGGAATTCAACCCAGGTCCTTCACTCTGTTAGGCAGCAGTGCTAACTGCTGAGCCACCACTGTTAATGGTAGGGCCCTGGGTCATGTTGTAAAATGTAAAAACCTAGAGTTTCAGGTACATTGTTCTTTGAAAGTTGCATCACAGTTAGACAAGGTAGAAGGCATTTAGCACGCTTGCCTTCATTGCTCAGATCATTGAATATAGGAGTAGGGACCTCATGTTTAGTTTGTACAGGATGCTGGTGAGGCCACTTTTGGGGTACTGTGTATAATTCTGGTCATCCTCCTATAGGAAGGATATTATTAAATTGGAGAGGGTTCAGAAAAAAAATTACCAGGATGTTACTAGGACTGGTAGGTTAAAGTTATAAGGATAGGCTGGGATATTTTTCACTGGAGCATAGGATGTTGAGGGGTGATCTAATAGAGGTTTATAAAATCATGACATCCATAGAAAAGCTTTTGGAGGGATATGGGCCAAATCCAGACAAGTGGGACGCTTTAGATTGGGAAAGTTGGTTGGCATGGAGTAGTTGGACTGAAGGATCTGTTTCCATGTTCGAGGACTCTGTGACTCTATAGCATTCAATCTTGTACATAAGAAAAAAAAACATGCTGATTTGTTTTATCGATTGAGTCTGGTTCAGCATTTGACCACTCAATCTAGACTGGTAATGCAATGCAGTGAAAAAGAATATTGCATTGTTACAAATATCAGATTTCATATTATATCATAAACCTAGGCCCCATATGCTTGGTTAGATTACCTTCAGCAAGTTCAATTTGCTCAGTACAATATCAATAGCTATATCACATTTTACTTCCTAATGAAGTGCAAAAACAACATTCAATAGTCAAAAAATATCACCAAACCAGTTTTCTTCACTTTTCTGTGTGAAAATTACCTGTCATCTGTGTATATAACGAACGTGACCATTTTGTAAATCAAGTTAAATTGCTGTGAAGAAGTTTTTACATTAAGTATTGAAATGGGCTTCAATACTTATCACTAAACAATGAAACCTGCACAGTGGTGGATAGATATTTCCACTGCATACACCAGTTTGAGAACTGCCCCAGGTCTCATTCACAGCTGAGGAATACGAATGTCTCACATAGAATCATAGATTTCCTACAGTGTGGAGACAGGCCCTATGGCCCAACAAGTACATACTGACCCTGTGAAGAATAACCCACCCAGATCCATTCCCCTAGCTTATTACTCTACATTTATCTCAGACTAATGCATAAACCTACACATCCCTGAACACTATATGCAATTTAGCATGGCCAATTCACCTTACCTGCACATCTTTGGATTGTGGGAGAAAGCCCATTCAGACACAGGGAGAATGTGCAAACTCTAAACAGTCACCTGAGGCTGGAATCGAACCCAGGTCCCCAGCGCTGTGAGGCAGCAGTGCTAATCACTGAGCCACCGTGCTACCCCTCACAACAGCCTTTGCTGGTCCATGCTACCTGACTTTGCATTGCCTGGTTAACCAGTAGGCATGGAGATGGGTTAAATAATGGAGGAATTCATTTTGAGGATGATGATGCAGACTTTTCGCAAGTTAGCTTTGTAGCACCTTGAGTAACAGGCTTGCTCTCCCTCTCCTTATTAAATGGTTACCTGCATAATTACGTTTTAAGGTTTTAGGAGCACCTCAATCACTCTCCTTCTGCTTTTTAGATAATATCCCTCATAAGACTAGCACAATGCAACAATGTCTTTTTTCTCAGGGGGTTACAAAATAATGTACACCTTTCCAAATACAGTGTGCAGTTCATACATGGGACTTTCTCTCACAGAATTGTGATTGAGTATAGGAGTTGGGAAGTCATGTTATGGCTGTACAGGACATTGGTTAAGCCACTTTTGGAATACTGCATTCAATTCTGGTTTCCCTGCAATGGAAGGCTGTTGTAAAACTTGAAAAGGTTCAGAAAAGTTTTAAAGGAATGTTGCCAGGGTTGGAGAGGCTGAATGGGCTGAGCTATGTCCCTTGGAGCTTTGGAGGCTGAATGGTCGCCTTATCGAAGTTTATAAAGTCATGAGGGCCATAGATAGGGTGAATGGCCAAGGTCTTTTTCCCACAGTAGTAGAGTCCAAAACTAGAGGGCACAGGTTTAAGGTGAGAGGGAGAAGATTTAAAAGGGACCTAAAGGACAATGTTTTCACATGGGGGTGATCTGTATATAGAATGAGCTGCTAGAGGAAGTGGTGGAGGCTGGTACAATTACAACATTTAAATGGCACCTTGATGGGTATATAAATAGGAAGGGTTTGGAGGGATATAGACCAAGTGCTCGCAAACAGGACTAGATTAATTTCGGACATCTAGTTGTCATGGATGAGTTGGACTGAAGGGTCTGTTTCCGTGTTGTACATCTCTGTGACTCTATAATAACCTTTGACTTCACAAAAAATTTTCTCTGCAGAGTAAATTAGATTTACATTTGCACACAATAAATTTTTTTGAATAAATTCTTGATCATCTTTATGAAAACAATGTAAACATTTTGAAACAGGATCTTGATTTGCCATTTTAAAGAGTCTCCATAGGATCTGTCTGCGAGAGTTAAGGAAGATCAACACTGCAAGTCGATGCTGTCCCAACAATCAAAAAATCTGACTGTTGCAGGAGGAATAGTAGATGCAGAAATTAATGGTCAAATAAATATAATTCATATCATTTAACATTGGAAGTAGACTAGCAGCAATAAACTGAATAGAAAGAAAGATAATCACCCTAACAGACACAATGGTTACAAAAACCAATGCTAGGAATGATCATAATCTAGTGAAGAGCTATCATGATAGTTGGGGTCAGCTGGAGACCCCTCTGCAATGCACAAGGAAAAGGACCCCATTGATACTTTTGAGTCAAAATGATCATTTAGCCTGTGGATGAGATGAGTTATCTCTTTAAGCATCAAATTGATCTCTGTTAAACAATTGCAATTTTTGTGGTGAGATAATGAGTTGGTTGTTCCCATTGGTTACTACTACAAAGTGATCAGAATTGGCATTACAAAACATCAAAAGGAGTCAGCAAGGGTTCATGTAAATTGGGTTCAATTAAAGTATTGCAACTTCTCCTGTTTTGGCAAACCTTTAAGAAGTTCTGATTAGAGTGGTGTTGGAAAAGCATAGCAGATCAGGCAGCATCCGAGGAGCAGGAAAATTAACATTTCGGGCAAAAGCCAATAGGAATAGAGACAGGAAGCCACCAGAGTGGAGAGATACATGTGTGTGTGTGTGTGTGTGTGGGGGGGGGGGTGGGGTGTGGGTGGAGGGGGGGGGGGTGGTTGGTCTGGGGAGAAGGTAGCAAAGAGTACAATGGGTGAATGTGGGTGGGGATGGAGGTACTAGGTCAGAGGGTAGGGTGGAGTGGATAGGTGGGAAGGGAGATTGTCATGGGGGTGGTGCTGAGCTGGAAGGTTGGAACTGAGGTAAGGGGGGTGGGGAGGGGAAATGAGGAAACTGGTGAAGTCCACATTGCCCTGGGATTGAAGTGTTCCAAGGCAGAAGATGAGGCATTCTTCCTCCAGGCATCGGGTGGTGAGGGAGCGGTGGTGGAAGAGGCCCAGGACCTGCATGTCTTCGGCAGAGTGGGAGGGGGAGTTGAAATGTTGGGCCACGGGGCGGTGGGGTTGATTGGTGTCAGTGTCCCGGAGATGTTCCCTGAAGCGCTTTGTGAGGAAGTGTCCAGTCTCCGCAATGTAGAGGAGACCGCATCGGGGGCAACAGATACAAGTTCTGCTGTGAATGTTGTACTAACTGTCCTCCATTAACTGTCAGTTCATCAACATTAAATAGGTCCTTGACCATACGTACAACACAAAAGACTTTAGATACAAATTAACCATGCTCATCTAGATCTAATTAATATAACCAAGTTCAAAGTATTACTTTAGGAAAGGAATTTTCATGAATATTGGTCTCAATATTATCAGAAAGATGAAGGGGAGGTGATTACAATCAGAACTCATAGTTATATTTAGAAGAATAACATTTCGTGAAGAGTTAAAATATTGTGTAAATTTGTTTGGCAAGTGTTCATCTTAGATCTTTTTAAGTGTGACTTATGACCGGATTACTGAAAGTAATTGTAAAAGTTAGAGCACATTGATTCTCAATTTAAGAATATTGCAAATAAACCTAACTTGTCCTTTTTATGGCATTAATTATACTTTTGGTTGAAGCATTAGGAACACTGTTTTTTATTATGCAAGCACAAGAATTAAGTTGAGTGAAATTCCTATTTGAAATAAATCTACAAAATAAAGCAACTAACAAAAAAAAAGAGACATACTGGGCACACTTGGCGACAAAACGGTAAATTTTCTTTAATATTGCGTGGTTGGTAATCTGGTGGAGATGATCGCTTGCCTGCT
The DNA here is from genome assembly GCF_047496795.1 of Chiloscyllium punctatum. Taxonomy (NCBI): domain Eukaryota; kingdom Metazoa; phylum Chordata; class Chondrichthyes; order Orectolobiformes; family Hemiscylliidae; genus Chiloscyllium; species Chiloscyllium punctatum. The sequence continues at coordinate 124,067,759 of NC_092743.1, forward strand.
ATAGAATCTACTCAAATCTCCTTCCAATGATTGCAATTTGAAAATTGGACTATTCTGTACGGGGAAGCTGATCTGCTCACTCAGATTTCCACACATGAGGTTAAGATGTGAAATTGTACTGCAATAGTTTTCGATTTTAGCATGAAGCGGGGTACACCGCTATCATTCTCCACAACTTGAGGAATATCATATCATTCAGTGATGCATTCTAAAATGATGCTGCAAACAGAAGAGATTGCTGGATCAAACAAGCTGTCAGGTTGATTCTACAAGCAAACAGCGAAACAGCATTCTGAGAGATTGCTTTCATGATCATTATTTAAGTTACATAGTTCTCCATTTTACAATCTCATAGGTTGTCTAGATTTTTCAAGCATCATGTGGTCATAAGATATGTGCAATTGTTACAGAGTTTCATATCACACAGACACATCTCTTGTTAGGGCACAGTAAAGCAAAATAATTCTGACCTATATCTTTGTTCCATCTCTCCTGCCAAGGGAACCCCTGATGGTGTGTAGCGATGGCATCTCTTGTGTTTCTGACCGTGCCTCACCTACTCCTCTACTTCTGAAAGACAGGCAGGGAATCCAGGCCAGAATAAAATTTAGCCCTAACAGAAAGCTGGATGTGGGCCATTCCAAACAGAAAAAGTTATTATTGAACAGACACAAATATTTTGGAGATAACTGGAAAGTGAACATCTCTTTCATTCACAGGTAAGGATAGGGAAATCACGGATGACAAAATGATCATAAATATTTTGAATGTTCATATATTTGCCGTAATTCAAAAACAACTGAACAATGTAAAGGTATAGTGTGGTGGATACCAAAATTGTGATTTTGCCACACTTCAGACATGTGTATTTTTCTCATTGCCTGGGTTTTTACATGTACAACAAGTCCCACAGGAAGACCATTTCTGTTTGAATCAAGTTATTGTAGGATTGCATCTATTGTATTCAAGTACAATGAGAATGACTTATCCTTAAGTCTGTCAGTTAAAATTATATTTTGTGTAATATAAGTATAAGACATGATGGACAAGTTCAGTTGAGTATTAGTTAACGTTTTGCATATTCAGAATGTAACGGGAAACAATGGATAGGGTTAGTTCATGCCAAAAAGAAACGTTTTGTTTAAGTTTGTGGGTAACTCCAAAGAAGCCTTTTAAATGAGTAAAGGTTATGAACATACTCAGTCTAATCAAGAGTCTGTGAAACAAGGTAAGCACATGTCAATGCAAGCAGGTGATCACATTGATGAATAAGCAACAGGGCAGCAATAAATCCAAACACAACCTATTCTGTTGTTCAGCACAGATATGGTGGGCTGAAGGGACTGTTTCTATATTACCTGACTCTCTGACTCTAGACATATATTCAAGAAGGAGACAAGTCAGAAGATGGACTTCAAACAAAAGGCAGTGCCAGACTTAACCAGAGGTTGAGCACTTGGTGTCCCATCAAAACAATTAACCTTTGTCAGACAACACCAGGTTATAGTCCAACAGGTTTAATTGGAAGCACACTAGCTTTCGGAGCGTCATTCCTTCATCAGGTGGTTGTGCTTCCAATTAAACTGTTGGACTATAACTTTGTGTTGTGTGATTTTTTTTTAAACTTTGTACACCCCAGTCCAACACAGACATCTCCAAATCATAACTTTTATCAGGATCAACATTTTCTGTTTATTGTGGTAAACTTAATAAAGTTTGTGAAGCATATGAAACACCATAATACTTAACATGTTGCTAGATTGCATTGAAAGTCCCTTTTACATCATGACTCCTGACAAAGATTATAGTCATAATTGACTGAAGTCTTACAGTTGAATTAGACTGGACCCCACAGATCTTACATCAATTTTATGCTTCATCCAAGCTCTACTGTGTTAGTGGACTTCATTGTAACCAATCTTCTTTGAATTTTGATTAATTAATTTATCATACTTTTAAGATTAAGAAAGTACTGTTATGACCAATCCCTGGGTGAAGTTCCACAATTTATTATGGTTCTAGATAGGTTACTTCAAGCCATTAAGCCCCTGAATGAAGAGAGATGTGATGGATCCCCTTGATTATTCACACATCCCCTTAATTGATCAGAAGAAGGGCAATTTTAAAAGAATCATTTCCCCTATGGATACCTGTCTCCCAGACTCACATGTGGTCATCTTTAAAGGAGACAATTTACAACAATTAACAACAAACTGTCAATGTCTTAATAATTACGCAATTCATGAGTATACAGATGAGAAATAACACGAGTCAAAAAAGAGAAAATTTAAATTGAATATATGGATCAGTCTCTGAGTTATCTTTGAACAGTAGCTAGTTGAACCTTGTGGCTCTTGCAATCAATTTTGAGATTCTTAGCCTTTGTGGGTTCATTGGCAGTCTTTTGATTCCTTCTGGTATTATCTGATTAGCAGCAGTGAGAATGAAGGAAGACGTTTTTGGTTGCTTTGCAAGTGATGCAGGGATGTTTGAAAGATTGCTCACAGAATTCTGACTCTCACAGCACATGAATCTTCACACTAGGACTTCAAGATACTACCGTACACAAACCCGTACACTTTTAACCCTTGTCGCTGTGCATTTTTGAAAGTTGGAAAACAAAGTATGTCGCTCACCCAGTGAACTGATCTTGTTTGCTATCATCACCTCCACAGTCTGCGATACTCCTGAGAGATTATAAATTTTGCTTATAGTGACTTTTTCTCCCTGTGACGCTTCTTTGACACTTTTCACAGGGATAACATTTGGAAAACTTTCTTTTCAGGTAGCCACTGACTTTTACATCTGCAGTCAACCTTTGGCTTGCCTAAATTATTAGTGTTTATTAAAGATTTGAAAGTGGCAGCTGTCTATTTAAAGTTGGGCAGCATGGTGACTCAGTGGCTAACATTGTTGCCTCACAGCACCAGGGATCTGGCTTTGATTCTAGCCTCGGGTGGCTGTCTGTATGGAGTTTGCACATTCTCTCTGTGTCTGTGTGGGTTTCTTTCCACGTGCTCTGGTTTCCTCCCACAGTCCAAAGATGTGCAGATCAGATGAATTGGTCATGTGAAATTGCCCATAGTGTTTCAGGCTGTTTAGGTTAGTGCATTAGTCTGAGGAAATGTAGAATAATAGGGTAGGGGAATGGTTCCAGGTCGGATACACTTTTCAGGGTTGGTGTGGACCTGTTGGACCAAATGGTCTGTCTCTACACTGTAGAGATTCTATGAGGACAACTTCAGTCAGAAATTTAGTCTTCATTGGAAACCACATCAAACAAAACCTCAACATTATATATAAAGTTAAATATTTTCTAATTTCATCAGCAATAGATTATTTTAATGCCTTAACACAGTTATTGCATATATTTAATATCTTGCAAAGATAACAGACAATGGACGTCATAAAAAAGGTTTAAATGCTTCTCCATTAATGCCAATAGAGATTTTTTTTCACCTTTAATGCCTTGATGTTTCTCATAATACATATTTCACTGACATCAATTTATGTTAATGATCTTTCTCAGAAAATTACTTATTTTGTAATTTGTAAATCATTTTAAAATGTGAATTAAGAAAGACACCATTTAATATAATCATTTTTCTCTGATTCTTTATCTAATATGAGCTTTCTGATCTTTAAAACCCCACATGCTATTTTATTAGTTTTGTTTTCGTTCCTCTTCTATAAACTACAAGATATTCAATTGTCACCTCATAATTTCAGATATTAATTGGAGTTATCCTCAAACTACTGTTACATTTCTCTCACTCCTTTTGTTTCCCAATCTAGCTTTTTTTTAAAAAAAATCTACTTCTCCTTTGCATTAATTTGGTCTTCAGTTAGTTTTTCCACCTCAAAACAATTGACATCCTCTCATATCTCTGAAAATGGTCTTTAAATTATTCATTTATGGTTTCATTGCTGATCAAATTCCCATGGTTAACCCTGCACATCTTTGATATTGTGGGCAATTTAACATGGCTAATCCACCTCACATGCACATCTTTGGACTGTGGGAGGGAATAAGAGCAAAGTCCACAGACTTGGCAAGCATGTGCAGACTCAACAAAGGCAGTCATCCGAGGCTGGAATCAAACCCAGGTCCATGGCATTGTGAGGCCACAGTACTCATCAGTGAGCCACCATGGGGTCCATCATGATGTGCCTCACCTAAGATCAACATAAAACCTCTACTATACTCAGAACCGTAAGAACATAAGAAATAGGAGCCGGAGAAGACCATCTGGCCCCACAGCCTGCTCCACCATTCAATACCATCAGGACTGATCTTTTCAGGGGCTCAGTTCCACTTACCTGCCTGCTCACCGTGACCCTTAATTCCTTTATTGTTCAGAAATCTATCTATCTTTGCCTTAAAAACATTCAACAAGGTAACCTCACTGGACAGGGAATTCCACAGACTCACAACCATTTGGGTAAAGATGTTCATCCTCAACTCAGTCCTAAATCTGCTTCCTCTTATCTTGCGGCTTTTCCCCTAATTCTAGTTTCACCTGCCAGTGGAAACAATCTCCCTGCTTCTATCTTATCTATGCCTTTAATAATTTTACATATTTCTATAAGACTCTCTCTCTTTTTTTCTAAATTCTAGTGAGTATAGTCCCAGTTTACATAATCTCTCCTCTGAAGCCAACCCTTTCAACTCTGGAATCAAACTAGTGAACCTTCTCTGCACCCCCTCCTTTGCCAGTACATCCTTTCTCAAGTAAGGAAACCAAAACAGTATTCAGTACTAAACGTGTGGCCTCACCAGCATCCCATACAGCTGCAGCATTACCTCCTTATTTTTAGCCTCTGTCTCACAATGAAGGCCAATATTCCATTTGCCTTCTTAGGTACTTGCTGCACCTGCAAACCACCTACTTGAGTTCCATGCACAAACATTAACTGAGTTTCTGGATTAATAGTCTAGTGATAATACCATAAGGCCATTGCCTTCCCACAACAGAATTAGACATGGTGTAAGCATTTGACTTTGAGACATGGCTATTTAGTTGACACAAATGTTGTGTGTTTGGCACATAAGCTGCTGACAACGAATGCTGTTTTGAGATTGACATCTCTACTCAAAATTGACATGGCATGGTGACATAAAATAACATGGCCAGCTCCTTCACAAACAGAAATTGCTGGAAAAACTCGGCTGGCCTGGCCACATCTGTGGAGAGAAAGCAGAGTTAACGTTTCGTTCTTCAGAACACAGATCTTCAGCATCAGCAGTTCATTGATTTTCTCTCATGTCCATCCACTTGAACAAGAGCTAACAACCATAACTAGTTGCTTGTCTTTGTGTCAAGGCAGAACACTGTGAGTCTTTAAGCTGTGGCTGAGGGGGCTAAAAGGTATGGCAAAGCAGAGATCCTGTGAACATGCTCGTGGGTGCAAAGTGAATAAGTGTTAAAGGATCAAGCTAGCAATTCTGATATGTAGCCTGATCCAATCCATGAAATGAGTGGCTGTCCCTATGTGCATAATGCCCTGGCAGAAGCATTACAATGAAAGACGCCAGTGCATTCCAAACTGCAGCATTGAAGTACGGAACCCTTCTGAAAGTAGCCTGGAGATGTGCCATGATGATGTAGTAAGGCTGATATGTGTACAATGCCAATATCTGTGGATGTGATGTGTGTGTGGTTGCCACCAAACTTGCCATGAGACGTTGGTGACTGTTGTCCAAGATAGAGGGCTTGGAGGAATGAGCAGCAAACTAGAATCATCAGCTGGATTAGTGGCTGCTGTGCTCTTCCAGCACCACTAATCCAGTATTTGGTTTTCAGCATCTGCAGTCATTGTTTTTACCTAGAATCATCAGCTACCCACTTTGACTTTCAGGAATTATCACTGTTCCATTTCAAGCTGGTGGGTGGTAGAAGGTGAACTTGTATTGAAGTAAGGCATGATTAGCTAATAATGAGGTATTAATTCATGTAAATAGACCTTTTGCTGCTCACAAGCGAGATTTTCAACTCACTGTTCAATACTTTGTTACAAAATTAGGTATTTAGCTCTCAGCATCAAGAATTTTTTGACTGCTGATCCCATCCTATTTTCCAAAACTTTTCACCTATTTCTACATTCAGAGGTTTATCAGATTCTGCCCATTGTATGTCAAGTATAATCTATACGCATGACTGAACTGCTGTCTCCAGCAATATGTTTGTACCTGATGAGGCAATGTTCATATTAACTCCTTTATTATAAGAACTGGACTTGAATAATGCGATATCGAAAGAGTCAATCGACATTTATTACAAGTTTATATAAATATTAATATCATGAGCACTTCAATTCCTGGCCTAAAACCTTGAATATCCGAACATCAATTATCCGAATTCCAGATTATCCAAACAAGATGTCAAGGTCCCATATAAACGGAATTAGGCAAATCTGTTCAATGGCGTTAAGGTATGTATTGCCAGATAACCAAGAAATGGTTGATAATCAGCACTAAAGTTACTGCTTGTTTATGATCAGGTCAGTTATCAGTTAAATGGCATTATGGCGTGCATTGCCAGATAACTGGGAAATGTTCAGATAACCGGCACTCAAAAATTACCACTTGATTCTGGTTATCTGGGCAAAATACTCCCCATCCATCTTGTTTGGATAATCAAAGTTCTACTGTATTAGGCTATTCAGTTGCAAAGGATTGCACATTTTCAACAGCTAGTCATGCTTTACGTGGGCACGACACTTTTATATGTTCAGACCACGTGCTATGTTAGAGTTATAACATCATGAGCTTGTTTCTTAAAAGGTTCTGGCATACTAACTGAAAGACATGCACAACAATGACTACTTCTGACCGATGTTTGTCCAGTCCATGGGTCAGCTGTTCCAGTTCCAGCAAAAGCTCCCGGATGTTGGGAAGAAAGACTGTACAGGGTTAACAGTGTGGAACATGCCAGGTCATTTCCAGTGACTTGCTAATGCAGGTGGGCTATCCAGTTTTATTTCGTTTTGACTTTTCTGTGTTACTCCAGTATAGCAAGTGGCTTCCTAGGCCAACTGGGAGAGCAGTTACAAGTTAACCACATTGCTGTGCATCTGAAGTCATAATTAACCCTTCCCAGTAGAACATCAGAAGACAATGGAGAGTATAGGAGGACATGCCAGAAAAAAAAACACAAGGCATTTCTAAAAATGAGGTGTCAGCCTGGTGAAGCTACCAAACAGGACTACTTGCATGCAAAACAGCATAAGCATCAAGTGGTTGACAGAGCTAAGTGATCCCACAACCAATGGATGAGATCTAAACTCTGCAGTCCTGCACATTCAGTCATGAATGGTAGTGGACAGTTAAACTACTCACTGAAGGAGGAGGCTCCACAATTTCCCTACTCTCAATTATGGAAGAGCCCAATATATCAGTGCAAAAGGTAAGCCAGAAGCATTTGCAATAATCTTCAATCAGAAGTACCAAGTGAGCGATTCCTCTCGGCCTTCTCCAGTCATCCCAAATGCCAGGCTTCAACCAACTCAATTCACTCCAGGTGATGGCAATAAATGGAGGCACTTGATGTTATGAAGCTATGGCCCTGAATACATTTCAATCTTAGTATTGAACACTTGTGCTCCAGAACATGCCGCTGCCCTAGCCAACCTGTTCCAGAAGAGTTACAACAATGACATCTACCTAACAATGTGGAAAATTGTCCAGGTATGTGCTGTACATTAAACGCAAGACAAAACCAACCCTTGTAATTACCACCCTATCTTTATACTCTTGATCATTAGTGAAGTGATGGAAGGTATCATCAATAGTGCTATCAATTGCTCAGCAATAACCTGCTCAGTGACACCCAGTTTGGGTTCCACCAGAGCCACTCAACTCCTGACCTAATTACCACTTTGGGAGAAACATGGACAAAAGAGCTGAATTCCAGAGGTGAAGTGAAAGTGACAGCCATTGACATCAATGCTGTACTTGTCTGAGTGAGGCACCAAGGAGCCCTAGCAAAACTGAACTTAATAGGTATCAGGGGGCAAACTCCTTGCTAGTTGGAGTCATATCTAGCACATATTAAGATATCTGTGGTTGTTAGAGGTAAGTCATTCCAGCTCCAGGACATCTCTGAAGGAGCTCCTCTGGGTAGTGACCTTAGTCCAACCATATTCAGCTGCTTCATAATTGACCTTCCCTTCCCTATATGGTCAGAAGTAGGGATGTAAGCTGATGATTGTACAGTTTGCAGGTCCATTCACAACTCCTCAATATTAAAGCAGTCCATGTTCAAACGCAAACAGATAATTTCCAGGATTGGGCTGACAAGTGATAAGAAATGTTTGCACCAAAGAAATACCATCAAGAACCATCTCAATAAGAGACAATCTAATCACTGCCCCTTGAAGTCAATGGTCTAACCATCATTGAATTCCCTAGTATTAACATCCTCAGGGTTCCCATTGACCAGAAACTCAACTGAACTCACCATAAAAAGTTAATGGCTGCAAGAGCTGGTTAGAGCTTAGAAATATAGCAGTGAATAACTCACTTCCTGACTCCCCAAAGACCGTCGACCACCTACAAGGCACAAATCAGGAGAATGATGGTTCTTCCCACTTACATCAATGGTGCAGCTCCAATAACACTCAAGAAACTTGGAACCATCCAGGTAAATACATTCACAAGCATCCAATCTCCCCACCATCAATGCTCAGTCACAGCAGTATGTAATTATAACAAGGTGCTTTGCAGAAATTCATCAAAGATCTTTCAGCAGCAGCCACGACCAGCAGATACATAAAAACAACACCACTTGCAAATTCCCTCCAACTCACTCACCATCCTGATTTGGAAATATATCACCATTCGTTCACTGTCGCTGGGTCAAAATTCTGAAATTCCCTTCCTAATACAGGCATTGTTTGTCAACTTACAGAAAGTGGACTGCAGAGTTTGAGAATGCACCTTACTTCCACCTTCTCAAGGGCAATTAGGTACAGGCATTAAATGCTGGCCAGCCAGTGATGCCCACGTTATAGAGTCATAGAGTCATAGAGATGTACAGCATGGAAACAGACCCTTCGGTCTAAACCGTCTATGCCGACCAGATATCCCAACCCAATCTAGTCCCACCTGCCAGCACCTGGCCAATATCCCTCCAAACCCTTCCTATTCATATACCCATCCAAATGCCTCTTAAATGTTGCAATTGTACCAGCCTCCACCACATCCTCTGGTAGCTCATTCCATACACGTACCACCCTCTGCATGAAAAAGTCGCCCCTTAGGTCTCTTTTATATCTTTCCCCTCCCACCCTAAACCTATGCCCTCTAGTTCTAGACTCCTTGACCTCAGGGAAAAGACTTTGTCTATTTATTCTATCCATGCCCATCATAATTTTGTAAACCTCAAATCCACAAGTGCATATTAAAACAATAGAGAACCAGATAGGTTTTCAATGGCAATGGATGATATTCTAACACATTGGTTTGGATACTAGTTTTCAACTGAGTTTATTAATTAATTAAATTTAACATACACCAACAGCTGTGGGTGGCATTTCAACCCGTGACCTGGTCATTTGTCTAGGCTTCTGGATTACTAATCTACGATATTGCCACAAACTACTGTTTTCTCAAACTGCAGGCAATACTCCAACAGTAGCTTCACTGATGTCTTGTACAGTTAGAACAAAACTTACCTGCTTTTAGATTCCATCCCCACTATTACAACCAATTCTAACTGACTATCCTGGCAAATGGGGCCAGTGAGAATGATTTCAGAATTATCTGATATCTTTGGCAGCTTGTGTCAATTTCTGTTCCCATCCACTTCATTTTATTTCAAGGTTTGTGCTCAAGCAGCAATGACAATAATGTTGATTGAGTGCTGTCAGTGGATCAACCTTTTGGCTAATCGTGCAAAATTCCTCATTGTGAGCAACAGACAATTGTGGCATTGTTGTTTTCAGTAACACTACCAAAAGGAAGTGCCACAGTGGTCCAGTGCATGACTTCGAGAACTTAACACAGTGTCCACTAGTTGATGATGCCTCTAATGTCTCTCTGATTGTAAAGAACATTCAATAACAAGGCCAACAATATTGTTCCCTCCTTAATTATCAGGGAATAAGAAGTAGATGTCGGATTCCTGGTACATATTTTGAGCACAAGGAGCATGAACTAAGTTTGATTCACAATAAAAGATCACAATATGAATTACTGTTCATCATGTGTAGAAAATCCTTTACAGTTCAGTGTTCTAACAGCATGCATTTGCAAAATCTCCTCTTGATGTGTCAACCACTTCTTCTACAATAGTGAAACTGCTGATGACAACAGTAATTTTCAGGTTTGTGAGTGTCAACAGTTGATATATGCCCCGAGGCTAGGAAGAAAATAAAATGTGCCAGACTGTCAAATGTCATTTGAAATGCCACTTGTATAATTGTGATGCTAAATTTTCCAGGATAGAGGTGAGTAATTGGGTGTCTGTTCCCAAAATCTGGAGGTGAATCTGCCTCCATTTAGCTAGCTTGCCCTCATCCCATTTAACGACCATAGAATCATAGAATCACCTATGAAAGCAGGTCATATGGCCTATCAAGTCCACAGTGACTTGCCACAAAGTATCCCCGTAACCCCCCACATTAACTATGGCTAACCCACCAAGCACATACATGTTGAGAGTGTTCAGGATGTGTAGGTTTGGTGTATTAGTCAGGGTAAATTTATAGTAATAGTGTTGGGGAATCGGTCTGGGTGGGTTACGCTTCAGAGAGATGGTATTGACTTGTTGGGCCGATGGACCTGTTTCCACACTGTATTGATTCTATGATTCTATGATTCTACACTTGCTGGTGCTAGACTGACACTATCAGCAAGGAGAGGTAAGGGCACAGAAGGTGGGGCTGAATGGCCAAGTAGACAGTACAGGGAGGGCAAAGGAAGAATATGGGCTTTGGGCAGGGGTTGGGAGTAAGGATCTCCATAAGGCATAGGTGGCCTGTAAAGAAGGTATTCTCTCACCCTTGATTAGTGACCACCCAAACAGTGAAAAATTGATGAACTATATGCACCATTTTGATTTATCTCGAGCGAGTACAAAACCTGGGACACCAGAAGATGCTCTCATTTTACTACAATGGGTCTCAATCAGCCCTTAGATTGGTGAGCATCCTGATTTCTCCCATTGGATAGCTTGCTCTCATCCTATTTAGATTAAATTCCTAACAGTGTGGAAACAGGCCCTTACAACAGGGGCAGATGTTCAGAATGGCATCCATGGCACAGTGCCCAATTTTCCATCAACCCACATATCATCCCACCCTCAGGAATGTGGTATGGGGCAGGTGGATTGTCATCAAACCCAGGCTATATCGGTAGCACTTAACTTGGGTGGAAGGAGATGATCCATATGTTAGACTGGCCTTCTCATTGTGGATTGAGATTGAACTGTCTCCTGATTGAGTTACTTGAGGATATTGTTGAACAAAGAGATATGCTGCTGAAGCTTTAACATCTTACACACAAAGAAACAAGTAACAATGTTAAATTTTATTGTCATACAATTTATTCTAGGGGAGTAAAGGTGCGGATTGGTAGGCAAATCTAATTTGATTCGCCATTATATGCTCTGGAGAAAGCAATGGGAGACTACAGGTTTGACAAATACCAGAATATTCAAAAAGGATTTTGAATACATCTCAGAGATATGCCATTGGATTCTCTATTACTATCTTCCATAAATCTACCTTGAACGCCATATATACTTTGGGATTAATATACAGTAACTAGAACTGCCAGATGATAGATCTATTAGCATAGTCTAACTATGGCTCAAGCTATGAGCTGACCTTGCAAACCTGACACAGGTAAAGAAAACATCAAAGCTATCTTGCAGGGCAATGGCTATCCTGATCACATCATTATCACTGGGAGGGTGAATCCATCAATGTCCTGTCTCCCCAGCACTCCAACCCACATGCACTCCCTTCACCCCCCTTCACACTTAATTTCAGCTCTGATGAAGGGTCATCTAGACTCAAAACGTAACTTGCTCTCTCTCCATGGATGCCACCTGACCCATTGTAATCTCCAGCATTTGTTTTTTTCAGAACATTATTTACTTGTAATTGCACCAACTTACATATGCACTAAAGACCTGAAAATGCTTCATCTTTCTTAAATTACTCTGGAAAAAAAACAAACTTCCTCAAAATTTGAGCAACATTTAAGAAAGCTATTTCACACGGCTAATTCACAAAGTGCTATTTTTGACTAATATCAGTCCAAAATGATGTTCTAATAAAAACAAAATTGAGCAATATCATTTATGACTTTCAGTGACAGTGTGATGCCAGGTACATATATCGCAATTATCTGATCAGATCAAACAGCATTTCCTTCGATTGTTGGCAATTGTCAGAGTACAGACTATATTCAAAAAGTCCACACTTGCCAAACTCAAAGCACTTACTGTTGTGATTATACACTGGGCAAAGTTTGCTGAACAATCCTTCTGTGTTAACAGCTAATCTAACAACCAGTACAAGGTTATCGTTGAACTCACAACATTTTATTTATGCCTTTGGGAAGTAGCATGCATTCATAAGCAGGAACCTGATCTCTGCAAGGAAATGAATATGTTCACGCCTCGCAAAGTTTTTGAATTATTCTGGAGTGTGCAAGATTATTTGCAAGCATCATTGGCTGACTTGTTGCCATTGAGAAAACAATCAGTATTGACTTGAAAAACCAATTAGCGTCTTTCATCTTATCGTGAAAATTATTTTTAGTGCATGAACTTTTACATTCTTATATGTGTCCTGGTGAATGCAAGATTAAAAGCTTCAGCAATATGTGTCTTTTTCGGCACACTCAAATTCTGCTGTATGAAGTGACTATTCACTTGCGGATTGTGGGTGGTGTGGTGGCTCAGTAGTTAGCATTGCTGCCTCACAGCACCAGGGACTTTGGTTTGATTCCAGCCTCGGGTGACTGTCTGTGTGGAGTCTGCACATTCTCCCTGTGTCTGCGTGGGTTTCCTCTGGGTGCTCCAGTTTCCTCCCACAGTCCAAAGATGTGCAGATCAGGTGAATTGGCCATGCTAAATTGCCCATAGTGTTAGGTGCATTAGTCAGAGGGAAATGCTCTGGGTGGGTTACTCTTTGGAGGGTCAGGTTGGGCTGAAGGGCCTGTTTCCACACTGTAGGGAATCTAATCTAAACACTTACTGAACTGTAGAACAACATGAGTCAAGAGACAAAGAAAGGAAAATTGGATGACAGAGAAACATAATTAAGGAACAATGATATTTATTAAAGCAATCAACATAATGTTGATGTATAATCTGATGCAGATTTCCAGTGGAGAATCCTTGAGTTTAGAATGCTATTATTGATGTTTATATCAGAGTTCTGACTGAGAAAAGTTTGTTATGATACAGATTTAATCAAAATAGAGTGCATTGACTGCAGGTCTTTTTGCTTTTTTTAGGGTTTACGGTTCCTTTTTGCTGTGTAATTTCCTCCCCACCTTTTCTTTTCCACAGATGTTGACTCTGTAAAAGTAGAGGAAAATGTTCATCTGCGGTTTCTCATTGCAGTACTGAAAAACCATCACCACCAATTTTTTTTAAAATAAATTATGCTTGAAAACAAATTTCCATTTTCCAGTATTTCCATGTCAATTCAGGATCAATTTCATGAATTTAAAATAAAGCATCCATCACAATATACTCAAGAGGATCAGGTATAGATCTACCAATTTAATAAAAATCATAATAATATTCAAATAATATCACAGAAAAAAATTATCTCCATATAAGGTTTAAAATCTTTGTTGAACCATTGCTTTTCGTAGAATTTCTACAGAGTAGAATTAGGCCATTCTGCCCATCGAGTCCACAACAATCCCCCATAAAGCATCCCACACAGTCCCACCACCCAACTCTATCCCTGTAACCCTGTATTTCCTCAGTGCTAATCCTCCTAGCCTGCATATCCCTGGACAGCATGGGTAGTTTAGCATCACCAATCCACCTGACATGCGTATTTTTGAAGTAATTGGAGGAAATCGGAACACCTGGAGGAAACCCATATAGACACAGGGAGAATCCACACAGATTGTCGCCCAAGGCTGGAATCAAACCCGAGTCCCTGGCATTGTGAGTCAGCAGTGCTAGCCACTGAGTCACCGTGCTGCCCCAATGTTAGACTAAGAATTATGCAAAGGAATCATGAATTGTTTGGTAGTGCAAGTAGGTCAAACTTTTGACTTTAACATATTATAAAGTGACATGGTAGAAAACAGAGCTATGTTCATAGTAACTCAAGTGATGAGTCTAGATCTCCCAGAAACTTTTGAAAGTGTAAAGCTTCTCACAGAAAAGAATAGTCAACCTACGTTGCTGTAGCAGCCAGTTGGACAGTAGAATGATGGTCTATTTGCCATCTTGCAATGAAACTTAGCCACATATTGAAAACACTACCTGGAGCCACAATTGTCTTTGAGTAGCTTTGGATTGTCGTGGGATCGTTCATTTGATACAAATATATTACTAAACTACAGAACTGAAACAAGTGTGAGTACACTTTGATTAAATTATGATTTAAAAAGGTGAGAGATTTGCAAAATATATCCTTTACTCAAATTCTGTTGCATGCATACATAAGACAGAATCATGGCAATAGTTCTTGAGATCTGTTAATCAGAGGAATTTGGTTTCTTGAGTCACAGAGTCAGAGAGTCATAGAGATGTACAGCACCTTCAGAAACAGACCCATCGGTCCACACGTCCATGCAGACCAGATATCCCGACGCAATCTAGTCCCACCTGCCAACACCCGGCCCATATCCCTCTAAACTCTTCCTATTCGTATACCCATCCAGATGCCTTTTAAATTTTGCAATTGTACCAACCTCCACCACTTCCTCTGGCAGCTCATTCCATACATGTACCACCCTCTGAGTGAAAAAGTTGCCCCTTAGATATCTTTTACATCTGCCCCCTCTCACCCTAAACCTACGCCCCCAGTTCTGGACTCTCTGACACCAGGGAAAAGACTTTGTCTATTTATCCTGTCCATGCCCCTCATGATTTTATGAATCTCAATAAGGTCACCCCTCAGCCTCCGACGCTCAAGGGAAAACAGCCCCAACCTGTTCAGCCTTTCCCTATAGTTCATGATTAAATTAGATTCCCTACAGTGTGGAAACAGGCCCTTTGGCCCAACAAGTCCACACCGATCCTCCGATGAGCAACCCATCCAGACCCATTCCCCTACATTTACCCCTTCACCTAACACTACAGGCAATTTAGCATGGCCAATTCACCTAACCGGCACATTTTTGGACTGTGGGAGGAAACCAGAGTACCTAGAGGAAACCCATGCAGACATGGGGAGAATGTGCAAACTCCACACAGACAGTTGCCTGAGGCGGGAATTGAACCCAGGTCTCTGGCGCTGTGAGGCAGCAATGCTAACCACTGTGCTAACGTGCCACCTATTTAAATGCCCCAACCCTGGCAACATCCTTGTAAATCTTTTCTGAGGAGAAAATGAGGACTGCAGATGCTGGAGATCAGAGCTGAAAAATGTGTTGCTGGAAAAGCGCAGCAGGTCAAGCAGCATCCAAGGAGCAGAGAATCGACGTTTCGGGCATAAGCCCTTCTTCAGGAATCTTTTCTGAACCCTTTCAAGTTTCACAACATCATTCCGATAGGAAGGAGACCAGAATTGCACGCAATATTCCAACAGTGGCCTAACCAAAGTCCTATACAGCCGCAACATGACCTCCCAACTCCTGTACTCAATACTCTGACCGATATAGGAAAGTATACCAAACGCCTCCTTCACAATCCTATCTACCTGCGACTCCACTTTCAAGGAGCTATGAACCTGCACTCCAAGGTCTCTTTGATCAGCAACACTCCCCAGGACCTTACCATTCAGTGTATAAGTCCTGCTAAGGTTTGCTTTCCCAAAATGCTGCACCTCGCATTTATCTGAATTAAAGTCCATCTGCCACTTCTCAGCCCATTGGCCCATCTGATCAAGATCCCGTTGTAATCTGAGGTAATCTTCTTTGCTGTCCACTACACCTCCAATTTTAGTGTCATCAGCAAACTTACTAATTGTACCTCTTAAGTTCACATCCAAATCATTTATATAAATGACGAAAAGCACTGATCCTTGTGGCACTCCACTGGTCACAGTCTTCCAGTCTGAAAAACAACCCTCCACCACCACCCTCTGTCTTCTACCTTTGATTCAGTTCTGTATCCAAATAGCTAGTTCTCCCTGTATTCTGTGAGATCTAACCTTACTAACCAGTGTCCCATGGGGAACCTTGTCAAACGCCTTACTGAAGTCCATATAGATGACATTAACCGCTCTGCCCTCATCAATCCTCTTTGGTAGGTGTTCAAAAAATTTGACCAATTTTGTGAGACATGATTTCCCACACACAAAGCCATGTTGACTGACCCTAATCAGTCCTTGCCTTTCCAAATACATGTACATCCTGTCCCTCAGGATTCCCGCCAACAAGTACAGGAAGGACTGATTGCACCTAAAATGGAAGGGGGCTAATACACTGGCAGGGAAATTTGCTAGAGCTGTTCAGGAGGATTTAAACTAGTAAGATGGGGAGGTGAGACCCAGGGAGATAGTGAGGAAAGAGATCAATATGAGACTGTTGCAGTTGAGAACAGAAGCGAGACAAACAGTCAGGGCAGGTAGGGACAAGGTAGGACTAATAAATTAAACTGCATTTCTTTCAATGCAAGGGGACTAAACAGGGATGGCAGATGAACTCAGGCATGGTTAGGAACATGGGACTGGGATATAATAGCAATTCCAGAAACATGGTTCAGTGACAGGCAGGACTGGCAGCTTAATGTTCCAGGATACAAATGCTACAGGAAGGATAGAAAGAGAGGCAGGAGAGGAAGAGGCATGACATTTTTGATAAGGGATAACATTACAGCTGTGATGAGGGAGGATATTCCCTGAAATACATCCAGGGAAGTTATTTGTGTGAAACTGAGAAATAAGAAAGGGATGATAACCTAATTGGGATTATATTATAGACCCCCTAATCGTCAGAGGGAACCTGAGAAACAAACTTGTAAGGAGATCTCAGCTATCTGTAAGAATAATAGGGTGGTTATGGTCGGGGATTTTAACTTTCCAAACATTGACTGGACTGCCATAGTGTTAAGGATTTAGACGGGGGGGAATTTGTTAAGTGTGTGCATGACAATTTTCTGATACAGTATGTGGACGAACCTACTTGTGAAGGTGCAAAATTTGACCTACTCTTGGGAAATAAGGCAGGGAAGGTGACTAAGGTGTCAGTGAGGGAACACTTTGGGGCCAGCAACCATAATTCTATTAAATTTAAGTAATGATGGAAAAGGATCGATCAGATCTAAAAGTTGAGGTTCTAAATTGGAGAAAGGCCAATTTTGACGGTATTAGGCAAGAACTTTCGAAAGCTGACTGGGGGCAAATGTTCACAGGTAACGGGATGGCTGGAAAATGGGAAGCCTTCAGAAATGAGATAACAAGAGTCCAGAGACAGTACATTACTGTTAGCGTGAAAGGAAAGGCTGGTAGGTATACGGAATGCTGGATGACTAAAGAAATTGAGGGTTTGGTTAAGAAAAAGAAGGAAGCATATGTAAGGTATAGACAGGATATATCGAGTGAATCCTTAGAAGATTAGAAAGAAAGTAGGAGTATACTTAAGAGGGAAATCAGGAGGGCAAAAAGGGGATATGAGATAGCTTTGGCAACTGGAATTAAGGAGATCCCAAAGAGCTTTTACAATACATTAGGACAAAAGGGTAACTAGGGAGAGAATAGGGCTCCTCAAAGATCAGCAAGGTGGCCTATGTGTGAAGCCACAGAAAATGGGGGAGATACTAACTGAGTATTTTGCATCAGTATTTACTGTGGAGAAGGCTATGGAAGATTTAGAATGTAAGGAAATAGATTTTGACATCTTGCAAAATGTCCATATTACAGAGGAGGAAGTACTGGATGTTTTGAAACAGGTAAAGGTGGATAAAAAGCCAGGACCTGATCAGGTGTGCCCAAGAACACTGTGGGAAGCTAGAGAAGTGATTGCTGGGCCTCTTCCTGAGATATTTGTATCATAGAAAGTCACAGGTGAGGTGCTGAAGACTGGAGGTTGGCTAACGTGGTGCCACTCTTTAAGAAGGGTGGTAAGGACAAGACAGGGAACTATAGACCAATAAGCCTGACATCGGTGGTGGGCAAGTTGTTGGAGTGAATCCTGAGGGACAGGATTTGGAAAAGCAAGGACTGATTAGGGATAGTCAGCATGGTTTTGTACGTGGGAAATCATGTCTCACAAAGTTGATTGAGTTTTTTGAGGAAGTGACAAAGAGAATTGATGAAGGCAGAGCAGTAGATGTGATCTATATGGACTTGAGTAAGGCGTTCAACAAGGTTCCCCATGGGAGACTGATTAGCAAGATTAGATCTCACGGAGTACAGGGAGAACTAGGCATTTGGATACAAAACGAGCTCAAAGGTAGAAGACAGAAGGTGGTGGTGGAGGGTTGTTTTTCAGACTGGAGGTCTTTGACCAGTGGAGTGTCAGAAGGATCGGTGCTGGGTCCTCGACTTTTTGTCATTTACATAAATGATTTGGATGTGAGCATAAGAGGTACAGTTAGTAAGTTTGCAGATGGCATCAAATTTGGAGGTGTACTGGACACCTCAGATTACAACAGGATCTTGACAAGTGGACTGAGAAGTGGCAGATGGACTTTAATTCAGATAAATGTGAGGTGCTGCATTTTGGGAAAGCAAAGCTTAGCAGGACTTATACATTGAATGGTAAGGTCCTGGGGAGTGTTGCTGAACAAAGAAACCTTGGAGTGCAGGTTCATAGCTCCTTGAAAGTGGAGTTGCAGGTAGATAGGATAGTGAAGAAGGTGTTTGGTATGCTTTCCTTTATTGGTCAGAGTTTTGAGTACAGGAGTTGGGAGGTCATGTTGCGGCTGTACAGGACATTGGTTCGGCCACTGTTGGAATATTGTGTGCAATTCTGGTCTCCTTCCTATTGGAAAGATGTTGTGACACTTGAAAGGGTTCAGAAAAGATTTACAAGGATGTTGCCAGGGTTGGGGAATTTGAACTATAGGGAAAGGCTGAACAGGCTGGGGCTGTTTTCTCTTGAGCGTCGAAGGCTGAGGGGTGACCTTATAGAGGTTTATAAAATCATGAGGGGCATGGAAAGGATAAATAGACAAAGTCTTTTCCCTGGTGTCAGGGAGTCCAGAACTAGTGGGCGTAGGTTTAGGGTGAGAGGGGAAAGATATAAAAGAGACATATGGGGCAACGTTTTCACTCAGAGGGTGGTATGTGTATGGAATGAGCTGCCAGAGGATGTGGTGGAGACCAGTACAATTGTAGCATTTAAGAGGCATTTCATTAGGTATATGAATAGGAAGGGTTTGGAGGGATATGGGCCGGGTGCTGGCAGCTGGGACTAGATTGGGTTGGGATATCTGGTCGGCATGGACGGATTGGACAGAAGGTTCTGTTTCCATGCTGTACATCTCTATGACTCTGTGACTCTTGTCCACCACCGATGTCAGGCTCACCGGGTTATAGTTCCTTGGCTTGTCTTTTCCGCCCTTCTTAAACAGTGGCACAAGCTTGCCAACCTCCAGTGTTCCGGCATCTCACCTGTGACTATCGATGATACAAATATTTTAGTGAGGGGCCCAGCAATCACTTCCTTAGCTTCCCAAAGAGTTCTATGAAATACCTGATCAGGTCCTGGGGATTTATCCACTTTTATGCATTTCAAGACTCCAGCACTTCCTCCTCTTTCATATGGACACTTTTCATGATGTCACCATCTATTTCCTTACATGTGGTTCCCTTGTTCAAGAAGGGGAGTAGGGATAACCCTAGTAACTATAGGCCGGTGAGCCTCACTTCTGTTGTGGGCAAAGTCTTGGAGAGAATTGTAAAGGATAGGATTTATGAACATCTGGATAGGAATAATGTGATCAAGGATAGTCAGCATGGTTTTGTGAAGGGCAGATCGTGCCTCACAAACCTTATTGAATTCTTTGAGGAGGTGACTAAGGAGGTGGACGAGGGTAAAACAGTAGATGTGGTGTATATGGATTTTAGTAAGGCGTTTGATAAGGTTCCCCATGGTAGGCTACTGCAAAAAATACGGAGGAATGGCTTTGAGGGTGAGTTGGAGGTTTGGATTAGGAATTGGCTGGCTGGAAGAAGACAGAGGGTAGTAGTTGATGGTAAAGGTTCATCTTGGATGCAGTTAGTAGTGGTGTTCCGCAAGGATCTGTTTTGGGACCGTTGCTGTTTATCATTTTTATAAATGACCTGGAGGAAGGGCTAGAAGGTTGGGTGAGCAAGTTTGCGGATGATATGAAAGTCGGTGGAGTTGTTGACAGTGAGGAAGGATGTGTCAGGTTACAGCGGGATATAGATAAGCTGCAGAGCTGGGCAGAAAGGTGGCAAATGGAGTTCAATGTGGGTAAGTGTGAGGTGATTCACTTTGGCATGAGTAACAAAAAGATGAGGTACTGGGCTAATGGTCGGATACTTGGGATAGTGTGAATGAGCAGAGGGATCTTGGTGTTCATGTACACAGATCTCTGAAAGTTGCCACCCAGGTAAATAGTGCGGTGAAGAAGTCATATGGCGTACTGGCTTTTATTGGTAGAGGAATTGAGTTCCGGAGTCCTGAGGTCATGTTGCAGTTGTATATGACTCTGGTGCGGCCGCATCTGGAGTATTGTGTGCAGTTTTGGTTGCCATACTATAGGAAGGATGTGGAGGCACTGGAACGGGTGCAGAGGAGGTTTACCAGGATGTTGCCTGGTATGGTAGGAAGATCGTATGAGGAAAGGCTGAGGCACTTGGGGCTGTTTTCATTGGAGAAAAGAAGGTTTCGGGGTGACTTGATAGAGGTGTACAAGATGATTAGAGGTTTAGATAAGGTTGACCATGAGAACCTTTTTCCACGTATGGAGTCAGCTATTACGAGGGGGCATAGCTTTAAATTAAGGGGTGGTAGGTATAGGACAGATGTTAGGGGTAGATTCTTTACTCAGCGAGTCGTGAGTTCATGGAATGCCCTGCCAGTAGCAGTGGTGGACTCTCTCTCTTTATGGGCATTTAAGCAGGCATTGGATAGGCATATGGAGGTTATTGGGCTAGTGTAGGTTAGGTGGGCTTGGATCGGCGCAACATCGAGGGCCAAGGGGCCTGTACTGTGCTGTATTTTTCTATGTTCTATGTTCTATGTTCTATTCTATATCTTCCATAGCCTTTTCCACAGTAAATACTGATGCAAAATACTCATTTAGTATCTCCCCCATTTTCTGTGGCTCTACACAAAGGCCGCCTTATTGATCTTTGAGGGTCCCTATTCTCTTCCTAGTTACCCTTTTGTCTTTAATGTATTTGTAAAAACCCATTGACTTCTCCTTACTCTATTTGCCAAAGCTATCTCATGTCCCCTTTTTGCCTTCCTGATGTCCCTCATAAATATACTCCTACTGCCTTTATGCTCTTCTAAGGATTTACTCGATCTATCCTGTCTATACCTTACATATGCTTCTTTCCTTTCCTTAACCAAATGTTCAATTTCTTTCATCATCCAGCATTCCCTGCAACTACCAGCCTGTCCTTTCACTCTAAATGGAATATACTTTCTCTGGACTCTCATTATCTCATTTCTGAAGACTTCCTATTTTCCAGCCATCACTTTACCTATGAATATTTGCCCCCACATCAGCTTTTGAAAGTTCTTGCCTAATACCATCAAAATTGGCCTTTCTCCAATTTAGAACTTCAATTTTTAGATCTGGTCTGTCCTTTCCCATCATTATTTTAAGTCTAATAGAATTATCGTCACTGGCCCCAAAGTGCTCTCTCCCACTGACACCTCAGTCACCTGCCCTGCCTTATTTCCCAAGAGTAGGTCAGGTTTTGCACCTTCTCTAGTAAGTACATCCACATGCTGAATCAGAAAATTGTCTTATGCACACTTAATAAACTCTCCCCACTCTGACAGTCTCCGTCTATGTTTAGAAAGTTAAAATCCCCTACCATAACTCCACCGTATTATTCTTACAGATAACTGAGATCGCCTTACAAATTTGTTTCTCAATTTCCCTCTGACTATTAGGGGGTCTAGAATACAATCCCAATAAAGACATCATCTCTTTCTTATTTCTCAGTTCCACCCAAATAAGGGCCCTGGATGTATTTCCGGGAATATCGTTTCTCAATACAGCTGTAATGCTATCCCTTATCAAAAACGCCAGTCCTCGTCCTCTCTTGCCTCCCTTTCTGTCCTTCCTGTAGCATTTGTATCCTGGAACATGAAGCTGCCATTCCTGTCCATCCCTGAGCCATGTCTCTGTTATTGCTATGATATCCCAGTCCCATGTTCCTAACCATGCCCTGAGGTCATCTGCCTTCCCTGTTAGTCTCCTTGCATTGAAATACATGCAGTTTAATTTATCAGTCCGAGCTTGTTCTCTACTTTATGCCTGCCTGTCCTGACTGTTTGACTCACTTCTGCTCTCAACAGTTCCAGTCTCAGATTGATCTCTTTCCTCACTATCTCCCAGGGTCCCATCAGCCACCCCCTAACCCCCCGCCCCCTCCCCTAGCGTTACTCATTTAAATCCTCCTGAGCAGCTCTCGCAAATTTCCCTACCAGTATAATAGTCCCCTTCCAACCCTATAAATTCATTCTCTGCAAGTAGAGAATAACAGTCTCTTAGAAAGGTATTAACTTTCCAACACAACATGAAATCTGGTCTCAAAACATTTCCAAGGATCCAGCAAATTTCAAGCAAGATTTGATTCATCCAATTCCTCAGTTTTTAGTGTGTTTGCTTTGATGCTTTTTTCCTCTTAACCATTACATAAAGTAAAATTGTAAACATTTTTTTTTCAATCCATAAACTGTGTATATTGAAAATAAAACAACATATTGAATTAAGATGATTATCTCTTGAGAACTAACTCATGTCTGGAGCAAGAAAATATATTTTCTGGAATGCTGTTTTAATTCTTGAGAAATGAAACACTTACAATGTGCTTTATTACATATTGAAGACTATTGATCCCCTAATGTACATTTCAATTACATTTACTTTTCTGTGCAGGTCCATTTGAACTTCCTTTTGAGACTTACTGCTAGCATTGATGCTGATTTGTAGCAGGCCAATATATTCTGTTTTTCTTGCAGGCTGGGGGATAATAAGAATATTACATTTTTTTGTATTACTGATTTAGGTGTTATGACAGCATTAATTCCAGTTTTAGTACTTTTATGAAAATCAAATATCAAAGTTAATGTGCACAAAAGGTAAGTGTGTCCTTATTCAGACTGCTTGCCTGGAAAACTCAGAAATGTGTTCATGATATTAATAAATGGAATTGCAAAAATCATGAAGGTGGTGTCACATGCCATCACCACAGAATCACTTTATGAAGAAATATACTATCAGCTGTATTTCAAATTTCATTTCAAGGATCACAGAACTAAGAATGAAGAAGGCAGGCTTAATTAGATTCAACTATTACTCATAACCCATTCAGTCAGCATGACCAGGTATTCTTTGATATTCTAGGCATTTTTGAAGTGTAATGACTCTTAAAAGATTGTGTTGTGACAAATGTGAAATGGTGCTTTGAATGTTTGTCTGTTACCATAACCAGACTTTATAATCTGTTATTTCAGATCAAATGCATTCAACATTTAAACCTGGTTTGAAATCATGTATGTTCCTTTTACAATTCAATATAAAATCTAAATTAATACTTTTCATCTCCCCTTCTCTTCTTTATTCGTGAACACATTAATGTTCACAATCATGCAACATTTTTACACTATTTCCAATTGATGACTTTTGTTGCGAAGGCAAAGGCAATCCAATTTGTTTGTGGAGGTTACATAAAGGTACTCATTATACTTTAATCAAATTCTTGCAAACACATCTTTTTAACACTAGCTATTGGACAGCAGAAATCATTTTCTCTTTCCGCCAGCACTCCAGATAAATCAACATTTTTCATACAAAATTAAAAATCACACAACAACAGGTTATAGTCCAAACGGTTTAATTGGAAGCACTAGCTTTCAGAACACTGCTCCTTCATCAGGTGGTTCATTTTCACACAGACTGGGTACAGGTATTTCATCCAGAACAGGATAGTGTGTTCGTGTGTGACCCTATGCTATACAAAAATCACACAATACAAATACACTTAAAGTGTGGGCGTTGTAATCTGATCTCCATCTCTTTTTGAACAGGGACTTTATATTCCCAATTTTCCAAACTGCTGGAACTCTTCTGGAATCCCAAAAGCTCTGGAATGTTTTGAACAATGTGTCCACTGTCTCTGCAGCTACTTCCAATAAAACACTTGCATTACCAGATCCTGGTAATATGTTTGCTTTTAGTATCACCAATTTATCAAGTCTTTTGTCTCTTATGACAGACACTGTTACAAGAACATTCCTTCCATGAGTATCTTGCTTAGCCATTTCCATTGAGATGTTTATAGTGTTCTCCACAGTGAAGACAAAATATTGGTTTATTCCTTAGTTCCAGCCAAACTGATTCTGCATCACTATCTATGTTACATATATCAATAAGCACCACCAAAGAGTTATCATCCTTTATTAACAAAGATACTGCACTTCCTTTTTCATGTTTTGTGCATTCTTTCAGAACATTGAATACTTTTCAATATCAAACTATTTGCCGAGAGGTGCGAGGGAGGAGCGAAGGATTGCCATTTGCCAAGAGGCATTAGGGAGGAGCGAAGGACTACCATTTGCCAAGAGGTGTGAGGGAGGAGCGAAGGACTTCTGGAAGGTGAGTTTAACTGTTTCAAAACCTTACTTCAGGCATCGGGGCCTCTATTTGTCGAGAGGTGAGAGGGAGGAGCGAAATCATATATTTGTGTGGCTGCGTTACCCGAAACGCTACTCGGGTAGTGTCTCCCACCCATCCTCCTCCTCTAACCAAAAAAAAAAGGTTCTGTGTGCCAGATTAGTAAGGTAACAAGTTTATTTTTTATTCCTTATTTTTCAACAGTCTCTTTGGGAATTTAGAATAGAGGGAATGGAGGTTAGGGCAGTTGAATGTTCCTCTTGCAGAATGTGGGAAGTGAGGGTCACCACTAGTGTCACCGCTGACTACATCTGCGGGAAGTGCAATCAACTCCAGCTCCTCGAAATCCACGTTAGGGAACTGGAGCTAGAGCTAGATGAACTTCGGACCATTCGGGAGGCAGAGGGGTTATTGAGAGGAGTTACAGGGAGGTAGTCACTCCTCAGGTACAAGAAAAAGGCAGATGGGTTACAGTCAGGGGATGGAAAGGGAACTGGCAGGCCATGCAGGGATCCCCTGTGGCCATTCCCCTCAACAAAAAGTATACCATTTTGAGTTAAAAATCACACACTAGGTTATAGTCTAACAGGTTTAATTGGATACACACTAGCTTTCGGAGCTGTTGGACTATAACCTGGTATTGTGTGATTTTTAACTTTGTACACCACAGTCCAACACCGGCATCTCCAAATCATATACCATTTTGGATACTGTTGGGGGAGACGACTTACCAGGGGAAAGCAGTGGGGCACAGGGATCTGGTACAGAGTCTGTCCCTGCTGCTCCGAAGGGAAGGGGGAAGAGGAGCAGGGCAGTAGTCATTGGTGACTCCATAGCTAGGGGGACAGATAGGCGGTTCTGTGGGGATGAGAGAAATTCACGGTTGGTGTGTTGCCTCCCAGGTGCCAGGGTTCGTGACGTCTCTGATCGTGTTTTTGGGATCCGTAAGGGAGAGGGGGAGCATCCTCAAGTCGTGGCCCACATAGGCACTAACGACATAGGTAGGAAGAGAGATGGGGATTTAAGGCAGAAATTCAGGGAGCTAGGATGGAAGCTTACAGCTAGGACGAACAGAGTTGTTATTTCTGGTTTGTTGCCCGTGCTACGTGCTAGTGAGGCGAGGAATAGGGAGAGAGAGGAGTTGAACACGTGGCTACAAGGATGGTGCAGGAGGGAGGGTTTTGGATTCTTGGACAATTGTGGCTCTTTCTGGGATAGGTGGGACCTCTACAAGCAGGATAGTCTTCATCTGAACCAGAGGGGTACCAATATCCTGGGGGGGAAATTCACTAAGGCTATTGGGGTGGGTTTAACCTAATCCAGCAGGGAGATGGGAAACAAAATTGTAGTTCGAGTATAGAAAAGGTTGAGAGTAGGGAGGTCCGAAATCAAGTTTCAGGGATGCAAGATGGCACCAGCAAGCACGAAGTTGGTTTGAAGTATGTCAACTTCAACACCAGGAGCATCCTGAATAAGGTGGGTAAACTTGCAGCATGAGTTGGTAACTGGGATTTCGATGTTGTGGCCATTTCGGAGACATGGATAGAGCAGGGACAGGAATGGTTATTGCAGGTTCCAGGATTTAGATGTTTCAGTAAGAACAGAGAAGATGGTAAAAGAGGGGGAGGTGTGGCATTGTTGGTCAAGGACAGTATTACAGTTGCAGAAAGGATATTTGGGGACTCGTTAACTGAGGTAGTATGGACTGAGGTTAGAAATAGGAAAGGAAAAGTCACCCTGTTGGGAGTTTTCTATAAGCCTCCGAATAGTTCTAGATATGTAGAGGAAAGGATAGCAAAGATGATTCTCGATAGGAGTGAGAGAGACAGGGTTGTAGTCAGGGGGGACTTCAACTTTCCAACTATTGACTGGGAACACTATAGTATGAGTACTATAGATGGGTCAGTTTTTGTCCAGTGTGTGCAGGAGGGCTTCCTGACACAGTATGTAGACAGGCCTACAAGGGGCGAAGACACATTAGATTTGGTACTGGGTAAGAGTCCGGCCAGGTGTTAGACTTGGAAGTAGGTGAGCACTTTGGTGATAGCGATCACAATTCTGTTATGTTTACTTTAGTGATAGAAAGGGATAGGTGTATATCACTGGGCAAGAGTTACAGCTGGGGGAAAGGCAATTACGATGTGATTAGGCAAGATTTAGGAAGCATAGGATGGGGAAGGAAACTGCAGGGGATGGGCACATTAGAAATGTGGACCTTATTCAAGGAAAAGCTCCTGTGTGTCCTCGATAAGTATGTACCTGTCAGGCAGGGAGGAAGCTGTAGAGCACGGGAGCGGTGGTTTACAAAGGAAGTGGAATCTCTGGTCAAGAGGAAGAACAAGGCTTATGTTAGGATGAGATGTGAAGGCTCAGTTAGGGCGCTTGAGGGTTACAAGGTAGCCAAGAAAGACGTAAAGAAAGAGCTCAGAAGAGCCAGGAGGAGAGATGAGAAGTTGTTGGTGGATAGGATCAGGGTAAACCCTAAGGTTTTCTATAGGTATTTAAGGAATAAAAGAATGACGAGAGTAAGATTAGGGCCAATCAAGGATAGTAGTGGGAAGTTGTCTGTGGAGTCAGAGGTGATAGGGGAAGCACTAAATGAATATTTTTCAACAGTATTCACTCTAGAAAATGACAATATTGTCGAGGAGAATACTGAGATACAGGCTACTAGACTAGGTGGGATTGAGATTCACAAGGAAGAGGTATTAGAAATCCTGCAGAGTGTGAAAATAGATAAATCCCCTGGGCTGGATGGGATTTATCCTAGGATCCTCTGGGAAGCCAGGGAGGAGATTGCTGAGCCTTTGGCATTGATCTTTAAATCATCATTGTCTACAGGAATCGTGGCAGAAGACTGGAGGATAGCAAATGTGGCTCCCCTGTTCAAGAAGGGGAGTAGAGACAACCCTGGTAATTATAGACCAGTGAGCCTTACTTCAGTTGTTGGTAAAGTGTTGGAAAAGGTTATAAGAGATAGGATTTATAATCATCTAAAAAAGAATACTTTGGTTAGGGATAGTAGGCACGGTTTTGTGAAGGGTAGGTCGTGCCTAACAAATCTTATTGAGTTCTTTGAGAAAGTGACCAAACAGGTAGATGAGGGAAAAATGGTTGATGTGATGTATATGGATTTCAGCAAGGCGTGCGATAAGATTCCCCACAGTAGACTATTATTGTACAAAATGCAGAGGAATGGGATTGTGGGAGATATAGCAGTTTGGATCAGTAATTGGCTTGCTGAAAGAAGACAGAGGGTGGTGGTTGATGGGAAATGTTCATCCTGGAGTCCAGTTACTAGTGGTGTACCGCAAGGGCTGGTGTTGGGTCCACTGCTGTTCGGCATTTTTATAAACGACCTGGATGAGGGCTTAGAAGGGTGGGTTAGTAAATTTGCAGACAACACTAGGGTCGGTGGAGTTATGGATAGTGAAGAAGGATGTTGTAGGTTACAGACAGACAGAGGTAAGCTGCAGAGCTGGACTGAGAGCTGGCAAATGGAGTTTAATGCGGACAAGTGTGAGGTGATTCACTTTGGTCGGAGTAACTGGAATGCAAAGTACTGGGCTAATGGTAAGATTCTTGGTAGTGTAGATGAGCAGAGAGATCTCAGTGTCCAGGTACACAGATCCTTGAAAGTTGCCACCCAGATTGACAGGGTTGTTAAGAAGGCATACAGTGTTTTAGCTTTTATTAATAGAGGATTGAGTTCCGGAACCATGAGGTTATGCTGCAGCTGTACAAAACTCTGGTGCGGCCGCACTTGGAGTATTGTGTACAGTTCTGGTCACTACATTATAAGAAGGAAGTGGAAGCTTTGGAAAGGGTGCAGAGGAGATTTACTAGGATGTTGCTGGTATGGAGGGAAGGTCTTATGAGGAAAGGCTGAGGGACTTGATGCTGTTTTCATGAGAGAGAGGAAGGTTGAGAGGTGACTTAATAGAGACATATAAGATAATCAGAGGGTTAGATAGGGTGGACAGGGAAAGCCTTTTTCCAAGTATGGTGACGGCGAGCATGAGGGGGCATAGCTTTAAATTGAGGGATGATAGATATAGGACAGATGTTAGAGGTAGTTTCTTTACTCAGAGAGTAGTAAAGGTATGGAATGCTTTCCCTGCAACGGTAGTAATTTCACCAACTTTAAGTACATTTAAGTCGTCATTGGACAGGAATATGGACATACATGGAATAGTGTAGGTTAGATAGGCTTCTGATTCGTATGACAGGTCGGCGCAACATCGAGGGCCGAAGGGCCTGTACTGTGCTGTAATGTTCTATGTTCTATGTTCTGTGTTCCCAGTCTTGGTGACCCTGCACTCACATCTCGGTAATAGATATCAAGATATATTAATTCTTATTTGTATTTGTGCTGACAATTCGTCTATTGTGTTACAAATGTTGCAATTCAAATAAAAGACCATTTAAGCTTTGATGTTTTCCCATTATTATGTACCCTTATTTTAATTCCTTTTGCACAATTGCGTGTATATATTCTACCCCTTCCTGTCAAACTTTAGTTACAATTCATCTGTTTATGATCCTGTATCTCTACTGTCATTTTATTTTGATTTTTAAATCTCCTCTTAATTGAATGCTCCATCCCACCAGTTAAAGATTCCTCTGAGTGAAGAAAATTTGTGGTGGCATACTTCACATGAACTGTGTTTGGCCTAGTGTTCAGACAATCATATCACCTGTAGCTAAAGCTTTAATCTCTAAAGAAGGTGGAATGGAGAGGGTCAGTTTAGGAGAAATTTAGAAATCAAAATGCAAGTTGTGTTTTACACCTCAGAGAAATGCTGAGATGAGTGGGGTATCAATAATTGTTTTCTTCAATGTTTCTTAATGTTTACACTTTCATCCTCACAACAGCTTGTTGAAGTTTAGTTTCAATTATAATGGACAACGCCCATGCTCAAAAGTAACACACAGAGGACAGATATCAGATAAAAGTAATCAAGCACGAACAATTGAATGCCACAGAAAGCCTGGAGAAGAAGTAAGCTGCAGGTTTTCTGGGGCTGTATCAAGTGAGAAATTATTAGTTTTAGATTAGATTACTTACAGTGTGGAAACAGGCCCTTCGGCCCAACAAGTCCACACCGCCCCACCGAAGCGTAACCCACCCATACCCCTACATCTATATCTACCCCTTACCTAACACTACGGGCAATTTAGCATAGCCAATTCACCTGACCTGCACATCTTTGGACTGTGGGAGGAAACTGGAGCACCCGGAGGAAACCCACGCAGACACGGGGAGAACGTGCAAACTCCACACAGTCAGTCGCCTGAGGCGGGAAATGAACCCGGGTCTCTAACTGCTGTGCCACCATGCCGCCCACGGACAAACCTGGAAGGAAAAGAATGCTATTTAGAAAACAAAGTGGAATGCACTGCCTGGAAGTGTGGTGGAGGCAGATTCAATTGAGGATTAGAATCGTAGAATCCCTAGTGTGAAAACCGACCATTCGGCCCAACAAGTCCACACTGACCCTCCAAAGAGTAACCCACAAAGACCCGTTCCCCTGCCCGTTCCTCTACATTTACCCCTGACTAATGCACCTAATCAACACATCCTTGAACACTACGGGAAATTTAGCATGGCTAGTTATCCCAACCTGCACATCTTTGGATTGTGGGAGGAAACCAGAGTACCCGGAGGAAACCCTCGCAGACACAGGAGCATGTGCAAACTCCACACAGACGGTCAGAATCAAACCCAAGTCCCTGGTGCTGTAGGGTAGCAGTGCTAACTACTGAGCCACTGTGCTGCATTGGATGATTATTACTTGGATAGAAATAACATGCAAGGGTAAGGGAAAAAAACAAGAGATTGACAGGAGGTAATGAGTATGTTTGAAGAGATATTGTAGACATAATGGGCCAAACATCCCCCTTTGACATTGTAACACTTTAGTGATTTTGTGGAAGTCCTATTTTTGAACTTTATACCAGCTAATAATTGTGCATGTACAAATTTGCCTAATTTCACATCTGGGAATTTAGTTTCCACTTTGGGAGCAATGGCAAACCAGATGCAAGTGTCGCTCAAAATGATGTTAGTTCCCTGAATTAAAAAAAATTTGCATGATACGAAACATGAAATATACTATGAGACACTGTAATGAGCAATGCATTAGAATGTGATTATTTTTCTGGTCTTTCACTAAAATGGATTGCACTGATATATTATATATATATGAGTTGTAACTTGGTGCAGTTTTTTTTAAAGCAATGGAAATTAATTTATTACATAATTAAATATACCACTGGTGTACTGATTTTAAATGAATGAAATTGGCATTATGAAAAAAACATATAAAGCTATTTTTCACTTTTAGTGATGTACAGTAGTCAGTTCCTAAGTAAATTACTTTTTATAGATTGGATATTTGTGTACTTTTGAAACAGGCGCTTCAGCCCAACAATCCACACTGACCCTCCGAAGAGTAACCCACCCAGACTCATTTCCCCCGACTAATGTACCTAACACAGTGGGCAATTTAGCATGGCCAATTCACCTAACCTGCACATCTTTTGAAATGTGGGAGGAAACCCAAATAGACACGGGGAGAATATGCAAACCCCACGCCCAAGGCAGGGATCAAACCCGTGTCCCTGGCACTGTAAGGCAGCAGTGCTAAACACTGAGACATCGTGCCACTATTTGTCCCTAAAGAAGGGCTATTTTTTTTAGCCTTTTCAAAGGAACACTAAGAAATGATGCTAGTAGAATTTGGTCATGAACTGGGGACATAAACAATTTTGTAGCGCAATGTTTCTTTAAACTAATTCAAAAACTTGATGAAACTCGACTTACACTGGATGCAAGTTGTGCATAAAATTACAAAATCTTCCCTAAATTTAGTTCTGAAGAAGGGTGAACTCTTCTCTCCACAGATGCCGCCAGACCCGCTGAGTTTTTTCCAGCAATTTCTGTTTTCGTTCCTAAACCTTTTTGCTTGCTCAGCTGATATTGGGTAAATTGTGAAGGAATGGAATCTCAAACCAATTATGTTACAATTACATGTCGAGTTTCAAAACAAAATGAGACAAACAACGAAAGCTTATAGAACTTATATTCCCTGCTCTGATCTGCAGAACTTTTACAGTCTCTTTATCAATTATTTTCTATTTTTAATTTTTAAAATTCTTTCGTGGATTGTGGACATCACTGGTTAAGCTAGCATTTACTGTCCATCTCTAGTCATCCTTAAGAAAGTCTTGAACCACTGCAGTCCAAGTGCTGTGGGTAGACCCAAATTGACATTAGGGAGGAACAACCAAAATTATGACCCAGAAACACTGAAACAATGTTGATACAGTTCCAAGTCAGGTTCCAAGTCGGCTTGGAGGTGAATATGTGTATGGTTCCCACCTTTCTGAGACCCTTGTCCTTTGAGATGGAAGTGATTGTAATGCCACTGCCATTGTCAGTGGTTGGATTCTCCATTATTTGCAGTGCTCATTGCTTGGCAGTTGTGTGGCGGGAATATTCCTTGCCACTCGTCAACCCAAGTCTGGATATTGTCCAGGTCTTGCTCCATTTGGAAATGGACTGCTTTGATTTCTGAGATGTTGTTAATGGTGCTGTACATTTTGCAATCACCAGCGAATATTCCCATTTCTGACCTTATGATGAAGAGAATATCATTGATGAGGGAACTGGAGATGGACACTACCCTGAGGAATGACTGCAGAGATATCCTGGAGCTGAGAAGACAGCCTTCCAGCAACCACATTTTCCTTTGTGACAAGTTTGGCTCCAATCAGGAGCTTTCCTCCTCATTCCCATTGACTCCAAACAAAAAAAAAGAGAACTGCAGATGCTGGAAAGCTGAAACAACAATGGACGTTTCTGGAGAAACTCAGCAGATCTAGCAGCAGCTGTGGAGATAAACAGTCTAATTTCAGGTCTAGTGGCCTTTCTTCAGAACTGAAATCAGTTTTGCGAAAACTCCTCAATGTTACACTAAATTAAATATCGCCTTACTCTTACCACACTGCTGGAATTCAGTTCCTTCATGTTTGAAATAAGGGTACAACCAGGTCAACAGTCAGTGGACCTGTGGGCACCCAAACTGGGATTCAGTGAGTAGGTTATTGCTAAGCAAGTGCTGCTTGATAGCACTGTTGGTGACAACTTCCATCTCTTTATAAATGATCAAGAGTAGATAGATATGGTGGCAATTGGGTTAGTTGGATTGTCCTGCTTTTGTGCACAGGAAATTGCTGGGAAAATGTTCATATTTTCAGGGAGATGCCAGTGTTGTAGCTCCTGGAACAGCTTGGCTTGAAGCATGACAAGATCTCGAACACAAGTCTTCAATACTTTTTCTGGAATATTGTCAAGGCGTACTGTCTTTTCAGTATTCAGTGCATCCAACTCTTTCTTGATATCACGTAGAGTGAATCAAATTGGTTGAAGGCTGGTATCTGTGATTTTGGGAACCACTGGTGGAGACCAAGTTGAAGCATCCATTTCAGACTCTGGTTGAAGATTGTTGCAAATACTTCTGTCTTATTTTTGGCACTAATGGCTCCCCCATTATTGAGAAGCCATTACTGCCCATGAGTATCTACAGATGTTGCTACTTACATCAGAAGCCATTTTGTCTTTCACAGGCTACAATCTATCACTGACCTCCTCCTTAGTTCTGTGAATAAGAACCATAGAATGCACATTAAACCGAACTGATGGCTATTCCTTAGATGGAAAGCTTTATTGATGGGTGGCAATCCTATGAACCTAGTTCACAACTGATGAAGCATCCTCATGTAATTCAGTTCTAATGATAGGTAGGCCTGGAGAAAAACTTCTTGCTCTGAAATGCTCATTTTATTGAGCTTGTAGAGAAAAATAACATTTTTTATCAAGTTAATATGCTGCTATTATTCATTATTTATTATTCATTGATTAACCATTCTAATTTGTATGTTGGCTCAAAAATAGCTTATTGGTCAGGATTATGGGTGAATAATTCTGTTTCTGTAGGATAAAATGTTAGAAACAGGCTTTTCTCAAGAACTCAATGATATTGAGTTTTCACTCATTTAAAAGTAGCTCCGTAAATGTTAACTGAAAAAATAGTTCAATCAAGACTCCTAGATCCCATGCTGTCGAATTAGGAACATATGAACATTGAAACAGGAGTAGGTAATTCAGCCCCTTGAATCTGTTCCACCATTCAATGAGATCATAGCTGATCTGTGACTTAACTCCACATACTTGCCTTTGGCTTCTATCCTGTAATATTCCTAGCTTAACAAACATCCATGTATTTCAATTAAAATTAACAACTGATTCAGCATACACTGCCACTTGTGGAAGAGAGTTCCAAATATCTATGAATCTTTGTAAGTAGAAATGTTTTCTAACATCTCTCCTGAGCAGTCTTGCCATATTCTCGGACAATGCCACACTCCCTCGGTTCTAGAATCCCCAACCAGTGGAAAAAGTTTATCTTTATCTAACCTATCTTTTTGTGTTGGTGTCTTGAAGACTTGATCAGATCACCCCTTATCCTTCCAAATTCTAGAGAAAATAGGCCTAATTTATGCAATCTGTCCTCATAACTTAACTCCTGAAATCCAAGTGTCAGTCTGCATTGTGACTCTGTAATGGGGCGGCATGGTGGCTCAGTGGTTAGCACTGCTGCCTCACAGTACCAGGGACCTGGGTTCAATTCCCACCTGTCTGTGGGGAGTTTGCACATTCTCCCTGTGTCTGAGTGAGTTTCCTCTGGGTGCTCTGGTTTCGTCCCACAAGCCAAAGATGTGCAGGTCAGGTGAATTGGCCATGGGAAATTGCCACAGTGTTAGGTGGGTTAGTCAGGGGTAAATATAGGGTAGGGGAATGGGTTTGGGTGCATTACTCTTCGGAGGGGCAGTGTGGACTTGTTGGGCTGAAGGGCCTGTTTCCACACTGTAGAGAATCTAATATAAATCTACATTTGCTCCCTCCAAGGCCAATATACCCTTATGAAGGTGTGCTGTGCAGATCTGTTTATAGCACTCAAAGTGGAGTCTAACTGTGGTTTTGTTTAATAACTGCAGCATAACTTCTGCATCGTTTTACTCCAATCCTCTAGTTAGAAAGGTGAGTATTCTACCAACTTTGTTGATTATCTTCTGCATCTGTTCATGATATTTTAAAGATCTATGCACTGTATCTCCAAGTATCTTTGGGAATTCACTATAGTTTCTTTCATATCATCCAGAAAGTATACTGATCTATCCTTTCTCAGTCCAAGATTAATAACCTTATACCTGCTTACATTAAACTCCATCCGTCACAGTTTTGCCCATTCACTGAGTGTATTCAATATACCTTTGTAATCTTATGCTGTCATCCTTCTCCTTTGCAATTACTTTAGTAAAATCCTCTGCTTCTACACTATCCTCTCTCCCTTTAAGATTGTTCTTTGCACTCAAGTCTCTCATCAAGGTTTATGCTGTGGCATCTTAAACTTCCTTTCTTGGCTAATATTCATGTCTTGATTGTCCTTTTTAATGAGCGGCGAGGAGAGAAGGTGAGGTCAAGTGAGGGCTGCTGGGAAGGGTACATTTTCCTGCTTAAAAAGGGACTTACCTCAGGAGTCGGGCCTCCATTTTGACAGAGCAGTGAGGAGAGAAGGTGGTGTGAAGCGAGGGCTGCCAGGAAGGTAAGGGCTTAATTTATATTTGGGCAGTGGCTATCTCCCTCCCGTCCCCCTCCTCTAACCGGAAGAAAGAGACTCTGCAAGGTCAGGCTTTTATTTCTTTCTTATCTTTCTTTTTCATATACATTTAAGTGCATTGTTTAGTTTTAGTTAGTTCATATAAAGCTAAGCTTACAATGGCAGGGGACCTCAGAGCCGTGGCATGTGCCTCTTGCTTGATGTGGGAGCTTAGGAACATGTCTGACGTTTCTGACTATTACACTTGCAAGAAGTGTGTCCAGCTGCAGCTCTTGTTTGACGGTATGAAGGCTCTGGAGCTGCGGATGAACTCACTGTGGAGCATCCGCGATGCTGAGGAGGTTGTGGATAGCACATTTAGTGAACTGGTCACACCGCAGGATAGGATTGCTGAGGGAGACAGTGAATGGGTGACCAACAGACAGAAAAAGAGTCGGAAGGCAGTTCAAGTGTCCCCTGTGGTCATCTCCCTCCAAAACAGGTATACTGTTTTGGATATTGTTGGGGGAGATGGCTCGCCTGGGGAGGGCAGCAGTAGCCAGGATCATGGCACCGTGATGGGCACTGCTGTTCAGAAGGGCAGGAAACAGACTCGTAGGGCCATAGTCATAGGGGATTCTATTGTGAGGGGAGTAGATAGGCGGTTCTGTGACCAAAAACGGGACTCCCGGATGGTATGTTGCCTCCCAGGTACTCGGGTCAGGGATGTCACCAATCGGCTGCAGAGCATTCCAAAAGGGGAAGGTGAATAGCTAGTTGTCGTGGTGCATTTAGGCACCAATGATATAAGTAAAAAAATGAGATGAGGTCCTGAAAGAAGAATTCAGGGAGCTGGGAGAGAAGTTAAAAAGGAGGTCCTCAAAGGTAGTGATCTCAGGATTACTATCAATGCCATGTGCTAGTCAGCGTGGAAATGAAAAAATAGGCAGGATGAACACGTGGCTTGAGAGATGGTGTAGGAGGGAGGGGTTCAGATTTGTTGGATATTGGGACCAGTTCTAGGGAAGGTGGGGCTATTACAAAATGGATGGTCTACATCTGAACCAGACCAGAACCAATGTCCTTGGGGGAGTTTTTGCAACTGCTGTTGGGAAGGTTTTAAACTAATGTGGCAGGGGTCTGGGAACCAGAAGAGAAAACAAGTAGGCAGCGAGGTGGAGACTGAGACTGTAAGAATCATAAAGATAGCATTAATAAAGGGAAGAGTAAGCAGTGAGCAGGTGAGTAGAAAAGAATTGGTGGCCTGAAATGCATCTACTTTAATGCAAGGAGTATAGTGTGTAAGGCAGATGAACTTAGGGCTTGGATTGGTGCCTTGGAGTATGACGTTATTGCGGTCACAGAGACTTGGTTGAAGGAAAGGCATGATGATTGGCAACTAAACTTTCCAGGATATAGACATTTCAGACAGGACAGGAAGGGAAGTAAAAGGGGGGGTGGAGTTGCATTGCTGGTCAGGGACAATATCACGCTGTGCTAAAGGAGGACACAATGGAGGTCTTGTGTAGTGAGGCAATATGGGTGGAGATGAGAGATAAGAAGGGTGCAGTCACACTGCATTACAGGCCTCCCAACCGTGAGCGGGATGTAGAAGAACAAATAGGTAAACAGATTATAGAAAAATGTAGAGGCAATAGGGTAGTGGTGATGTGAGATTTTAATTTTCCCAACATTGACTGGGATACACTTAGTGTCAGAGGTCTGGATGGGGTAGAATTTGGAAGAAGCGTCCAGGAGAGTTTTCTAGAGCAGTATGTTAATAGTCCGACGAGGGAAGGGGCCAAATTGGACCTGGTACTGGAGAACCAGCCAGGACAGGTGGTAAAAGTTGTGATGGGGGATTTCTTTGGGAACAGTGACCACAATTTTGTAAATTTTAGAATACTCGGAGATAAAGATGAGAGTGATCCTAAGGGAAGAATACTAAACTGGGCCAAGGACAATTATATCAAAATTAGGCAGGACCTTGGAAATGTGGATTGGACACAGCTATTTGAAGGGTAGTCCACATTTGATATATGCTTTCAAAGATAGTGCAGGATAGCATGTCCCATTGAAGCTGAAAATGTGTTGCTGGAAAAGCGCAGCAGGTCAGGCAGCATCCAAGGGACAGGAGAATTGACGTTTTGGGCATAAGCCCATCTTCAGGAATGAGGAAAGTGTGTCCAGCAGGCTAAGATAAAAGGTAGGGAGGAGGGACTTGGGGAGGGGCGTTGGAAATGCGATAGGTGGAAGGAGGTTAAGGTGAGGGTGATAGGCCGGAGTGGGGTGGGGGCAGAGAGGTCAGGAAGAAGATTGCAGGTTAGGAAGGCGGTGCTGAGTTCGAGGGATTTGACTGAGACAAGGTGGGGGGAGGGGAAATGAGGAAACTGGAGAAATCTGAGTTCATCCCTTGTGGTTGGAGGGTTCCTAGGTGGAAGATGAGGTGCTCTTCCTCCAACCGTCATGTTGCTATGGTCTGGCAATGGAGGAGTCCAAGGATCTGCATGTCCTTGGTGGAGTGGGAGGGGGAGTTGAAGTGTTGAGCTACGGGGTGGTTGGGTTGGTTGGTCCAGGTGTCCTAGAGGTGTTCTCTGAAATGTTCTGCAAATAGGCGGCCTGTCTCCCCAATATAGAGGAGGTCACATCGGGTGCAGCAGATGCAATAGATGATGTGTGTGGAGGTGCAGGTGAATTTGTGGCGGATATGGAAGTATCGCTTGGGGCCTTGGAGTGAAGTAAGGGGGGAGGTGTGGGCGCAAGTTTTGCATTTCTTGCGGTAGCAGGGGAAGGTGCCGGGAGTGGAGGTTGGGTTGGTGGGGGTGTGGACCTGACGAGGGAGTCACGGAGGGAGTGGTCTTTTCGGAATGCTGATAGGGGTGGGAAGGGAAATATATCCCTGGTGGTGGGGTCTGTTTGGAAGTGGCGGAAATGATGGTGGATGATACGCTGTACACATGGAGGTTGGTGGGGTGATAGGTGACGACCAGTGGGATTCTGTCCTGGTGGCGGTTGGAGGGGCGGGGCTCAAGGGCGGAGGAGCGGGAAGTGGAAGAGATGCGATGGAGGGCATCGTCGACCACATCTGGGGGGAAATTGCGGTCCTTGAAGAAGGAGACCATCTGGGTTGTACGGTTTTGCAACTGGTCCTCCTGGGAGCAGATGCAGCGGAGACAAAGGAATTGGGAATATAGGATGACGTTTTTACAGGGGGCAGGATGTGAGGAGGTGTAGTCTAGGTAGCTGTGGGAGTCGGTCGGTTTATAATAAATGTCCATGTTTATTCGGTCACCAGAGATAGAAATGGAAAGGTCTAGGAAGGGGAGGGAGGAGTCTGAGACGGTCCAGGTGAATTTGAGGTTGGGGTGGAAGGTGTTGGTAAAGTGGATGAACTGTTCTACCTTCTCGTGGGAGCACGAGGCAGCGCCGATACAGTCATCGATGTCCCGTTGAAGGCAAAGGATAGGAAGGGCCCTGATAGATATCTTTGTGGCATCCTTAAATTCAGGTGAGGTGCCAGAGGACTGGAAGGTTGCTCATGTTGGCTCCCTGTACAAGTAGTAGGGATATTCCAGGTAACTACAGATCAGTGAGCCTGACATCAGTGGTGGGAAAGTTGCTGGAGAAGGTACTGAGGGATAGGATCTATTTATATTTAGAAAAGAATGGGCTTATCGGTGATAGGCAACATGGTTTTGTGCAAGGGAGATCGTACCTTACCAACTTAATAGAGTTCTTCGAGGAAGTGACTAAGTTGATAGAAGGAAGGGCAGTTGATGTCATATACATGGACTTTAGTAAGGTGTTTGATAAGGTTCCCCATGGTAGACTAATGGAGAAAGTGAAGTCACATGGTGTGCAGGTTGTCCTAGCTAGGTGGATAAAGAACTGGTTGAGCAACAGGAGACAGAGAGTAGTAGTTGAAGGGAGATTCTGAAATGGAGAAAGGTGACCAGTGGTGTTCCACAGGGGTCAGTATTGGGGCCACTGTTGCTTGTAATATATATAAATGATCTGGAAGAGGGCACTGTTGGTATGATCAGCAATTTTACGGATGATACGAAGATTGGCGAAGTAGCAGAAAGCATAAGGGACTGTCAAAGAATACAGGAGGATATAGATAGACTGGAGAGTTGGGCGGAAAAGTGTCAGGTGGATTTCAATCCAGACAAATGTGAGGTGATGCATTTAGGCAAGACTAATTCTGGAGAAAATTATATAGTGAATGGAAGAACCTTGGGAAAAGTTGATGGGCAGAGAGATCTGGGAGTGCAGGTCCATTGTACCCTGAAGGTAAAAACAAGGACTGCAGATGCTGGAGACCAGATTCTAGATTAGAGTGGTGCTGGAAAAGCACAGCAGTTTAGGCAACATCTGAGGAGCAGGAAAATCGACTTTTTGGGAAAAAAACTTTCATCAGGAATAGAGGCAGAGTGCCTGCGGGTCCATTGTACCCTGAAGGTTACTGCCACAAGTGGATAGAGTGGTCAAGAAGGTATATAGTATGCTTGCCTTCATTGGATGGGGTATTGAGTATAAGAGCTGGCAAGTCATGTTAAAATTGTACAAGACATTGGTTCGGCCACATTTAAAATACTGTGTACAGTTCTGGCCGCCACATTTCCAAAAGGATGTGGACGCTTTGGAGAGGGTGCAGAGAAGGTTTACGAGGATGTTGCCTGGTATGGAAGGTGCTAGCTATGAAGAGAGGTTGAGTAGGTTAGGTTTATTTTCATTAGAAAAAAAGAGATTGAGGGGGACTTGATTGAGGTTTGACAAAATCATGAAGGGTATAGACAGAATGGATCGAGACAAGCTTTTTCCCAGGGTGAAGGATTCAATAACAAGAGGTCACACTTTCAATGTGAGAGGTGGAAAGTTTAAAGGGGATACACACAGCAAGTACTTCACAGAGAGGGCGGTGAGCGTTTGGAAGGCGTTGCCAGCAGAGGTGGTAGAGGCAGGCGCGGTAGATTCATTTAAGATGCATCTGGACAGATGCATGAGTAGGTGGGGAGCAGAGGGATACAGATGCTTAGGAACTGGGTGGCAGGTTTAAACAGTAGATTTGGATCGGCTCAAACTTGGAGGGCTGAAGGGCCTGATCCTGGGCTGTAAACTTTCTTTGTTCTTTGTTCTTTGTTATCATTTGTAGAATATTTACGAAAGGACTCCAAGAATAAGGGATTTGAGTTATGTCAATAATTTGAAAGGCTGCAGGCGTTTTGTTTAGAAAAGAAGTGGAGAGAAAATGATATTGAAGTTTTCAAGGTCATGGGGGATCTCATTAGATCAGATAGTGAAATATTATTCCTGGTGCTTAGAGGAAATGTTGAGAATTAAAGGACGCTAATTTGGTGCAAGGATCATGATGTAATATGAGGATTCTTTTCTTATCACGGTGAGGTAGCTGTTGGAGTCTGTTTTGAAGTTGGTACAATCATCACTTTCAAAAGGAATTGGAAAAGCACATTAAATTAAATAATTTGCACTGGTAGGTTACAGTGGAGCAGAGTGGGATCATGGTTAGTTTGGTGCTTAACTGAATTCAATGAGGAAGAGGAAGTGAGGAAGAGAAGAATCACTGCACATTGCATGGAGGACAATGTACAACTTCAAATGGGCATTGACAAGTTGATGAAGTGAACAGGCAGATGTGAAACGAGTGTAAGTCATTGAGTCATAGAGATGTACAGAACAGAAACAGACCCTTCAGTCCAACTTGTTCATGCCGACTAGTATCCCAACCTAATCTAGTTCCACCTGCCAGCACCTGGCCCATGTCCCTCCAAACCCTTCCTATTCACATACCCATCCAAATGCCTCTTAAATGTTGCAATTGTACCAGCCTCCACCACATTCTCTGGCAGCTCATTCCATACACGTACCACCATCTGTGTGAAAAAGAGGCCCCTTAGGTCTCTTTTATATCTTTCCCCCTCACCCTAAACCTATGCCCTCTAGTTCTGGACTCCCCCACCCCAGGGAAAAGACTTTGTCTATTCATCCTATCCATGCCCCTCATAATTTTGGCAACCTCTGTAAGGTCACCCCTCAGCTTCCGATGCACCCGGGAAAACAGCCCCAGCCTATTCAATCTCTCCCGATAGCAGAAATCCTACAACCCTAGCAACATCCTTGTAAATCTTTTCTGAACCCTTCCAAGTTTCACAACATCTTTCTGATAGGAGACCAGAATTGCACGCAATATTCCAACAGTGGCCTAACCAATGTCCTGTACAGCCACAA
The DNA here is from genome assembly GCF_047496795.1 of Chiloscyllium punctatum. Lineage (NCBI taxonomy): Eukaryota > Metazoa > Chordata > Chondrichthyes > Orectolobiformes > Hemiscylliidae > Chiloscyllium > Chiloscyllium punctatum. The sequence continues at coordinate 124,109,589 of NC_092743.1, forward strand.
CATGACCTCCCAACTCCTGTACTCAATACTCTGACCAATAAAGGAAAGCATACCAAATGCCTTCTTCACTATCCTATCTACCTGTGACTCCACTTTCTAGGAGCTATGAACCTACACTCCAATGTCTCTTTGTTCAGCAACACTCCCCAGGACCTTACCATTAAGTGTATAAGACCTGCTAAGATTTGCGTTCCCAAAATGCAGCACCTCACATTTATCTCCATCTGCCACTTCTCAGCCCATTGGACCATCTGATCAAGATCCCACTCTAATCTGAGGTAACCTTCTTCACTGTCCTCTACACCTCCAATTTTGGTTTCATTTGCAAGCTTACTAACTATACCTCTTATGCTCAATACTAAATCATTTATATAAAAATGATGAAAAGTAATAGACCCAAAACTGATCCTTGTGGCACTCCACTGGTCACAAGCTTCCAGTCTGAAAAATAACCCTCCACCACCATCCTCTATCTTCTGCCTTTGAGCTAGTTCTGTATCCAAATGGCTAATTCTCCCTGTATTCCATGAGAACTATCCTTGCCAACCAATCTCCCATGGGAAACCTTGTCGAACACCTTACTGAAGTCCATAGAAAGCACAACTACCGCTCTGCCCTCATCAATCCTCTTTGTTGCTTCTTCAAAAAACTCATACAAGTTTGTGAGACATGATTTCCCACAAAGCTATATTGATTATTCCTAATCAGTCCCTGCCTTTGCAAATACATGTATATCATGTCCCTCAGGATTCCCGCAAACAACTTACCAACCACCAACGTCAAAGCTTGTCCGTACCACCTTTCTTAAACAGTGACACCATGTTAGCCAACCTCCAGTCTTCCAGCCCCTCACCTGTGACTATCGATGACACAAATATCTTAGTAAGATGCCCAGCAATCACTTCCCTAGCTTCCCACAGAGTTTGAGGGTACATCTGACCACATCCTGGTGATTTATGCATGTATATGCATTTCAAGACATCCAACACTTCTTCTTCTGCAATATGGACATTTTTCAAGATGTCATCATCTATTTCCCTATATTCTACATCTTCCATGTCCTTTTCCACAGTAAATACTGATGCAAAATACTCACTTACTATCTCCCCCATTTTCTGTGGCTCCACACATAGGCCTCCTTGCTGATCTTTGAGGGGCCCTATTCTCTCCCTAGTTACCTTTTTGCCATTAATATATTTGGAAAAACTCTTTGAATTCTCCTTATTTTAATTAGCCAAAGCTATCTCATGTCCCCTTTTTGACCTCCTGTTGTCCCTCTTAAGTATACTCCTACTGCCTTTATATTCTTCTAAGAATTCATTTGATCTATCCTATCTACACCTTACATATGCTTTCTCCTTTTTTCTTATCCAAGCCCTCAATTTCTTTTGTCATCCAGCATTCCCTATACTTACCAGCCTTTCCTTTCACCCTAATAGGAATATACTTTCTCTGGACTTCTGTTTATAATTTTTGAAGGCTTCCCATTTTCCAGCCGTCCCTTTACCTGCAAATATCTGCCCCAGTCAGCTTTTGAAAGTTCTTGCCTAATACCATCAAAATTGGCCTTCCACCAATTTAGAACTTCAACTTGTAGATCTGGTCTATCCCTTTCCATCACTATTTTAAAACGAATAGAATTATGATCGGTGGCCGCAAAGTGCTCCCCCACTGACACCTCAATCACCTGCCCTGCCTTATTTCCCAAGAGTAGGTCAAGTTTTGCACCTTCTCTAGTAGGTACATCCACATATTGAATCAGAAAATTTTCTTGTACACTCTTAACAAATTACTTTCCATCTAAACACTTAACACTATGACAGTCCCAGTCTATGTTTGGAAAGTTAAAATCCCCTACTATAACCACCCAATTATTCTTACAGATAACTGAGATGTCCTTACAAATTTGTTTTCAGTTTCTCTATGACTATTAGGGAGTCTATAATACAATCCCAATAAGATGATTATCCCTTTCTTATTTCTCAGTGCCAGCCAAATGAATTCCTTGGATGTATTTCCGGGAATATCCTCCCTCAGTACAGCTGTAATGCCATCCCTTACCAAAAACGCCACTCCTCCTCCTCTCTTGCCTCCCTTTCTGTCCTCCTGTAGCATTTATATCCTGGAACATGAAGCTGTCAGTCCTGTCCATCCCATGAGCCATGTTTCTGTAATTGCTATGATGTCCCACCAATATATTTGATATGAAGAAAACAGAGAAGCAACATAAAACAAAGGGCCTTCCTCTGAAGGAACAGTGTGCAAGAACAGTAAGGTTTGCATGTGGACACAAAGGGCCAAATGGATGGCCTCTACAACGTAACTATTCTGACATTCTGGTTAATAGAAAGGGAAAGTAAATGTGAAACCTGCTCTTACAGAAGGTTAGCAATAACATGGCAGCCTCCTTTTCCATTGCAATATGAAGGAATAATAAAAAAAGAACAAAATAAATCTTCTTTAAGTTTGACAAATTATAGGGTGTTGAGAACCAAACAGCCACAGATCTTACATTCAGATATATTAATTTTAGGTAACAATTTAGCTTTAAGAGAAATTCTGATACAATTGACTATTTTTATGCATCCCCTTTCTCAACTCACCATTGGTGACCATAACTTCAGTTGATAGACCCTATGTTCTGAAATTATGTGTCCCTACCCTTCCACTGTACTTTATCTTCATGAATGTTCTTTATATCTTGGTCTATGACTAAGATTTAGATTCTCTCTTACCAAGCTGTTTCTGATGCTCACTTTTGATTGTGCTTCTGTGTAGCACCCAAAGGTGTTTTTTTCTATTTTGATGTCTATGCAGACTGTTATTGCTTGATGTTTCACTATTGCAAACATCTTCTAAAGAGTAGAAATTTACTAAGGCATTTTCTGAGGTAGCAGTATTGGTGTGCTTCCATTTTAAAATATGCAGATCAAGGATCAAAGTTCTCTTCCATAGATTTGAGCATGTTTTCAGGATTAATGCTTCACTCATGTCATCTTTTTAGATGTGATTTTAACTTGACATCCACTCTGTGCCTGCATACATAGTTTTAAAAATGCATTAGTTGAACACAAATTGGGATTTCTATGAGTCAACATTTTAAAAAAATTATCTAGTTATGCATCTTATTATTGTTTCTGGGAACATGCAGTGTGCAAGTTTTACTCCCATGTTTCCCTACATTACGAGGTTTCGATAGTGCATCATCAGCTATGAAATGTCCTAGGAATGTGACTGGTGCTATGAAAGGGATATTATTGCTTCACTCTTATCTTATACTTAACAGGAAAATTAACATAAATTAATTTATGCTACTTACATTGGTCTTCACTCTGAGTCAAATCCTTGCATGTTGAAGTCCCACTCCTGGGACTCGTGCATGAAATCAAAGCTGACACTCTACTGGGAAAAGCTGTACTTTTGATGCTGTCTTTTAGATGACAGGAGCAAGCCAAAGCCCTATTCCACCATTCAGATGGAAATAAAATATTCCTTTCCACTATTTGAAGATGAACAGGTCAGCATTGGTGTGCCCTGGTTCAGATTTATTCCACAGTAAACATCATTAATATAGATTTTCTCATCATTTATCTTTGGTATTTATGGGATCTTGTTGTGTAAAAATTGCCTGTTATACTTTCCTGCTCTCCCAGTTGTGATTACATTTCAAAAGTACTGACTGTAAAATGTTTTCAAACATCTTGAGGGCATGAAAAGTGCTATATGAATGCAACATCTTTTGTTTTATGTTCATTGTGACTGTCCTCTCAACTGATAGCTTTCGATGGTTTATTTTTCACTGAAGAGACCACTGGGACTCTTTGCTTCTAATAAATCATGCAGTAATGAATGTGGCAGCAAACACATCAGAAGTAATGATGCAAGTCTCAGTCTTGTCATAGACATGATGACACAAAACACCCTCATTACAAAGGCATGTCAACAGCAATAATTTGTAGAACCTCACAAACGGATGAATCCTTGTTTTCTCCCTTTTGCTGCTCTTCTCTGATTTAACACAGCATGCTTCAGGGCTCCACTCTCAAAAGAATGTTTTATCACACAAGGGATCATCTAAGGTTTCTGTTCAACGATACATAATTTGCAGCAGCAGAGCTTCTGAAAGTTTCTGCTGTTAGACTTGTCCTTGCACATTTAGCTTTTTAAAGTACAAAATTTGTGGAATCCTCACATTGTGGAAGCAGGCCATTCAACTCAATGAGTCCACACCGATCCTCCAAAGAGCATCCCATCCAGATCCAACCTTCTACCCTGTCTCTATAACCCTGCATTTCCCACTGTGCACCCACCTGCCCAACACATCGGTGAACACTATGGGCAATTGAGCATGGCCAGTTCACCTAACCTGCACAACTTTGGACTGTGGGAGGAAATTGGATTGCCTGGAGGAAACCCACGCAGACACAGGGAGAATGTGCTAACTCGAAACAGACAGCTGCCTAAGGGTAGATCCAAACCCAGGTCCCTGGTGCTGTGAGTCAGCAGTGCTAACCACTGTGCCATCAATATTACGTGATATCTCGCTGAAAGAAAGTTAATAGCACCATAGTGTGTAAAACCAAGCATCTGGGACGTAAAATTTGTGTTAGCAACTTTGGCTTTAGGATCAAAAACAATAGACAATAGGTGCAGGAGTAGGCCATTTTGCCCTTCTAGCCTGCACCACCATTCAATATGATCATGGCTGATCATCCTTAATCAGTTTCCTGTTCCTGCCTTATCTCCATAACCCCTGATTCCACTATCCATGAGAGCTCTATCCAACTCTTTCTTAAATGAATCCAGAGACTGGGCCTCCACTGCCCTCTGGGGCAGAGCTTTCCACACAGCCACCACTCTCTGGGTGAAGAAGTTTCTCCTCATCTCTGTCCTAAATGGTCGACCCCGTATTTTTAAGCTGTGTCCTCTGGTTCGGGACTCCCCCATCAGCGGAAACATGTTTCTTGCCTCCAGAGTGTCCAATCCTTTAATAATCTTATATGTCTCAATCAGATCCCCTCTCAGTCTTCTAAACTCAAGGGTATACAAGCCCAGTCGCTCCAGTCTTTCAGCATAAGGTAATCCCGCCATTCCAGGAATTGACCTCATGAACCTACGCTGCACTCCCTCAATAGCCAGAATGTCTTTCCACAAATTTGGAGACTAGAACTGCACACAGTACTCCAGGTGTGGTCTCACCAGGGCCCTGTACAGCTGCAGAAAAACCTCTTTGCTTCTATACTCAATCCCTCTTGTTATGAAGGCCAGCATGCTATTAGCCTTCTTCACTACCTGCTGTACCTGCATGCTTACCTTCATTGACTGGTGTACAAGAACACCCAGATCTCTTTGTACTGCCCCTTTACCGAAATTGATTCCATTTAGGTAGTACTCTGCCTTCCTGTTCTTGCCACCAAAGTGGATAACCATACATTTATCCACATTAAACTGCATCTGCCATGCATCTGACCACTCACCTAACCTGTCCAGGTCACCCTGTAATCTCCTAACATCCTCATCACATTTCACCCTGCCACCCAGCTTAGTATCATCAGCAAATTTGCTAATGTTATTACTTATACCATCTTCTCTGTCATTAATATATATTGTAAAAAGCTGCAGTCCCAGCACTGATCCCTGCGGTACTTCATGCCTGCCATTCTGAAATGGAACCATTTATCACTACTCTTTGTTTCCTGTCAGCCAACCAACTTTCAATCCAAGTTAGTACTTTGCCCCCAATATCATGCGCCCTAATTTTGCTCACTAACCTCCTATGTGGGACTTTAGCAAAAGCTTTCTGAAAGTCCAGGTACACTACATCTACTGGATCTCTCTCTTCCATCTTCAGAGTTACATCCTCAAATAATTCCAGAAGATTAGTCAAGCATGATTTCCCCTTCAGAAATCCATGCTGACTCTGACCTATCCTGTTACTATTATCCAGATGTGTCATAATTTCATCCTTTATAATAGACTCCAGCATCTTTCCCACCACTGAGGTCAGACTAACTTATCTATAAATTCCTGCTTTCTTTCTCCCACCTTTCTTAAAAAGTGGTACAACATTAGCCACCCTCCAATCCACAGGAACTGATCCTGAATCTATTGAACTCTGGAAAATAATCATCAACGCATCCACGATTTCTCGAGCCACCTCCTTCAGTACCCTGGGATGTAGACCATCAGGCCCAGGGGATTTATCAACCTTCAGACCTAACAGTCTCTCCAACACCAATTCCTGGCAAATATAAATTCCCTTAGGTTCAGGTCCTTCAGCCAATGTTACCTCAGGGAGATTGCTTGTGTCTTCCCCAGTGAACACAGATCTGAAGTACCAATTCAATTCTTCTGCCATTTCTTTGTTCCCTGTAATATATTCCCCTGTTTCTGTCTTCAAGGGCCCAATTTTAGACTTAACCATTTTTTTGCCTTTCACATACCTAAAAAAGCTTTTACTATCCTCCTTTATATTTTTGGCCAGTTTACCTTCATACTTCATTTTTTCTCTGCATATTTCCTTCTTAGTAATCCTCTGTTGTTCTTTAAAAGCTTCCCAATCCTCCGTTTTCCCACTTATCATTGCTATGTTATACTTTTTCTCTTTTAACTTTATATGTTTCTTAACTTCCCTTGTCAGCCACAGCCACCCATGCCTCCTCCTAGGAGTTTTCTTCCTTTTTGGAATGAACTGATCCTGCATCTTCTGCATTATACACAGAAATATCTGCCATTGTTCCTCCACTATCATCCCTGCTAAGGTATTACACCATTGAACTTTGGCCAGCTCCTCCCTCATAGCTCCATAGTTCCCTTTATTCAACAGAAATATTGTCATTTCTGATTGTACCCTCTCCCTCTCAAACTGCAGATTGAAGCTTATTTTATTATGGTCACTACTTCCCAACGGCTCCCTCACTTCAAGGTCCCTGATCAATTCTGGTTCGTTGCACAATACCAGATCCAAAATTGCCTTCTCCTTGGTAGGCTCCAGCACCAACTGTTCTAAGAATCCATCTCGGAGGCACTCTCTTTCTTGAGGTCCAATACCATCTGATTCTGTGTTGCTGGAAAAGCGCAGCAGGTCAGCAGCATCAAAGGAGCAGGAGAATCGGCGTTTCAGGCATAAGCCCTTCTTCAGGGCTTATTTCACTTATTACATTTTTCAGCTCTGATCTTCAGCATCTGCAGTCCTCACTTTCTCCTACCATCCTGAAAGTCCCAGTCTACGTGCATGTTGAAATCCCCCATAACAACTGTAGTAACATCTTTGCGACAGGTCAATTTCAGCTCCTGATTTAACTTACATCCAACATCCAGACTACTGTTTGGGGGCCTGTAGGTAACTCCCAAGTGGGTCTTTTCACCCTTAGAATTTCTCAGCTCTATCCATACTGACTCTACATCCCCTGATTCTAGGTCCCCCCCCCCGTGCAAGGGATGGAATATCATCCCTTACCAACATGGCCACCCCACCCCCTCTGCCCGTCAGTCTGTCCATACAATAGCACGTGTAGCCTTGAATATTCATTTCCCAGGCCCTGTCCACTTGAAGCCGTGTCTCAGTTATCCCCACAATATCATATCTGCCAATTTCCAAAAGAGCCTCAAGCTCATTTTTTTTTTATTTCAAAAATATACTTTATTCATAAAAAGATTTGATGGTCTGTACATTTGATCATGCCATACATATGTCCACATTTCCAAACACAGATTCGTATTTATCAATGTCATTTACAATCCTGTGCATTTTTCAATCTTGTACATATATTTGGCTGAGGCATCAGCAGAGCCCAAAAAAACGTCCGCATGGGCCCCCTGTTCTTCTTTAGGCAGGCCGATCTTACACGGTGGTCTTTCCCCACCGCGCCTTGGCGGCAGCTGCCCCAAGCTTCAGCGCGTCCCTCAACACGTAGTCTTGGACCTTGGAATGTGCCAGTCTGCAACACTCGGTCGGGGTCAACTCCTTCAGCTGGAAGATCAACAGGTTTCGGACCGCCCAGAGAGCGTCCTTCACTGAGTTGATGATCCTCCAGGCGCAGTTAATGTTCGTCTCGGTGTGAGTCCCGGGGAACAGGCCGTAGAGCACGGAGTCCCGCGTCACGGCGCTGCTCGGGACGAACCTCGACAAGCACCACTGCATTCCTCTCCAGACTTCCTCTGCATAGGCACATTCCAGAAGGAGGTGTGTGACAGTCTCGTCCCCCCCGCAGCCACTTCGAGGGCAGCGTGCGGTGCGGCAGAGAGTCCGGGCGTGCATAAAGGATCTCACAGGCAGAGCCCTTCTCACCACCAGCCAAGCCACGTCTTGGTGCTTGTTGGAAAGTTCTGGCGATGAGGCATTCTGCCAAATGGCTTTGACAGTCTGCTCAGGGAACCGCTCGACAGGATCCGCCCTCTCCTTTTCCCGAAGGGTCTCAAGGACGCTACGTGCCAAAAGAGCCTCAAGCTCATCCATCTTATTTCTAATACTTCGTGCATTCATATATAGTATTTTTAATTTGTTATTGCCCTCACCCTTCCCATCAACTCCTATTTCACTCAACCTTCCAGCATGATCCCTTTCTGAGTTTTCTGCCTCATTGATACAGTTGTCTTTCTTGACTTCCCTTTTCTAACTTTCCCTTCAATTTCCTTCTTAAACATCCAGTTTGTCCCCTCGCCCGCCCCCCGCCCCCCCCCCAACACACACACACACACACACACTACTTAATTTAAATGTAGCTGTGTTGCAGTAGCAAACCTGCCTGCCAGAATGCTGGTCCCCAACCTATTAAGGTGCAAACCGTCTCTCTTGTATAATTTATGCTAACCACAAAACATACCCCAGTGATCCAAGAATTTAAATCCTTGCTTCCTGCACCAGTTCCCCAGCCACATGTTCAAACAATACAGACATTTGCAATTTTTTTTCATTGGTCCATGGAATTTTAATTTTGTTGGATGGAGCTGTATTTATTGTACATCCTGAATTGATTTCGAAAACGTGGTGGTGAATTGCGTTCCTGATTGAAGTCCTTGAGATGTAGATCTTGCATTTGTATAGCATTTTTCATGCCCTCAAGATGTTTAAAAACATTTTGCAGTCAGTACTTTTGAAACGTAATCACAACTGGAAGTGCAGGAAAGCATAAAGGCCAATTTTTACAGAGCAAGATCCCACAAATACCAATGATAAATGATGAAAAAATCTATATTAATGATGCTTACTGCAAAATAAATGCTGACCTGTTCATCTTCAAATAGTCGAAAGGAATCTTTTATTTCCACCTGAATGGTAGAATACGGCTTTGGCTTGCTCTTATCATCGAAAAGATAGCATCTTCAAAAGTTCAGCTTTTTCCATTAGAATGTCAGCTTTGATTTCATGCTCAAGTCCCAGGAGTGGGACCTTAACACACTAGGATTTGACTCAGAGTAAAGACCCATGTAAGTAGCACAAATTAATTAATGTTAATTAATTCTCATAGTGCTGTTAGGGAATATTGACACCATAACAGTGAAGGACCTGTGATATAGTTCCTAGCCTGGATAGTACATGATTTGGAAGGAGCTTTATAAATGGTGGCATTCCTGTACATGTGCTGCCCTTGTTCTTCTGGGTGGTAGAGGTCACAAGTTTGGAAGATGGCATTGGAGGACCCTGGGTATACGGTGCACACTGGTGCCATAGTGGGACAACAGTGATAAATGAATTATGAAGGATCCATAAGGGGTGTGAATCAAGCAGACTCTGCAGTCCCAGATGATGTTCAGCATCTTTAATATTGTTGGAGCTGCAGCCATCCAGGCAACTGAAAAATATTCCAGTTATTATTCCAATATTTCGAATATTGTAGATTGTGGACGAACTTTGGGAAGACAGGACGTGTAGGCTCAACACAACATTCTCAATGTCTCCCACATTCACAACATTCTCTGTTCTGCATAAGTTATATACATAGCTCATCCAATGCAGTCACTGGTCAATGGTAATCCAGGATGTTGACAGTGGGAGCTTCAGCAATAATATTACCACTAAACAGGAGAACATGAGGACAGCAGATGCTGGAGATCAGAGTTGAAAAGTGTGTTGCTGGAAAAGCACAGCCAGTCAGGCAGCATCTGAGGAGCAGGAGAGTAAATATCAAGGAGAAATGGTGAAATTCTCATTTGTTTGAAATAGGCATGCCTCACATTTATGTGTAGTATTGTAACTTAGCAGTTTTAGGACAGAGGAAATATAGATGTGAATACGTCCACTCACAGTCAAATCAATTATAGACGGGAAAATAAAGGGAGTTGTGAAGTTGGGCCAACCCCGGACATTTTAAATATGGGTCCCAGATACAAAAGCCCAGCCTAATTTTAAGTAGATCTGATTTTTACTAGAAATGAAGAGGCTGGGCTTAAATAAACAAGTGGGAAACTGTCACACAGTCCCTTTAAATGAGGTTCTTAGTTCAAAGAGACTCATTTTTGGTTTCCTAAGTGAAGAGGCAGGGCTTAATTAAACAGGTGGGAAACTGTCACACAGACCCTTGAAATGAGGTTCTTAGTTCAAAGAGACTCATTTTTGGTTTCCTAAGTGAAGAGGCAGGGCTTACTTAAACAGGTGGGAAACTGTCACACAGACCCTTGAAATGAGGTTCTTAGCTCAAAGAGACTCATTTTTGGTTTCCTAAGGGACTTAACCCATGATATGTGAGTCAAGAATGCATGGAAGAGACATCAATGCTCTTGAAGAAAGAGACATCAATGTTATTTAAGTGCTTTGATTTGAAATTATTTAAATTCCTAAACCCTTAAAAATGAAAAACAAAATCCGGGTTGCCACTTTCAGTTCAGTTAGATAGAAAAATGCCCACTGCTGGAGTGAATTGACTGACATACCATCTGGTGTACCTTCATGGTATAAATTAACCACCCATTCTTACGTTTTCCACGTACTTCATTTTTGATGTTTTCCATGGGTTGAGCTCATTATAACTACTTAGCTGAGCTTCAAACGTTCAAAAGACCACTCATCTCCACTGGATGGCTGAGCTTGCAATTTAATTGCCAGTTTTAGAAGTATATCAAATAACTAATTGTATTTGATTCTAGTTTTCACCACAAATTGGGTCTGTGAATTTTGCTTAATGTACAAAACTGTGCATTGGAGATCAAGAGACATGGATTCCTATTTTTCATATTTGCATATTTATTCTGTTAGATATAATGGATGAGAAGCTCTGGAGGTGGTAGGAAGTATGAGTAGACATGATAGTGGTATTGGGGTCTTTGAGGAGGCATAGAAGTGGCATTGGAGCATGAAGAGATATTGCAGGTGACATGGAGAAAGGCACCAGTGTGTGGGTGAGAGAGGTTAAGTGACAGGACTGAGCGGGGCGAACATTTTTTTTTCTCTGAGAGATGGATGGCCCCAGTTTATTGTACCCCCACACAATTCTGGATTGAAAATTGTGAATGCAAAGACTAATTCCATGGAAACAGACTTTTTTACTCAATCTTCCCACTTTCGTGATGAAAATCCAAACCAAAGAGTGGGAAGGATTAAAAGAGAGAAACGAGGCTGAGAAGATAAGTTGAGAAGAAAGCCTTTTCTAAAAGGAACTTCCATAACAATTGATATTCAATAGATTGAAATGCTACATTTGTATTAACTGTCAATGTTAGAAACTTTGTTTCATATTAATTAGTAATGAACACATTGTTAAAAAGGATACTTAGGTTTGAATTAGCCTGACTTAGCATGCAAAGTATAAACCGTATAAATTGTGCAGAAAATGCAATGTTGCACCATTCAATACATTTAAATGGTGAACCAGCCAATGAGATGCTGACTATGTAATGTTAAAAGTGGAAGCAGAGGAATCAAGCTACAATGTATAAATTTTTGACTTTGGCAGCACATGTGTCCATCATTTAATTTTGTTAAACTATTTGAAATCTTAAAAATATTCATTCATGGGATGGGCATCGCTGACTGGGCGATTTATTCTCCATCTCAAAATTCCTTGAGGGCAATTATGTGTCAACCACTTTGCTATGGGACTAGAATCACATGTAGGCCAGGCCAGTTAAGAATTACAGTTTTTTTACCCCTAAAGGACATAATGAATCAAATGTTTTTCTTTTGACAATTGACAACAGTTTCATGATTACCACACTCTTAATTCCAATTTTTTAATTTAATTCTAATTTGTCATCTGCTGTGGTGTGATGATAACAGACAAATAAATAAATAATAGAAAACATTATTAACCTCCCCGTTATTTTAGCAGATGGGTAGAGCACATTATCCTCCATTGCAGTTCTTGTTAATTTTAAATAATAAAACTAAATTGAAGCACAATAAGAAATAACATGAAAGATGAAAGAGCAAGTTTATTGATGTAGAATGTTGTGTACAATTCTCATCGCCCTTCTGTTGGAGGGATATTGTTAAACTTGAGAGGGTGCAGAAATGATTTGCAGGATGATGCCAGAACTGGAGGTTTTGAGTTATAGGGAGAGGCTGGATAGGCTGGGGCTTTTTTCCCTGGAACATCAGAGACTGAAGAGCGACCTTCATAGAGGTTTATAAAATGATAAGGGGCATGGATAGGGTAAATAGACAAAGTCTTTTTCATAGGGTGAGAGAGGCCAAAACTAGAGGGCATAGGTTTAAGGTGCAAGGGGATAGATTTAGAAGGGACCTGGGGAAACTGTTTTATGCAGAGAGTGGTGTGTGTATGGAATAAGCTGCTCGAGGAAGTGGTAGAGACTGGTACAATTACAACATTTAAAATACATCTGAATGGGTACATGAATAGGAAGAGTTTAGAGGGATGTAAGCCACACGGTGGCAAAAGGAACTAGGTTGGAGTAGGATATCTGGTTGACATGCACAAGTTGGACCAAAGGGTCTGTTTCCACACTGTATAACTATATGACTGTATGTGCCTGAGAATGACAATTTAGAGGTACTGTTTGACCAGTAGCACTTGATGCATCAGAAGTTGACTTCTTCATTTAGTTGCCTACAGAAACATACAAAAGGAAGTTAGAATGTCTTGGATATATCATTTTGTGTATTCAAAAATATTAATTCCTGTTTATTTATTTTTTCAATTCTGTTCTCTTTGGAATACTCAAATACCCTAACAAAATAAATATACAAATATTCAGAATTGGATTTCAGGTCTCTTGGCCTTCAATCCATATTTTTGCACACTGACCAAAATTCCATAATTAGATGACAAGAATTATGTGGGTACATTTCTCCTCTTGTTAAGCTCTTCCTGCAATGTGACTGTTGGAATACTACAGTCAGAAATACTAGAAATACCGAGAAGCCTGGATAGAGTGAACATAAATAAGATGTTTCCACTAATAGGAAGGAAAAGGGCCCAAAAGCATAGACTCAGAGTGAAGGGATGACCCTTTAAACTGAGATGAAGAGGAGTTTCTTTAGCCGGAGGGTAGTGAACCTATAGAACTCGTTGCCACAGATGGCTGTGGAGGCCAAGTCATTGAGTGCATTGAAGATGGAGATAGGCTTTTGATTATGAAGGGAATCAAAAGTTATGAGAAGTAGACAGGAGAATGAGGTTGAGAAACATATCAGCCATGATCGAGTGGTGGAGCAGGTTTACTGGACAAAATGCCTTAATTTGTTTCTAAACTTTATCGTCTTATATTGTATGGCTTGCTGAGAAAAAAAAAACACGTTTCAAGCATGAAATACCAATTTCTGAATTGTGAGCTTAGAATTTCTTAGCAAAGTAGTTTGATCTTGAGCCCAACTTTCTGAGACTTCTTTTTAGATTATGCCCTTGCAAGCATAATGGCCAATGCTTGCCATTGGATATATATCTAAAAGTAATTTCAACGAGTGTGAAATAAATTTGTTGGAAGGAGAGCGAAGGTCACAAATGTTTATTTCCAATTTTTCAGCTTTAATGTGTAAATTAAATATTTTAATGCTTGCAAGCAAATTACAAAATAGCTACATTGGAAGTACACCGTAATTTATCTAGTCTGGAATGCTGTGTTAGGAATTTTCTGAATTATAAAAATTATATAAGCCTAATTATAGTATGTGAACCAGAAAACAACATCAATCTAGGAGTTGGCCTGAAACAGGGTTTGGTTCATTCAGTTGACTTCATGGCTAGACTATGATGCTGAATGGTACAAATGCTTTCTGGTTAAATTCAGGACATGTTGTAGTAATTGCTTTCTTACAGTATTCTTGCAGGGTGGGGCCTCTCTGTTTATAACTAATTGTCTTTGTCCAGTGCAGGGAGATCCTCTGGTCCTTTGTTACTTACGATCAATTATCAAAACAGTGAGGAAATGTCTCAAAGCAATCATTAAAAATTGATTTATTCAACCAAAAACTGAATTTTCCATTTTTTCACCCCCTATGAAAATGTTCTAAAATGATGCCATGATCTACTCAAAATAATTCTGGACAACTGGTGTTTCTAAATAATAGGTTTATAGACAAGGGACATTACAGTGCTGAAGATGTCACAATAGTCCTGGTTCTTTGCAAAAGCCATGCTTGTGTTTGCACATATTCATGTTACAATTGAAAATAAACTAATGAAGTATAAACGTTCTCTACTCCCTCCCTCTCTGAATTTTTTTCCAAGGACAACATAACTATCAAACCTTCATGAGTTTAGGTGGTACAACTCATTGTCTATGCCTGTGGCTGTTGATATCACCATGAATTATTGACCAATAAAAGTGGTGTTTCAACTTGGATAAAATGGAATTCTAAATTTATCAAAATTATAATTAGAGTTGATGTATCTCTAACAGTGGGAGGTCTATTGTATCATTATCCTTTTTCCCTCAGTATTGTACAGTTAAGTCATATATGGATATTGAAGCTGCTTTTTATGATGCTATTCAGTCACAGGGTGTAGGAGAGATTGGATTTATTCCTCATCCTACACTGCCATTGGGAAATTGGTGAATGTTCTTGAATAATTACTATATATATATATGGTGTAGGCACTTTCACAATGCTCTGAGGCAGGCAATTCTTATATTTTGGCTTGGTGCCTATGTAAGAATATATCAATATATCCCCATCTGGACACTGCGTGCCTCAGAGGGGATGTGGAGTAGTTGGTTTTCCCATACCTCTTTCATCCATATATTTCCAAGTAGTTGTTGTAACAGGTTGGAGATGTTTTCCCAAAGAAATCTTAGGACGTTTCTTCTTCTTTATGACATATGGAGTGAATCAAATCATGATAACGCATGTGTGATAGTGGGAATTTGAGAAATTCTAGCTGAACATAGATACAATTCTTTAGGTGTATCTTTTGGACTCACAATCTGGGAACACACATTGAACCTCCTGATGTTTGCTTAATTTTGCGTCATTATTCATGACTTGATGTGACAGTATTGACAAACTTTGATCTAATTAGTTAGTTCTGGGTTCATTCAGCTCAGTCTGTAGCAGTTTCCATTTTCAGTTTAACATACATACAATCTGGTGTTATAGATTCAACAGATTGGTTCTGCATTTAGGGTATGCCTGGAGCTCATCTCTGCATGCATTGCTGACTTTTCATTGAACCTTGTTAAATGGTAATGGATAATTGAGGGATATGCAGAGACACGAGGTTACAGATTGTATTTACTTATGCCATTTACATTTCAACAGATTAAGCAAAAAAGATTATTACAAGATATTGAACAGTTTGTGCCACATTTTTGAATAAAACAAAGGTATATTGCTCTTAATTGATGATACACCTGTCTTTAGAAGAGGTTTTGTGGCCTCAATATTGATAGTTGCCTAGCAACTCTGGTTGAATTTGATTTCTGCTTTAACCACCTAGGGGGTCAAAAGATAACAGTAATTGAAGCAGAAATAGTAAAGAGCAGTAAGGCTGTCCAATCTCTCTCTCTCCTGATTGAAATTTGAGAACCTGATAACTTCAACATTTCAGTATTTTAATTATTTTGTAAACCCAGGGACACTGAGTTATATCCATTATCCAAAGACTTGGATCCAGCTTAATTTCAAATTAAACTGAAGATTTATTTAAAAGATCTTCCATGGTACACAACGGTTAGCAATTTGATTTCATCAACAGGAGGCTTGGTTCATGATGAAAATTTGTCAATCTCTATTCAATAAAAAATAAGTTTGTGGATGATGAGAAGATTATTGGGTGGGTGAGTGACAGTGACGAAGAAGGTTTTAGGAGATTAAGTAATTCACATTCAGCTAGTGATCAGGCTCATCAGAGTGTGACTGTGAGGCAGGTAGGGGGAACCTGAGTTCAGGAGTGGAGGAGCTGTCCAACAGGTACGAGATTCTTGCTCCCTGTTCGGATGAGGAAAAGGGCTCTGGACAGGATGAGCCAACTGACCAAGGCACCATGGTGCAGAAGGCCATTCAAGAGGGGGGAGTTAATAGACAAGTAGTGGTTATAGGGGATTCTATAATTAGGGGGACAGATAGTATCATTTGCAAGCCGGATCGGGAGTCTCGCATGGTGTGTTGCCTGCCCAGTGCCAGGGTGCGGGACATCTCCGACCGGCTTGAAAGGATATTGGAGCGGGAGGGGGAGGATCCAGTTGTTGTGGTCCACGTTGGTACTAACAACATAGGCAAGACTAGGGTGTAGGACCTGTTTGGGGATTACGAAGCACTAGGCAGGAAATTGAAGCACAGGTCCTCAAGGGTCATAATCTCCGGATTACTGCCCGAGCCACGTGCCAATTGGCATAGGGACAAGAAAATTAGGCAAGGAAACACGTGGCTAAGGGATTGGTGTGGGAAAGAGGGATTCCACTTCATGGGGCATTGGCATCAGTTTTGGAACAGGGGGGATCTGTACCGTTGGGATGGTCTCCACCTGAACCGATCAGGTACCAATGTTCTAGCGAAGAGGATAAATAGGGTGGTCAGTAGAACTTTAAACTTCTGAGTTGGGGGGAAGGGAAAGTGAAAGCAACAGGGAGTATGGTGTTAAATGGAAAGACAAGCAGCAGGATAGCATGTGTCCAGGCGGATTTAAAATTGAGGCAGACTGGGAATGCAGAAAAAAGCAAGGATAACTTAGGACATCATATGACTTCCAATATCTCTAATGATAAGAAAGTTAGCATTAAGGTGCTTTACCTGAATGCTCGTAGCATTCATAACAAAGCAGATGAACTAATGGCACAGATCATAGTGAATGATTATGATGTGGTAGGCATCACAGAGACTTGGTTATGGGGGGGTCAGGACTGGCAGTTAAACCTCCAAGGATTTTCAATTTATTGAAAAGACAGGGAGGTCGACAGAGGGGGTGGGGTTGCCTTGTTAGTTAAGAACAATATTAAATGTATGGCACTGAATGACATAGCGTCAGATGATGTGGAGTCTGTGTGGGTGGAATTGAGGAACCACAAAGGCAAAAAAAAACATAATTGGAGTTGTGTACAGACCTCCTAACAGTAGTCAGGACCAGGGATGCAACATGTACCGGGAAATAGAGAAGGCATGTCAGAAAGGGAAGGTCACAGTGATCATGGGAGACTTCAATATGCAGGTGGACTGGGTAAATAATGTTGCCAGTGGATCCAAAGAAAGGGAATTCATGGAATGCTTACAGGATGGCTTTTTGGAACAGCTTGTCATGGAGCCCACAAGGGAGCAGGCTATTCTGGACCTAGTGCTTTGCAATGAACCAGACTTTATAGAAGATCTTAAAGTAAGGGAACCCTTAGGAAGCAAAGATCATAATATGGTAGAGTTCAGTCTGGAGTTTGAAAGAGACAAGGTAAAATTAGATGTAATGGTGTTACAGTTAAATAAAGATAATTATGAGGGCATGAGAGAGGAACTGACAAAAACAGACTGGAAGCAGAGGCTAGCAGGGAAGACAGTAGAGCAAAAATGGTAGGAGTTTGTGGGTATAATTGAGGACACTGTACAGAGGTTCATCCCCAAGAAAAGAAAGATTATCCAGGGAGGGATTAGACAGCCATGGCTGACAAAGGAAGTCAGGACATGTATTAAAGAAAAAGAGAGATCCTATAAAGTGGCCAAGAGCAGTGGGAAATCAAAAGATTGGGAAGGCTACAAAAACAAACAGAGGATAACAAAGAGAGTAATAAGAAAGGAGAGGATCAAATATGAAGGTAGGCTAGCCAGTAATATTAGAAATGATAGTAAAAGTTTCTTTCAATACATAAGAAACAAACAACAGACAAAAGTAGACATTGGGCCACTTCAAACTGATGCTGGAAGCCTAGTGATGGGAGATAAGGAAATAGCAGGAGAACTTAACAAGTACTTTGCGTCAGTTTTCACAGTGGAAGACATGAGTAATATCCCAACAGTTAAAGGGAGTCAGGAGGCTGAGTTGAGAATGGTTGTCATTACAAAAGAGATAGTGCTAGAAAAGCTAAAAAGTCTTAAAATTGATAAATCTCCTGGCCCTGATGGGATACATCCTAAAGTTCTGAGAGAGGTGGCTAAGGAAATAGTGGAGGCATTGGTTGAGATCTTTCGAGAGTCACTGGAGTCACAGAAAGTCCCGGATGATTGGAAGATTGCGGTTGTAACCCCATTGTTCAAGAAAGGAGCAAGACAAAAGATGGAAAATTATAGGCCAATTAGCCTAACCTCGGTCGTTGGTAAAATTCTAGAATCCATCATTAAGAATGAGGTTTCTAAATTCTTGGAAGAGCAGGGTCTGATTAGAACAAGTCAACATGGATTTAGTAAGGGGAGGTCATGCCTAACAAACCTGTTGGAATTCTTTGAAGAGGTGACAAGTAGGTTAGACCGGGGAAACCCAGTGAATGTGGTCTATCTAGACTTCCAAAAGGCCTTTGATAAAGTGCCACACAGGAGGCTGCTGAGCAAGGTGAGGGCCCATGGTGTTCGAGGTGAGCTACTGGGATGGATTGAGGATTGGCTGTCTGACAGAAGGCAGAGAGTTGGGATAAAAGGTTCTTTTTCAGAATGGCAGCCGGTGACGAGCAGTGTCCCGCAGGGTTCAGTGTTGGGGCCACAGCTGTTCGCATTATATATTAATGATCTGGATGAAGGGACTGGGGGCATTCTAGCGAAGTTTGCAGATGATACGAAGTTAGGTGGACAGGCAGGTAGTACTGATGAAGTGGGGAGGCTGCAGAAGGATCTAGACAGTTTGGGAGAGTGGTCCAGGAAATGGCTGATGAAATTCAACGTGAACAAATGCGAGGTCTTGCACTTTGGCAAAAAGAATAAAAACACAGACTACTTTCTAAACGGTGAGAAAATTCGTAAAGCCAAAGTACAAAGGGATCTGGGAGTGCTAGTCGAGGAATCTCTAAAGGTCAACATGCAGGTTGAGTCTGTGATGAAGAAAGCGAATGCAATGTTGTCACTTATCTCAAGAGGGTTGGAATATAAAAGCACCATTGTGCTACTGAGACTTTATAAAGCTCTGGTTAGGCCCCATTTGGAGTACTGTGTCCAGTTTTGGTCCCCACACCTCAGGAAGGACATACTGGCACTGGAACATGTCCAGCGGAGATTCACACGGATGATCCCTGGAATGGTAGGTCTAACATATGAAGATTGGCTGAGGATCCTGGGATTGTATTCATTGGAGTTTAGAAGATTAAGGGGAGACTTAATAGAGACGTACAAGATAATACATGGCTTGGAAAGGTGGATGCTAGGAAATTGTTTCTGTTAGGTGAGGAGACTAGGACCCGTGGACACAGCCTTAGAATTAGAGGGGGTAAATTCAGAACAGAAATGCGGAGACATTTCTTCAGCCAGAGAGTGGTGGGCCTGTGGAATTCATTGCTGCAGAGTGCAGTGGAGGCTGGGATACTAAATGTCTTCAAGGCAGAAATTGATAGATTCTTATTGTCTCGGGGAATTAAGGGCTACAGGTAGAACGCTGGTAAGTGGAGTTGAAGTGCCCATCAGCCATGATTGAATGGCGTAGTGGACTCGAAGGGCCGAATGGCCTTCCTTCCACTCCTATGTCTTATGGTCTTATGGTCTTCGGAAACTGGAAGCTACAGCTGGGTGGGACAGATTAGTGGCAGATGGAATCTACGAGAGAAGGTGCAAAGCTGGGAGCACTTTGGGGCCAGTAACCATAATTCTATTAGTGTTAAAATACTGATGGAAAATGATAGACCAGATCTAAAAGTTGAAGTTTTCTGACATCTCGCTCCCCTTCCTGGACCTCTCCATCTCCATTAGTGACGACCGACTTGACACTGACATTTTTACAAACCCACCGACTCCCACAGCTACCTGGATTACACCTCTTCCCACCCCACCTCTTGCAAAAATGCCATCCCGTATTCCCAATTTCTCCACCTCCACCGTATCTGCTCCCAGGAGGACCAGTTCCACCATAAAACACACCATGTGGCCTCCTTCTTTAGAGACTGCAATTTCCCTTCCCATATGGTTAAAGATGCCCTCCAACACATCTCGTCCACATCCCACACCTCTGCCCTCAAACCCCACCCCTCCAACCGTAACAAGGACAGAACACCCCTGGTACTCACCTTCCACCCTACAAACCTTCGCATAAACCAAATCATCCGCCAACATTTCCGCCACCTCCAAAAAGACCCCACCACCAGGGATATATTTCCCTCCCCACCACTTTCCGCCTTCCGCAAAGACCGTTCCCTCCGTGACTACCTGGTCAGGTCCACACCCCCCTACGACCCACCCTCCCATTCTGGCACTTTCCCCTGCCACCGCAGGAACTGTAAAACCTGTGCCCACACCTCCTCCCTCACCTCTATCCAAGGCCCTAAAGGAGCCTTCCACATCCATCAAAGTTTTACCTGGAAATCCACAAATATCATTTATTGTATCCGTTGCTCCCGATGTGGTCTCCTCTACATTGGGGAGACTGGGCGCCTCCTAGCAGAGCGCTTTAGGGAACATCTCCGAGACACCCGCACCAATCAACCAAACCGCCCCGTGGCCCAACATTTCAACTCCCCCTCCCACTCTGCCGAGGACATGGAGGTCCTGGGCCTCCTTCACTGCCACTCCCTCACCACTAGATGCCTGGAGGAAGAACGCCTCATCTTCCACCTTGGAACACTTCAACCCTAGGGCATCAATGTGGACTTCAACTGCTTCCTCATTTCCCCTTCCCCCACCTCATTCTAGTTTCAAACTTTCAGCTCAGCACTGTCTCCTTGACTTGTCCGGACTTGTCGTACCTGCCTATCTCCTTTTCCACCTATCCACTCCACCCTCTCCTCCTTGACCTATCACCTTCATCTCCTCCCCCACTCACCCATTGTACTCTATGCTACTCTCTCCCCACCCCCACCCTCCTCTAGCTTATCTCTCCATGCTTCAGGTTCACTGTCTTTATTCCTGATGAAGGACTTTTGCCCGAAACATCGATTTCGCTGCTCGTTGGATGCTGCCTGAACTGCTGTGCTCTTCCAGCACCACTAATCCAGTATAAAGAAATAGATGGTTTGGTTCAGAAAAAGAAGGAAGCATATGTCAGGTGTAGACAGGATAGATCAATGAATCCTTAGAAGAGTATAAAGGCAGTAGGAGTTTACTTAAGAGGGAAATCAGGAGCGCAAAAAGAGGACATGAGATATTTTAAGAAATAGAGTTAAGGAAAATCCAAAGGTTTATTATAAATACATTTATGTCAAAAGGGTAACTAGGGAGAGAATAGGGCCCCTCAAAGATCAGGAAAGCGGTCTTTGTGTGGAGTTGCAGGAGATGGGGGAGATACTAAATGAGTACTTTGCTTCAGTATTAACTGTGGAAAAGGATCCAGAAGATATAGAATGTAAGGAAACAGATGTTGACATCTTGAAAAGTGACCATATGACAAAGGAGGAAGTGCTGGACGTCTTGAAGTGCATAAAAGTGGATAAATCCCCAGGGCCTAGAACTCTGTGGGAAGCTAGAGAAGTGATTGCTGGGCATCTTGATGAGATATTTGTATCATCAAAAGTCGCAGGTGAGGTGCCGGAAGACTGGAGGTTGGCTAACGTGGTGCCACTGTTTAAGAAAGGTGGTAAGAAAAAGCCAGGGAACTATAGACCAGTGAGCCTGGCATTGATGGTGGACAAGTTGATGAGGGTGATCCTGAGGGACAGGATGTATATGTATTTGGAAAGGCAAGGACTGATTTTAGATGGTCAACATGGCATTGTGCGTGGGAAATCATTCCTCACAAATTTGATTGAGGTTTTTTAAAGAAATAACAAAGAGGATTGATGAGGGCAGAGCGGTAGATGTGATCTATATGGACTTCAGTAAGGTGTTCAACAAGGTTCACCAGGAGATACTGGTTGGCAAGGTTAGAGCTCATGCAATACAGGGAGAACTAGCTATTTAGATACAGAACTGGTTCAAAGGTAGAAGACAGAGAGTGGTGGTGGACGGTTGTTTTTTAGACTGGAGGACTGTGACCAGTGGAGTGCCACAAGGATTGGTGCTGGGTCCACTACTTTTCATCATTTATATAAATGATTTGGATGTGAGCATATGAGGTACAGTTAGTAAGTTTGCAGATGACAGCAAAATTGGAGGTGTAGTGACAGCGAAGAGGGTTACCTCAGATTACAACAGGATTTTGACCAGATGAGCCAATGCGCTGAGGAGTGGCAGATGGAGTTTAATTCAGATAAATGTGAGGTGCTGCATTTTGGAAAAGCAAATCTTAGCAGGACTTATACACTTAATGGTAAGGTCCTGGGGAGTGTTGCTGAACAAAAAGGCCTTGGAGTGCAGGTTCATAGCTCCTTGAAAGTAGACTCGCAGGCAGATAGGATAGTGAAGAAGGCATTTGACGTGCTTTCCTTTATTGGTCAGAGTATTGAGTACAGGAATAAAGGAGGTCATGTTGCAGCTGTACAGGATAATGGCTAGACCACTGTTGGAATATTGTGTGCAATTCTGGTCACCTCTTATCAGAAAGATGTTGTGAAACTTAAAAGGATTCAGAAACGATTTACAAGGATGTTGCCAGGGATGGAAGATTTGAGCTATAGGGAGAGGCTGTACAGTCTGGCATTGTTTTCCCTGGAGCATTGGGGGCTGAGGGGTGACCTTATAGAGGTTTACAAAATCATGAAGGGCATGGATATGATAAATAGCAAAAGTCTCTTCCCTGTGGTCAGGGAGTCCAGAACTAGAGGGCATAGGTTTAGGGTTGGAAGGGAAAGATATAAAAGAGACACAAGGGGCAACTTTTTCACACAGAGGGTGGTACGTGTATGGAATAAGCTGCCAGAGGAAGTGGTGGAGGCTAGTATGATTGCAACATTTAAAAGTAATTTGGATGAGTATGTGCATAAGAAGGGTTTGGAGGGATATGGGCTGGGTGCTGGCAGGTGGGACTAGATTGGATTGGGATATCTGGTCGGCATGGATGAGTTGGACTGAAAGGTCTGTTTCAATGCTGTGCTTCTCTATGACTCTATGACTCCTGTATATCCCCCACTCAATCTGTCACTCTGCCTTATCAAATGTATTTCTCACATCACCCTTTGCAAGGGCTGGCACAGTGGCTAGCAGTGGTGGTTCACAGCTCCAGGAACCCAGGTTCAGTCACCCAATGCTGTCAACCCAGCATTGGGTGACTGTCTGTGTGGAGTTTACATATTCTCCCCATGTTTGCTTGGGTTTCCCCCTACATTACAAAGATGTTTAGGGAATTTAATTTAATCAAAATTACTTCCCTTTCTGATGCACCACCATTGTCTTTCACAGTCACATCACCATATTTCCAATCAGCAATGCCACTTAGCTCATCATTACACAATTTTATGAACCTCCCTAATTGTCAGGCTGACCAAACACACTCCACCCAAGAGGGAAATCAATGCCGCAAGTCTGTTCTTTCCTACATGGAAGAAGAAGCTTGAGTAGAACACAATAGAGAGAACTCCTGCAACATGTATGAGGTGAGGGATGCCATGGACGTCCCTGCTGATTACACTTGCAGGAAGTGCACCCATCTCCAGCTCCTCCAAGACCGTATTAGGGAACTGGAGCTGGAGTTGGATGAACTTCGGATCATTCGGGAGGCAGAGGGGGTCATAGATCGGAGCTATAGGGAAGTAGTAACTCCAAAGATGGCAGATAGATGGGTGACAGTGAGGGGGACTGGGAGGAAGCAGCCAGTGCAGGGACCCCCTGCGGCCGTTCCCCTCAAGAACAAGTATACCGTTTTGGATACTTGTGGGGGGGACGACTTACCAGGGGTAAGTGACGGGGCTCAGGCCTCTGGCACGGAGCCTGTCCCCGCTACTCAGAAGGGAAGGGTGGAGAAGAGCAGAGCAATAATAATTGGGGACTCGATAGTTCGGGGCACAGATAGGCGGTTTTGTGGGAACGAGAGAGACTCACGTTTGGTATGTTGCCTCCCAGGTGCAAGGGTACGTGATGTCTCTGATCGTGTTTTCCGGGTCCTTAAGGGGGAGGGGGAGCAGCCTGAAGTCATGGTCCATATTGGCACCAATGACATGGGTAGGAGGAGTGCTGAGGATGTTAGACAGGCTTTTAGGGAGCGAGGTTGGAAGCTCAGAGTTAGAACGAACAGAGTTGTTGTCTCTGGTTTGTTACCCGTGCCACGTGATAGAGAGTCGAGGAATAGGGAGAGAGAACAGTTAAATGCGTGGCTACAGGGATGGTGCAGGAGGGAGGGATTCCGGTATTTGGATAACTGGGGTTCTTTCTGGGGAAGGTGGGACCTCTATAAACAGGATGGTCTGCACCTGAACCTGAGGGGCACCAGTATCCTTGGGGGGAGGTTTGCTAGTGCTCTTGGGGGGGGTTTAAACTAACTCTGCAGGGGCATGGGAATCCAGACTGTAGCTTTAGGGTGCAGGACCTGGAGTGTAGGGAGGTTAGGAATATGGCATCAATCTTAAAGGAGGGTGCCTGTAAACAGAAGAGTGGCTTGAAGTGTGTATACTTTAATGCCAGAAGTATACGAAATAAGGTAGGTGAACTTGCAGCGTGGGTTGGTACCTGGGACTTCGATGTTGTGGCTATTACGGAGACATGGCTAGATCAGGGACAGGATTGGCTGTTGCAGGTTCCAGTGTTTAAATGTTTTAGTAGGGTCAGAGGTGGGGGTAAAAGAGGGGGGTGTGTGGCTTTGCTTGTCAAGGATAGGATTACAGCGGTGGAAAGGACGATGGACGAAGATTTGCCATCTGAGGTAGTTTGGGTTGAGGTTAGGAATAGGAGAGGTGAGGTCACCCTGTTAGGAGTCTTTTACAGGCCTCCTAATAGTCCTAGAATCGTTGAAGAAAGGATTGCGAAGATGATTCAGGAGAAGAGTGACAGTAATAGGGTAGTTGTTATGGGGGACTTTAACTTTCCTGATATTGATTGGGAAAGCTATAGCTCAAGTTCGTTAGATGGGTCAGTGTTTGTCCAATGTGTGCAGGAGAGTTTCCTGACACAATATGTAGATAAGCCAACAAGAGGTGAGGCCATACTGGATTTGGTTCTGGGTAACGAACCAGGCCAGGTATTAGAACTAGAGGTAGGTGAGCACTTTGGGGACAGTGACTACAATTCGGTGATTTTTACTCTAGTGATGGAGAGGGATAAGTGTGTACTACAGGGCAAGAGTTATAGCTGGGGGCAGGGAAATTATGATGCGGTGATAAGTACGTACCTATCAGGCAGGGAGGAAAGGGTCGTGTGAGGGAGCCGTGGTTTAATAAGGAATTGGAATCCCTTGTTAAATGGAAGAGGGTGGCCTTTGTAAAGATGAGGCGTGAAGGTTCAATAGGGGCGATTGAGAGTTATAAGGTAGCCCGGAAGGACCTGAAGAGAGATCTAAGAGCAGCAAGGAGGGGACATGAAAGGTCCTTAGTTGGTAGGAAGAGGGAAAACCCTAAGGCTTTCTATAGGTATGTTAGGAATAAAAGAATGACTAGGGTAGGAATAGGTCCAATCAAGGATAGTAATGGGAAGTTGCGTGTGGAGGCTGAAGAGATCGGGGAGGCACTGAATGAATACTTTTCGTCAGTATTCACTCAGGAGCAGGACATTGTTGTCGATATGAATACTGAGGCACGAATAAGTAGAATGGATGGCTTTGAGATATGTAGAGAAGAGGTGTTGGAAATTCTGGCAAGGGTGAAAATAGATAAGTCCCCTGGGCCTGATGGCATTTATCCTAGGGTTCTCTGGGAAGCAAGGGAGGAGATTGCAGAACCATTGGCCTTGATTTTTGTGTCCTCTTTGTCTACAGGAGTAGTGCTAGAGGACTGGAGGCTAGCAAACGTGGTTCCCTTGTTCAAGAAGGGGAGTAGGGATAATCCTAGTAACTATAGGCCAGTGAGTCTCACTTCTGTTGTGGGCAAAGTCTTAGAGAGAATTGTAAGGGATAGGATTTATGCACATCTGGATAAGAATAATGTGATCAAGGATAGTCAGCATGGTTTTGTGAAGGGCAGGTCGTGCCTCACAAACCTTATTGAATTCTTTGAGAAGGTGACTAAGGAGGTAGATGAGGGGAAAGCGGTAGATGTGGTATATATGGATTTTAGTAAGGCATTTGATAAGGTCCCCCATGGTAGGCTACTGCAGAAAATACAGAGATATGGCATTGAGGGTGAGTTGGAGGTTTGGATTAGGAATTGGCTGGCTGGAAGAAGACAGAGGGTAGTAGTTGATGGCAAAGGTTCATCTTGGAGTGCAGTTAGTAGCGGTGTTCCGCAAGGATCTGTTTTGGGACCATTGATGTTTGTCATTTTTGTAAATGACCTGGAGGAGGGGCTGGAAGGTTGGGTGAGCAAGTTTGCGGATGATACGAAAGTCGGAGGAGTTGTAGACAGTGAGGAAGGATGTGGCAGGTTACAGCGGGATATAGAGAAGCTGCAGAGCTGGGCAGAAAGGTGGCAAATGGAGTTCAATGTGGGTAAGTGTGAGGTGATTCACTTTGGTAAGAGTAACAAAAAGATGGGGTACTGGGCTAATGGTCGGATACTTGGTAGTGTGGAAGAGCAGAGGGATCTTGGTGTCCATGTACACAGATCTCTGAAAGTTGCCACCCAGGTAAATAGTGCGGTGAAGAAGGCATATGGCGTACTGGCTTTTATTGGTAGAGGAATTGAATTCCGGAGTCCTGAGGTCATGCTGCAGTTGTATAAGACTCTGGTGCGGCCGCATCTGGAATATTGTGTGCAGTTTTGGTCGCCATACTATAGGAAGGATGTGGAGGCACTGGAACGGGTGCAGAGGAGGTTTACCAGGATGTTGCCTGGTATGGTAGGAAGATCGTATGAGGAAAGGCTGAGGCACTTGGGGTTGTTTTCATTGGAGAAAAGAAGGTTTAGGGGTGACTTGATAGAGGTGTACAAGATGATTAGAGGGTTAGATAGGGTTGACCATGAGAACCTTTTTCCACGTATGGAGTCAGCTATTACAAGGGGGCATAGCTTTAAATTAAGGGGGGGTAGATATAGGACTGATGTTAGGGGTAGGTTCTTCACTCAGCGAGTCGTAAGTTCATGGAATGCCCTGCCAGTAGCAGTGGTGGACTCTCCCTCTTTATGGGTATTTAAGCGGGCATTGGATAGGCATATGGAGGATAGTGGGTTAGTGTAGGTTCGGTGGGCTTTGATCGGCGCAACATCGAGGGCCGAAGGGCCTGTACTGCGCTTATTCTTCTATGTTCTATGTTCTATGTTCTAACTGTAGTCAGGTGCTGGCATCTACAGACCTAACAGTCGATACGTGCAAAGGAGGAGATGTTAGAGATCAGTGGCAACCCTTCCCACCAGAGGTGGGAGAATCAAAATTTGCAGCTATCGACCTGACATAAAATGTTATTACTCAGCATATCACACATCATTCAGTCATGTCCATATAACTGCCACAGCTAATGAAATGTGGTTATCTCGTCTTACCAATGGTAATTCATATTCTTTGTCACCTTCACAAGCGCATCTGGATGGTGTATCCCAGACCAGCAAAATCCTTCAGAGAATTTATGTCAGAGCTCATCCGAACATGTGACAGCTTTTAGCTAGGCAGCAGTTGGACACAATTGGACTTTCACTTTTCGTCTCACTCTTCACAAGTGGACAAGAACAAATAATGTTAGGAAGGACAGTAAACGAGAGTCTGTGATGGAGAGCGTAGCCTTTTAAAGCTTTGTTTAGCTGGACACAGATGCTATTATTCAGGATTGCTGAGGAAGAGTAATCATTAAGGGGCAGGGGAAAAATTTTATTTTGAGACGCATTTCATACACCATGATTGCAGAGTTCAGCTCAAACATCAATGTGTTGATGTCACAGGACATTGCAAGTGTGTCATCTTCCAAGAACAGTGCCTAACTCCTTAGAATATCAATTAAGGAAATCAAATGAATGCAAGCTAATCATGACTACAGCAGTGAAATCTTTGGAGAATAACAGGATGTTCAGAATGTGTCAATCTGCTTTCTAGATTTAATCTCAGCTCAGTGTTTGGACTGACTAGAACTTCAAAGCTTTAAATCTGTATGTTCTTTCACATTGATTTGCAATTCCTCCTCCAAAGGATCACAATTGATCTGCACTTGTTAAACATGAGGATTTTCTTTCCCATAATGATGACCTGTGTTCTCCCATTCAACCATTTCGTCTCCAACATAAGGTCATCATCCATTGATTGAAGCACAATATTTTTATCTGCTGAGAATTCACAATGATCTTTGAGCTCCGAATATTTCAAAGAGTGACATTTTTCATCATCAGTGCAACACTTTCTTCTGTTAACTGCTTAAGAACAATGGCAGACTGTGCACAGGACTTGTGGAGATTTTAGGTATCTTTTCATTCTGTTAGTGCTGTGTGGTGGTCAATAATTTGACTTTTAGTTCAACACTCTTTTAAGTAATCGGACTTCTCTAACATTTATTTAATGCTCATAAATTCAACTTCACTTTGAGGCTGGTCTTCAACACTTGCTGAAGTTCTCCTTAGCGTTAGAAGCCATAGTTTGGCCCTCTGCTTGTTACCCTGTCTCTTTGTTGGCTATATTGAGTAGTTGATCTTCTGTAATTACACCGGCACCACTCCCCACCTCTTCCTCCAGTACATTGATGACTGCATTGGCACCACCTCGTGCTCCTGCGAGGAGGTTGAGCAATTCATCAACTTCACCAAGACATTCCACCCTGACCTTAGATTTACCTGGACCATCTCTGACACCTCCCTCCCCTTCCTGGACCTCACCATCTCCATTAATGACGACCGACTTGACACTGACATTTTTTCCAAACCCATCGACTCCCACAGCTACCTGGATTACACCTCTTCCCACCCTATCTTTTGCAAAAATGCCATCCCATATTCCCAATTCCTCTGCCTCCGCCAGATCTGCTCCCAGGAGGACCAGTTCCACCACAGAACACACCAGATGACCTCCTTCTTCAGAGACCGCAATTTCCCTTCCCACGTGGTTAAAGATGCCCTCCAATGCATCTCGTCTACATCCCGCACCTCCGCCCTCAGACCCCACCCCTCCAACCTTAACAAGGACAGAATGCCCCTGGTGCTCACCTTCCACCCTACCAACCTTCGCTTAAACCAAATCATCCGCCACCATTTCCGCCACCTCCAAAAAGACCCCACCACCAGGGATATATTTCCCTCCCCACCCCTTTCCACCTTCCGCAAAGACCGTTCCCTCTGCAACTACCTGGTCAGGTCCACGCCCCCAAACAACCCACCCTCCAATCCTGGCACTTTCCCCTGCCACCGCAGGAACTGTAAAACCAGCACCCACACCTCCTCCCTCACCTCTATCCGAGGCCCTAAAGGAGCCTTCCACATCCATCAAAGTTTTACTTGCACATCCACTAATATCATTTATTGTATCAGTTGCTCCCGATGTGGTCTCCTCTACATTGGGGAGACTGGGCGCCTCCTAGCAGAGCGCTTTAGCGAACATCTCCGGGACACCCGCACCAATCAACCACACCGCCCCGTGGCCCAACATTTCAACTCCCCCCTCCCACTCTGCCGAGGACACGGAGGTCCTGATCCTACTTCACCGTTGCTTCCTCACCACCAGATGCCTGCAGGAAGAACACCTCATCTTCCGCCTCGGAACACTTCAACACCAGGGCATCAATGTGGACTTCAACAGTTTCTTCATTTCCCCTTCCCCCACCTCACCCTA
The DNA here is from genome assembly GCF_047496795.1 of Chiloscyllium punctatum. Classification (NCBI taxonomy): domain Eukaryota; kingdom Metazoa; phylum Chordata; class Chondrichthyes; order Orectolobiformes; family Hemiscylliidae; genus Chiloscyllium; species Chiloscyllium punctatum. The sequence continues at coordinate 124,139,734 of NC_092743.1, forward strand.
GTTCAAACTTCCAGCTCAGTAACTGTCCCCATGACTTTTCCGGACTTGTCCTACCTGCCTATCTTCTTTTCCACCTATCCACTCCACCCTGTCCTCCTTGACCTATCACCTTCATCCCCTCCCCCACTCACCCATTGTACTCTATGCTACTTTCTCCCCACCCCCACCCTCCTCTATCTTATCTCTCCACGCTTCAGGCTCACTGCCTTTTTATTCCTGATGAAGGGCTTTTGCCCGAAACCTCGATTTCAAAGCTCCTTGGATGCTGCCTGAACTGCTGTGCTCTTCCAGCCCCACTAATCCACCTCTGCTTGTTAAGTTAAATGAGTACTTTCGTGGCTTGCTCATGAGAGTCAACTGCAGATTTCAGCTATAATTTATGAGAGTAATAAACTCTGAACATTTGCTGTGGGCTTTATTCGGTTGTATATTAGGTGCTTGCAGTTGTATTTGGCTGACTTTGAAATTTCAAGAATTTGACAGCACATACAAAGTTGACCTAATGTTCTTGTACCTTGTTTGAAGCAGGCTCAGCGTGCAGCTGTGTTGTGCTAATAGACAGAGTATTTTCCAGGCTATCTAAAACTTCAGTGGCTATGAACCAGTGTCAAAGACTACAATCTTCCTTCGTGCATGATTGAAGATCTTTTTAGAACAATCTGTTGAAAATTCTGAAACTTCAATGCTCATTTTTGATTCAACTGCTGTAAGTTCCGCTTCAGCCTTCATTCTATTCAATGTTGGGGTATTTAAACTTTATAAGGTAAAAACAATGACTGCAGATGCCGGAAACCAGATTCTGGATTAGTGGTGCTGGAAGAACACAACAGTTCAGGCAGCATCCAAGGAGCTTTGAAATCGACGTTTCGGGCAAAAGCCCTTCATCAGGAATAAAGGCAGAAAGCCTGAAGCGTGGAGAGATAAGCTAGAGGAGGGTGGGGGTGGGGAGAGAGTAGCATAGAGTACAATAGGTGAGTGGGGGAGGGGATGAAGGTGATAGGTCAGGGAGGAGAGGGTGGAGTGGATAGGTGGAAAAGGAGATAGGCAGGTAGGACAAGTCCAGACAAGTCATGGGGACAGTGCTGAGCTGGAAGTTTGGAACTAGGGTGAGGTTGGGGAAGGGGAAATGAGGAAACTTTATGGCTGTTCATTGCATTTACCCTGAAACACATTGCCAGATCCTCTGCCTTCAGCTAAGTCTCCTGCAACATTGTCAAAGTTCTGTCCACCTTGAATGGATATTAAGATATAGTTGACAGCAGATGGTATTAGGATGTCAGCCTCTTCCTGTGACATTGTAGCTCTCCAATCTTTGTTGCAGGTAAGTGTGTTTCCATCTCAATGTGCTGGTGATGCTGCTGTTCATGTTGTATGTTATTAGTGCATTCAGTGGAATAAGCAGGCCATCTTATCTTCAATTCTGTTATCTTCTTCAATAAAAGGGCAATTTCTCTGAAAATAGAGACTTTACCAGCATTGACAGTTGAGTCCAGGAATGTAGGAAAATCCAAGTCCTCAACCTCCACTAAACCATCAACATAAGTGGTGCAATGGTTTTCTATCTCTCTGCCCTAACTCAATTAAATTTAAAGTACTCTCTTGGGGCCAATCATTTTCAGCTTTGGCATCTTTTATTCTTGCCATTTGGAGCCTCTCACCTGAGAGAAATTAAAGATCTGCAATGCTCCTCATTGTCCCATCAAGGACATTTTTGTATTGGAAGTTGATTCTCTGCACTAAGAATGATTCAACTTCAATGTATCAGCTAAATGAAGAAGATTCAAATGATTAAATCATCTTGGCTTAATAAAAATAGTATTGGTTAGGAATGATGTGCAACTTTCTGTGATATCATTCCCATTATGGTGAAGAGTAACCTGCATCCACCCTTTCATTCTGATTTTAATGTCTCTTGCACCTCTGTATGGAATGGAAGAAGACTGGAGAACTTGTGAACTCAACATGAACAACCGACTTCCTTTGTGCTAGGTATGACTCCAAACAGTGGGCAGATTTTTCCTTGAATTCAGGAAGGGTGCTCATAAATGTAAAAAAAAGTATTAAATAACTCCAAAAAAGTGCAAGAGAATTCAATAGCTGAAGGATTTATGTTCTGAGAATGACAGATGGCATTTTCAACTCTGTAGTTTGAGTACTGCAGAATTACTAAAACTATGCCACTTTGGGAAATTATAAGGGAAAGTCTGAGTGAAGTGGGTTACGGCAAGATACGTGGAAGACTCGAATAACAAGTACAGTGAGTCCTTCTCCACATCGGGAGCAATCTGCACATCTTTCAAGCGGTGTTGAGATGCCAAACAACGGGGATTACTGCTTGTTAAACACCTTGTTAACTCCATCACTTGCCTCAGTGATATTCAGCCTCTCTCCTTAACCTTGCCAAACAAGAGATTAATTGGGAAAACATGACAAGGAAACTAATGACTGGAATCAGATTGGCAAGGTGGATCTTATTGAGTATAAAATCCCTGATTGGGGCAATTACCTGGGCTAATCAGGGAGCCTGCCTGATGGATATCAGCAGGAACCTGTCTGTGTTATATGCATTGTTTCATTGTTTGATTGATTAGGCTGTTTGATAAAATTAAAAAATATATATAAACAGGAGTCTCAGATAATCTCCTCACTCTAGGGACCGGCATTGAGCTAGCTGGTCAAGAGTCTATGTAAAATGCTGATGTAAATAAAGGGTGACTTGGTGACGGTATACTAACCTTTATTTCAGAAACCAAAGTGAGCAGCTGGTAAATTGTTGCTTGCTCAGAATGACCTCCCTATTGGAAAGTGGGCACCAGCATATCAAGGCACACTCCACTGGCACTGATGACACATACCTCAGGCCACAACTCCAATCCATTTATAGTACACTTCTGCATTAAAATGCTGCATGTCAGGCTGTACCAAAAACCATCAGTATATCACTGCTGCAAACACGGTGAGTACTCAGGGACATGTACCCAGCTCATGGACTAGAGCAGGCTGCATTTCTCGGCACTGTCCTTGTTTTCATAGCTCACCTCTGTGGAGTGGCATATTGATCCATGAATGGGAGGTTATTAGATGGGGTGGAAATTATACATGAAGCATGTCAGAGGGCCATGATAGGTGATTACTGAGGTGACAAAACCTGTTAGGCCTCATGGAGAAAAACTCTTCAAAATAACTCAGAACAACATTAAAAAATAATATTAAGACTTAGCCCAGTGCGCCATCTTGAAATGAAGAGTATATTTTCTCCACAAAATTTCTCACCTATTAACTTTTCATTTAGTTTTTCATCTACTTTACAGAGGTTAAGACAACATTAAAATCAGAATACAAAGCTGATGTTATCAATTAGCACTCAACAGCTGTCTCACATGTAAGTGAATTACTTCACAGGAAATGGACCTCTTATTGGTTTAAAAATAAACATCACGCATAGCGCCCTGGTAAATGTTTTCAACAAATTTATTTCTTTACAAAGTGTCAGGTCTCTAATTAAGCAGTTGCTTGGAAGTACATCGCTCAACACAAATCCCAACGTCGTACCTACAGATTTGTTAAGTTGCATGTCACATAATGTTCGATTTTATGAAACATCATTCTTCTAAGATAACTTCCATACCATAACATAGATGCTGGAACGTAGAAACAGACTGGCTATTTCAATACATTGCTGCTCCAAGTGAGCCACTTCCCACCTGACTTCATCAATCTCCGTGTGTATGTGTGTGTGTGTGTGTGTGTGTCTAGCTTCATAAGGGACAGCCAAATGAGTTAAAAGAATATTCTCCCATAAGTTCTCATCCTTCCAGAACACTAACTTTATGGCCTTCAAATAACATTATTCAAATGTTTCTTTACAAATCATTTGTCCTGATCACAACCATTATACCTGACAATCCACTCCAGTTGCCGATTAAACCGTTCTGCATCTTCAGACGTTTCAATTTTTAACTAAGATACTGGTGACATCTCAAAGGAAGTATCTGACAGATTAAGCTCTCGATTGGAAATGTAAACACAAACAGCATTGTCATAGTTACTGTCATGACACTGACAATTGATGATTTTTATGTATTGCAAGATTCAGGAAAAAGTACTATCATTTACATTTAAAGGAAAGGTGAGTAGGCACATGCTCAATTGGTAAAGTTGAGATATTTATAATTGAATGGTCAAACATCAATGGTCATTTGTGAGCCAGCAGTGACTTGGCTAAAAATACACAGCAAAGTTGTGGCAATGTTTTTGAGGCAATCGTTTAAGCACGGTTTATGTCAATGGAAAAGCATGACAATTGGTTTTGCTTAGTATCAATGACAGTTCAAAGTTGCTATCACTAAAACAGATGTCAGGTTGCCAGATTTAGTCTTTGGGCCTTCTTGGCAAACACTATACCTTTACATTTCTGTTCCCTCAGAAATGTTATGGTTATCTGATATTTCCAAGCATTTACTGCAATTCAAACATTCCCTTTTGTGCTTGTAATCTTGAACATTCAGTTTCACAAAAACAAAGGTAGTGTGTTCACTCAAGGTTAGTTTCGTAAATGCTGAGCAAATCATGCCACTTTATGCAAAGTAATTTGTCACAAAGCTGGTTTCTTCTTTATAAAAGCTGTTCCTTTTCTCAACGATCCTATATCCTTGTTTCTTTTTCAGAGGGGTAATAAACCACTCTCAGTGCCAGTTTGACTGGTTTGGTACAAAGATTAAAGAGTATTGAGAAGCCTTTTTGTTTATGTATAAACAGATGAGACTTCAGGCCAAAGTGATCATGTTTTAGAAGTGACCTGTATAATGAAAGGGGTGTGGTCAGCTCTCTAGCTGAGCAGTTCAGTTCAATCCAGAACTAGTTGGGAGTTCAACAGTGAGCTGTGTGGAAACAAACTCTCTCTCTCTCTCTACACTTCTAACTTCAACCTGTAAGCATATGTTCCATTCATTTATACTGGTTTGTAAGTGAGTTTGCTTATTGAAATTGTTGTGTTTAATCAGAACAGTATGATTAAGTCTAGTTTGGAAAGACAGAGTTCTGTAGGGGCACTTTATTCTGTTAGTAAGTTTTGAGAAGATTTGTAGCTCTGGTTGAGGTTCTGGATGTAGGTTTGCTCACTGAGCTGGAAGGTCCATTTTCAGATGTTTCATCACCATACTCTTCATCTGGTGGCTCCCGGAATATGGTGATGAAATGTCTGAAAATGAACGTTCCAGCTCAGCAGGCAAACCTACACCTTTATACTGTTTTTGTGTTACATGGTGTAATTTTGTGAATAAAGTTTTGTCTGTTTTTAACCTGGTAGTCAACCGCGCAACTTATTCTGGGTAATTTGCAGTGTACACTTACAAAACCAAATTGCAAAGTTATAGTTTAGGCTGCCTGCTTAAGAATGTTTTGAGTGGTCTGGCCTAATCCATAACAGAATTAATAATCTTCTGATTCAGAGGCCTGAGCACCAGCAATGATGATGTTTTGCAGGTAACAGTGGGTATACGAAGACCAAATTTGATATAATTTGATATAATCCTTTTCATAGTTTGTGTACAAATCATTCACTTCCAGTAGGATGGCCAGTGGAGTAGGGCTTCTCAGCCTGGGGCTTGTCCGCTCCATCCTCTTGTCATTTTGTTTCTTTCTTCGCTTTGTTCTTGTTTTATTTTACTTACCTCTTGATGAAGAACTTGGTTGTAGCGACAGTATTGGTGTCGAGTGGGCGCCATGACTTGGACTCAAGTGGGCCCCAGTAGCATTGTCTCGTGGCAGCTGTTTCGGAGGTGTCTTTGTGTCCCCAGCTGCTTCTGCATTGATGAAGCAGTCCTTGCACTGACTCATGATTGCTGTGATGGAGGTGATGTTGGGTTCCCAGCGCAGGGTCAAGGAGGTAGCAGCAGAGGCAAGTCTGAGCCCAATACGAGAGCTGGTGGCATTGGTGAGGCTGACCCGAAATGGAATTGTGGTGGTGGTGGAGTCAAGCTTTGACCAGTGTGGTACTGGATGGCATCTACATTGGAAAGATCCAGCTAGGACTCATCATGGCGAGGGCGTCATTGGAGACTAGATGTGCCAAAGTGTTGGGACTTTCTTTCCAATGGTGAAGAAGGCTCGATGGCCCATGACGGGAGACTTAACAGAAGGACTGTAAAGTTAGACACCTTTTCTGTATTCCTTCTTTTTTCTGCCTTGGTTTGGTTTATTTTTCTGCATTTTGAGCTGGAGAGAGGTGACACTGTGCAATACTTTCCACTGTATTTTGTAACAAAATACATGTGACAATAAAAAAAATCAAAGCAAATTTAAAAAGTAATGGAACCCCAGCTGAAATATTTATTATTCTAACATGGAATTGAAACATCTGCAATACATCCAGTTAAGCACTGTTCCTAAAAGCTTCCAGAAAGAAGCTGGTTAAATTAAATTTGAAAACACTAATTTAATCTTAATGTGCAGAAAAATTACAAATGCAGCTACTGTTCTTCTGAAAGCACTTTAAAGACCAACTTCTGTTCACAAATAATGGATCTAGCTCCAAAACCATATTTATAATGGCAAATTCAAGGCAACATGCTGGCTGGTCAAAAAGCATATGAAATTGTGCTCATGTTAATTGGTATGACATTTAAAGTCATTATGAAAATGGAACGCAGTTTTCTAAAAATACATTGTCCATTATAAAAGCTGCACCAGTAGATTGTAATAATTGTAACTTACATAGAGATCCAGCAACTTAGACCTTCATTTCATTTTAAAAACTATTGAAAGTCATTCTTCTGCATTTCCAAAAGAATATTGACTGGTGTTTTTGGGCTGATAATAACTTTGATTCACCCAATGCTCCCATTGAATACAATTGTCCATTGCAAGAGCTGAGTCACTGATTTCTCTGGATTATTTTTATTCTTCACATTTGATGTCATGAAGTAAATGCAATACACAATTTAAGGGTTGCATATTCTAGCTAGAGATTTATCCATTAAGCTGTCATCTGATTGAATCTATCTGCAAAATGTCAGGTTCGTGACATACAACCACAAGCCAGCCAGGGACTGGATATGTTGTCCCAAACAGTTCACCAAATGAATCTCTGTCAGTTCTCAATCTTCCTTTTCAGTTTAACAAACATTGGATCTAAGCTCATGAACACATCACCAAACATGTTAACTGATCTCTGTATGGAGCCTTAAAATAGCAGATGTTGGACAATCCGGGATTTCAGATGTGTTAAAAAGCATTAGGCACATTTTGACGGTAATGGTACTTGTAACGAATAATCCACAAATAATGCAACAAATTCACTTGAAGGCTATATCTATGCTTAAATATAAATACCCAAAGGTTCCTGTCTAAATTTCACGAGTTTCACAAAAATGACCTTTTGCTATCTGTCTCACTATTGAAATAAATTACACAGATTAAGATGTTTTATGCAATAGATATGAACAAAACTCATCGCAATCAGTCAATTACTACCATTTTTATCTCCTGAGCACTCTCTTGGAATGTGATGAGTGTTAATGATTATCAACCAACCTCTCTGGCACTGAAAATGAATGATTAATAGCAGAGACCTGGAAATATTTGCAGCCAAATTAGTACCTTTATGCAAAAGTACTTCTTTAAAGACAGGATTGCAAGCTATTCTTTTACCAAAGGCTTTAATCAAATTAAAACTCCTAATTCTGGAACAGTTACATAAAGCTGCCCATGTGTATGATAGATCTGAGAATATGCATATACATTTTGACAATAACTTGACCGAGTGACCTGCTTATAGTGATTGAATGTGAGTGTCTAGTTTATAACTTATTCTCCTCAGTTTAAAAGGCACACTCACATCTAATAAATTCACTATCATTCAAGGCAGATGCATTCTATTTCCTTGAAATCTGTCTGTTGTGATTTCAATATCTATCATTGAAGAAAATCACTTTCAAAATACTAATTATGTTCAATGATAAAGTTCTTGCTTAGTTGTCAAGGTTACAGCAGGAGTCTAAAATTCCTACCAGGAGTCTAAAATTGTGTGTGGTAGCATAGCCATTGAAGCTTGATTTTGATAAAACTCTGGAACTACAGATGGGTTTTAAAAATCTTGTTCAATAGAATCAATATTGTTGAATACTTCCAATTCATTTCACAGCACCTTTCTTTCATTCAAATCTAACAACTTTTCATTTTAAGCACAAAGAATAGCTTTTGAAGTTATATTAAATAAATGCCTTTTTAACCAATTCCATCAAGCCTTCATTCCTTCATCATTCTATCCATGCTTTCTTTTTCTTCCATTACCATCCTAAAACCTTCCAATTTTGCACTGCATAATAACCATCAGGATTGGAAATGAATGTATCAGAAAAAATACCTACTACGATTCTTTTGTTTTACAAGGTATTTCCAAATCCGAATTGATTTGTGAGCCATACCAAAGTCTAAAAGGTAATTAAATCACAAAAGTTTGAATTTTTGTTTCCTGCTGTACAATCATCAAGTCAACCATATATAATATGATCTTGAAGGGAAAAATGCTTTGCATTGTAGTAAAATGTTAATACAATAGGGTAATAAATGAGAATAAAGTTTTTGGTGCATATATGGTGCCATGCTATCTTTGTGGTGTGAGCAAGTATGAAACAATGTTTTAAATGCTCGCAAATAAACTTTACCAAGACAAATGTCTAAAATATTCTTATACATGCCCGACATTTAGTAAGATGTGATTTTTTTTCAAACACAGAACTTTGCCCACTATTTAAATAATATAATGGAAACGCACTTAAGGAAAAGTGAATCCTTCATTAATTAATGTATAATAGAAATTGTTACTTTGTGGTCTGCAGTAATTTAAATTAAATTCTTCTGTCAAAACTTTCACCAATTGCAGATCTTAGTTACAATATTTGAATTATGTCAAATCTTAACGATCATAAGTCCTCTATTATGAATCGATCTTTAGGTCTTTAAATTGCTGTTTATGAAAAGAAGCTTAATTTTTTATAAATTCAAATAATACAATATTTATATTTTTATATTCCAAGAAGAGTGGAGAAGTCTCCATACCATTTTTGTTTTGGTCAGATTTACTTCCTTACTCTGGATTAGTGGTGCTGGAAGAGCACAGCAGTTCAGGCAGAATCCGAGGAGCAGTAAAATCGACGTTTCGGGCAAAAGCCCTTCATCAGGAATAAAGGCAGAGAGCCTGAAGCGTGGAGAGATAAGCTAGAGGAGGGTGGGGGTGGGGGGAAAGTAGCATAGAGTACAATGGGGGAGTGGGGGAGGGGATGAAGGTGATAGGTCGGGGGCTGGGGGAGGTTGGAGTGAATAGGTGGAAAAGAAGATAGGCAGGTAGGACAAGTCATGGGGACAGTGCTGAGCTGGAAGTTTAGAACTAGGGTGAGGTGGGGGAAGGGGAAATGAGGAAACTGTTGAAGTCCACATTGATGCCCTGGGGTTGGAGTGTTCTGAGGCGGAAGATGAGGCATTCTTCTTCCAGGCATCTGGTGGTGAGGGAGCAGCGGTGAAGGAAGCCCAGGACCTCCATGTTCTCGACAGAGTGGGAGGGGGAGTTGAAATGTTGGGCCATAGGGCGGTGTGGCTGATTGGTGCAGGTGTCCCGGAGATGTTCCCTAAAGCACTTTGCTAGGAGGCATCCAGTCTCCCCAATGTAGAGGAGACCACATCGGGAGCAACGGATACAATAAATGATATTAGTAGATGTGCAGGTAAAACTTTGATGTATGTGGAAGGCTCCTTTAGGGCCTTGGATGGAGGTGAGGGAGGAGGTGTGGGCGCAGGTTTTACAGTTCCTGCGGTGGCAGGGGAAAGTGCCAGGATTGGACGGTGGGTTGTAGGAGGACGTGGACCTGACCAGGTAGTCACAGAGGGAACGGTCTTTGCGGAAGGCTGAAAGGGATGGGGAGGGAAATATATCCCTGGTGGTGGGGTCTTTTTGGAGGTGGCGGAAATGTCGGCAAATGATTTGGTTTATGCGAAGGTTGGTCGGGTGGAAGGTGAGCACCAGGGGCGTTCTGTCCTTGTTACAGTTGGAGGGGTGGGGTCTGAGGGCCGAGGTGTGGGATGTGGACGAGATGCGTTGGAGGGCATCTTTAACCATGTGGGAAGGGAAATTGCGGTCTCGAAAGAAGGAGACCATCTGGTGTGTTCTGTGGTGGAGCAGATACGGCGGAGGCGGTGGAATTGGGAATACGGGATGGCATTTTTGCAAGAGGTAGGGTGGGAAGAGGTGTAATCCAGGTAGCTGTGGGAGTCGGTGGGTTTGTAAAAAATGTCAGTGTCAAGTCGGTTGTCATTAATGGAGATGGTGAGGTCCAGGAAGGGGAGGGAGGTGTCAGAGATGGTCCAGGTAAATTTAAGGTCAGGGTGGAATGTGTTGGTGAAGTTGATGAATTGCTCAACCTCCTCGCGGGAGCACGAGGTGGCGTCAATGCAGTCATCAATGTAGCGGAGGAAGAGGTGGGGAGTGGTGCAGGTGTAATTACGGAAGATCGAATGTTCTACGTAGCCAACAAAGAGACAGGCATAGCTGGGGCCCATACTTGTGCCTTGGCTACCCCTTCGGTCTGGAGGAAGTGAGACGATTCGAAGGAGAAATTGTTAAGGATGAGGACCAGTTCAGCCAAATGAATGAGAGTGTTGGTGGAAGGGTACTGTTGGGGATGCCGGGAGAGGAAAAAAACGTAGGGCTTGGATGCCCTGATCATGGCGGATGGAGGTGTAGAGGGATTGGATATCCATGGTGAAGATGAGGCATTGGGGGCCGGGGAAAAGGAAGTCTTGGAGAAGTTGGAGGGTGTGGGTAGTATCTCGAACATATGTGGGGAGTTCCTGGACTAGGGGGGAATAGGACAGTGTCGAGGTAGGTAGAGATGAGTTCAGTGGGGTAGGAACATTTAGGGCGGCACGGTGGCACAGTGGTTAGCACTGCTGCCTCACAGCGCCAGAGACCCAGGTTCAATTCCCACCTCGGGCAACTGTCTGTGTGGAGTTTGCACATTCTCCCTGTGTCTGCGTGGGTTTCCTCCGGGTGCTCCGGTTTCCTCCCACACTCCAAAGATGTGAAGGTCAGGTGAATTGGCCATGCTAAATTGCCCGTAGTGTTAGGTAAGGGGTAAATGTAGGGGTATGGGTAGGTTGTGCTTCGGCGGGGCGGTGTGGACTTGTTGGGCCGAAGGGCCTGTTTCCACACTGTAAGCAATCTAATCTAAAAAAAAAACATGCTGAGACAATGGGTCGGCCAGGGTGGTCAGGTTTGTGGATCTTGAGCAGGAGGTAGAACCGTGCAGTGCGGAGTTCCCGGAATATGAGGTTGGAAGCTGTGGGTGGGAGATCTCCTGAGGTGATGAGGTTCTGTATGGTCTGGGAGATGATGATTTGGTGATGGGGGGTGGGGTCATGGTCGAGGGGACGGTAGGAAGAGGTGTCCTCGAGTTGGCGTTTGGCTTCAGCGGTGTAGAGATCAGTGCACCAGACTACCACTGCGCCCCCTTTATCTGCTGGCGTGATGGTGAGGTTGGGATTGGAGCAGAGGGATTGGAGGGCTGCGCATTGTGAGGGTGAGAGGTTGGAGTGGGGGAGGGGGTAGACAGGTTGAGGTGGTTAATGTCCCAGCGGCAGTTGGAAATGAAGAGGTTGAGGGCAGGTAATAGGCCAGTGCGTGGTGTCCAGGTGGATGCAGTGTGTTGGAGGTGGGCGAAGGGGTCCTCGGAGGGTGGGCGGGAGTCCTGATTGTGAAAGTAAGCTCGGAGGCGGAGGCGGCGGAAGAAGTGTTTGATGTCACGTCGTGTATTAAATTCATTGATGCGTGGACGGAGGGGGATGAAGGTGAGTCCTTTGCTGAGGACTGATCGTTCGTCCTCAGTGAGGGGAAAGTCTGGAGGGATGGTGAAAACTCGGCAGGGCTGGGAGCTGAGATCTGGTGTGGGTCTGGAGTTGGGAGTGGGGGCGGAAACAGTAACTGGAGTGGGTGTGATGGTGGGGGGAATGGGGGTGGAATCATGAGCAGGGGTGGTGTTCCCCTCAGGGTTCTGGGGTCTGGGAATGGGATATGTGGGGGGGGGGGGGGGTGTATCAGCAGAATGCAGGTGAGTGGCATTGGTGGGGGCAAAAGTGGTGGCAGACATGGCAGTAGGGGTAGCGGAAGTCACTGAGCATATGACATCAGCGATGATGTGAGGGGCGGAAGTGATGTCACGTGTGATGCATGAAGAATTGTGAGGGGCGAGGGCCACACTCTCTCAGAATTGCAATGGACCCACTCTGTACTACATCCTCAGGAGAATTCCTACTCTCAACAAACAGTATTTCAACTCCATCTCAAACATCAAAAACTGTAAGTACAACAAACTTTTATCTACCCACCTCCATAACCAGTGCTCCTCAAACATTCCAGAAGATTCCCCCAGCCTCTGGAACTGCTCAGACGCCATTAGCCATGCGGCTGGTACAACTGCCACCTCCACGCTGATTAATGATGTCACTTCCGCCCCCATCATGGCCACTCCCACAACCACTTCTGCCCCTCACAATTCCTTATGTGGCTTTTATGGCTTTTCCAGTTCACATCCAAGTTCCCAAAACTTATGACAACCAGGTTAATTGCTTGGAGAGGTTTTCTGCTGTTGTAGCAATGACTGGCAATGCTGAGAAAGGGCTTCTACCCCTCTTGGTGCCTGCTTAATTCAATGCCAGTTTTTTGTCAGGTTTACCTCCTTACCCTTTAACTCATCTGAGGCATGGTGAAGCTTGTACAGGAGAAATTTTTGGAATTGAAAGTTTGCACCCAAAACCTACTCGTTTGCTTCCCAGAATGCTCCAGGATGTGGCTATGGAGATACCAAAGATGTTGCTTTGCATTTCTTGGACTCTACCAAGGAGGCCAAGAAGAGGAGCTGATATTTGTGACAGCCCAGGTTCTCCTATAAATTTTGTCCCATATGCACCCTGAAGAGGTCAGACCAATTTCACTGCGGATCATCAACACAATATCAGTACAGCATTTATGAGTTCACTATATTCCTTTGCAGTTAAATAAGGAAAGACTGCCATATGAAAGTGGGACCCCTGAACCATATTAGGCAACGTTTAACACAGAGCTGACCAGCACAGCATAACTTGTATGCGGGAAATGTGCCTCCATTTTGAAGAACCCTTTTCACCACAGAGGCTGTTGTGGTGCAGTGGTGTTTCTGAGCCAGGAGGACGAGGTTCAAGTCCTGCCTGTTCCAGAGGCCTCCAGTAATCTGTCTCTAATAATATGCCTCTAATAATATTTTCATAGTCCTCCATCTGGCCTTTCAACTTTGGCAGCATTCTCTCATCTTGAGTTCAATGTTGAACTCATTTTCTGGCCACATATTGACTGGTCTGGTGAAACTCATAATAAGCCTTCACTTTCTCAATGTGCTACATTGTGTTGCACAGCACTATGATCATGGTAAAGGAGAGATTTTGAATAGATCTAGCAAGTTGAAAGTGTATCCATGAGGGACTGCACAATATCAGCTGCAGCAGAATTGTATTCAACCACAATTAGTAACCTCATGGGCCGACATATCTACCACTCTATCTTTACCATTTAGTTGGGGGATCAACCTGGCTCAAATGAAGGCTGTATTGATGTGCCTGGAGCAGCATCAGGCATCCCTGTGATTTGAGGTATCAAGCTTGTCAAACTACAACACAGAACCACCTGCACAGCAAGCAGCAGAAGCAGTATGCAATAGCGCTGAGCAATTCCATGACCGACAGATTAGATACAGGATCTGTGCTCCTACCACAGTTGACAATGAATAGCGGTGGAAATTTAAACAACTAATGGAGGAGAAGGTTGACAAAAATCCCCATCCACAGTATTGGGTGAGCCCAACATAGTAGTGCAGATCAAGCATTTGTAGCCATCTTCAGCCAGAGGTAGTGAGTGAATGATGTGTCCCTTCTTCCTCCTGGTGCTGAGCATCACAGATGGCATCTTCAGCCAACTGGATTTCCTCCACTTGATATCAAGAAATGGTCAAGTTTAACAATGCAAAGTCTATTGATTCTGACAACATTCTGGCAACAGTACTAATCACTCATACTACACTGTAGAAGCACGCCTTGTCAAGCTCCACTCAGATACATGGCATCAATCCAAAAATGTGGAAAATTTCCCAGGTATTATCTGCACACAAATACCAGGATAAATCCAAAATAATTAATTCCTGCCCTTTCAGTCTCCTCTAATCATCTGCAAGATATGTAAGTGATCCTTGACAGTGCTAGCAAGCAGCGCTCACTCAGCAATAACATGCTCACTAATGTTCAGTTTGGGTTTCAGCAAGGCATTTCAGCTCCTTACCTCATTATAGTGTTGAGGCATGCATACATACATAAAAGAGCTGACTACACGAGGTGAGATGTGAATGCTTACTCTTGGCATCAAAGCACATTTGAGTAGATGTAGCATCAAAGAGCATGAGCAAAATTGGAATCAATAGGAATCAGGTTGAAAGTTCTCCACTGTTTTGAATTGAACTGTGCAAAAAAGAAGATCGTAGGTGTTGGACGTCAATCATCTCTATCCTGGGAATCTCTATAGGAGTTCCTCTAGGGGAGTGTCCCAGGTCTAAAGATCTCAGCTGATTGATCAACTACCTATCTTCATCACAAGGCTAGAAGTGAGGATGACGTGCAAGAAACAGGAAACAATGTTCAGCACTATTCAGCAGTACTCAAATACTGAAGACACTCATGTCCATATCAGCAGAAAGACCTGCGATATACAATCCCAGATAAAGACCATCTTCAACAGGGCAGTATCGAATCACCTGTCTTTTGATATTCAATGGCTTTAACATTGTTGATTCCACATTACAAACATCCTGAGGGTTAACATTAACCGGAAACTGAACTGAACCAGCCATATAAATACAGTGGCAACAAGACCAGGTCAGAGGCTGGGAATTCTGACTCTCTTATTCACCCTCTGGCTGCTTAAAACCTGACCATCATCTATCAATGCAAAAGTGAGGAGTATGATGGAATAGTCCCACTTGTTTGGATGAGTTCACTTCGAACAATATACCAGAAGCTTGACACCATCCAGCACAAAGCAGCCCATTTTGTTTGGCATTCCATGTGCCAACTTAAACGTTCACTCCCTCCATTATTAATACAGTCACAGAGTCATAGAGATGTACAGCATGGAAACAGACCTTTCAGTCCAAACTGTCCATGCCGACCAGATATTCCAACCCAATCTAGTCCCACCTGCCAGCACCTGGCCCATATCCCTCCAAACCCTTCCTATTCATATACCCATCCAAATGCCTCTTAACTGTTGCAATTGTACCAGCCTCCACTATATCCTCTGGCAGCTCATTCCATACACGTACCACCCTCTGCGAGAAAAAGTTGCCCCTTAGGTCTCTTTTATATCTTTCCCCTCTCACCCTAAACCTACGCCATCTAGCTCTAGGCTCCCCAACCCTAGGGAAAAGACTTTGTCTATGTATCCTATCCAGGCCCCTCATAATTTTGTAAACCTCTATAAGGTCACCCCTCAGCCTCCGACGCTCCAGGGAAAACAGCTCCAGACTGTTCAGCCTCTCCCTATAGCTCAAATCCTCCAACCCTGGCAACATCTTTGTAAATCTTTTCTGACCCCTTTCAAGTTTCACAACATCTTTCCGATAGGAAGGAGACCAGAATTGTAAACAATATTCCAACAGTGGCCTAACCAATGTCCCGTACATCCGCAATATGACCTCCCAACTCCTGTACTCAATACTCTGACCAATAAAGGAAAGCATACCAAACGCCTTCTTCACTATCCTATCTACCTGCGACTCCACCTTCAAGGAGCTATGAACCTGCACTCCAAGGTCTCTTTGTTCAGCAACACTCCCTAAGACCTTACCATTAAGTGTATAAGTCCTGCTAAAATTTGCTTTCCCAAAATGCAGCATCTCGCATTTATCTGAATTAAACTCCATCTGCCCCTTCTCAGCTCATTGGCCCATCTGGCCCAGATCCTGCTGTAATCTGAGGTAACCCTCTTCGCTGTCCACTATACCTCCAATTTTGGTGTCATCTGCAAACTTACTAACTGTACCTCTTATGCTCGCATCCAAATCATTTATGCAAATGACAAAAAGTAGAGGACCCAGCACCGATCCTTGTGGCACTCCACTGGTCACAGGCCTCCAGTCTGAAAAACAACCCTCCACCACCACCCTCTATCTTCTACCTTTAGGCCAGTTCTGTATCCAAATGGATAGTTCTCCTTGTATTCCATGAGATCTAACCTTGCTAATCAGCCTCCCATGGGGAACCTTGTCGAACACCTTACTGAAGTCCATATAGATCACATCTACTGCTCTGCCCTCCTCAATCTTCTTTGTTACTTCTTCAAAAAACTCAATCAAGTTTGTGAGATGTGATTTCCCATGTTGACTATCCCTAATCAGTCCTTGCCTTTCCAAATGCATGTACATCTTGTCCCTCAGGATTCCCTCCAACAACTTGCCCACTACTGAGTCAGGCTCACCAGCCTATAGTTCCCTGACTTGTCTTTACCACCCTTCTTAAACAGTGGCACCACATTTGCCAACCTCCAGTCTTCCGGCACCTCACCTGTGACTATCGATGATATCTCAGCAAGAAGCCCAGCAATCACCTCTCTAGTTTCCCACAGAGTTCTCAGGTACACCTGATCAGGTCCTGGGGATTTATCCACATTTAATTGTTTCAAGACATCTAGCACTCACTCCTCTGTAATCTGGACATTTTGCAAGATGTCACCATCTATTTCCCTACAGTCTATGTCTTCCATATCCTTTTCCATAGTAAATACTGATGCAAAATATTCATTTAGTATCTCCCTCATTTTTTGTGGCTCCACACAAAGGCCGCCTTCCTGATCTTTGAGGGCCCCTATTCTCTCCCTAGTTACCCTTTTGTCCTTAATATATTTTTAATAATCCTTTGGATTCTCCTTAATTCTATTTGCCAAAGCTATCTCATGTCCCCGTTTTGCCCTCCTGATTTGCCTCTTAAGTAACTCCTCCTGCCTTTATCCTCTTCTAAGCATTGACTCGATCTATCCTGTCTATACCTTACATATGCTTCCTTCTTTTTCTAAACCAAACCCTCAATTTCTTTAGTCATCCAGCATTCCCTATACCTACCAGCCTTTCCTTTCACCCTGACAGGAATATACTTTCTCTGGATTCTTGTTATCTCATTTCTGAAGGCTTCCCATTTTCCAGCTGTCCCTTTACCTGCCTCCAATCAGCTTTTGAAAGTTCTTGCCTAATGCCATCAAAATTGGCCTTTCTACAATTTAGAACTTCAACTTTTAGATCTGGTCTATCCTTTTCCATCACTATTTTAAAACGAATAGAATTATGGTCACTGGCCCCAAAGTGCTCCCCCACTGACACCTCAGTCACCTGACCTGCCTTATTTCCCAAGAGTAGGATGATGGATCTTCCTTCCTAACTAGACTGTACGTGTACCTAAACCAACGGCTCAAGATGGATACTCACCACCATTCTATGGGCAATTAATGGTGAGCAACAATTGTTAAACAATGTGGCAATACCCAGATTTTCTTTATAGGAAAATTTTTTTTACAAGTTACTGCTTGTCATACTGGAAATCATATTTGGCCTGATGAGAAAGAATTCATTTAGGACAATGCTTTCCCAAGAGTTGGAAAGCAACCAGCATAACAACAAAAAAACACTAACCATAACATGTTGCCACAAATATATTATTTAAAACATTTTGAAACCCTCAAGTTTACTAGTAAACTGCTTGGCTTATTGTGGAGCATATCTCACTTGCTCTATATGATAAAAATGCTCAACCTTCACTGCTATGATAACAAAAATTGCTAAATTTATGTAATGCGCAACTGAGCAATGATAATAGTATTTACATCCAAATGAAAAGTTGAATTTGTACCCTTTTGCTTCAACTTGGGTTCCATACTGTAATCTCTCTCTGTGTGTGTCTCTCTGTCTTTATCTGTCTCTGTCTCTGTCTTTGTTTATCTGTCTCTTTCTCTCTCTCTCCCTCTCTAACTCTGTCCCACCCTCTCCCTCTCCCTTTCCCTCTCTGTGTGTCTCATTTTGATTCCCCCTTTTAATTCAGTTTTCTATTCCCTTGATTAAAATCCTCCTTCTTTTCTCAACTTGGCACATGCTGTCAAGAAATAATCAGCAATTTTCTGACACTCCATTTACTTTCTCTTCTGAATGATTGCACAGAACTGTTCCAGTATAATTATCATCCAACTGCAGTTTTCTGTCTTAGAATTATGGAATGTTATGATATGGAAACAACCATTAGACCTATCAAATTTCTGTATCTTCTATTTATTTGAATCAATGAAATGATTTTGGATGATTTTCTTAAAAATGTCAAAATCAGTTCTCCAAAGATGTGAAACTCTTTGCACATTTTATGTTCATGTTCACAATGTTATTTACAATTGGCAAAATGAAATCTTACTTTCAAATAGAAATGGCAAGCCAAAACATGAGATGCAATAAAACTTTGGGCAAATGAATGTTTCACAAATTGGAATGTGTTTGTAAATTTGGTTCATCTCCTAACACATGTCACTACAATAAACCAAAGTGCCTTACATTTATTTCCTGTGTTAAAACAATGTAAAGGAAAAATAAGAGTTAGATTACCTCAACTTACTCACCTCATTAGTGTACATTTATAATATGTATGCCATTTTGAGCAAAGCTGGAGATTTCTTTCGCTTAGATGAAAGATTAGTGTCTGTCATTATATGATGACTGACATAGTTGTATTGATGAGACATTCAGTAGATATAGTCAGAATCTTTTTTTCAACATTGTTGATATATTTTGCAAATACAATTGATCAGAACTGGAAGCTGACAATGTGTTAGATAAAAGCAAAGGGGCAAATGTTATGCAATGATCGCAAAATATTTCATCATGGGCATCCAAAAAAATACATTGCCAATTATGGTAAACCTTGCTTTAAAAGGATCAACATTAGATATTCAGAGTATGCCCCTGGTGAATGATTAGTCATTCAAGGATACTTGCTGGCTGGGAAACAACTTATCTGGAATTAAAGCAGTTGTTTCATGAGATTACAAGTTGATGATACATGTGGAATTCAGCCCATTTCTGTACATCAAAAGGTTGCAAAGTATTTCCTCTTTCTACACTGTGTAAGGATTCTATGATTCTATTTTCACTATTGATTCAAACTGCCTACTTTTAATTCCAAACTCTTTTGCATGCATTACTTTCAATAACAGTCCCTCTCATGCATTGACCAATCTTCACGTGAAAATTTATTTATTGATATTAATCCTAAATTTGGCTTTTAACGTTTTAAACCTTTGACTCACTCTCTCAAATTTTGTTCATTGTTTTCTATCATATGTCTTTATAAAATCACCTATCAGCCCAATATTTCTCCATTCAATTCCTGTATTACAATTTTCTATTCTTAAAGAATGGCCCTATGATATATTTTCACAGCTTTTAACAGCTGACAGTTCCATCTGTATTGGCATGAAGTGACCAGCACAGTGGCTCAGTGGTTAGTACTGCTGCTTCACAGTGCAAGGGGCCTTGGTTCAATTCCACACATGTATAGATGCTGATGATAAAAATTGCTCATAACCATTTGGAGTCAGAGATGTTGGGGGGGTGGGGGTGGGGGTGGGGGTAGGGGGAGAGATGCAGAAAAATCATGGGCAGCCTACTTTCATAATGAAAGGTCTGGTTAGCTGCCCTTAGTGGTGCCTTTGAACAATTTTCTGATGGCATGAAATCCCTAAAGCATATGTGGAGGATTTCAGCTAAAGAAGGCTCCCAACAGCTAGCTGAGGGGAAGCTACAGGTATCTAAGGGGACAATGGACAGTAAAGGCAGCACCCAGAGCTCCAATAACCTCTGTGCTGATGTTTGTCTTCCAACACATGCAGAAACATGATCTTGCACAAACTGACCTCTTGGACACTCCAAGCTTTCGACATTTTTCAGCACTGTGGAGGCTCTACTACACTGCTGTACCTTCTCTGCACTTGAACGTCAAATAACCTTGTGAAGAAACCATATTCTCCAAGCAGCCTTCCCTGTACAATAATGTTCTAGTAATGCACTGAAGTTTGTTGGATGCTTGTAATGGAGCATTGAGGGACAAAGAGGATGGCAAACCACATAGCATCTCAGAACCCATTTCAACATCGTCCTCCCACAATATTCAATGCGTCATGCCTCATAACCTACCTAACAGAAGTCCAAAATACACAAGGCTTAAGCCTAACATCCTTATGTTGCATCTACTAATTATAACAAAAATATGCAGGCCTCACACACTCCCAGAAGCCTATAATTATGCCGCTGAGCCAGTTAATCACACTAACACTCAGTTATGGTATTGCGCTCTCTCTCTTGCAGGAGAACATGACTCTCAACAGGGCAGAAATTAACAAGTCAGTAGTTGATCAGAAACATGCAATATTTCAGTGATTTCCAGGAGATGGATCAAATGATTCATGGGAATCACTGTCAAAGACCCAATGTCACAAGCCACCCCTTGGCCATCAAAAATGACAGTACGTTCACACTTTTGCACTCGCTCCTCATTTGAAACTGTGCTGTGACTTGCATCTGCAAATAGAGTGAATGTGGAATTTCTCATTACTTCCTGGCCACCATATACTCACCCCCCACCCCCAAGCCCCATTCCAACTTTCCAATTCCACATTTTAGCTTTCAGATAGTTAGGACCTGTCATCTGGTCAGATGGCAAATTCAGTAGGTAGGGCAAAAATGACGTGAGATTTTTAAGGAGGAGTAATGTTAGTTGACCTTACACTTGGAGTCAATAACTCAAGCACTAGTCCTGCATATTTCTTGTGAATAGTTTAGAGTAAGATCCAGTTGTGGTGAATCATCAAATCTGAGTGGTCTCTGGTCAAGATAGACAAGCTAACTGATAGTGTCATCATTCCTCCCAAGTTTTAGCGTACTCCCCAGTTGCTCCTGAACCATATCATGTAATCTGACCGGACAATGAAGAAAATCTAGGATCGGTCGGCCCAGTTTCAAAGAGTAAGGCCTCATTCTTGCCTCAATTTTCCTTGGCTCCTGAAGCCAGTTCAATCTGACCACATGGGTCTGTACACCAACAGTGGGTTTAAGCAGAACATAAGAACATAAGAACCAGGAGCAGGAGTAGGCCATCTGGCGCTTCGAGCCTGTTCCGCCATTCAATAAGATCATGGCTGATCTTTTCATGGCCTCAGCTCCAATTGCCCACCCTCTCACTGTAACCCTTAATTTCTTTATGGATAAAAAACAAACTATCTTAGCTTTAAAAACATTTACTGAAGTAATGTTAACTACTGTACTGGACAGGGAATTCCATAGATTCACAACCCTCTCACTTCAGTCCTAAATCTGCTCCCCCTAACCTTGAGGCTATGCCCTCTTGTCCTAGTTTCACCCACCAGTGGAAATATCCTCTCTACGTCTATCTTATCAATTCCCTTCATAGTATTATATGTTTCTCTAACATTCCCCCCTCATTCTTCTCAATTCCAATAAATATAATCCTAGCCTACTCAGTCTCTCCTCATACGCCAACCTCTCAACTCCGGAATCAACCCAGTGAACCTCTTCTGCACCCCCTCCAGTGCCAGTACATCCTTTCTCATGTAATGAGAACAAAACTGCAGGCAGTACTCCCCCCAGGTGGGGCCTCACCAGCACCATACACAACTGCAACATAGCCTCCCTGCTTTTAAACTTAATCCCATGAGTAGTGAAGGACAAAATTCCATTTGCCTCCCTAATTACCTGTTGTACCTGCAGACCAACCTTCAACAATTCATGCACAAGAACACCCAGGTCCCCCTTCATAGCAGCATGCTACAACTTTTTTTACCATTTAAGTAATAGTGCGTTTTACTGCTACTCCTATCAAAATGGATGATAATTTCTATCCAGATGCCTTACTTTTTCTTCCTTGATAACAGACTCAGCATATTCCCCACTACAGAAATTAAGCTAACCAGACTATAATTCCCCACCTTTGTCAGCTATCCCTTTTAAACAATAGGGTCACATTTGCTGTTTTCCAATCTGCTAGAACTGCCCCAATAATGAAGTTAAAAAGCCACAAAGGGATCAGTTCCATGTTTTACTTCTCTTTCAAGGCATACTGGGGACTCAAGGGTTAAATATTCCACTACCAAAAAGACTCACTGCAGTATCAGTTGCATGCCTGTCCTCTTACAGAATAGACAGAATATTTCAGTAGGGAGGAGGCTGACTGAATCTTAGAGAAGGAATCCATTGGAGCCACACATGTGGATGCCTCTGTAGCCTCAGGCAAAGGTATTTGTCGTCCCCAGACAAGATCAATAGTCTTGACCACAACCCTGTTAAACTGTCTCCTGATTCCATTATCTTGCTTCCCCTCTGTATTAGCATAGGTATGTGAATCCCCCATTGAGAAAAGGCCAAACCCTTCTGTTTTAATCTCTTCCCATCAATACATGATCATGAAGAATACGATAATCAATGTCCTCTTGTCCTAGTTTCACCCACCAGTGAAAATATCCATTCACTTGTTATAATTATAAATGCCCATCTTAAACAATGTAACAACAATCAACTATGTGACTTATAGGCCTTTTGTATTATTCCTACAAAAAGTACTGCCTTTTGTATGTAGAGCAGAGATTCATGGAGAAGTGCCACCACAAGTAGATGTACAACTACTTTTGGGGACATTGAGAATCTGTCACCGGCTATCCAATAATAAGGCATCTATCGTTGTACTGAAACTTGTGTCATCCGGATTTGTGGAACAAAATATACATCAACGTCAGAGTCCAGTGAATTTTGGAAAATTACCATAAGTGCACTTGGTATTTCTCCCGCCATCTATTTTCATATCCTGGGATGCATTCCATCAGGGCCAGAAGACTTGTCTATCCTTAGCTGTATTATCTTGCCCAACACTCCCTTTTCCATGATAATGATTGTTTCCAGGTCCTCACCTACCCTCATCTCTTTGTGAATTACTGGGCATGCTATTTGAGTCCTCCACTATGAAGACGGACATGCACATACCTATTCAATGCCTTGGCCATTTCATCTTATCCTTTGACTAAATGCCCCCTCTCATCCTCTCAAGGAATAATATTTACTTATGCTACTTTTTCTTGTTTTATATATTTATGGAATCATTTTGCTATCCATCTTTATGTTCTGTGTTAGCTTTTTTTTCTCATGTTCTAGCTTACTTTTCTTTATAGCTCTATTTGTGGCTTTCTGTTGACCTTTAAAGTTTTCCCGATCTTCTAGTTTCCTGCAGTTCTTGGCCACTTTGTCTGCCTTCTCTTTCAAGTTGTTAGCCTCCCTTATTTCCTTTAGACACTCATGGCAGATTACCCCTTTTCTTACAGTCCTTCCTTTTCACTGGAATATACTTTTGCTGAGCAGTTTGAAATATTGGTTTGAAAGTCCTCCACTGCTCGTCAACTGTCCCACCATAAACTCTTTGGTTCCAGTTTACTTAGCCAACTCCTCCCTCATCCTATTGTAGTCTCCCTTGTTTAAGCACAGGACCCTGGTATTGAATTTTATCTTCACACTCTCCATTTATATTCTAAATTCAACCATACTGTGATCGCTCCTTCCAAAAGGATTCCTAACTATGAAGTCATTAATTATTCCTGTCTAATTACACAGGACCAGATCTAGGATAGCTTGTTCCCTTGTTGGTTCCATTACATAATGTTCAAGAAAACTATTGCAGATACACTCAACAAACTCCTCCTTAAGGTTACCCTGACCAAGCTGGTTTGACCTTGCTCTGCAGGCTACTGCTCCCTCTGATAATCACCCTTCTGAAGCCCTAATTCTTCCTGACGAACATGGCAAAACACTCTGGGCTACACACAAACAAGATAGGGGAGGTGCTGCAGAGCTGCTTGTCTTCATATTGATCAGGAAGCTTTCTGATTCCCACCCAAGGACTCAGATTTGCACTACTGATGATTCTGAACAGCAGTCAGATCCAATTGTGGATTCCCATCCCAAAACCTAATTTGGAGAGTGCCGTCATTCTGTACACATGCAATATCCAGTCAAAGGCCTTCTCCTGGTCTGGGATGATCAGACAGGTGTCCACCTTCCTGTATCCCTGAGTAGAATGAAGTCCTCAGCAGTTTTCCTTCTCGGTATAGCACAGGTCTAGCATCTTATTCAAATGAATAGCTGCATATATATTCTCAAAAGCAACAGCACAAAAAAGATAGACATCAAATTGCTTGTCTTTACATTACTTATGGTTATATTGACTGCAAATGTATAATCCAATTCTCTCCTACTACATTCTAATCTCATTTCAAATTTACATACAAGTAATATGACTGTCAATCAGCATGTTACAAATAATACTGAGAGTTAGTATGGGTTTCTTCCTTGCATCTGTTTGTATTGAAGTTCTTGCATTGGGGCTTTACAGTGGTACAGTTAAGGGATAGGATGATTATTTGTCAGAGTTTTTGACTGAGTTTTGATCCTTTATGGTTCAAAGATAAATTTCATTACATCCTCCCAAATTTTAAATGCCAGCCTTTGGAAAAAGTAATAGTTCATTGGTGGCTGTTTCATGTATTAAATACTGTGATTTGCACAACTGTTGCCATGGGTTAATTTTATCCATTAGCAACTCTGAATTTGACAACTGTAATGAATTACTAAGCAGTCATGGGCAGAACTATTAAATTCTTGGTCAGATTACTATGATTTATTCTTTAATAAATGAGACTAAAGGGAAGTCAACAAATTCAAAACAAATGCAGAATCTGATGTCAAAAATAAATCCTTTGAAACAGGATAATCCCATAAATTGACCTCACAAAGTCTCAAGACCAAAGTTTATAAAGATATGATTTAATCGACCATAAACTATTTAACATTTATTTAACAGGATGTTAATCATTCAAAGAGTCCGACCATGCACAGTTCTGCTTTTGTTAAAACTTAATATATGTAACAGATTTAAAGGAGTTATTGGGAATTGACAGCAATAGTTTTACTTGGGTTTAACAGCTCATAGCTTCTTTCTAGCAATCCTTCCCATTTCTCTTTTTATTTACTTTAATAAAGACTTTCAACCTTTTCTAAACGTTTGTTTTATTACAACCTCATTTATTGATGAAGGTTGGTTAACACTAAAAGCAAATTTTGAAGCGTCAATATTTTAGTTGAAATATATTTTCAGAAAAAAAATGGTTTATGTAATCATATTCATAAAGTATTGAGTGCTTCAGCTTTTTTTATGGAAGCAGTAAATCCCAGATTTTCTCAGCAGGAGCTTCCGTGGTCATTTAAAAATGTCAAATGCATCCTGGCTGCAGTTAGGGGACTTCAGAAATCCCAAAGATGGTTAGAGGTAGTGGAAAGGAAGTGACATAGGATGTGCCTCTCACATGGGAGAAACGTTATCTCAACAGGACAATTTGAAATCAACCTTGAGTCCAAATGGACCTCACCTTTGATGCTGCAAGGGCTTTAACCCATATTGTAGGTTACACAAACTTCTGAAGTGGCTATAAATGCTCTTAAAGGGTAGATAAGGACCATCTAACTGGAATGATGCCAAATTATTTGAATTACCAGTCTTTTAAAAATTAAAAATAACATTGACTACCTGCATCACTGAGTGTTGAAAAACAAACTATTCTAGGAGTTACAATAACTGTTTGTTGACAGTTTTGCAAGGTTTATTAGACCGTTATGAATGCTTAGCTCCTTTCCACAAACTATAATTAACTCAGCAAGGACATCATGGATTCATTGTTTGCTACACCAGATACTTCACAGGCTATGGACACCGAATTATACTCCAGGACTAACAAAGCACATGCATCTACCTGACAATGTATAAAATTGCCCATATATATCATGTACACAAAAGTAGGATCAATCCAATCTGAAACATTATGATGTTAGAACCCTAGCTGACTTTTAAGATTTGAAATCATTTTTGGTTTGCAGCTGTGAAAGGTGTGCTAAGGGTAACCTTTGGTGTGAGAGCAACAGTTTATTTTTAAAAATAAAGAGCAGAATAAAGGAACTGTTGTTTACTTATGAGGCCATAACTGGAAATCAATTGCATGATAATTCTTGTTCAAAGAATTCTCTGTAGACATTTTGGTTTGGGAGAGGCCTTATACTTAAATAGATGGGAGAGGACCAGCCTGGCAGGGAGAGGACACTGCATGGGTTTTTGCTGGTTATTCAAAAGGTCTGGTTAGAAATCATGTGCGTGTTTGTTTGTTTCACTGAAAGCCCATCATCTCAGCCTCAGGATGGAGCTGCAGCACCAGTGCAGGGGGACGTGGTGATATCATTGTAATGTCACTAGATTAATAATCCAGAATCCCAGGGTAATGACCTGGCAATGGGTTCGAGGATCGTGTCTGCAAAAGCTCCAGTACAGAGTTTTTATTGCTTCCTGGTTTCATTATCAACTTATTGAAAGCTGAGAGAATAGAGCCTTGGTTCTAAGAAGTAGACTCTCCTTGGAGCCTACTGGAAGCTATCTGTATGCACCAGAAGAAAGATACGTCTCATATGGTAATGAGATTATGGATTAAGGAATCAGGTGGAGGTACAGTGACTCAGTGGTTAGCACTGCTGCCTCACAGTGCCAGGGACCTGAGTTTGATTCCAACCTCAGGTGATTGTCTGTGTGGAGTTTGCATATTAAACTTATGTTTGCATGGGTATCCATCGAGTGCTCTGGTTTCCTCTTACAGTCCAAAGATCTGCGGTTTAGTTGGATTGGCTATGCTAAATTGCCAATAGTGCATAGGGACGTGTAGGTTAAGTATGTTAACCATGAGAAGTGGGGGAATGGGTTTGGGTGGGATGATCGTTTGGAGGGTTGGTATGAACTTGTTGGGCCAAATAACCTGTTTCCACACTGTGTGGGGTATCTATAAAAAAAGAAAGATTAATTGAACTAGCTAGTCACATCTCGTATATTTGTTTTTTGATTGATTTTTCCTCCATCTGTCTGTCTTTGTGATACTAGGGGTCCAGAAATAAAGAAGATTGTGTTTTAATCATAGACATTAATTAGGTAACCTTGTAGTTTAACTTAGCTCTGTTAAAGCTACTGTACTATTCATGAATTGTTAAATATTTTATTTCAGGTAGAAGTATGGTGTCTGTTATTGGTTATGCACAAAGACTAGTGCTAGTTATTCAAAACGCCTGGTTAGAAATCTTGTATGTTTGTGTGTGTGTGTGCACGGCTCAGCCTCAGGACAATCCTGCAGCACCAGTGCAGGGGGACGTGGTGATATTATTGTAATGTCACTAGATTAATAATCCAGAATTCCATGGAAATGACCTGGGAACATGGGTTTGAATGGCATTATGGCAAATGAGGATTTCAGTAAAAGTCTGGAACGAAAACCTTTCCTTATGTCAACCACCACCAATTGGTATAAAAATGGCTAATGTCATCTCATCCACTCATGTCCTCTGAAAAGTTGCACCTGCCACCCTTTCCTAGTCTGGGCTGCATATGACCTCAGATCTCCAGATCTCCAGTGGTTGACTCTTAACTGTCCTACGTCACAACACACTGAACTAGTGGCCTGGTAGTCAAACATTGGTATGGAGTCATTAAAAATGTGAATATTTTGATTACAATGAAATGGCCCAATTTTACAAAACTGTCCAATTTGCATTAAAAGAACATTCACATGCATTTTATATTTTCATTAAGAAAATACTATTTATTGTAATCAAACTGTATTTATCCAATGGCATGAGAAAGAACATGAATTACTAACTTATGATGAAGGCTGACTGATTGTGTGCATTGTTGGGTAGAGTCATAGAGTAACAGAGATGTACAGTATGGAACAGATTCCTCAGTCCACCTTATCCATGCCGACCAGATAATCAAAATTAATCTAGTCCCATTTGCCAGCATTTGGCCCATTACCAGATAAACCCTTTGTATTCATATACTCATCTAGATGCCTTTTAAATTTTGTAATTGTTCCAACCTCTACCACTTCCTCTGGCAACTCATTCCGTACACACACGAAGAAGTTGCCGTTAGATCCCTTTTAAATCCTTCCCCTCTCACCTCAGACCTGTGCCTTCTGGTTCTGGAGTCCCCCATCTGCAGGGAAAAGACTTTGACTATTCATGCTATCATGCCCCTCATGATTTAATAAACCTCTGCAAGGTGACTCCTCAGCTTCCAATGCTCCAGGGAAAATAGCCTCAGCTGATTCAGCCTCTCCCGAAAGCTCAAAGCCTCCAACTTTGGCAACATCCTTGTAAATCTTTTTTAAACTTTTTAATATTAATAGCATTTTTTCTATAGCAGGGAGACTAGAATTTAATGCAGTCTTCCAAAAGAGTCCTGAATAACGTCCTGTACAGACACAATATGATCTCCCAACTCCTACATTGAATGTACTGAGCAATAAAGATAAGTGTACCAAATGTCTTCTTCACTACCTGGTCTACTTGTGATTCCACTTCCAAGGAACTATGAACCACCTGCACTCCAAGGTATCTTAATTAGGCAACACTCCCCAGGACCTTACAGGGTCCCCAGGAGCCTGTATAAGTCCTGTCCTGATCTGCCCTACCACAACATAACATCTCTCATTTATCCAGATTCAACTCCATTAAGAAAGTCTAAACTTTTATTTTGTTTTGTGTAAACCTAACTTAGCTTGTAGTTTGCAGTTGACATTAAATAGAAAGCCCCTCTTTAAATCCAACAGCCATTGAATTTAAAAAATGCGGGGTGTTTTTTTTTTCCAAGGGTTCTAGTAAAACAACTGTTTAATTAAGAACCATATGAAACAGATGCTTATTAAGAGGCTCAGGTAGGTTTTGTGTTAAGACCATGCATAAGTAGCCAGAGGAGTACAACCTAACACTTGACTGTGACTTACAATAGAGGGTTGGAGTCAGAAGCTTCAGTGAGTGAATGCTGGAAGGGAAAGATATTTGACTCGATGCATTTTCTCAAATGTTTTCTGCCTTTATAAGTTGATTCTCTCTCCACTACAGCAGAAGCTGGCTAATTATCTGGTGAGTACTTAAGATTTATTCTGTTCTGAAGACTCAAAATAGCATATTCTGAGGTGGCAGGAGAGAATTAAATGCATTATTTCAGAGCCCTACCTTTAGTGATATCAGCATCACAAACCTGAGCATTATGGGAGTACAGGAAGAGCAGCTGATAAGTGAAGAGAATGAGTAAGTGTTTCTCATCTTTAAAGAATGGTAAGATCTTAAGTTTATACCTAGATCTGTCTTTTTTTTTCTCTTGACTAGCAAGGTTAGATCTCATGGAATACATGGACAACTAGCCATTTAGATACAAAACTGGCTCAAAAGTAGAAGACAGAGAGTGATGGTGGAGGGTTGTTTTTCAGACTGGAAGCCTGTGACCAGTGGAGTGCCACAAGGATCAGTGCTGGGTCCTCTACTTTTTGTCATTTGCATAAATGATTTGGATGCAAGCATAAGAGGTACAGTTAGTAAGTTTGCAGATGACACCAAAATTGGAGGTATAGTGGACAGCAAAGAGGGTTACCTCAGATTACAACAGGATCTTGACCAGATGGGCCAATGAGCTGAGAAGTGACAGATGGAGATTAATTCAGATAAATGCGGGGTGCTGCATTTTGGGAAAGCAAACCTTAGCAGGACTTATACACTTAATGGTAAGGTCCTAGGGAGTGTTGCTGAACAAAGAGACCTTGTTCATAGCTCCTTGAAAGTGGTTCATATCTCCTTGAAAGTGGAGTCGCAGGTAGATAGGATAGTGAAGAAGGCATTTGGTATGCTTTCCTTTATTGGTCAGAGTATTGAGTACAGGAGTTGGGAGGTCATGTTGCGGCTGTACAGAATATTAATCAGGCCACTTTTGGAATATTGCATGTGGTTCTGTTCTCCTTCCTGTCAGAAAGATGTTGTGAAACATGAAAGGGTTCAGAAAAGATGTACAAGGATTTGACAGGGTTGGAGGATTTGAGTTATAGGGAGAGGCTGAATAGGCTGGAGCTGTTTTCCCTGGAGTGTCGGAGTTTGAGGGGTGACCTTATAGAGGTTTACAAAATTATGAAGGGCATGGATAGGATAAATAGGCAAAGTCTTTTCCCTGGGGTCAGGGAGTCCAGAACTAGAGGGCATAGGTTTAGGGTGAGAGGGGAAAGATATAAAAGAGACCTAATGGGCAACTTTTTCACACAGAGGGTGGTACGTGTATGGAATAAGCTGCTAGAGGAAGTGGTGGAGTTTGGTATAATTGCAACATTTAAGAGGCATTTGGATGATTATATGAATAGGAAGGGTTTGGAGGGATATGGGCCAGGTGCTGGCAGGTAGGACTAGATTGGGTTGGGATATCTGGTCAGTATGTATGGGTTGGACCGAAGGGTCTGTTTCCATGCTGTACATCTTTCTGACTCTATGACTCTAAGTATAAGGTAGATACTAGTGATAAAGAATTACTTCTAACTGTAAAGAGCAGAGTATCTTTCAAGTGTAAAGGGTGAACATTTCAGTTTAATTAATTAACAACTTAAATTTCTAAAGTGGTATAGTAGCTCAGTTGTTTTCACTGGTTTCTCACAGCACCAGGGACCTCGGTTCAATTCTGTGTGAAGTTTACACATTCTCCTCATGTCCATGTGGGTTTCCTCTGGATGCTCCAGTTTCCGCCCACAGTCCAAAATTGTGCAGGTTAGATGGTTTGGCCAATCAAAATTGCCATAGTACCTAGGGATATGTCAGCTAAATGGGTTAGCCATAGGAAATGCAGAGTTACAGGGGTAGACTAGGTTTGGTCTGACTGGAGTACTCTTTGGATTGTTGTTGTGGACTCGATGGGCCAAATGTCCTGTTTCCACCCTGTGGGGATTCTATGATATATGAAGTCCAATTGTGATAGGTGATGAGCTTCTGCTGCAGCAGGCTGGAACTATTGGATGCCAAGTTAATCCAGAGCGTACGCGTCTGTAGTAAGTGTATGCAGCTTGAAGAACTTTGGATCAGAGTTGAGGAGCTGGAGTCCAAGTTGCTATCATTTTGCCACATCAGGGAGAGGTGTGTTCCCCAGGTAGTTTGCTCAGGAGGCTGTTACACCCCTCAGATTTGGTAAGTCAGGAACAGGTAAGTGTCACTACAGGCGAGGCTAAAATGAAGAGGATGGAGGTGTCTATCAATGATTCTTGTCCTCTACAACTGACCATAAGTTAAGGTTTCATGCAATTTGTGTGGACACAAGGGCGGACAGTAAGGAGAATGTGGGAACAGAACATAGCACTGTGGTAACAGGAGAAGGAAATAAGAGTGTTATAATTTAGATTACTTACAGTGTGGAAACAGGTCCTTTGGCCCAACAAGTTCACACTGACCCACAACCCACCCCCCTACATTTACCCCTTCGCATGACACTACAGGCAATTTAGCATGGCCAATTCAATTGACCTGCACGTTTTTGGACTGTGGGAGGAAGCCGGAGCAAACCCATGCAGACATAGGGAGAACGTGCAAACTCCACACAGACAGTCGCCTGAGGCTGGAATCGAACCTGGGACCTTAGTGCTGTGAGGCAGCAGTACTAACCACTGAGCCACCGTGCCGTGGACAACACAGTGGAATTAGAGATGGGGTGGTGGAGGGTTGAATACCATTCACTGCATTCATGTATGGGAATCCCGAAGACTGTGTTATATGTCTGCTGTCAGAGTTAAGAATGTTTCCTCACGGTTGGAGTGGAATTTAGAACATGATGGGAGAGATCCAGTTTTTATTCTCCATATTAATCCAGGAACAGGACTAGAAAGGAGATTCTGCTCAAAAATCAATTGAATAATTAGAAGCCTTTAAAAAAACGAGAAGCATCATGGTCTAATGGCACTAGTGAAAGGGAACAGCTCTGCTCAGATGAGTTTCACTTGAACATTACTGAGGTAAATGATCTGGTGAATTGAATTAGGGTGGCAGCGAATAACTTACACTCTCTCCAGAGTTTATTGAGTTTATGTAGGCTTACAAAGGAAAATGAATATTGAAGCACTGCAGGGCAACTATTGAGGTCCTAACATCCAAACTGGGACCAGAAGGAATACAATGTACAAGCAGAGAAAAAACAGCAATTAGAAATTGCATCAAAGGGGGGAAAAGGTAAATTGACATACTGAAATTTGATCTAATATTCAAAATAAAATATGAGTGGCGTAAATGAGGTTAATGTGTTTGAGCTTACAGTGACTATGGAAAAGTGAATGCAAGGAGAGATCAAAGCTAAGAATTAGATGTTTAGAGATATGCAAATTTTTAAAAGAGCAGCTAGGAAGAGAAAGGAGGCAGAGTAGCTTTGTTAGTATGAGATGGGATAAGTATGATAGAAGTGCAAGAAATTTAAAAGTAATATAGAAGTTTACAAACCAATCATAATAGAGCTCCACATTTCCCTTTTGCTGATTTGTACAACCCAGCAATAGAGTCCTTATTTATTAACATTTCAATAGTCATGATAGTTAGATGTCAGTTCCAGGTGGCTTCTGA
Organism: Chiloscyllium punctatum; assembly: GCF_047496795.1. Classification (NCBI taxonomy): domain Eukaryota; kingdom Metazoa; phylum Chordata; class Chondrichthyes; order Orectolobiformes; family Hemiscylliidae; genus Chiloscyllium; species Chiloscyllium punctatum. Next base: position 124,172,385 of record NC_092743.1, read on the forward strand.
GCTGCTCAGCAACTGCTGAGCTGAATCTGTTCTTTGAAGACTTCTATTCTCCCACATCCCCATCTGACCTTAGTTGTTGAGTATGAGAGAATGTGTGAGTGCAAGTAAGTGAGGACGCAAGTAAGCGACTTCGCTTTTGACACTGTGCTCAGTCATCTGCATAATCTGCATAGAAGCTGGGATACCTGCGAGTTTTCACAGTTTGGATTTGTTAAACATCTGTTTCTTCATATCACTTATTTTGGGGAGTCTAATGATTAATATACATGGAAAGCAGTTTAACACAGAAAACGGAGGAGCTAATGAAGGTGAGGGAAGATGAGATTCTAGAAGTTCAGCCTATTTTTGATTGCAGAGGTAAAAACAATGACTGCAGATGCTGGAAAGCAAATACTGGATTAGTGGTGCTGGAAGAGCACAGCAGTTCAGGCAGCATCCAACGAACAGCGAAATCGACGTTTCGGGTAAAAGCCCTTCATCAGGAATAAAGGCAGTGAGACTGCCTTTATTCCTGATGAAGGGCTTTTGCCCGAAACGTCGATTTCGCTGCTCGTTGGATGCTGCCTGAACTGCTGTGCTCTTCCAGCACCACTAATCCAGTATTTTTGATTGCAATCCAGTATGGTCTTCAGATACTTGTTGGTGGTCCTACTAAAGGACTTATAAAAGGTCTCAGTGAATCCTGCCAAGTTCACTGGGATGATTCCCCAAGAACCCATTAATAACACCGGCAACCGCCCTTTTATTTCATCAAAGCAATCTACCTTCACAACTTTGAGGATTTAGGACTGTTTATCAATTTAGATAAACATTTAATCCTTTTGATAGTAGTCAATTCTGAGAAAATTAGCTTTTGTTTAGAATATAGAACGTAGAACAATGCAGCGCAGAACAGGCCCTTCGGATTCGATGTTGTGCCGACCTTTGAATTAATATAAGCTCATCACCTTGCACTATCCCATCATCACCCATATGTTATGCAAGGACTGTTTAAATGCTCCAAATGTGACTGAGTTAATTGGCAGGCAGGGCATTCCACACCCTTATCACTCTCTGAGTAAAGAACCTGCCTCTGACATCTGTCTTAAATCTATCATCACTCAATTTGTCGTTCTGCCCCCTCATACAAGCAGACATCAGCATCCGAGGAAAAAGACTCTCACTGTCCACCCTATCTAATCCTCTGTTCATCTTGTATATCTCTATTAAATCGTCTCTTAGCAGCCTTCTCTCAAATGAGAACAGATCCAACTCCCTCAGCCTTTCCTCATTAGACCTCTGCTTCAGACCAGGCGACATCCTGGTAAATCTCCTCTGCACCTTTTCCAATGCTTCCACATCCTTCTTATAACAGGGCAACCAAAACTGCATGAAATACACCAAGTGAGGCCGCACAAGCATTTTGTACAGTTGCAGCATGACATCATGGTTCCGGAACTCAATCCCTCTACCAATAAGTCATAACACACTGCATGCCTTCTTAACAGCACTATCAACCTGAGTGGCAATTTTCAGCGATCTATGTACATGGACACCAAGATCCCTCTGCACGTCCACACTTCCAATAATCTTTCCAATGACTCAGTATTCTGCCTCCCTGTTATTCTTCCCAAAGTGAATCACCTCACATTTATCTGCATTGAACTCCATTTGTCACCTTTCAGCCCAGTTCTGTAGTTTATCCAAGTCTCCCTGCAATTTGCAACATTCTTTCACACTATCCACCACTCCACCAACTTTAGTATCATCTGCAAACTTACTTACCCATCCACTTATGGTTGCGTCCAAGACATTTATAAAAATGACAAACAGCAATGGTCCCAAAACAGATCCTTGTGGCTCACCACTAGTAACCAGACTCCAGGCTGAATACTTTCCACCAACTACCACTCATTGTTTTCTTACAGAAAGCCAGTTTCTAATCCAAACTGCTAAATCACCATCAATCCCACGCCTCTACATTTTCTCCACGACCTGCCCTTGACGAATCCATGTTGACTATTTCCAATCAAATTGTTTCTTGCTAGATGATTATAAATCCTATCTTTTATAATCCTTTCCAAATTCTTTTCTACAGAATATGTAAGACTCACTGGTTTAAAAGCTAAAGTTTTCAAATTATCCAACTAGTCAGATGTACAAATAACAAAACAAATTGGGTACATAGCATGTTGCAAAATGAAATGATGAGTTCATTTGAGTATACAGCTTTGCACGAAAATTTTCTTTTCAATCTTTAGTAATGTATAATATTTCCATATTCTGAATTAATCAGTCATATATCAAAAAATGTAAAGCATAAATAGGAAATAAATATAGCTCTTGAAAATATTTTAAAATTTCTAGTTTATAAATTAGTTATTTTGAGCTTCGTGCTCATGTTTTTCTTTATCTCTGAAATTATGGAGTTGTCCCAATATAAAATCCATTTGCAAGTTGTCCAACTTCTGAAAGAAGGTTGCCCTAGTTGTAATGTTCTGGCAGGGATGGGTGGGCAGTCTGGACAAAGAGGTTCTGGAATTTCCATCTCATTGGGAAAGAAATTGTCACCCTACAAGAGCTGCTGGACACTCTGATTAGCTAGCGGCTGAGTAGTTCCAACAGCTCCAGCCCTCTGGTTGGCCACTATTTGCACTCAAAGGACCTTTGGTTTGGAAGGGGAATCCTAGTGGAAGGCTGGGGGATGGTGAGAGTTGTCAGGTTCTGGGGGGCAGAGAGGGGGAGTCATAACGGGGTGGTTTCATCTTGCTGATGGCCACAGTGTATTCCTAAAAGGAGGTATATCTCCCTGATTTCCTGCTTTTTCACTTGATATGGTGAAGAAATGGCCTGGTCTCCTTCATTTTGTCTTTACCAGTTTCAAGTATTATTACAGTGCAATACCCCCTGAATTGGCTTCTTACATCCTCAATAGGCTAATGAACAAATCAGGAAAGGTGATATCACCCATTTTTTAAAGTGGGGAGTACTCAGCATGGGTAGGAAGACAGTGGAATAGCCAATACGCCTATTTTATATGTACCCAATCCTACAGATATACCAGCCGGAGGGAGGCTCACAATTGACTTGGTTGAATACTTATGACCTTGCAGGGCTATGCATAATCCAATCCATCAAAACAATATAGGTAGTGCTGAATATAGGCAATTGCTTTTGATTTCAAGAAACAGAATACAATTGTAAATGCTGATGGTGGTTTTGAACAAGTCTATCAAAAATATGATCTGAAAACCTATCCCTGTGAAAGCAACTGATCAATACAGCATTTTCATTTCAATTTATTTTTTGTTGTAAACAACTGTATTTTATGGCTGAGTTTCATTTATTTCATCGATGTCACTGAGAAGATCCATCTTTATTGGTGATATTTAGTGGCAATTGGAAAATATTACTTGTAGAGGTTGAAGTGGGAAGCAATAAGCCATAACAATTTCATCCTAATGGCTATAAAAATGAAATGTATTAACTTTGATGCTGTTGACCGGAAAGTAATGTTGATCTATGGTTTGATTAAACAGTGGCTTTGCATCATAGGTGAGTTTAAGGTCTGTCTCTTTGGATGACGCACTTTAATTCAGTGAACTCTTTAATCCATTTTCAAGCAGTCCTGTGGATTTTCTCTTATTTGTAAAACTGAGCAATAATAGAACTAAAATCCTTTCTTTCTTGTTTTTCAATTGTTACAGGAATCTTCCAAGTAATGGTTCATCCAACCAACATGATGGAATAAGCAATGAATAGGAAAAATGTGCAATTTCCATGCTGCTAATTTTCAACATTGACAGAAATGATAAAGTAGCCATCATGTTGTTAGGGTCAGATGAAATCTCAGTTCTATATTGAGAGTGAAGAAATTTATCAGACTGCACTTTTGACTTATCTTCCTAAGGTCAGCTACAAAAATTATCCATGCGAAATAAGCACTTCAGTTCTATTGAAATGAAATACCAAATAACAGGTACTGCACAACAGCCACAAAAAAAAAAGGACTTTAACAACATGTATGCTGTGCACAGATTTAAAATTATTTTCTGCATTCTTCCAATAGCTGCACCAAAGTAGCTGTACTTTTCAAGCTTTTATGAAACTGCTACAATTTTCAACAACAGATTTTGCTTAACACTGGTCCTTCTGGCAGTTCTGCAAGCTAAACTGAGTTTGAATACAAACCAATAGAGTCAAATGTTAACTCTGATAAATTCAATTTTCCACATAAAATGCTCAGAAGGTTTTAGAGCATTTGATGTAATTAGCTGCTTTACTGATTTTTCATACTGGGTGTTAGTCTTAAATCATACGTGCGCATACATTTCCAAGAAGTTGTGATATTAAGATTTTGTTCAAAACACAATAATATACTAGTGGTCCATTAATATTTCAAAGTACATTCTCAGATTCTTTTCACTACAGTCTTCCAAGAGTATTGACCTGTACTGGTCAAATACATATCTTGATAGTTTCTAATGATAATATTGGTCCATGTTTTACTGGCTAGAAATCAGCACTCTGAAGGGAGAAATGAACACACAAACTAGAGCAAGAGACAACCATACAGCTCCTTGAGCCTGCTCAACCGAGTTAATACGATCAAGTCTGATTTGGTTATAACCTCAAATTCACATACCCACCTCCTTCTGATAACTTTACATTCCATTGTTTGCCAAAACCTAACCATGTCTGCTTTAAATATATTCAAAAAATTGGTCTTCATTGGTTTTTCAATAAGAATTTCAAAGGTTCATAGTACTCTGTCAGAAAATGAAACTATCATAATCTCTGTTTGAAATGAGCAATTTTTATTTTTAAACCAACATCTATAGCTCTAGAATAAGATGAAACCTCCTCTTTGCACCTGCTCTATCAAGACACTTCAGGTTCTCACATGTTGTAATCAGATTGCCTCTTACTTTTCTAAAGTCCAGTAGATATAAATGTGGCCTATCCAACCTTTCCACATAAGATAACCCATCTATTCTGGTTGTTAGTCTAGTAGACCTTCTCTGAATTGTTTCCAATGAAATTATATCCTTCCTTAAATGAGGTGATCAAAACTATACATTGTACTCCAGATATGATCTCATCAAGGTCTTCTGTAACTGAAGTGTTCTAGTGTAACTTCCTTCTTAAAAGATTCTAAAATTTTCACTTTGACAGATAATTTCTTTCTTTCTCCATCCCTCCCTTTTATATCTGCTATCTTCGAATCTAATGAGACCTTCCCCTAATCTAGGAAAATTAAAGAAAGGTGCATCAACTAGCTCATCAGGCACTTCTTTTATGATCCTGGAATGAAATCTATCAGGACTGTAGCTCCAACAATTTACTCAGTCCCACTTCTTTGTTGATTGCACATAAACTGAATTTGTTCTGTTCTTTCATTTCCTCGGCAAAGAAGGTGACATTGCGGAGAAAGGTGGCCGGAGCAGGATACTTAGTGAGCATATAGCCTGGCCTGACTGGTGGCGCCAGGAACTCCTGGTTGTAGTAGGCCTGGAGTGGGGACTCCAGGCATCATCGTGGTGTGGCTGCAGTGGACTTAGGGATACCTGGTTGTGGTAGGCCCAGAGCACAAACTCCTGATTATCGGTGAGCTAACGGTGGGAGCTCCTGGCTGTGGTAGGCCTGGAGCCAGGGCCTCTTGATTATCAGGGAGGCATGAGTGGAAACAAAGCTGGGGGCCCCTGGCTAGGGGCTGAGTATGGGACCACTGCAGGACCCAGCACTGGTGGCCTGTTGGCAAGGTGGGCCCAGTGACAAAGAGATGGTGCCTGAAGATTGGCGATTCTGACGTTGGTGGGTATGCTGCAGGTGCCATTGGTCAGCTGGTTGAAGCTCAGGACTCACGGCAGAGGAGGCAGAATGAGGATGGACTCTTTCAGTTGTATCTTTTTATTGTTTTTATTCTTGAACTATTCAATTGTGATTAACAGAATGTGACAACAGTTGAACTTTTTCACTGTATTTCACCGTGTTGTTCATTGTCAAGTACAAGTGACAACAAATCTCCATTCATTCATTCATTCATTAATAGCTGCTTCTGGGCTGTAGCTTGTATCAACTATCGTGAGGACTGATGCAAACTACTTGCTCAATTCACCTGTCAAATATTTAATTTCCTTTATCAAAACTCGTAAATATTGCCTTGTGTTTTTGAAATGATGTGATTTCCTTTCTATCCATCCATGTTGACTTCCAAGTGAATGTATACAATAGTCCCAGTTTTTGCTTCCTGTCTTGACTAATCCTTGAAATATTATAAAGTTTATTCCAAAAAAAATTATTTTTTTTAAAAATGTAGGTGGTTTTGAAAGATTGTACACAAAATTAAATTAATTTGATATAGGTGAGCAAATCAGTTATGTAGAGGAATAGAGTGTAAAGGAATTGCAAATGGATAGATGAGCCAGCGACTTTTTATTAATGTTTCATCATGAGATGTGAACTTGGCTAAGATTGATTGCCTATCCCTAATTGACCAGAGGGCACTTGAAAGTCAATCACATTGCTATGAAAGGGGAGTCACATATAGTCTAAACCAGGTAAGGATGTTCTTCCCTTTAGGACATTAGTGAACATGATAATTTTTTTTTGTAATAATCAACAGTAGTTAAATGGTCATCATTGTGAGCTATTAATTTCAGATTTTGTATTGAATTCATATTTCATATCCACTGTGGTGGGATTCTAACCCATGTCCCCAAAGAATTAACCTGGGTATCTAGATTACTGGTCCAGTGACATTATCACTACACCACCACTTCCCCATTAGCCAGTCATTGCTAGTGCAAGGTTAGCAATGCTCTGTAATATAGCACCACTGTGTCATTTTATCTGTTTTTCTATCATGAAGTATCACCCATTTAGAGCATTCATAAAAGGTTTGGTTGCCAATGCTCCACAATTTCTCTACATAAAAGGTAATGGATGGATGCAACTCTGACCTGAGAATGTGATTACATTAAAAAAACTATAGCTTTCATTTCAATGCCTTGTTGTAATTGGGTATTCCAGTATTTTAAGCCTATAATGTGAGGAAATCGATTTTCCTGATCATTTAAATGAACTGAATCTGTCAGCATGTATTGTATACTTTTTGGGGATGAGTCAGTTACACTGGCCATGCGTAAACAATAATTCCCATTCCAAAGTCCAGTCTCACTTTGATCACATCAACTGAAGAAGAAACATAGGGCAAGTTCATGTCAATCTGTATCATTTGCCTCATTACTTTCAATTTGTCCTTTTCTCAGTGAAGTGATGTGTTTCTGTCTTAGACAGAGAGAAGATTCTTCAATGGTATCCAAATGAACAAAATGAAAGATAACATTATTCCAAAGCAGTTTGGTGGGATTTAGCAGGTCTATGCTTTGTTTTAGTAACATGTCCATGAGAAGCTGCATTATTTAAATGTTAAACGTTAAATATTTCTGGAGTGATTTGACCCTTTGAAATCCTGAAAGCTGCTATAGGTGAACCCTTAGAACAAATTTTTCTGCTGTCAATTTGTCCAGATTTTATTTATACAATTTCTGGCAAATATGCAAGTGAAGTACCACTGGCATCAAGTAAGTCACACTGTTTTGCAAATGAGCTTGACAAAGAAAGAGTAAAGAGCATTGCTAAGTTCGGAAGTGATGCAGACTTGTGTAAAAATGAAGTTAAGGAATTGGCCCTCATGAAATGAAGTCACCATATATAGATATGCATCATTGCAAATAAGGAAACACAGGTTAGCATTTGGAATAAATTATAAATGAATGTGATATATATAAACGACTGTAGTGAGTATAGCATGTTAAATGACTGCTGACTTTCTCTGTAATGCCTGTTATCAGGCAAGGCCAGATTTGACACCCACAATTCCATTTACAAGGAGCAGTCTAGTTGGGGCTGGGATAGGCAAGAGGGAGAAGTCAGGAATAAAATGGTTTAGAGTGCAATTACTGTTGCTTTCTTTCTCTGCTAGTGAGGACGGCACATGCTGGAGATCAGAGTCAAAAGGTATGGCACTGGAAAAGCACAGCAAGTTAGGCGGCATCCGATGAGCAGGAGAGTCTACATTTCAGGCATAAGTCGACGTTTCTGCCTGACCTGTTGTGCTTTTCCTGCGCCACACTTTTTAACTTTATTGGCAAGGCCTTCATGAGAAAGTCTTTCATCTCCCTACTCTCAGGAGCTACCTTCACCCCTTGCTAAGGTCTACTTGATCAATTCTGGTGACCAACAGTCCCACAAACCAACACTGTTGACCTGATTGGGCTCATGGTTCCAGGAAAGTCCCAAAAGAATCCACCCTCACCGATTCCCGATTCCCCTTCCTTTTGTTGGTGGAATTTAGAATCATAGAATCCCTACAGCAGGAAAGCAGGCTATTCAAGACATCGAGTCTTGGCTTTTAACGTCAAAGATGATTATAGTGTGCCATTTAGATGTATGTGCGTGTGTGTCATCTTTCCCCAGGAATAGGCTGAAGAAACCAACTGTTGACCCTGAAATTGTATGGACGAAGGGTTTACTGAGAGGTCAGAAGCATGATGTGTTTCTGGATACAACACCAGAAACAAAATAATGACCAACTAACAAAAGTGAATCGTTACATATTCAATTATATCCTATGGTATACAACAGCAACTCACTGTCTTGTTAAACCAAATCTATGAGGTGAAATTGCATTTGCAGAATTATATTCGCTGACGAATTCTATTTTGTTTAAAAAGCACACAATCTGTAGGCAGTCAATCCCTATGAAATTTCAAAAATTCTTACTTTGGAAATAGACTCAAGATCATTCAATGTGATGAAAGACTAAATAGCCACATAGGTTTGTTCAATACATTCACAGAAGTTTTATGATATTTTGATCTTTACTATAAATTCTGTCTCCGATGTATTCTGTCTCACTCGTTGCCTGGGGAAGGAATGGAGGCTCTGGAAGCTTGCAGTTTCAAATTAATCTCTTAGACTATAACCCAGTGTTGTGTGATTTTTTTTTACCTACTCCATTAAATTAGATCAGCCATGCACTGTTGCTTTAAGAGAAGCTGTTATCAATTTTTATACACTTCCTCCCTTTCTATTTCTTGTCAACAATGTCACTCCCAACTATCCTGATACAATATGATAGACTTGCCAGATAGTCATCGTCACACATTACACTGAATCCACTGGGTAAGCACATGTCCTTAAAGTCACTCACGTCCTGAGATATGTTGTTTCTCTGCTGCAAAAGAAAGAACAAAACTTAAAGAAGAAAGCAGTCTACAACACATTGTTTCTGTGAAATTGTCAAGGGCACAAAGAACAGAGATTACTGGCCAAGCTCAGCAGGTCTGGCAGTATCTGTGGAGAGAAATCAGAGTTAACATTTCAGGTTCAAAGACCCTTCTTTAGAACTGAGGAAGGGTCACTGAACCCAAAACATGCATTCTGATTTCTCTCCACAGATGCTGCCAGACCTGCTGAACCTTTCCAGCAGTTTCTGTTTTTGTTTTTGATTTCCACACCTGCAGTTCAATCTGTTTATAAAATCACAGAGACATTGAAATTCTGAGTTCTTAACCATCACAAAGGAGAATGTGATTTTGCAGATGTCCTGGTGACAAAGTTAAATTTTAACACATGCTTTTCTCATATGAGATCTAGTCTGCTGATAGACAACAAAGTAACATTCTCCTCCAATATCTTCTTACATGTGGGAAGCATTCTGGAGGCATTCCTGAGGACAGTTTCTCAGTGGACTACATACCTTCTAAGGGTATACTGTCATCGATACTAGTGCTGTGCACTGGCACTTTGAGCATTTATTTAGATAGCTAGACAGGTTTCCATTGGGTTATTTCAAGTTCACAAATAAGCATGAGCAGATAATAGTGCCAAGGTTCCAGTGAAAAGCAACCTTATGAATCTTATTTCTTTTGGCTAAGTCCGGGCTGAATTGTGATTTTTGGAGGGCTTTTCATAACAAGGCTGAGTGGTGTTTTCACATTGTTTGTTGCTAAGCTTGCTGCATTAATTACTCACTCCATCCCCAAGCCTGTGCCTCATGTCAGTACCATCTCCACGGCGCAAAGAAACAGCCATTAGTGCCACAAGAACAACCTTTGTTGTTGTACCAGAGTAAGTGCCACACTCTTCTCTCTGCCGCTTCATATTTACTGTATCTTTCATACTATACCCACCATCCTGTAAGGTTCATCCTCTACCACTCTTATTATTGCATGCAACATCTTCCTTCGCCCAGTCACACACCCTCTCTGGCTCCCACCGAACCACCCTTGCATGGACTTGGTGCTGCCTATTCACACCCTTCGAATGTCTCATCATCTTTTGCCCGCCTGCCCCAGCAGCTATGAACTTTCATTTCACTCAGCCCCTTCCTTTATCTCATTATAGGGGAAAATAACCCATAACATTACACATGTGGACCATTATCCAAAATTAGGCTACTCCTCAACAACAAGGTCAGATCCTGGCCAAACACGACAAGACCAGAATGTATCCTGCTAGGAAGCCAAGACAGCTATCGCCCGCCAAATTAATTGCGCCTAATTTTCATTCCACAATGAATTCCAAAAATTCTGGCAACTTGTCAATCTCATTCATTGCACACTATGTCCAATCTGTTGCCATGATGCCTTCTCTCTCAGAACTTGTAGGTTTCCTTGGCATATTCACTACTTCCTGGGTGAAATGACCAGCTCCTCTTGAAGCCATCTAAGGAAAAGTGTTCCGAGATCGCAGAGCAAACAAGGTTACATCTTGCACGCACTACCCCACCAACTCCACCTCACAACAGCAACCCTCCCCCCCTTCCCAACCAGCTCAGATATTGACACTTTGTTGGAAATATTAGGCTTAGAAAGTGTGGGACCCCAATTTCATCAGCATACCACTCTGCAGCAGTGCGAGGAGGGAACAGCTCAGGCTGCTGTCACTCAGTGGACAGTCAAAGACTCATCTCCTGCTCAACCCAGGAAGATAAGGATACTAGAGACTCTGCAATTAGGGATTGTGTCCTCTTGCACAAGGAGGAATGGGAGCAGCGGACAGTTGTGTGAGACACAATGACTGTCATTATCCAGAAACTCACCTGTGCAGTGAGCCATGCAATTGTGTGGCTGCCTCAATGGTGAGGTTGGTTGCTGCCTTGGAGATCCAGGTCCAGTACTCTCAGGATCTGCTGGAGACACACATAACCCTGCAATCCATTGCCCAGCCTAAGATTCAATCTGACCCTTGGAAGTTCACGCCAAGGAGGGTCAACCTGCATCGGGCAAAAAAACCCTGGGCACATCTGGCTCATGCAGCCACACGTTTGCCCAGGAGGGCACCTGACCAAACCCCCTGGGCCAATGGGCTCTATACATAACAGACACATAGTGACTGCTTACGGATCTCATCCCACTATCACTGTTATTAATTCAACTGTGGCTGCGACTGGGAAATCTGTATGGGCTGCTTGTCATCACAATAGTGGGGGGGAAATCCTTCCTTCAGAAGCTACTCAGTGACTGACTGATCTTAGGTCTTGTTATGGGGGAAGGATGGGATCCGTGTACAGTCAGCTTCTGCCCTCGCTACCAAGTCCTTTTAAACCCCGCACCCCCTTAAACCATTCCAACTATTAATTCTTACACAGTGGCTTGGGTTGCTCACGAATCTAGGTCTCAGGTACCTTTGCTCTGGCTAATAAGCAACTCTATGTGACTCCAGAGTGGAAGTGTTACAAGCCTCCAATTGGTTGAGAATGCTCCCTTGGCAGGACCTGCATCCCTAGGGATCCTGAGATCCTGAGATCCTGAGGAAAGGCCCAGTACAGACCTCTGTCCTACCTCTATGGTTTGTGATTCTGCAAGACTGCACTAAAGGATGCGAGGAGGGTCTGTCATTAGGGTCTGTCAGTCAGCAGCAAGACCACATTAACCTACACAAGACTCTGTTCTTTGGGAATTTACTGACTATTTGAAATCTTTTATCTAAACAGACATTGTCTATTATGTTTGAGAAAGGAGTATTATGGAAGTATCTTTATAATTACTGAAAAGTTTAAGAAAAATATTTGAAAATGATCATTTGTTATGATTCAGCTTTGTGATTCCAATTTAACTATATTTTTACTACAACTATTTATGGTTATTAGATATGGACATAACTTGATAGAAACATAGACATATGGAATGATACATTGCAGAGAAAGGCCATTCAGCCAATATCAGAATCAACTTTTCTTCATGAAAACTATTCAAGTACTCCCAGTCTCCTGTCATTCTTTATAACCCGTATGTTTTCTCCTTTCTAAAATGTATTTAATTCTCTATTGAACATTATGACTATATTTGCTTCTATCTCCCTTTCAGGCAATCCATTTTGGATCATCCAGTGTTCAAAAGTAAAAAACTGCTTCCTTATTTTGTCTTGATCATGAACAACTTTATAAAATTATCTCATCTTCTTCTCTTCAATGAGAAAATTTATGGCTTCTTCAGTCTCTCCTTATAGCTGATGTTCCTCATCCCTGATGCTCTCTAAGACCTTGGCATTCTTCATAAAGTGTGGTACCCTGAATTGAACACATTAATTCCATTTGCAACATTGCAGTATTTTATAAATAAAAGCATATATTCTTTGTTTTTGTACTCTATGTCTCAATTAAGAAAGCAATGGATCCTACATATATTTAAAAGATTTTTCAACTTGTCTTGTAGTCTTCATATTTTCGCATATAAACATCCTGGTCTCAGTTTCTGCATCCCATCTGTCAGCATATGTAAACTAAGGCAATAAAACTGACTACTGCTCGATGTCTTGAGAGCAGCATATTTCAAACTATATGCCATCCATGTTGCAAATAATTCATCTTCTTGACATTAGGTAATCTTCATTTATCAATCCAGAGATCAAAAGGTTGTTGGTTCAAGTCTCACTCCAGAGACTTGATCATGTAATCTTCACTGACACTTTAGTGAAATACTGAGTAAATACACACTCTTGGACACACTGCCATCCAGAAGAGATGCTTAACTGCCTGACTTTTTGGTGGATCAAAATATTTTCTGGCACTATTCAAAGAAGAGAAAGAGCATTCAGTGATGTTTTTCTAATATTTTCATCTTACCCAACATTACTAAATGGTTATAAAACAAGGAACTATGGAAACAGAAGATTAGAAACAAAGCTAGGAATTGTTGGAGTCTGGCAATGACTGTGGAGAGAAAGCAGTGTTAACATTTTGAGTCTAGTGACCCTTCAGAACTCATTGGGCTAAAAACGAGCTTTCACTCCACAGATGCTGCCAGAGTTTCTCCAGCAATTTCTGTTTATATTTCACTAAATGGATTATTTGGTCATTAATCTTATTACTGTTTGTTGGACCTGCTGTGTGATAATAGCTACCACATTTCTCCACATTTTCTCATTAACTACACTTCCAAATCCATCTTCCCATTCACCCAGCCTGTCTATGGCTTATGTTGCTCCATCTTCACAACTTCCTGTGCATCTTAGCTTAGTGTCATTTGCAAAATTGTGTACAATTGAGATAACTTCACAGAAGCTGGTATCCATCACCAAGTGGCCCTTTATTTACATATGAAGCATCCTTGACTTTAGGACATCCTTATTCAGAGTCAACTATTAGAGCGTCATCATCTCCAACATTCCTCCTTTTATATGTCAGCCAGGACTCCCTGATTTGACCAGATTAACAAGTTCAAAGTAAATTGCTAGTGGACTCAGGCTGACTGGATAGCCTCATTTTGAACAGAAACATTTAAAGAGGTTTATTAATTTTTACTGATAATGTCACAGCAAATGTTAATTTTCTCCATTTTCCCTGGAGAGACAATTTGTGGTGATTTGACCAGCTATTAGATATAAATGTAAAGTTAATGCTATTAGCAAGGAACTCATATTCTATGAGTTCTAGCTAGCTGACCTCATTGCAACTACTATAGCAGTAAAGATCCACTTTTCACAGGGAATATATTCACAGGAGCCTCATAAACATCAAAACCATGAATGGCGGATGTGCTTTACAATCTGATCAATGAATGGATTCCAATCGCACATAATTTTGGTATATAGAAACATTGTTTTAATAAATATAAGTAATATTAATGGACTATGTTCATAATGTCAAAGAAAAGACTCAGCTCAAGTTCAAAGTAAATTGCTAGTGGACTCAGGCTGACTGGATAGCCTCATTTTGAACAGAAACATTTAAAGAGGTTTATTAATTTTTACTGATAATGTCACAGCAAATGTTAATTTTCTCCATTTTCCCTGGAGAGACAATTTGTGGTGATTTGACCAGCTATTAGATATAAATGTAAAGTTAATGCTATTAGCAACCAGGTTCTTGGTTACCATGGGAAAGCAGAATTGTTCAACCCCAGAAAGTCTGTTGCCTTGTGAAATAGTCATTTCTGCTGAAAAAGTAATGGATCTTGACAGGAAAGAAAAAGCAATTTTGGTTAATTTAAGATATCTCTTAGCATGATATTATTGGTTAAGTCCTCCTTGTGGATGACATTGTTTCTCATGACAGTCCCTAATAAGCAAACACTGATGTCATAATGGGTGATATAAGGTACAGAAGTGTGTGTGTGTGTGTGTGTTTAGGTCATTGAATTCATGAATGGTGGAGACGCTCGTGGCAGGATTTTACATAGCCCTATTCATTCACCACATCCTTATTCATTTTCATGTTGAAAAGCTAAACTTCCACACAGATCCCTGTGGAACACTACTTGTTACAGCTCACCAATCAGAAAATACTTCCTTAGTCCAATGCTCTCTCTTCTAATTCCTTACAATTTGAATTGTCCTAATTATCACTTGAGAGGGATTTTATCAAATGATTTCTGAATGTTCATGTAAACAACATTAACAAAATTACACCAATGCTCTTGAAACATAAACAGGAATCAATGTAAATAATCAGGACTAAAGGATAGCTTGGAACAAAAGCCATCTTCCTTCCTTAATCATGTCTGACTGTTCCAAACTCCAGAGGAGACAGGTCAAGCGTATACAGTCTTTCCTTATAAGGTATTCTATTGATTTGAGCTATTAGTCCAGTAAACTTTCTCTGAGCTGCTTTCAACGCATTACCATCCACCATTAGATGGGATGGCATGGTGGCTCAGTGGTTAGCACTGCTGCCTGACAGTGCCAGAGACCTGGGTTTGATTCCAGCCTTGAGTGATTGGCTGTGTGGAGCTTGCGCATTCTCCTCATGACTGCATGGGTTTCCTCTGGGATGCTCTGGTCTCCTCCCACAAACCAATGATGTGCAGGATAGGCGAATTGATCATGTGAAATTGCCCATAGTGTTCAGGGATGTGTGGATTCAGTGTATTAGTTATGGATAAATGTAGAGTAATAGTGGAATGGGTCTAGGTGGTTTACTCTTCAGAGGGTTGGAGTGGACTTGTTGGGCCAATTGGCCTGTTTCCACACTGTAGGGATTCTATGATCCTTCAGTAAGTTTTGATAAAAAGGCAATTGCATTATTTTGATCCTGTGTTGATGAAGGAAACATAAAATAATTTCAAGTCAGGGCGATTTGTGTTGTTTGGATGGATATTTGCAAGTGATGCTGTTCCCATGTATGTGTTGTCATTTTCCCTCCTAGATGGTAGAGGTCATTGATTGCACCAACTGCTAGATGGAAGATTAATCAAGTGGGCTGCTTGTATAATATCATAGAGCCATACTCATCCCGACAAATGGGTAGCATTCCGACACTGTCTGGACTTGTGACTTATAGGTAGTGGACAGAGTTTAGGAATTCAGGAGACAAAGATTCCTAGTCTTTGAGCTGCTCTTATAGACATAGCATTAATATGGTTGGTCCAGTTAATTGTCTGGTTAATGGTAATTTGCAGGATGTCGATAGAGATTTCAACAAGAATAGAAGTCTGCATTGTGGATATTCTCATTGAACAGAAGCTGAACTGAGTAAGTTGTATGAAGATTTGGCTCCAAAAGCAGGTCAAGGGTTGAGAATTCTATGGCTGTGACTCACATTCTGTCTATGTCATATTAATATATGCAAAAATATATAATATTTATTAAAATTGACACCATCCAGGGCAAAGCAACAAGCAACAGTCTTAAACATTCACTCCATCCACCAGTCATGCACTGTGTCAGCTCTGTAACACAAAAGTCAAGACAGTAATGGAATGCTATCCATTTGTCAGGATGATTATGGCTCCAAAAACATTCATAAATTCCGATAAGATGCACTGCAGTTGCCAATTAATTCCTTCAACAACTCTTTGTATATCAGTGAGCAATGTTCCTTCTAAGTTGCTTGGCTGTGTGTGGGTGCAGTCATTTAACTGCTCCATGGAACTCCAGTTCCAGAAGTCACTGCCATGTGCTGTCATTAGAGGTGCACACGGCCAGTAAGAAAATTAGAGGAATACTGTCTGGAACCTCAATAATCTGGAAGAACAGGGGCAAATAACGCATGAGAACATCAGCACCTCCCAATTCCTCTCCCAATTCCTCTCCAAATCACACACCATCTCAGCTTTGAAGTATATCACTGTTTGTTCATGGCAACTGCATTATAAATCTGTAAGTCCCTGCATAGAAGCACTGTGGGCTGTGGACTACATCAGTTCAAGAAAGGTGGCACACCACACCTTCCTAATGGCCATTGGGGATGAGCCCCCTGAACAAGGAATTTTAAAGGAAATTCTGGATGACCATTCAGTAAGATTGAAATATGTATAGGGATGTTGTTGAACGTATAAAATTTGACATTTTATTCAGATATTTGTAATGAAACCATTGCAAATAGTTCTTGTAAAACATAAAATGTTTCTTTTTTTTCCTTTATATGTACAATTAGCTTTGATAACCTTTTGTTAAAAGTACACTGGCAATCTGTTGTGAGTACTTTCAGTGACCAAACACCACTGTAAACAAACAGCAAAAAGAAAACTTATAATCTATCAAGCTAAGCTTCACTTTGGGATCTTACTTGTCCAGTATTACCATCCATTGGGATTATAACACTAGCACCACTCTGAGTGCAATTTGTGCCCAGTTTGCTAATTCTATCCAAAGCTGGGTGTTATGAACAGCTTGTTTAAGAAAATACAAATGTTCAACTCCAGTTGCAAAACTCACTATTCTGCATTGTATAAGAGGTCAAAATGAGCACAGGAATCTCAACATACAATTAACTTGCATCCGTTCAAAGCAATGAATGTAGAATGCTAAAAATGCCATTCATTGGCTGCATGCATAGGAGCAGATCAAACAACAAATACTATTCAAACAAGTTCAAATACTATTTTAAATTATCAGCACTTTGTGAAGGGAGGACACACTGTTGTTACAACTAGCATGAAGGTGACCTTTATAGCTGGTGTGAAGAATTTCCGAAAGTTAAATAAGAGTATGCAGCATAGTTGCTGAATGGTAGGCCTTTTAGCAAGAAGACCAAAAGAAGAGAGACATTCTGTGTTCACCAATACACAGGAAGAATTTCCAGCACATGATCAGGAGTAATGAAAGGATCACAGAGGATATGAATGGCTCCATCTTCCTAGAGATGGTGTTAAAGGAAAATTAATGATCTATAAAGCTGTCAAGCTAAGATCAATATTCAAATTCCATCTCATAGCAACTAAACCACGAGACTCATCAACTGTTGAATTTCTACCAATTTCATCCCATCCCCATTGCAAGAAAAGACTGCAGTAGACATCGGTTAGGACTTTACTTGGTTATTGCAGCCACCATTCATTCTTGCAATAGCCATCTGTATTATGAATATCAAATCATGAAGGGTTAGCCATTGCATAATAATAAAGTAACAGGTTACATTAGCTTAAGTCTGGCTAACTATATTAACACTGGGTAAGCAATATTGTTATCTCCTAAAAGGTAATCCCTAGGTCAATGTTACATAGCTGTAAAAACTAACAAGTTTAGAACCTGATGAAGGGCTTTTGCCCGATATGTCGATTTTCCTGCTCCTCGGATGCTGCCTGACCTGCTGTGCTTTTCCAACACCACTCTAATCTAGACTCTGGTTTCCAGTATCTGCAGTCCTTATTTTTACCAAGCTTAGAACCATCTAACTCTTCAAAGAGATAGTCACTTTAAAACTTTAAATCTTAAGCTTAGACACTCAGCATTACTGAATACATCATCCAGGAAATCACTTCTCACATGCTAATAGCTATTCAAGCATATTACCTAGACATATCACAGGGTAGGCCGAAGCATGTTTACATTTTTATGCAGCATCAAAGTGGTGTGCAGCAACTAGGAATAGATTAATAGATTGTATCTGATTGGCATGGATGAGTTATATTGAAGGCTCTGTTTCCGTGCTGTACATCTCTATGACTCCAAGATGAAACTGGTGGATGGACATTGTGTAGATTGAGATCATTAGTTGCACTGGTGAAATTACAGCAACATGATCTACAGTGAGATTGGCAGCAGAATCAAACAGGAAGTCCACTGGGGCTAATCTCAAAGTGGAGAGCAGCCCATTCCATCTTTATGGTGAGCTTCTCACTTGGCAGAGAATGATTTATCGATTAACAGGAACTATTACTTATGAAACACTTTCTTGATGGCTCGATTCAGCTAATTAACATTAAGATTCCTACCTAACCTAGCTCTCCAAACAAACCAAAAATGGAGTAAACTTGATACGGAAATCAGTGTGGACATCTGGCAGCTTCAGCTTGCCATTTGTCAATCTCTTTGGTGTTAAGAACCAAACAGTACCTGTGCACACACATCCCATTATCATGGACATTGAACCTCCTGCATTTGTCAATGCCTCATGGCTATCTTGGCACTTCTCCAATATATCAGCAGGCCATCCACCAAGCACAGGCATCAATTGGATGTGCACCAACAACCAGCATTAAAAGGGTGCAGTCAGAACACTTTGCATGCATGAACAGGCATCCAAAACACAGATTAAATTGAGGGGTGATAGATATAGGATGATGTCAGAGGTAGTTTCTTTACTCAGAGAGCAGTAAGGGTACGGAACACTTTGCCTGCAATGGTAGTAGATTCGCCAACTTTAAGTACACTTAAGTCATCATTGGACAAGCATATGGACGTACATGGAATAGTGTAGGTTAGATGGGCTTCAGATTGGTATGACAGGTCGGTGCAACATTGAGGGCTGAAGGGCCTGTACTGCGCTGCAATGTTCTATGTTCTATGTAAAGCCATGTTGACTATCCCTAATCAGTCCTTGCCTTTCCAAATACATGTACATCCTGTCCCTCAGGATTCCCTCCAACTTCTTGCCCACCACCAACATTAAGCTCATTGATCTATAGTTCCCTGGCTTGTCCTTACACAGCTTTCTTTAACAGTGGCACCACGTTAGCCAACCTCCAGTCTTCCGACACATCATCTGTGACTATCAATGATACAAGTATCTCAGTAAGAGGCCCAGCAATCACTTCCCTAGCTTCCCACAGAGGTCGAGGGTACACCTGATCAGATCCTGGGGATTTATCCACTTGTATGCATTTTCAGAGATCCACCACTTCCTCCTCTGTAATATGGACATTTTGCAAGATGTCACCATCTGTTTCCCTACAGTCTATATCTTCCACATCCTTTTCCACAGTAAATACTGATGCAAAATTCTCGTTTAGATCTCCCCCATTTTCTGCGGATCCACACAAAGGCCGCCTGCTGATCTTTGAGGGGCCCTATTCTCTCCTTAGATACCCTTTTTTTCCTTAACGTGTTTATAAAAACCCTTTGGATTCTCGTTAACTCTATTTGCCAAAGACATTTCATGTCCTCTTTTTGCCCTCCCGGTTTATCTCTTCAGTGTATTCCTACTGCCTTTAGACTCTTCTAAGGATTCACTAGATTTATCCTGCCTATACATGACATATGCTTCCATCTTTTTCTTAACCAAACCCTCAATTTCGTTAGTCATCCATAAGCCCTTCTCTTATTTCCCAAGAATAGGTCAAGCTTTGCACCTTCTCTAGTAGGTACATCCACATACTGTATAAGAAAAAATTCTTGTATACTCTTAACAAATTCCTCTCCAACTAAACCCTTATCACAATGTTTGGAATGTTAAAATCTCCTACCATAACCACCGTGTTATTCTTAGGATAACTGAGATCTCCTTACAAGTTTGTTTCTCAATTTCCCTCTGACTATTAGGGGGTCTATAATACAATCCCAATAAGGCGATCATCCCTTTCTTATTTCCCAGTTCCACGCAAGTAACTTCCCTGGATGTACTTCAGGGAATATCCTCCCTGAGTAGCTGTAATGTTATCCCTTATCAAAAATGCCACGTTTCCAAAGTGCCAAAAGGATCAGTGCTGGGTCCACTACTTTTCATCATATATATAAACATTTTGGATGTATAAGAGGTATGGTTCGTAAGTTTGCTGATGACACCAAAATTGAAGGTGTAGTGGACAGAAATAAGGTTACCTCAGATTACAATGGGATCTTGATCAGGTGGGCCAATGGGCTGAGAAGGGGCAGATGGAGTTTAATTTAGATAAATGCAAGGTGCTGCATTTTGAGAAAGCAAATCTTAGCATGACTTATACACTTAATGGTAAAATCCTAGGGAGTGTTGCTGAACAAAAAGTCCTTGGAGTGCAGGTTCATAGCTCCTTGAAAGTGGTGACGCAGGTAGATAGGAAAGTGAAGAAGGTGTTTGGTATGCTTTCCTTTATTGGTCAGAGTATTGAGTACAGGAGTTGGGAGGTCATGTTGAGGCTGTACAGGACATTGGTTAGGTCACTATTGGAATATTGTGTGCAATTCTGGTCTCCTTCCTATCGAAACCTGAATGGGTTCAGAAATAATTTACAAGGATGTTGCCAGGGTTGGAGGATTTGAGCTATAGGGAGAGGCTGAACAGGCTGGAATGTTGAAGGCTGAGGGGTGACCTCATAGAGGATTAAAAAAAATCACGCGGGGCATGGATAGGATAAATAGACAAAGTCTTTTCCCTGGTGTGAGGGTGTCCAGAACTAGAGGGCATAGGTTTAGGGTGAAAGGGGAAAGATATAAAAGAGATCTGAGGGGCAACTTGTTCACTCAGAGGATGGTACGTGGGAATGAGCTGACAGAGGAAGTGGTGGAGGTTGGTACAATTGCAACAGTTAAAATGCATTTGGATGGGTATATGAATAGGAAGGGTTTGGAGGGATATGAGCTGGGTGCTGGCAGGTGGGACTAGATTGGGTTGGGATATCTGGTCAGCATGGACGAGTTAGACTGAAGGGTCTGTTTCCATGCTGTACATCTCTATGACTCTATGACTCCAAGTAGACTTGTTTGCAATCATTGGAGGAAGAAGATATAGTACTTGTGAAAGTGCATCATCACTCAGTCCTACTCTAGCAACCACTAACTCCAGGACCAACGAATGACATGGACCATTGTGGCTAGATTCTGAAGAATGGTATCAACACTATGACTTCCAGACAGAGGTATATAGGATCTGAGGTGGAGAGGGTAATATGTCACAGATGCCAGTCTCCTGGAGGGTGAGATTGCACACTCGTTCTGTTGCAGAAAGGTCAAATGAGGATTTTAGGAGCAGATTGCAGGCAAGGCTCATGCTAATGCACAAAATGTTTTTTTCAATTGGAAGCCTTTCAGGAAACCTTACCTACCTGTGAGCCCATCCTTTCCAACAGTGTTGACAGTGATTATCGCAACCTAGCATAATGGAGCCTCTGATGGCCAATCTGACAATGTCCATCACAACATAAAATTCAGCCGTGCAGCTCAGACTCCTGTCACTGTGCCTGTTCGCTTTCGGGGAATCACAGCGATCCAGCAACATGTCATATCAATAGAAATTCTGAGGCACTGTCCAAAAACAATGGTATTGTTTCCATGGAAGATGAACCTGTTGTCTTCTCTCAGACTGGCAACATTTCAGCTTGTGGCACTGCCCTTGATGTTGTTCATCAGCCAGCTAATTCGAATCTAAGTTGCAATGGAAACTCGACAAATTTAAATTAAGATACCGTTGCAGGTGGTGGGGGAATGAAGGAGATGCATTATAGAATGTTGCAGAGTTCATCTGTCATAGAAGGCATCATGTATACTGGTGAACAGCATCTGCTCCCTCTACAGGGACATCCAGGCTTGGAAATAAGCAATCAGTACAAGAAAGCCCCTCAAATACCTTCCTGCCTGGATCTGTTAATGGCTGTGTTGTCTCATCTGTGCTGACTCAAAAGGAGGTCCTTAGATCTGCCCATCACCTCCTCCACGCTCAAGTGTTTCTTTAGCTCCTACAGAATGTACAATAACTCACAAAATGTAAACCTCCACGTAATTAAACATAACTTGCACACAATCAAAAGAGAGGCACAATGAGAATAAATAATGGCAATTTGCATCATTTTTAATTCATTATGTTATACAACATGATTGATAAATCTTATTTTAAATTAGCATTGGCCGTTAGCTTTTTATGCCTGCTGTCAAATGACACAGGTAGCAATAATTGCTGATAGAATGAGAACAAAGTGATGGTTATTGAAAGAGGTAAGGCTTTTGAGACTACAGATGAATGGGGCAGTCCAACTGTCCCACTGAGATTATTAGATGGGCTCCTCAGTGAGGTGATATTGTAACATCCAGGCTGCATCTCTGAATGTTTAGATGGCTTGAATTCACCGATAGTCCTGTCATTGCTCAGGTTTATGTTGTGCTTATGTTTGTAACATCGAAAAAGTCTAAGGAACAACATCCTTGGTTAAGTGAATACACCGACCGGACCGTTTCTCGCTGAAGATGAGATAAGAGATAGTCCCTGTGAATGTTCTGCAAATATTGAATCAACTAAGTACTCTGATTAGAGAGATTTCCTTGGATCCTAATATATCTATCAGTGTTCCATCTGGGACATAGCAAAAGCCTTGCTAAAATTTAAGTGGACTACTTTGAATGCATATTTCTTATCTAATCTCCTGGTCACATCTTTGAGTGCCCTCACTCTCTTCCCTTCCCCATCCAGTAGCTTGTCCTGCACTGTGCTATTCTTCTGACAACTTTGCAACTCAAAGCAGAGTGCTGAGAAGCCAAACAACAACTAAAAGTAATCAATTAACTTTCACTTGTGATTCTTGCATGCTTGTTAGCTTTTTTCCCATTTAACATTAGGTTCTGATCATTTGTGTCATGATTTATGACTTGTGCCTTCTTTATTCAAGAAGGGTAAGGGATACACTGGGAAACAACTGGCCAGTTAAACTATATTCAATGTTGGGGAAACAACTGGACGTAATTGTGGGAGACAGAACTAATCTGCAATCGGACAGGCTGGGCTAATCAAGAACAGTCAGCATGGTTTTGTTACAGCAAGGTCATGTCTGACCAGCTGGATTGAATTTTTCGAACATGAGACAAGGACAATATATTTGACACAGTCCACGTGGATTTCATTTAGGCTCTTTGAGGAGCATGGGAGAGTGACAGAGCCCATGGGGATCCAAAGAGATGTAACTAATTTAATTCAATTTGGCTGCGTGACAGGAAGCAGAGGGTCTTGAGTTGGGGTGTTGTTGTGACTGGAAGCCTCCATCAAATGGGGCTATGCAAGGATCAGTGTGTTGGGATTCTTGCTGTTTGTGACATATATAAATGCTTTTGACTTGAATGTAGGAGGTCTAATTGGCAATTTCATAGATGATATGAAAATTGATATGGTGGTAATTATTGAGGGTAGCCTAAGATAACAGGAGGTTATAGAGAAGTTGGTTGAATGGGCTTCTCAAAGGCCAGTAGAATTCATTCTGCTAAAGTGTGAGATGATACACTTTAGCAGGACAAACCAGGCAAAGGAATATGTGATGAATGAAAGGATCCTGGGAAGCAGTGAGGATCAGAGGGACTTTGGTGTACACACCCACTGGTCCTTTAAGTTAGCTTGGTTAGGCCACAGCTACAGTAACATGCGCAGTTTTGGTATCACATTATAGGAGGTATGTGATTGCACTGGAGTGGTTGCAGAGGAGATTTATCAGGATGTTGCCAGGGCTTCTTAGTTTAGAAGCAAGATAGGATAGAGTGGGATTGTTTCTCTTGGACCATAGGAGACTGAAGGGGGACAAGATTGAGATGTATAAAATTTTGAGGGACATAGATGGGACAGACCATAGGAACATTTCCCTTTGGAGGAGCTATCAGTGACCAGGAGCAAAGATTGAAGATAGGTGGTTGGAGATTTTGAGGGGATGTGAGGGAAAAAATTTTCACTCAGAGAGTGGTGGGAACCTGGAACTCCTGAGGCAGAAATCCTCATAATATTTAAGGAGTATTTAGGTGTACGCCTGTAATGCCAAGGCATATAGAGCTTAGGGCCAAGTGCTGGAAAATGGGATTGGAGAAGATTGTTTTGAATGGCACAGACTCAATGGGCCAAAGAGCCTTTTTTACACTGTAAACCTCTCTGATTCTTTAACAGCATGTAGGAGCATGTGATGGTTTCCGAATAGCAATGGTAGCCGTAATTCAGTGGTTGCGTAGTATCTAATGACAAGTCATTCTGATGAGTAATTTAACCCCTAATCACTCATACACAACCTGCCTCATCTTTTCAGGCTCATAAACACTTGTCTCCATTTATCTCATCCTAGAAACATACATCTAAAATAAGTACTGCAGTAGACCATTCAGTACCTCAAGCATACTTCACCATTCTGCAAATGCATGGCCAATCTGTTTTTTTGAATTCTACATTTTCATCTCCCTCCAATTGCTATTTTTTCCACTGCTTAACAAGAATCTATCCATCTCTGATTTAAAAACAATCAATAACTCCTCCTCCACTGGTTCTGAGGCAGTGTTCCAAAGGCACATAACCCTTGAAAGAAATATTTTCTTCCCATCTCTGTTATAAAAGACTTACACCTGACTTTATTATAATGTCCCTTAGTTCTGTATTGAGCTGCAAAATAAAACATCTTTTCCACATCCTTGTCAAGCTCATTCAGGATCTTATGCACGTCAATCAAATCACTCTTCATTTTTTAAACTCCACTGGAAACAAGCCCAGCCTGTCTAACCTACGCTCAGACAACAATCCATTTATTCCAGGTTTGAATCCAGTAAACCACCTCTGTACTGCATCCAATGCATTCACATCCTTCCCTAAAAAAAGCAACCCAGACTGTGCAGCGTATTCAGGATGTGTTCACACTAATCCCCACCATAGCTAAACAACAGCATTCCTTTAATTTCCCTTTACTTTTATGTTCAACTCCTCTCATAGCAAAACATAAGAATACTATCTGATTCAGGCAGCTGCTGCACCATTAAATCAGAGTTCTTCAGTGTGCATTTGTACTGTAAAGAAGGCAATGATGACCCTCATTTTGATGTAGTCTACAAATGAGGCCAGCTCTGCTTGCAATTGCAACCAGGAAGCATGAGGGATCTCAAGTAGCTATTTTAATGGAAAGAATCAGTAACCTCCACCAGGTTGCTGCAGAGTGTTCTGAGGGAGGACAAACAGCAAATAAACACTTCACACTTCAAAAGATGCTTTTTTGTTGTTGTCAATAATGTACAACACTGTGGTCTTTTATTTAGACATAGAGTTTTCTTTCTTATAACGTATTTGTGTTTCGGCAGTTTGCACAATAGATCAGTAGTTAGTTATCTTAATTTTATGCTGGTGTTGTTATTATATTGTAAGTGGATACACTATTTTG
Organism: Chiloscyllium punctatum; assembly: GCF_047496795.1. NCBI lineage: Eukaryota > Metazoa > Chordata > Chondrichthyes > Orectolobiformes > Hemiscylliidae > Chiloscyllium > Chiloscyllium punctatum. Next base: position 124,198,109 of record NC_092743.1, read on the forward strand.
TATTAATTTTGTAATTTTGTTTTAAAAAGCTAATTTTTTGTTTTCTTTTCAATAAAAAATATTGACAAAAAAAGTATGGAAAGGAAACTTGGAGAAAAGGTAACAAAAAACAGAAATTTCCTCTCACTGAAATACAGAAGAGCTGCAATTGAAAAATACCCTTGACGAACAAATAACTCAAATCTTATTTTACTATCTGTAATTCCCTGCTAAAACATTCACTACTTTATCTTTCCTTTGTGTGGAATGAGTACCTTTTCCATGCTCTCCAGTTTTTTTCACATCCAGTACCTTATCAGAAAATGGCTGTGATACACAGAGAACATAATATTTTTGTCAGTGCTCAGTTAGCTATCTGTTTGTTGGAAGTATGCATACAATCCCCTTAATAAGCCTGTCAATGCTTGCAGCACTACCAGACACCATGGCAACTGTCAACATATTCCACAGCAGTGGTGAATGATGGCATTCACACTAGAGGATTAATATTTGCATCATTTATTGCAGGTTTATTAAGATAGAATTTACTGGAAAGATTACTGGAAAGCTTAATGTTGTAACATCTTTAACTGCTCAGGATTATAAATGGTATGTTAAATGCAATTGGCTCACAAGGTTGCATACAAAGTTAACGTAATATGAAGAGAAGCAGAAAAATCCATTGTGAAGCTTCATGACCAACCAAACAAACAGTAGCTTACCAGTAAGGTAACTATATGATATAGTTACTTCAACACGTATTAGCATTTAACATTTCTAGAGGTTTGACACTACCTACCTTCTAATGTCTTCCTACGCAGATCTAAAAACAGTTGTTTAGTTTAATATCATTTGTTTATTACATTGTGTGAACCACATTATTAATCTTTTGTCAGATCTCGCAAGTATGCATGTTCTTACTGCTTTAACTATCCATAGAGACATGTTTCAGGATATTGAAACAAAATGATTTTGCATTCCCCTTCTCTTACAAATATCACCAAAATTTGTACAGAAGAATTCCATATACCATTGAAATTATAACTGCAAATCAAGCTTGATCACACATTAATAAGGTATTATTCAAAGGTGTTTTTTAAATTAGCTAAATATCTCTCAAAATGTAGTGCAGCATTGGCTTTACAGTTAAAATATCTTGAGTGCATTGCAGAGTAAACTGGGAAAGGTTGAATATCTTCACTTAGCAGAAAATGAGGGGAATGGGAGTTAAAATCAGGATAGTAACATGGCATTGCTTAGTTGCAGTGGAGAGTGTGGTGCTGGAAAAGCACAGCAGGTCAGACAGCATCTGGAGAGCAGGAGAATCGACGTTTCAGGCATAAGCCCCTCATCAGGAATAGCTACCCTTGCAGCCTGTTCTTGGAAGTTTGAGGCAACTGCTTTGCAAAGACATTGGTTCACGAATAAATACAAAATAAAGGACAAGAATGTAGATTTTAATTGCATACTGAATGGAGTGTCCACAAAGGATGTTTCACTTGGTAAAACTGGACAGCCCTATCCATCACGTGTTTAAAGATTAACTTGGGGTTGGTGACTTGTGGGGGTTGGCGGGGTGGGGGTGGGGGTGGTGGTGGGGGGGGGGGGGGGGGGGGAGGGGTGGTGTGGGGAGGGAGGTAAGGGTGGAATGTACGAGCATGAGTATTGCTTTCAGTCTTCCCATTTTCACTGCCATACTCCATCAGTTCTGAGCTACCAGGTTCACTGGAACTTCCTTCAATCCTCCCCTGTTAGCTTAACCAGCCTCCAGGATACCTGATCCACTCAGGTTTAAAGCCATCAATTTGCATTTGGATGCTTATTTGACTCTGACCCTAATCCTATCCCTGTCACAGGTACTTTCAAGGAGAATGTTAAAGCCTGTCTTTAATAAAGAATAGAGTCTCCACCTAGCAGCTCTCTGGCAAGCAGCCCTTTGGGCTTTATATCTAGAAGTGCAAATTCCCCTTGAAGACTGCTGTGTAATTTTATTTATAAACAAGAAAAAACAATATTGGCCTATAAACAGAAGTAAATGTGAAAATAATCTTTTATTGCAGACATAGGTCGGTATTAGATATAAAAGAAAAACTGAACTTTTAAGTTATTGAAGACAGTGTGATTTATTGATCAACATATACATGAATAACGTTCAGCAGTGCAACAGTGGCGGGTTTGAAGTTCTGATCGAACAGTATGATAGTTAACGTAGCTGACCGTAAATCTAATAATGTGTGGTGTCCATTGTTGTTCCCAAATTAGAACCATTCACACATGTGCACAAATGGTTGGGCTGTACCTAAAATAATAACAAAGTGGCATTGTGCCATTCTGAGATTGGAAAGAAGGTATGGAATTGGCCTATCTTGTCCCTTTTGGGGAAAAAAAATTGTCTGGTAGCAGGCAATAGTTCTTTCTGATATTGATCAGCTCTCTCTTGTACTGTTATGGGCATGACAAATGCCATTGGTGTGCCTAACGTCAATTATGAGCTCTCTGGTAGAAGTCCTTCTGAGATCACATAAGAATGGATTGGATTGGATTGGATTCCTGGGCCATCATGGGAACATCTTCAAATCTGTTATTTTACCTGACTGAGGACAATATTTCCCTTACATTGAAAATTTTATACTGTGATATGGCAATTTCACCAGAGAATCTGTTACAATCCAATTTTAAGCCCTCTGTCCAAATCATCTGCTAATTATTAATTGGTCTTGAACCATCATTCCTGATGAAGGGCTTATGCCCAAAACGGCAATTCTCCTACTCCTCGAATACTGCCTGACCTGCTGTGCTTTTCTAGCACCACACTCTTGACTCGAATCTCCAGCATCTACAGTCCTCATTTTATCCTAGATCTCAGTCAGGAAGAATTGCTGAAAGTCTTGTATTTACCAACATAATTAAGATATTACTTTTTAAACTTACCATGCTATTGCTACATATAAGCCCAATATAAAAACGGGGCTGAAAATGTGTTGCTGGAAAAGCGCAGCAGGTCAGGCAGCATCCAAGGAACAGGAGAATCGACATTTCGGGCATCAGCCCTTCTTCAGGAATCCCTGAAGAAGGGCTGATGCTCGAAACGTCGATTCTCCTGTTCCTTGGAGGCTGCCTGACCTGCTGCGCTTTTCCAGCAACACATTTTCAGCTCTGATCTCCAGCATCTGCAGTCCTCACTTTCTCCTCCAATATAAACGGGGGCCTGGGTTAGGCAGCAGGCCAGGTGACCTTGGGGAAGAGCGTATGACACTGCCTGGTATCTGAAGCAAGTTAAGTAAAATCCCTCTCTGGGTACTCTGGCACTGTCTTTAAAATTTAAATACAAAAATTAAAATTCAAAACATCACTTCCCAAGATCTCAATGCCCTATCCATGCAACTGTATGCCTCTGCATAACCCAGTGGTCCCTCTTACCCCTGTGACAATGCATTCATCTCTCATCACCCTTCATAAACTCTATGCCATCCTCTAGCAACCTACTAATCCCTATGTTTCCTCACACTTCCTATGTCAACACAAGCAACTGCACCATCCACAAGACCCATCGTTATTCCTCTGCCAACCTATGGCACCTCACCTAATCCACATGAACCCTTTATGCCATCTTGCCTCATGGCTCTCATACCTCATGTGCCACTCTATGCCCAGTCCCCATGACTGCTTATAACCTGCATGCCACCATCAGCCCTTCATAGATCTCATGCAAGGTCAGTGCCAATTCATATATGTCATCAACCACCCTCTGTGCTTTCCTCTGCATGCCAACTCACCTTTTATCCAGCAAAGGCATTAATCAGGAGGCAACAGGACTGAAAATAAAGTTGATAATCTATTGGTTGTAGCATTATTGAAAAACAAATCACCCTCAGACTGATACAAAACAAATAGTCAATATAACGAAATTGTAAGAACAAATCCTTTATGAAAACAAACACTTCACTTTAGCATTCAATCACTTACATAAACAAACATTTCATTTAAATTGCTTATACTCTTTGTCAATAAAAGTCTTACTAAAGTAGTTAAGCATAATGAACATTTCCATTCAATTAGTATTTGGAACTGTCCATAAATTGACATCCCATTGTGAAAATGATGGTTTGGAAAATCAGTCATGCAACACAAATCCTACAATGGATTTGTATGCACAGGGACTTCACTTGCCTGAGCTTTCTTTTAAACTGAATTTGTTTGCACAGATTCCTGACAATTCTGCAAGTCCTAACACATTTATGCACCTGCCTGCTTTATCCATAAATCCAAAAGGTGCTTTCTGTCTCTGATAACAAACCTTCCTTCAAACAATGATGTCCAAGGACAAGATCCACAAGGTACTGTGATGAAGGGTCATAATACTTTATCATTATGATGTGGAAGTTTGAGTTTGAAAGTGAAAAAAATTATGTTTAGCTTTAATTTTAGTTTACGTTTTTATCTTACATCCAAAAGTATCGAGTTGCATTTTCCACTTTTTCGAAAGATTTTTTTTTGAGTGAGATCATGGTGTCCATGCCACCTTGGCCCATGATTTTTTTTCTACTTTATCCTCTACTCTTCATCTCATTTATAATGTACCTGGTCTCTTTGGCATCTGTCTCATGGAATCACATGGCAAGAGAGGCAGAGATGTTCTCTATTGCTGGGACTTTTTGATGGCAACACCATCTGAGCCATATTTAAACATCAGCTGTGCAGCACTTCAATTGCTGCAAGTCAGGAATGGGCCTTCACACAGCAATATTCCAACTTCATCCCAAACAATATGACCCAGAAAAGTAAGTAGCCCCTTGGCTTACAGGCATGAAGCTGGCAATATTGGTGACTGGAGGGGTGGAAGACAATTTTCCTGCTGACTGGCAAAAAAGGCCACACCATCAGACACAGCCAGACTGGACTGAGATACTGGTTGGGTTTTTCTGGGTGAAACACAATGCTCTTTAGTCTACAGAGTAGGAGAAAAGGCCTTTTCAACATCCAGGGTCAAAGGGCCTGTACTGTACTGTACTGTTCTGTGTGCTATGCTCGATGTTCTTTGTTTAACTATCTTCTGCATACTGCAAAGGTGAGTACCTTCATACTCTCTGTACTACCTGACACTCACAAAGCCTCCAAATATTTTAACACTGATACTGAACATTCCTTTCACCAAGTGTCATGGACATCAACTCTCACTATTGCATGCATCATGTCCAGTAAACAAATCTCATCCTCCCAAACTATTAACCCTTCCTGTTCTTTCTGCTTCTGGGTCACTTTTTGAGATGACATCTCCTACTCATGGATCACCCTGAACTGCTCTTCCATCTACTGTCATCACATGCATGACCAACCTCTCCTTGGTTCATTGCAGGAAAAACCAACCCACTCCCAGACTGACATCACCACAGCACACTAACTGAAGTACCAGTAAGCCGAAGACTGCTTATCCCTGACCTGCAAGATAATCCATGCCCATCTCACTGGACTAGAATCATATGAGCCCTTTGACAGGGCCCCCTAACAGACTGCAGTCCCTTTTGGTCTCATGAAAGACTGCTCCCCAGAGCATGGATGATGGGCTGAATGGTCTCCTTCTGTGCCATGATAATCCTGTGAATTCTGTGACTATCAGATACATGATTTTGACAGATACAACGGCAGTGTCTTTGCTGCAGACACTATTGGTAGATGCTGTACATATAACATTGATTGATTTATTAATTCATTCACGTATTGTCAAGGGTATTTGTTACATGTATTTATTAGAAATATAATGAAAAGCTTTGTATAATGTCACTGCTGTCTGACTCCATTTCAAAATAAACCAGATAGAAAGTATAATGGTAGGAAAATAAAGAAATAAAGTTAAAAATTCTGCATTACAGTCCTTCCAAGTCATGGGCCTATATTAGAGCTCTTTCACCCCAGCAGGAAGCATTCAGCCAGCCTCAAGTTCCTACAACATAGTGCCTCTGGAACAAAGGTGCTGCTACTATAATAACACGCTCGGCCAATCTCAGAAATGTAGCTGCCACTGAAACTGCTGGGAATCAACCTGGGCATTGGGCTCAAACTCAACTTCCTCTGCTACTGGAAGCACAAACCCAACTCCATCCACCATCAGGAGCATAAACCCAACTCCCTCCGCCACCAACAGGAGCACAAACCCACCTCACTCTGCCACCAACAGGAGCACAAACCCACCTCACTCTGCCACCAACAGGAGCACAAACCCAACTCTCTCCACTACCACCAGGAGGTCAAACCCAACTCCCTCCACCAACAATGGATCACAAACCCAACTCCCTCCACCAACAATGGGTCACAAACCCAACTCCCTCCACTAACAATGGGTCACCAAACCCAACTCCCTCCGCTACCATCAGGAGGTCAAACCCAACTCCTTCCACTAACAACAGGTCACAAACCCAACTCCCTCCACCAACAATGGGTCACAAACCGAACTTCTTCTGACACCACTGGGAGCTTAAATCCAATGCCCTCTGCTACCACCAGAAGGTCAAACCCAACTCCCTTCACCAACAATGGGTCACAAACCCAACTCCCTCTGCCACCACTGGGAGCACAAACCCAACTCCCTCTGTTACCACCAGGAGGTCAAACCTAACTCCTTCCACCAACAATGGGGGCAACCAGGAGATCAAACCTAACTCCCTCCACCAACAATGGGAGCACAAACCCAACTCCCTCTACCACCAACAGAAGCATAAACTGAACTGCCTCCGCCACCACTGGGATCACAAATCACTTCACCACCACCACCAGAAGCTCAAACCCAACTAGCCCACCGCCACTTGGAGCACAAACCCAACTCCCTCCACAACCATGTGGAGCACAAACCCAACTCCCTTCACCAACAATGGGTCACAAACCCAACTCCCTCTGCCACCACTGGGAGCACAAACCCAACTCCCTCTGTTACCACCAGGAGGTCAAACCTAACTCCTTCCACCAACAATGGGGGCAACCAGGAGATCAAACCTAACTCCCTCCACCAACAATGGGAGCACAAACCCAACTCCCTCTACCACCAACAGAAGCATAAACTGAACTGCCTCCGCCACCACTGGGATCACAAATCACTTCACCACCACCACCAGAAGCTCAAACCCAACTAGCCCACCGCCACTTGGAGCACAAACCCAACTCCCTCCACAACCATGTGGAGCACAAACCCAACTCCCTCCACCATTGTCAGGAGCACATACTCCACTCACTCTGCCACCACTGGGAGCACAAACCCAACTCACTCTGCTACCACCAAGAGGTCAAAACTAACTCCTCCCTCCACCAACAACAGGGGCAGCCAGAAGGTCAAACCTAACTTCGTCCGCCAACAATCCCCTCTACCACCATCAGGAGCACAAACCCAACTGCCTCCACTGCCACAAATCCCTTCAGTATCACCAGAAGCTCAAACCCAACTAGCCCCACCACCACTAGGAGCACAAACCCAACTCACTCCGCCACCAATGGGAGCACAAACCGGCTTCCTCCACCACCAATGGGAGCACAAACCCAACTCACTCTGCCACCACTGGGACCATAAACCCAACTCCCTCCACCACCACTGGGAGCACAAACCCAACTCCCTCCACCACCACTGGGACCATAAACCCAACTCCCTCCACCACCTCTGGGAGTGCAAATTCAACTCCCTCTGTTATCACCAGGAACACAAACTCAACTCCCTCTGCCACCACCAGAAACACAAACCCAACTCTTCTGCCACCAATGGGAGGACAAACCCATCTCCCTCTGCCACCACTGGGAGTAGAAACCCAACTGACTCTGCCACCAATGGGAACACAAACCCAACTCCCTCTGCCACTGGGAGCACAAACTTGCCATTACCACCAGGAACGCTGCTCCGCTACTCCTCTGTCATTTTGACCGGAAACTTCATTAATGTAACACCATGGTAAACTGCACCATGTCCCTTTGGCTGTACAGTGTTTGTAGCCATGACAAAGTGCTTGATACTCCCTCAGTGCTAAAAAGCAGCACCTTAACTTTCAAGTAAGAGTGAAATGAGTGGTCATTAAGAAATGCAAATAAGAGCCCTAAGTTGCAATCTTTGTGGATGCATGAGATATCTGTGTGCCCATGAACAAAGTCATCTGAAAGAATTGTGCAGGTGATAAGTGTCACTGAGTTCCTGAAGGGCTAAAGTGATTTTTGAGTTGGTCTGAAAATGGCATGATGATGTGGTGAGTTGATGATTTGTCGATGTTGACTTGCGTGGATGAAGGGTGCTGATGGAATATGGTTTCTGCGACGCATGCAGTACTGTTGTGGAGATGACAAGTTGAATGAAGGTCCAGAGAAGCGAGCAGTGAGCCACTGTCACCGAGTGACTGGTGGGGTTTTCATGTCAGAAGTGGTACCATCTTGTTTCCCAGTGGTGGAGAGGAGAATTGGGAGTTGCATAACAGCATGACAAATGCAATTGATAATGAGGTGGAAATGCATGCTGCTTCTTAGTGAGATTCTGAATTTACTATTTAAGAGGAAAATCAGAATTTTTTTTCTCAATATTAAAAATGTGAGGGTTTCGTTTTTTGTTGCATTTTCCCAAAATTTTGCTCAAGGGAGCAGAAAATTACATTCATTGGTGGTTTCATTTTTGAGATTTTGTGCCATAAAGTCTCAGGTATTGTTACATATACATTTTTTTACTGGAGTTGAAAGCCTTAGAGCAGAGCTGAGAGCTAACAGCTCGATTTCTTGAAAAGAAAAAGTCGAGAAAAATGTGCTGCTGCCTAGCAGCAAGCTGTTGAATGACACAGGGAGACAGAGACAAAAAGAGAAACAGCCAGACATTCAGCCTGTGTCTGCAGGTTCTCAAAAATGAAAGCTGGAAGTGTCGAGTTAGTAAGAAGACAGGCCAGAAAACTGTTGTCAGGTGAATGCATGGAAATCTGCATTTGCTTTGAAAATGCTCAGAAGTCAGTAAGATGAAAGCTCCAGCAGTAACTACAGTTGTATCAGCTGAGCAAAAAGCTTTAGTGTTAAGAGAGAGGGATGTAGGTTCATTACGTTTCAACTACCTTTCAGGGCACTACTAGGATAAAAGCATTGAATCTTTCCTTCTGAAATTTGTATCATTTCAAGTTTTTCTGATTTCGTGCAACATAGTTCATTATTTTTCTTTTGTATAATACAGGTTTATACTGCATTGTTAGCCTCCTGAGAATATGATTGACCACCATGGATATAAACTTGCCCCCGTCAAGCCATGTCTCATTCTGAGATCTGAAGTGTCCAGTCTGACTAATAGCTGGGTTATCAACAATTCCTAACATGTCCAAAAGAGGAGAACTTTAAGCACTCTTCTAGTACTTATTCCTCACACCTTCTCAAGCAAATGCAACCTGCTGCCTGCTGTTCACCCTTATGGCCCCTCATACCCATATGCCAACTTGGTGACTCCTGTTTCCATTCACCACTTTTCTTTTCTCAGCTTCACCACTGGCACATTGAATATCGCAGGTGACCGCAGCTCCAACAACCCTCAAGAAGCTCAACAAAAATCTAGCACAAGGATGCCCGCTTTTGACTGGCACCCCATCTAACACCTCCAACATTCATTCCCTTCACTACTAATGCACAGTAGCTGCAATGTGAACCATGTATAAAGTGGACTGCAACAACATACCTGTGCTCCTTGGATAGCAATCTTCCAAACCCATGAGCCTGAATAGCTAGAATGACAAGTTACTTTGGAACACCTCTTTTTTTTGCAAGTTTCCAAAGCCACGAACCATCCGATGTGGAACCATAATTGCCATTCCTGCAAGTTCACCGAGTTAAAATCCTGGAATATCTTCCCAAAATGCATTGTGGGTACATCCCAATGATTACAGCAGCTCAAGGTGACAAATAACCACCAGTTTCACCAGGGTCATTAGAACTCAGCTTTAAATAGTGACCTAGCCAGTAACGCTCATTTCCCATGAATGTACAAATGAACATAAACATAGGTGAATTGTTTCTATTCGTTTGTGGAATCTTGGCTTGCCAGCAATTATTGCCCAACCCGATTCGTCCAGAGATTTTGGTGATGCGTTGCCTCCTTGAACCGCTGCAGTCCATGTGTGTAGGTTGACCCACATTGCAACTACAGGAGGAATCCCAGTGACGGTGAGGGAATGGTGATATACTTCCAAGTAAGGATGGTGACCAGCTTGGAAGGGACATTCAAGTGGTGGTGTTCCCATGTATCTGCTTTCCTTGAACTTCTAGATGAAAGTGGTTGTGCTTTGGAAGGTGTTGTCTGAGGATCTTTGGTGGATTTCTGCATTGCATCTTGTATATAGCAAACACTGCTGCTACCGAGTGTTGGAGGTAAAAGGAATGGATGCTCGTGGATGTGGTGTCAAACAAGTGGCTGTTTTGTCTGGGATGGTCTCAAACTTATTGAGTGTTGATGGAGCTGCCTTTATCCAGGCAAGTGGGGAATATTCCATCACATTTCTGACTTGTGCCTTATACTGTAGATGGTGGAAGTGAGGACTGCAGTTGCTGGAGAGTCAGAGTCGAAAAGTGTGGCACTGGAAAAGCACAGCAGGTCAGGCAGCATCTGAGGAACAGGAGACTCGACATTTCAGGTATAAGCCCTTCATGAGCCCCCATTCCTGATGAAGGACTTATGCCTGAAAAATCAACTCTCCTGCTCCTTGGATGCTGCCTGAACTGCTGTACTTTTCTAGTGCCACACTTTTCTATCCTTATAGGTGGTTAACAGGATCTGGGGAGACATGAGGTATTTCTAGCCTCTGACCTGATGTTGTAGCCATTATATTTGTATGATGACTTTCGTTGAGCTTCTGGTCAATGGCAATTCTCAGAATGTTGATAGTGACAGACCCAGTGATGGTAACACCATTCAATGGTAGTTAGTTTATATCTAATTGATGATGGTCATTGCCTGGCATTTCTGTGGAACAAATGTTACCTTCCAGTTCTCAGCCTAAGCCTGCTGTACATTCTATTGAAAAAAAACATGTTTATTTTTAAATATTGTTTCATTCTTTTGGAGACTTATTTCCCATCCATAATCACTGTTGGGAAGGTGATGATGAACTGTCTCCTTGAACTATTATAGTCCACATGGTAATGGTCTACCCACAATGCTGCGTGGAGAATAGTTTCAGAATTCTTACCTGGAAATGGTGCAGGGTTAGTAATATAGTTCCAAGTCAGAATGGTGGTTAATTTGGATGGAAACTTGCAGGTAGTGGTCTTCCCATTGCATGTGTTGTCCTTGAGATTGAAAAGCTCTGATGAAGAGTTACCAGACTTGAATTGTAACTCTGCGTTCTTCCTGCAGGTGTTGCCAGACTTGCTCGGTTTCTCCACCAATTTTTGTTTTTGTTTCAGTCCCAAGATTGTTGGTTTTGAGAGATGATGTGGAGGTGTCAGTGTTGGACAGGGATGGATGAAGTGAAAAATCACACAACACTAGGTTATACTCCAACAGGTTTATTTGAAATTGCAAGCTTTCGGAGCGCTGCTCCTTGCACTAGCTATGTGATGATGGAGCAGTGCTCCTAAAAGTTGTACTCGCAAATGAACCTGTTGAACTATACCCTGGTTTTGGGACAGACAGTACTGTGTTCCCTGTTGGTATGTACACAATCACAAATCAAAGATGATTCTGCATCTTATTTTTAATTAGATTCACAAAATCATAAAGTCATGCAGTGTGGAAACAGACCCTTTGGTCCAACTAGTCCATGTAGACCATTTTCTCAAACTAAGTTAGTCCCACTTGCCCATGTTAGGCCCATGTCCCTCCAAACCTATCCCATGCATGTATTCATCCAAATGTCTTTTAAACACTGTAACTGTACCTGTATCCACCACTTCCTCTGGCAATTCATTCCACACATGAACCACTTTCTGTGTAACATAGCTGCTCCTCATGTCCTTTTTAAAACTTTCTTCTCTCACCTTCAAAATACGCCCTCTAGTTCTGAACTCCCCCACCTAGGAAAAAGATCCTTGCTATTCACCCTATTTATACCCCTCATGATTTTATAAACCTTTTTAAAGTTTGATCCTCAGCATCCTAAGCTTCGGTGAGTAAAGTCCCAGCCTACTTGTATATCTCAAACCTTCAACTCCTGGCAACGTCTGGTAAATATTTTCTGAACCCTCTGTAATTTAATGATAACCTTCCTATAGTTCTTTCATGGAGATGACATTCGATACCATTTTCCTTCCTGGGGCTGGAAATAGAATTCAAGATAGTTTCCAGGACTGAAATAGAACCCCTGGGAGCGCAACAGTAGTCGGACAGTTTTCAAGGAACCAGTTCCTTAATTGGCCTGGAAACAGGTTTAGTGACAAATTAGCAGCAAGGAAACAGAAATGGTGGTTGAACCAAACTACTGATGTTAATTTGGAAAAGGCTGCAGCATCCATACTATTGTGAGTACTCAGGTCAGAATGGACTTTTCATTGAAATGCCTGGAAGATTTTGCCTGTAGGACCTGCTTCACAGTAGAGGTCACATATCTGGAGACTAGATGAACATGATTGCAATTCAATTCAAGCATCCCCTTTTTTTAATACAAAAAAATGCATTATTATGTAGATATTGAGTTACTCAAATTACCCAGTACAGACATTATTGTTCTCGTGCATTAGCAGTTTATCAATCTCATTATTCTCTACATTTTCTTAAATTATGTTAATCTCTTAATGATATGCATGTGCTTTGTCATTGGCTGTTCACCTGGGTTTGTTTCTTCACTGGGTCATATTGTTGCCTTGTCATTTGTTGTTATTGAAGTACTTGTTGTTCCAATAACATTATTGAGTAGCTTTGGATACCTGGATCTGATGATTGACTTATGAACCATACAGGTGATGAGTTCACATTTCTCTGATAGGCTGCTTGCAGTTGAGAAACAGTCTTTCCAGTTGCACACTTGTTCCTGCGATGAAGATGATATGTTTGTCATTGACATGTACTGCATATGATCAAGGTAACCACTGATCTATGCAAGTCTCATATTGTCATTTTGTGCAACTTCTGTTGAGACTGCTGTCATTTTGAATTCTGCCTGCCAACATTGATCATTGGAGAGCCAATAGTTTGTCGGTCTTGTCAACAAAAGTTGGTTTTCTGCCATTTCACCTTGATTTTGTCACTCGTACCTATTACTACTTCTGGCTGCTGCAGCCATTTTTGTGATTCGAAATGTAATTTGAGTATTCTGTGGCATTATTCTTTGCATTGGATTATTCTTAATATCTTCAGTAGATTTTTTTTAACTACATCTGCGCAGGATTTGCTGAATACTTTATGATTCCTTTTGACAATTTTCTCTGTCGTCTCAATCTTTCCATTTGACTGGGATATTGAGATAATGATGTGCTTTATGGAATTTACAAATTGTTTATGAAGGGATTGAAAATTTCACTCATGAGCTGGCGGCTATTTTTGCTTATCGCAATAGTTGGGACTACTGGAATGACTAAAGTATGCTTTCAGGTTGGCAATCTCAGTCAATTTCACTGATGCTCGTCCACTTCCCAGCACTCAGAATAGTACTCTACAGTGACAAGATAAACAGTTCCCGTAATTATGGAAAGATCTTCTCATCTGAGGTCTCTGTGGAATGTCATGTCCATCAGTGGCTCTCTGGCTTTATTAGCTTGGTACTTCCTTTCTTAATCATGTTTGGCTCTAGAGTGCATCTCTTGCCTCCCTCAGACTTGACTTAATTCCTTAGTGGTTTGTACGGAGGAGCTTCGGTATTTCATGACTTTTAAGGATAATGACTTGATTTTCATTGTATAATATGACAGCTCAAGGTGACACTGGGGCGGCACAGTGGCTCAGTCATTAGCACTGCTGCTTCAGGGCACCAGGGACCCGGGTTTGATTCCTGTCTTGGGTGACTGTCTGTGTCGAGTTTGCACGTTCTCCCTGTGTCTGCGTGAATTTCCTCAGGGTGCTCTGGTTTCCTCCCACAATCTAAAGATGTGCAGTATAGGTGAATTGGCCATGCTAAATTGCCCATAGTGTTAACTGCGTTAGTTAGGGGTAAATATAAGTTAAGGGAATGGATCTGGGTGGGCTACTCTTCGGAGGGTCGGTGTGGACTTGTTGGGCTGGAGGGCCTGTTTCCATTCTGTATTCATCTCTGTATGTCCAGTACGCTCCTATAGCCTCAGGTACTCTGAGGTCAGCCTTTCATCAAAGTATTATACAACCTTTGGATTGCTGCCTCTTTTTGGGTATTTTGCTTTATTTGAGCAAGGAACTTGTCTATTATGTTCAATGTCTCCACCAGACTAGTGACTTCAACAGCATGAAGAGATGATGCTGCACATTGGGACATCTTCTGAATTCACTCTGTCGTAGCATCCTCTATTTTCTTCGTCAGAAGGACCATAATCGACAGTACTTTTTCAATGCACATCTGCTTCTCTTGCTTGTATATTACGTGTAAATGCTACCTCTGTAACCAGAGTAAAAATCTTTGAAGATGCTTTGGAACAGATGGCAGTCACTTGAGGAAAAGGCTTTGAAAAAGATTATGATCATACTTCACTGTCAGTTTGTCTCTTTCAAGTGGATAATAATGAAAGTGTTCACTGGCAAAGACAATGGTCAGGCACGCAATCTTGATCCAAGAACAATGTTTGTTTGAAAGCAACAATTTACCTTCCTGCAACTGGATTACACCAGGTCTTTTCTCCTTGGCGTCATAGTGCAGGGGGACTTCGTGATTTAAGTCATAGTCTTTCAGCACTGGCATTGCCATCACCAACTCCTTCTTGTACCCCACCCTAACATATCCCTGCTTATGAATTGGAGTAAGGGTTCAAACTGTGTTTTGTTTTTCCAGGTTCCTCTTCAACAATGTACAGGAGGGCACCTCCTCATTGATCTGGGCAACTTCTAAGATCAATTATCTGTTCAATGGTTGTGCTGGAAAGCAAATAGCTTCAGTTGTACTACACCAGTATTGAGCTCTGAAATACGTCTGTCTGAGTGTCTGTTCCAAACACTGCAAGCTGACCATACCTATGAAAATCAGAAGCTGGTGTTGGTAATGTATTCAGTAAGATGTCAGTAACAATGTTAATTGATCTTTAGTGGATCAGACATAATATTGAAGGTATTTGTCTTAACCAGATGAAACTTGTTGGTGGCAGCAATGGCTGGTGCCTGTAAGAGGCTCTCTTCTGGTGCAGGGGTAGTGTTCCTATCGCTGGATCAAAAGATCTAGGTTCAAGTTCCACTGGCTCCAGAGATGTGTAATAGCATCTCTGAACAGGCTGATTAGAAAAAATAGACTGGTGCCAGTATTATTGTCTCCTGCTACACTTAAGTTCTGGTCATTGATCTGGTTTGAACATTCACCCAGGACTTCTGACCAGTGCCTTCTTATTGGTGCATTTCAAATCGTAAGATCAAGATCAAATGTTTTTCTTCATTCTTAAGCTCTGCACATGTGCAAGCATCAATTCAGATGTCAATTTGATAAGTGTTCAGTTTCCCAATTAGTTTGAACACTTAGTTACCCTTGTAGATAAGGTAGGGCAAATGCTTTCAATTAGTAATCCAAGTTCTGCACTGTGTTACATTAAAGCAGGCGTTACTCTGTTTAAGAACAAATTGCTCATTTGAAAAAGTCTTGCATGTAATTTGAAAGTTGCATCTTTCAGTTCTGAATATTTGATGTAACCTGTGGGAGCATTGTAAAACTTTTGGGGGGGTGGAATCTCAGAGTCGAAGGTGGGGAGAAACTGTGATCCTGATGTTTTAGATACCTCAGACTCTGCCAGTCAGAAAACAACTGAAAATCAAATGAGGTGTGACTGAAAATCAAGTAAGAATATAGAAAATCTGATCAAGCTGCAAGCGAAAAATGCTGAAATCAAAATCAAGAAGAAATTTTGAAGGAGAAAATCATGACCAAGTGTTATAGAATCCTTACAGTGTGGAAACAGGCCTTTCAGTCCATCAAGTCCACACCACTACTCCAAAGACTACCCCATCCCCCCTACATTTCTGAAGCAGTTAATTTTCTCTTGGTTATTGTTATTGAAAAGGCTGGCACGCACTGAGACTGAGACAATAAAGAACATTAGAAAAGACTTATAAACAGATCTAGCAGCATCTGTGCAGAGAAATCAGAGTTAACGCTTCAGGTCCAGTGACCCTTCTTCAGAACTAGGAAAAACTTGTTTTTTATGCAGAAAGTAGGTTGAGGGAAGGGGGTAAGGAGTAACTGATAGGTGTAAAAAGAGAGAGAAGGAACATTGGACAGATAAAGGTGGGAATAATGGTCTGCCTGGGAGATTGAATGGCTACGAATGGTGACAATTAATGGAGAACAATGGGTTGTGTGTAATAGTAGGAGGAATTGGCTACTGCAGATGCTGGAGATTAGAGTCAAGATTAGAGTGACGCTGGAAAAACACAGCAGGTCAGGCAGCATCTGAGGAGCAGGAAAATCAACGTTTTGGACGAAAGCCTGATGAATGGCTTTTGCCTGTAATGTAAATTTTCCTGCTCTTTGGATCCTGCCTGACCTGCTGTGCTTTTCCAGCATCACTCTAACCTGTAATAGTAGACCATGTGATAATAAAGACTGGTGTTTGGGAGTTGGGGAAAGGATATGGGAGAAGATGCCTCAAGCCCTAGAATTGTTGAACTCGATATTAAGTCCAGAAGGCCTTAGAGTTCCTCAACCAAAAATTAGTTGCTATTCTTCCAGTTTATGCTGAGTTTCGCTGCAGCGCTGCAACAAGCCTGAGGCAGACATATTGGCCAGGGAACAAGGTAGTGTGGTGAAGACTCAGGTAACTGGAAGCTCAGGGTCTTCTGTGCAGACAAAACATAAGTGCTCTGTGAAGCGGTCACTCAGTCTTTGCTTCTTTTCCCCAATGTAGAGGAGACCACATTGTGAGCAGCAAATGCAGAAGACTGGATCGAGTAAGTGCAGGTAAGGTGTGTTTGGGCCCCTGCATATTGAGGAAGGAGGAAGTAAACAGACAGGTGTTACACCTTCTGCAGTTGCAGGAGAAGGTGTAGTGGGGTAGGGAGTTTGTTTGGAGTGAAGGAGGAGTGGACCAGGATCTCCAGAGAGAACAGTCCCTGTGGAAGGCTGACAAGGGTGTAGAGGGGAATATGTATCTAGTGCTGGTATCCATCTGGAGGTGGGATTGATGACCAATGATCCTCTGGATGTAGATGCTGCTGGATTGGTAAATGAGGACAAGAAGAACCCTATTGAAGTAGTGGGAGGGAATAGAGGAGGTAAAGGCTGAAGTCTGGGAGATGAGTCAGATCTAGTTGAGACCCTTGTCAACTATGACTGCGGAATCCTCAGTTGAGGAAGAAGGTGAACATTTTGAAAGCCCCCTTATCAAAGTTGGTATCATCAGAACAGATGCAATGGACATAAGGGGACAGGAAGGATGGAATAGAGCTTTTACAGGAAGCAAGATGTGGCAATGTAGAATCAAGGTAAAAACAATGACTGCAGATGCTGAAAATCAAATACTGGATTAGTGGTGCTGGAAGAGCACAGCAGTTCAGGCAGCATCCAACGAGCAGCGAAATCGACGTTTCGGGCAAAAGCCCTTCATTAGGAATAAAGGCAGTGAGCCTGAAGCATGGAGAGATAAGCTAGAGGAGGGTGGGGGTGGGGAGAGAGTAGCATAGAGTACAATGGGTGAGTGGGGGAGGAGATGAAGGTGATAGATCAAGGAGGAGAGGGTGGAGTGGATAGGTGGAAAAGAAGATAGGCAGGTCGGACAAGTCAAAGAGACAGTAACTGAGCTGGAAGTTTGAAACTAGGATGAGGTGGGGGAAGGGGAAATGAGGAAGCTGTTGAAGTCCACATTGATGCCCTGGGGTTGAAGTGTTCCGAGGCGGAAGATGAGGCGTTCTTCCTCCAGGCGTCTGGTGGTGAGGGAGCGGCGGTGAAGGAGGCCCAGGACCTCCATGTCCTCGGCAGAGTGGGAGGGGGAGTTGAAATGTTGGGCCACGGGGCGGTTTGGTTGATTGGTGCGGGTGTCTCGGAGATGTTCCCTAAAGCGCTCTGCTTGGAGGCGCCCAGTCTCCCCAATGTAGAGGAGACCACATCGGGAGCAACGGATACAATAAATGATATTGGTGGATGTGCAGGTGAAACTTTGATGGATGTGGAAGGCTCCTTTAGGGCCTTGGATAGAGGTGAGGGAGGAGGTGTGGGCACAGGTTTTACAGTTCCTGCGGTGGCAGGGGAAAGTGCCAGAATGGGAGGGTGGGTCGTAGGGGGGTGTGGACCTGACCAGGTAGTCACGGAGGGAACGGTCTTTGCGGAAGGCGGAAAGGGGTGGGGAGGGAAATATATCCCTGGTGGTGGGGTCTTTTTGGAGGTGGCGGAAATGTCGGTGGATGATTTGGTTGATGCGAAGGTTTGTAGGGTGGAAGGTGAGCACCAGGGGCGTTTTGTCCTTGTTACGGTTGGAGGGGTGGGGTCTGAGGGCGGAGGTGCGGGATGTGGACGAGATGCGTTGGAGGGCATCTTTAACCACGTGGGAAGGGAAATTGCGGTCTCTAAAGAAGGAGGCCATATGGTGTGTTTTATGGTGGAACTGGTCCTCCCGGGAGCAGATACGGCGTCGGCGGAGAAATTGGGAATACGGGATGGCATTTTTGCAAGAGATAGGGTGGGGAGAGGCGTAATCCAGGTAGCTATGGGAGTCAGTGGGTTTGTAAAAAATGTCAGTGTCAAGTCGGTTGTCACTAATGGAGATGGAGAGGTCCAGGAAGGGGAGCGAGGTGTCAGAGATAGTCCAGGTAAATTTAAGGTCAGGGTGGAATGTGTTGGTGAAGTTGATGAATTGCTCAACCTCCTCACGGGAGCACGAGGTGGCGCCAATGCAGTCATCAATGTCGCGGAGGAAGAGGTGGGGAGTGGTGCCGATGTAATTACGGAAGATCAACTGTTCTACATAGCCAACAAAGAGACAGGCATAGCTGGGGCCCATACGTGTGCCCATGGCTACGCCTTTGGTCTGGAGGAAGTGGGAGGATTCAAAGGAGAAATTGTTAAGGGTGAGGACCAGTTCGGCCAAACAAATGAGAGTGTCAGTGGAAGGGTACTGTTGGGGACGTCTGGAGAGGAAAAAATGGAGGGCTTGGAGGCCCTGGTCATGGCGAATGGAGGTGTAGAGGGATTGTCCGACCTGCCTATCTTCTTTTCCACCTATCCACTCCACCCTCTCCTCCTTGACCTATCACCTTCATCTCCTCCCCCACTCACCCATTGTACTCTATGCTACTCTCTCCCCACCCCCACCCTCCTCTAGCTTATCTCTCCGTGCTTCAGGCTCACTGCCTTTATTCCTGATGAAGGGCTTTTGCCCGAAACGTTGATTTCGCTGCTCGTTGGATGCTGCCTGAACTGCTGTGCTCTTCCAGCACCACTAATCCAGTATCCGATGTAGAATCAAGGCAACTGTGGGAGTCAGTGGATATTGGTGGCCAGCCTATCACCAGAAATGGAAACAGAGATGTCAAGGAAGGGAAAGGAAGAGTCAGAGATAAACCAGGTGAAGGTGAGAGCAGGATGGAAATCGGAAGCAAATTCGATAACATTTTCCAATTCCGGATGAGAGAGGGAGGCAGCACCGATGATATCACCAATATACCAGAGAAAGTGATGTGCTTGGGTTGGGGAGTGGGGGGAAGCAGGACCAGAATAGAACTGGAACAAGGAATGTTCCACATACTCAACAAAGAGACAGGTATAACATACGGGTATCCACGGCGTGAGGGGAGTTAAAAGAGAAGCTGTTCAGGGTGAGGATAAGCTCACCCAGGAAGTGGAAGGTGGTGGTGGATGGAGACAGTTCAGAGCTTTTTCCCAGGAAGAAGTGGAGAGCCCTGAAACCATCCTGATGGAGGATGGATATGTAAAAGAGATTGCATGCTCAGGTGCAGTTTGAGCCTGCAAACTGGAGTATCTGAAACTGATGTAAAACATCAGAGGAATCATGGATGTAAGTGGGCGGGGTCTGGACAAGGAAAGAAAAGCCATTGAGTTGTGGTCAAAAGAGATTAGTTCTGTGAGGCAGGAGCAGACAGAAACAGTGGATCAGCCTGGACAGTTCTATTTGTGGATTTTGGGAGGGAAGTTAGAGCAAGCTATGTGGGGTTGGAAAACTAAGAGCTTGGAGGCAGTGGAATGGGGTGGGGTGAGGGGTGTAGATCACCAAATGAAATGAGGTTAATGACCAGAGTGGACACAATGGCCTGAGGATGTTCCATGCTGGAGTCATATTCCAGGGGGAGATAGGAGGAGGGGTCAGAGAACTGATACACAGCCTCTGCAATGTAGAAGTCAGTCTGCAATACGATGACAACACCATCCTTGTCAGCGGGCTGAATCACAAAGTCAGGGCTGGATCTGAGAGCATGCAGTGCAGGGAGTTGGTGGGGAGAAAAGTTGGAGTAGGTGAAGGGAGCAGAGAAATGGAGGCAAACAACGTCACATCAACAGTTTTCAATGAAGAGATCAACTGCAGGTCAAAGGCCAAAGGGAGGGGTCCGGGTGGGGGGGGCAAGAGTGTTGGAGGTGGATGAAGAGGTCTGTCGGGACAGGGAGAGGAAAAGATATAAGTCCTAATCCGTGGTGGGCGTGGTGAAATGACTCATGACTTCCAGGATTGTTACAGAAATGTTGACACTTTTTCATCAGCCTTTATAAAAAAATGTGGAAACTAAGCTTAAATCCAGAAGGACATTGAAATTTGCAAACTGCAGAGTTGGAACAGACAGTATTCATGAAGCCAACTTCCCATCGAAACCAGACAGGCCTGGAACTGCCTGGCCAGGTGCTAACAGCCACATGGTTTTGGAACAAACCATTGTTTACTCCTCCAGTGAAGCTGCTTTGTTAGAAGAATGCTACATAGACTTGGTGGCAACCAGCTCAGTAGAAGGCTAGAGGTATAGCGGGACAAGAACAGCACTTGACACTTGAAGGTTCAAAACCACATCCTACAGTCTCTTCCTGTTCCTACCCAATGATAATATTACACACAGGCCACAGAATATTCAAGAAGGACACGAAGAGGGGGATCAGCCTGCTTTTGCACATTTTTCAACAGCGTCTCCAGAGGCCAGTGAGCTGCACCACATCTCCAGTCCTTGGACCACATGATGAGTATCAGCAGAGTAACCAGATCTGGAAGACCACCTCAGTGAGGCAACTCAAAGACCAGAAACAGCCCTGAATGAGTCAACATCAATGACTGCAGAACCCAAAACATCAGCTAAACCTCAAAGACCAAGCATTAACCTGTAGCATCTTCATTGAAAGGGTATTACCAGTCTCTTCAAACAAATAGTACAAAATGCGGTGTTAGAGATCTGTCAATCGGGTGAAGCAAATTCTCAGAAATGCATGTCCAAAGTAAATAACTAATGTAGATTTGAGACTGTTTATTGAAGAGTTCTGTGAAGAAGTTTATTGAGTCTGATAGAGTTTAATTAAAATACAATAATAGAGTCTGATAAATATTGTTTTGCCTTGATGAAGTGTTTAATAAAGTTGTGTTGGACCTTCCCCTGACTCTTGTTCTCTTTGCCTATTGCACAGTGCAATATATCTGAGTTAAGAAAGATTACAGTGAACTAGTCAAGGTTCATAAGAGTACATCTTTCACATTACAACATAAATACCTTTGCCCATTATGAAAATGGTTAATCATAGAAAACAGATTAGTGATTAATCAGATTAATGTTCAACAATGATTAACTAAATGTTGTAAGTATCTTAAAGATTCATCATTAATAACATTGCTTTTTCAATATATGCATCATCTCCAAGAACAAACATGGATGGATGACAGGACATTGACCTATGCAGTCAGAACAACAATTGAGGATACCCTAAGGATATCTGTTAAGTCCCACCACTGCGCTAAATGGGGCAGATTTAAAATGAAGGGCTTTTCTGATGCAAAGATTTTGTCTGAAACATTGATTCTCCTGCTCCTAGGACACTGCCTGACCTGCCATGCGTTTCCAGCACCAGACTCTCGACTAGATTTCAAATGGATCCAATAACTCAAGACTGGACACCAGTGAGATGCTGTGGGCCATTAACAGCAGCAGAACGCCATTCAAACCAATTTGCAAACCCATAGCTAGGTGTATCCTTTACCATTATCAACCATTCAGAAGATCAACCCTGGTCAATGAAGAGTGGAGCAGCTACACCAGGCATTCCTAAAGATAAAATGTCAATCTGATGTCAAGCTACAGAATAGGACTATTTTCACACCAAACATCAAATGCAGCGATGATAGACAGATTCTACAAACAACAGATCAGATCTAATCTCTTGTAGGTCAATGATATGAAGGGCACACTTGACCAAATGTAACATCAAGGCACCTGAGCAAAACTGATGCTGATTGAAATCAAGGGGCAAAAGAATATCACAGCACAGCATTTGCAAACACATTATATAATCAAATAGTGTCAACATGGCTTCATGAAAGGGAGATCAAGCCTGACAAGTTCCTTAGAGATTTTTTGAGGAGGTACAAAACAGGATAGATAAAGGGGAATGCGTAGGTGTAATGTATTTGGAATTCCAATAAAGGTAATCAATAAGGTACCATGCATAAGTTTATGTAACAAGATAAAAGTCCTATATAGGGGTATTGCATTACCATGGATTGAGGATTGGCTAACTAATGGAAGACAGACAGTTGGGATAAAAAGGGCATTTTCAGAATGGTAAACTATAACTACTGGAGTGCCATAGTCATCAGTACTGGAGCCATAATTGCTTATAATATATATTAACAACGTGGGTGAGGGAAGTGAATGCACTATTGCTGAGTTTGCACATGTCACAGAAATAAATGGCAAGACAAGTAATGAGGATGACACAAAGAATGTCAGAAGGATATATACAGGTTAAATAAATGAGCAAAAAACTTGACAGATGGAATGTAAAATGGGAAATGTGTAGTTATTAAATATTTCAGTAAGATTAGAAGAGCTGAGCATTATTCAAATTAGGAAAGACTGTAGAAAGATACAGCACAAAGGGATTTGGAGGTCCTCATGCATAAATCACAAAAAAAACATTCATGTTCAGCAGGTAAAAGAGAAGACAGATGGAATGTTGACTTTTATTTCAGTGTCTAAAAATAGGGAGATCTTACTAAAACTGTACAAGGCACTAGTCAGACGACACCTGGAATATCATGAACAGTTTTTGTTTCCTCATCTTAGGAAAGATAGACTGGTATTGGAGGTAGTCCTGAGAAGGTTCACAAAGGTGATTCCAGGTACAGAGGGACCTTCTTATGAGTAGGTGTTGAGTACTCAGTGGAGTTTCTTAATGAATCATACAAGATTCTGAGAGGGCTTGCCATAATGATGTTGAGGGATTGTTCTCTTTTCTGGGATAGCCTAGAACCAGAAGGCATTAGCTCAGAATAGGGAGTTATCCATGAAACACAGAGGAGGAGAAATTCATTCTATCAGACGGCCGTGAATTTGTGAAATTCTTTACCACACAGAGCTGTTGAGGCTTGGTCATAAGTGTATACAAGATACGCCAAATTTTAAATAAATTGTGGACCAAGGTTTATGAGGATAAGGTGAGAAAGTGGAGTTGAGGTGTATCAAATCAACAATGATCTCATTGAATGAATAGCAGATACGATCAGCTGAAGAGCCTACTTTTGCTCTAATGGCTTATAGTCTTACAATAATTTTCTAGAGTAAGGCACACTCTCTCCTGATAGCACAATAATATTTTACATTCATATGTACACATATAGAGGTAACTATAGTGTACTGTCTATATCCTGCTCTCTACCTGCTTCTTTCTGATTATCCTCTCCTACACACAGCCCTGCTGATGTCAAAGTAACATAATCATTATTTGCACATTTCATCATACGGCACAGTGAGTGCAGATCAACAATCCTCTTCCTGTAGTGGATCTAGGTCATTCTGTGAGACCTAAGGGCATGAACTTGCTCTGATATCTCAGTCCAATCTACCCTTATGAGTTGGACACCCTCCCGCTGCCATCTCTAGGGCAGGGGACCTCTTACCTTTCCTAGAAAACTTAAGGTGTACTTTGAGCAAGGCCTTGCTGAATCAGAGAGTCTGTTTCCTTTTGCTGTGAGGTATTTTCAAAGGCAGGTGGGGAATAAGTAGGGATAAAAGTAGAGGCTGATTACCTCAGGAATCAATTATCCTCTTTGCTTAGAATGAGTGAATGCTTGCCATTAGCTATGCCACCCAAAACTTTAACTGCAGAAGATCCCAGAACAGCACAAGCCTTCTGCACACTCCTGGTGTATAAAATATGCCATTCTACTTATGCAAATAAACAGCATGCACATCATGCTTGCATAAAAACCCAACTAGTTCCCAAGTAGAAATAACTCTCAGTTCCAGCCTATGAAGTTTGACTCCATAATTAAATCATTCACCCAATGAGTGCTCATCTGATTGAGTTGCACTTACTTCTGGTACCTCTTCATCAGTTGCAGGATGCTTTTGTACTGTACAGAGATATATCCACTTACAGGAGAATTGCATGATTTCACTCATTCCAAACCTGACATCTACACAGTTAAATTCTGATGTATCAGCCCCCAGCCAAATTGTCATATATCAGCTGCTGGATTGCTCTATGTCCATAGACTGTTGGTGTTTATTTGTTGAGGAAAGAACTATGGGTGAGGTGAACAGATTTCAATCCCCAAAAGACAATTTTAAATTTGTTGAGATTCAAAAAGAATATTTTTTAAAAGAATGGTGCCTGTTTTATCAAACTCAATTTGAACTTTTAAACAACACATTTCTCATCAATTTCATAATGACTCACCAAACAAGCCCAGAGACGTACCTTCTGTCAGTGGCTCAATCATCAATAATAATCAAACAGTTTATGGTCCTTTTAAATCAGCTTTTTATTTCTAGATCTTTCACATTGAAGTCAAACTCTTAAGCAACCATGGCTGGAATTAAATTTATATCCCCTGATTTACTAACCAAGCAATATTGCTACTACTTGCTTGTCGTCATACAAGTGACTACATCCATTATGTGCATCTTACGGATAAAGCTCAAACTTACTGAAATAAAGTACTGAAGAATTAAAATGCATGCTTTGAGCAGTGGAACATGACATTTCTTAGAGAGATGGAGTAAACATTATTTTTAAACACAAATGTGTGACTGAAGCTAATGCCATTCACAGACTCTTTGTACTGTAGAGATATGTCCTGAAGATGAAATTAAGCCAGTTAATATATGCAAAATTGCCATGTATGAAGAAACAGCTCTAATTTTTCAATAATTTGTCATGGCATGAAAAATATGGTAGAGTACTCCTCAAGCCTTGGCAGAGTTCATGAATATTTATGAAACATATTTGAAAGGTGAATAGAATGTGTAAAAGGAAAGGGAAAGAAATATTTGAAGATTATTAAAAGGAATAGTGAGCTGCAATTCCAACTGCCTGAATAAAATATTTCAGATTTTTTTGCTTTGTGTGTGGATCTTACGAAGGATATCTTTGAGGCTGCAAAGGAAACCAATAAGCATTTTTGTAGGAGAATCCCGCTATACCCTCAATACTCAGGCTTGCCATAGGCCAGCAGCACAAAGAAGTAAAAAGTTATTCTATGCAGCAATGCAGCTTGTCTTTTATTATTTACAATTATTATGTACGTTTACTATTATTTTTACAGCTTCTATTTTTGATACATAATTTAATCAATTATGTTAAGTTATTTTATTCAGATGTCTCTCTGCATTGCTTAAGTGGATGGTGATGCTAAGGTACCATTGCACTGGCACAATTGCCTATAAGATAAAAACAATGACTGCAGATGCTGGAAACCAGATTCTGGATTAGTGGTGCTGGAAGAGCACAGCAGTTCAGGCAGCATCCGAGGAGCAGTAAAATCGACGTTTCGGGCAAAAGCCCTTCATCAGGAATAAAGGCAGAGAGCCTGAAGGGTGGAGAGATAAGCTAGAGGAAGGTGGGGGTAGGGAGAAAGTAGCATAGAGTGGGGGCAGGAATGAAGGTGATAGGTCAGGGAGGAGGGTGGAGTGGACAGGTGGAAAAGAAGATAGGCAGGTAGGACAAGTCATGGGGACAATGCTGAGCTGGAAGTTTGAAACTAGGGTGAGGTGGGGGAAGGGGAAATGAGGAAACTGTTGAAGTCCATATTCATGCCCTGGGGTTGAAGTGTTCCGAGGCGGAAGATGAGGCGTTCTTCCTCCAGATGTATGGTGGTGAGGAAGCAGCCCAGGACCTCCATGTCCTCGGTAGAGTGGGAGGGGGGGTTGAAATGTTGGGCCACAGGGTGGTGTGGTTGATTGGTGCGGGTGTCCCGGAGATGTTCCCTAGAGCGCTCTGCTAGGAAGCGTCCAGTCTCCCCAATGTAGAGGAGACCGCATCAGGAGCAACAGATACAATAAATAATATTGGTGGATGTGCAGGTAAAACTTTGATGGATGTGGAAGGCTCCTTTAGGGCCTTGGATGGAGGTGAGGGAGGAGGTGTGGGCGCAGTTTTTGCAGTTCATGCGGTGGCAGGGGAAGGTGCCAGGATGGGAGGGTGGGTTGTAGGGGGCGTGGACTTGACCAGGTAGTCACGGAGGGAATGGTCTTTGCAGAAGGCGGAAAGGGGTGGGGAGGGAAATATATCCCTGGTAGTGGGGTCCTTTTGGAGGTGGCAGAAATGGCGGCGGATGATTTGGTTTATGCGAAGGTCAGTAGGGTGGAAGGTGAACACCAGGGGCATTCTGTCCTTGTTCAGTTGGAGGGGTGGGGTCTGAGGGCAGAGGTGTGGGATGTGGACTAGATGCGTTGGAGGGCATCTTTAACCACGTGGGAAGGGAAATTGCGGTCTCTAAAGAAAGAGGTCATTTGGTGTGTTCTGTGGTGGAACTGGTCCTCCTGGGAGCAGACACGGTGGAGGTGGAGAAATTGCGAATACGGGATGGCATTTTTGCAAGATGTAGGGTGGGAAGAGGTGTAATCCAGGTAGCTGTGGGAGTCGGTAGGTTTGTAAAAAATGTCAGAGTCAAGTTGGTCGTCATTAATGGAGATGGAGAGGTCCAGGAAGGGGAGGGAGGTGTCAGAGATGGTCCAGGTAAATTTAAGGTCAGAGTGGAATGTGTTGGTGAAGTTGATGAATTGCTCAACCTCCTCGAAGGAACACGAGGTGGTGCCAATGTAGCAGAGGAAGAGGTGGGGAGTGGTGCAGGTGTAATTACGGAAGATCGAATGTTCTACGTAGCCAACAAAGAGACAGGCATAGCTGGGGCCCATACATGTGCCCATGGCTGCCCCTTTGGTCTGGAGGAAGTGAGAGGATTCGAAGGAGAAATTGTTAAGGGCGAGGACCAGTTCGGCTAAACGAATGAGAGTGTCGGTGGAAGGGTACTGTTGGGGACATTGGGAGAGGAAAAAACGGAAGGCTTGGAGGCCCTGGTCATGGCGGATGAATGTGTAGAGCGATTGGATATCCATGGTGAAGATGAGGCGTTGGGGGCTGGGGAAACGGAAGTCTTGGAGGAGGTGGAGGGCGTGTGTGGTGTCTCGAACATATGTGGGGAGTTCCTGGACTAGGGACGATAGGACAGTGGCGAGGTAGGTAGAGATGAGTTCAGTGGGGGAGGAGCATGCTGAGACAATGGGTCGGCCAGGGTGGTCAAGCTTGTGGATCTTGGGAAGTAGGTAGAACCATGCAGTGTGGGGTTCCCAGAGTATGAGGTTGGAAGCTGTGGGTGGGAAATGTCCTGAGATGATGAGGTTCCGTATGGTCTGGGAGATGATGGTTTGGTGATAGGGGGTGGGGTCATGGTCGAGGGGGCGGTAGGAAGAGGTGTCCTCGAGTTGGCGTTTGGCTTCAGCTGTGTAGAGGTCAGTGCACCAGACTACCACTGCGCCCCCTTTATCTGCTGGTTTAATGGTGAGGTTGGGATTGGAGCAGAGGGATTGGAGGGCTGCCGTTGTGAGGGTGAGAGGTTTGAGTGGGGGAGGGGGTGTAGACAGGTTGAGGCGGTTAATATCCTGGCGGCAGTTGGAAATGAAGAGATCGAGGGCAGGTGTCCAGGTGGATGCAGTGTGTTGGAGGTGAGTGAAGGGGTCCTCAGAAGGTGGGCGGGAGTCTTGATTGTGAAAGTAAGCTCGGAGGCGGAGACAGCGGAAGAAGTGTTTGATGTCTCGGCATGTATTAAATTCATTGATGCATGGACGGAGGGGGATGAAGGTGAGTCCTTTGCTGAGGACTGATCGTTCGTCCGTAGTGAGGGGAAGGTCTGGAGGGATGGTGAAAACTCGGCAGGGCTGGGAGCTGGGATCTGGTGTGGCTGTAGACCTGGGAGTGGGGGCGGAGCCAGTAACTGGAGTGGGTGTGATGGTGGGGGGAATGGGGGTGGAGTCATGAGCAGGGGTAGTGTTCCCCTCGGGGTTCTGGGGGGTGGGAATAGTGACAGTGGGGTCTGTGGGGGGCGTGTCAGCAGAATGCAGGTGAGTGGCATTGGTGGGGGCGGAAGTGGTGGCAGACATGGCAGTGGGGTGGCGGAAGTCACTGAGCGTGTGACATCAGCGATGATGTGAGGGGTGGAAGTGATGTCACATGTGATGCATGAGGAATTGTGAGGGGCAGAAGTGGTTGTGGGAGTAGCCATGATAGGGCGGAAGTGACATCATCAATCAGCGTGTGGGTGGCAGCTGTACCAGCCACATGGCTAATGGTGTCCAAGTAGTTCCAGAGGCTGGGGGAATCTTCTAGAATGTTTGAGGAGTTCTGGTTATGGAGGTGGGTAGATCAATGTTTGTTGTACTTACAGTTTTTGATGTTTGAGATGGAGTTGAAATACTGTTTGTTGAGAGTATGAATTCTCCTGAGGATGTAGTATAGAGTGGGTCCTTTGCAATTCTGAAAGAGTGTGGCCCTCAGCTGAGGCAGGGCTGACTGTAGAGAGGTTAGGTGCCGGTGCATTGCTGCAAGCGTGGAGTGGAGGATCTTGAAGGAGAACTGTTGCTGGTGTTTATGAATCTGTAGTCTGTACTCCACTCCACTCTCTCCTCCTTGACCTATCACCTTCATCCCCTCCCCCACTCACCCATTGTACTCTATGCTACTTTCTCCCCACCCCCACCCTCCTCTAGCTTATCTCTCCACACTTCAGGCTCTCTGCTTTTATTCCTGATGAAGGGCTTTTGCCCGAAACGTTGATTTCGAAGCTACTTGGATGCTGCCTGAACTGCTGTGCTCTTCCAACACCACTAATCCAGAATCTGGTTTCCAACATCTGCAGTCATTGTTTTTACCCAGTCTGTACTGTTTGTCCTGTTCGGGTCCAAACTCTACTGGTTTAAAGGTGGTCCGGAGTCCATGTGGGATGAGTTGATAAGTCCTTCTTCAAAGAGAAATTTGTCCTGTGTGAACCAACAATTATACAAACCTCCATCAATTGTATTGGATTGACTTGTTCTTAAGTCAGACTAAAATAAATGACCACAGATTTAAAACAAAAGCACAAACTGTTGCATTGTTTTGGAACTTTGGAGAAAAACAAGTTGAAACAACAGCACTTTTAAAAGGGAGAGGAACAGACAATAAGCAGCACATGGTCAGGCAGCACAGGAGAGAGAAGAGAAAAAAAAACCCACACTGCTAGCTGACACAGCAGTGACCCTGCACAGTTACAGCCTTTGCTGTTTGAATTCACATAATGCTGGACATCGGAGTGCATCTGGGAAAATTAACAAACAGTGAAATTCACAACTAATCTCAGAGGAACCTGTTTAGGAGAGGTCACAGCACAGAAATAGATAAGTGAATAGTTTTAAGTGTGGCCTCCAGAAAGTCTGCAGTAGTGAGTCAACTCAGTTCTTTCTTGATTATATGTTTTATTGAGATATGTCTCTTGAATAAATTTAAAACTATAAGCCATAACTATTAATTTAACCAGGAGCAGTGTTTTGTAAAGGAATAAGACAGTGCTATTTTTTGGATCTGTAGATTGAAAGAAACAAAAATAGCCCTTAGTAGAGTGATACGCTCTTCTTGTCGGATGTGGGAGTTTAAGGAGAGATTATGTATTACTGAGGATTATATCTGCAATAAATGCCATAGGTTGCGAATCTTATCAGATTGAATGTTGGAGAGACAGTTCGAGGCAGTGAGGAATTTACAAGAGCAAGGGTGTATGATGGATGGCAGTTATAGGAAGGGAGAAAAATCGTAGATACAGTCAGGTAGATGGGTTAACTCCTGGAAAGGGAAGAGAGGAAGGCAAGAAGTGTAGGAGACTTCTGTGGCTATCTCCATTTCAAACAGGTATGCTGTTTGGAAAAGGGAGGGGGTGATGGATTCTCAGGGAAATGTAGCACGAACAGCCAAGTTTCTGGTATTGTGACTGGCTCTAATGGAATGAGGGGTACGTCGGATTCCAAGAGATCGATAATGTTAGGGGACTCTCTAGTCCAAAGTACAGACAGAGGTTTTTGTGGCCAGCAGCAAAAAATCAGAATGGTGTATTGCTTCAAGGATGAATCAGAGAGGGTGCAGAATGTTCTCAATGGAGAGAGGAGCCAGCAGGAGGTCATTGTCCACATTAGAACCAACGACAAAGGAAGGAAAAAGGTTGAGATTCTGAAGGGAGATTACAGACATTTCGGCAGGAATTTACAAAGGAGGTCCTCTAGAGTAGTGATATCTGGACTACTCCCGGTACTACGAGTTAGTGAGGGCAGGAATAGAGGCTAGAGCAGATGAAATCATGGCTGAGGAGCTGGTGTATGGGAGAAGGATTCACATTTTTGGACCATTGGAATTTCATTGGGGTAGATGTGATCTGTACAAGAAGGACGGATTGCACCTAAATTGGAAGGACAGATTTGCTAGAGCTGCTCAGGAGGATTTAAACTAGTAAGGTGTGTGTGTGTGTGTGTGTGTGTGTGTGTGTGTGTGTGTGTGTGTGTGTGTATGTGTGTGTGTGTGTGTGTGTGTGTGTTGGGGGGTGCGGGGGGAGGCGGGGAAGCCCAGGGAGATAGTGTGGAAAGAGATCCAGGACTGAGACTTGTACAGTTGAGAACAGAAGCAAGTCAAACAGTCAGGGCAGGCAGGGGCAAAGCAGAAAACAAGGTAGGACTGATAAATGAAACTGCATTTATTTCAATGCAAGGGGCCCAACAGGGAAGGCAGATGAACTCAGGGCATAGTTAGGAACATGGGACTGGGATATCATAGCAATTACGGAAACATGGCTCAGGGATGGCAGTTTCATGTTCCAGTATACAAATGCTACAGGAAGGATAGAAAAGGAGGCAAGAGAGGACGGGGAGCGGCATTTTTGATAAGGGATAGCATTACAGCTGTGCTGAGGGAGGATATTCCTAGAAATACATCCAGGCAAGTTATTTGGGTGGAACCGAGAAATAAGAAGGGGATGATCACCCCCTAATAGTAAGAAGGAAATTGAGAAACAAATTTATAAGGAGATTTTGGTTTTCTGTTAGAAAAATAGGGTGGTTATGGTCAGGGATTTTAACTTTCCAAACATAGATTGGGACTGCCATAGTGTTAAGGGTTGAAATGGAGAAGAATTTGTTAATTGTGTACAACAACATTTTCTGATTCAGTATGTGGATGTACCTACTAGAGAAGGTGCAAAACTTGACCTACTCTTGGGAAGTAAGGCAGGGCAGGTGACTGAGGTGTCATTGGGGGAGCACGTTGGGGCCAGCGACCATAATTCTGTTAGATTCAAAATAATGATGGAAAAAGATAGACAAGATCTGAAAGTTGAAGTTCTAAATTGACGGGATTAGAATTTTCAAAAGCTGACTGGGGGCAGATGCTCGCAAGTAAATAGATGGCTGGAAAATGGGAAGCTATCAGAAGTGAGATTACGATAATCCAGAGAAAGAATATTCCTGTTAGGGTTAAAGGAAGGGCTGGTAGACGTAGGGAATGCTGGATGATGAAAGAGAATGAGTGTGTAGTTCAGAAAAAGAAGGAAGTATATGTCAGGTATAGACAACAGAGATCAAGTGCATCCATAGAAGAGTATGAAGGCAGTAGGAGTATACTTAAGAGGGAAATCAGGAGGGCAAAATGGGGACATGAGATAGCTTTGGCAAATAGAGTTAAGGGGAATCCAAAGTGCTTTTACAAATACATTAAGGACAAAAGGGCATCTCGGGAGAGAATAGGGCCCATCAAAGATCAGCAAGGCGGCCTTTGTGTGGAGCCGCAGAAGATGGGGCAGATACTAAATGAGTATTTTGCATCAGTATTTACAGTGGAAATGGACATGGACGTTATAGAATGCAAGGATATAGATGGTGCTATCTTGAAAAATGTCCATATTACGGAGGAGGAAGTGCTGGATGTCTTGAAATGCATAAAAGTAGGTAAGTCCCCAGGACATCATTAGTTGCACCCAAGAACTCTGTGGGAAGCTAGGAAAGTGATTGATAGGCCTCTTGCTGAGATATTTGTACCATCAATAGTCACAGGTAAGGTGCCAGAAGACTGGAGGTTGACTAACGTGGAACCATTATTTACGAAAGGTGGTAAGGACAAGCCGGGGAACTATAGACCTGTGGGCCTGACCTCAGTGGGGGGCAAGTTGTTGGAGGGAATCCTGAGGGACAGGATGTACATGTATCTGGAAAGGCAAGGGCTGATTAGGGATAGTCAGTATGGCTTTGGGTGTGGGAAATCGTGTCTCACAAACGTGATTGAGTTTTTAGAAGAAGGAACAAAGAAGTTTGATGAGGGCAGAGCGGCAGATGTGATCTATATGGACTTCAGTAAGGCATTCAACAAGGTTCCCAATGGGAGACTAGTTAGCAAGGTTAGATCTCATGGAATGCAGAGAGAACTCACCATTTGGATACAAAACTGGCTCAAAGGTAGGTGGTGGTGGAGGATTGTTTTTGTGACTGGAGGCCTGTGACCAGTGGAGTAAAACAAGAATTGGTGCTGGGTCCACTACTTTTCATCATTTATATAAGTGATTTGGATATGAACATAGGCGGCCTAGTTAGTAAGTTTGCAGATGACACCAAAATGGAAGGTGTAGTGGACAGCAAAGAAGGTTACGTCAGATTACAAAGGGATTTTGATTAGATGGGGCAATGGACTGAGAAGTGGCAGATGGAATATAATTTAGGTAAATGTAAGGTGCTGTATTTTGGGAAAGTAAATTTTAGCAGGACTTATATACTTAATAGTAAGGTCTTGGGGAGTGTTGCTGAGCAAAGAGACCTTGGAGTGCAGGTTCACAGCTCCTTGAAAGTGGAGTCACAGGTAGATAGGATAGTGAAGAAGGTGATTGGTATGCTTTCCTTTATTGGTCAGAGTATTGAGTACAGGAGTTGGGAGGCCATGTTGCAGTTATACAAAACATTGGTTAGGCCACTTTTGGAATATTGCATGCAATTCTGGGCTCCTTCCTATTGGAAAGATGTTGTAAAACATGAAAGGGTTCAGTAAAGCTTTACAAGGATGTTGCCAGGGTTGGAGGATTTGAGCCAAAGGAGAAGTTGAATCAGCTGGGGCTGTTTTCCCCAGAGCGTCAGAGGCTGAGGGGTCACCTTATAGAAAATTATAAAGTCATGAGGGGCATGAATAGGATAAATAGATAAAGTATTTTCCCTGGGATGGGTGGGGGTCCAGAACTCGAGGGCATAGATTTAGGGTGAGGGGGAAAGATATAAAATGGACCTAAGGGGCAACATTTTCACACACAAGGAGGTACGTCTTGGAATGAGCTGGCATAGGAAGTGATGGAGGCTAGTACAAATGCAACGTTTAAGTGGCATCTGGATAGATATATGAATAGGATGGGTTTGGTGGGATATGGGCCGGGTGCTGACAGGTGGGACTAGATTGGGTTGGGATATCTGGTCGGCATGGATGAGTTGGACCAAAGGGTCTGCTTCCATGCTGTACATCTCTGTGACTCTATTTGGAAAACTATGAAGTGTATGCACTGCCTTTTTAAATCACCTATCAAAATCCTAGAATTCCTTCCTTAATGGCATTGTGGGTCAACTCACAGCAGGTGGACTTGTGCTGTTCAAGAAGGCAGCTCAACACCACCTTCTCAAGGCAACTCGGGACAGGCAATAAATGCTGGGCTCAGCCAGTGACATCCACATCCCACAAATAATAAATTAAAAAATCAGACTGACAGGGGTCTTGGGTATCCTCTTTTTTAAAAAAGCACACATTTCCTTCAAATGCTTTTAAAAGCAAAGGAGAGTATTGGAATCACCATTTTTTTTTCATCACAGAATAATTTTGATCAAATATAAAACTAGAAAATGCTGAAGTATTCAGTAAATTTCAACAGTATCTATGGAGAGGCAAGCATCTTAAGTGCTTCAGGTCTGTGATCTTACATCAGAACTGGGAAAATGTAACGGATTTGAACCAAGAGATGGGTTGAAAATTGGAAGAACAAAATGTGAGTTCAACACAAAGGTGGAACACAGGAGAGGTTAAATAGCAAAAGATTTCATGATACAAGACCAAAGCAAATGGTGATGAATCTATTTTGTTTCAAAACTGTCTAGTAGAGTTCCTGAAAAGCTGTGCTCTGAACTCTGCGTGATTTGTACCTGATTTTAATTTCAGACCAAGAATCACAATAGGCACAAGCGCACACTAAATACAACACCTTTGCTAATAATTTTAAACAAAGCAGTTGCAATTGTTCATGCAAGTGGTCACTAAGAGAATGCAAGAGGTCCAATTCAGAATGATCTTTGACCAAGATCTTCCTGCTTGGTTCACCAGGACGCCTCTCATCAGCATGTATCTTCTCTCTGAGTGCTCCCATCATTACAATCTTCTATCTTCCTTCATGAGCACTTGTGAGTATTTTTGAGTATTCAGATTTTTATTTTCCAGGGCTTACATGCAAAATATAGTTTTGGAAACACAGAAGGAAAAATCAGTTGGAACTGGTGAAAACTAAAATTGCATGCAACTTTATTCATACTGGAATGATTGTTGTGTGCTTGGAACAACCAGAACAACAATTAAATTCTAATCAGAAATCATTTTGACCCAGATAGCATTGGCCAATTACAGCCTTGATTAATTGTGACTGATCAGCATCAGTTAACTAGCGAACTCGGGGCTGATTGACTGAGGTAGCTCACTACAATCTTTTTGTATTGTGATGTTACAATTACTCTGTTTTGGTTTTGATAGTGATTTTGAATGTTCATTAATTAACAGGATGCACAACAAGCTGACAGCTACAGTATGACTGTTTAATCATAGAACCCTTACAGTGCAGAGAAAGGCCATTTGGCCTATTGAGTTTGCACCAACCCTCAGAAGTGGATCCCAGCCTAACATTTATCATACTGAACCAACCTAGCCTGTACATATCTGGATACAACAGAGCAATAGTTTTAACATGATGAGTACACCTGACCTGCACATCTTTGAACTGTGGGAGGAAACCAGAGCACCCTGCAGGAATGAGGAGAACATGTAAACTCCACACAGTCACCCAAGGCTGGAATTGAACCCAGATCCCTGGCTCTGTGATTTAGCAGTGCTAACCACTGAGCCACCATGCTGCAAACAGAATAGAATTGGCAAGTATAAGTACATATTTCAGAAAAGTCACCGATTTCCAAAATGAAATCAGTTCAAGGTGGATGTAAATTCACAGGTCTATTTCTTGCTTTTGTTTTGTCACAAGGCAAAATTGAGAATGTGGTGCTGGAACAGAACAGCATGTCAGGCAGCATCCAAGGAGCAGGAGAATTGATGAATTTCACCAGTTTCCTCATTTCCCCTCCCCCCACCTTATCCTAGTCCCAAGCCTCCAACTCAGCACCGACGTTTTGATCTGTCCATCTTTCTTCTCCCTATCCACTCCACCCTCCTCTTCATCCTATCACATTCCCCCCAACCTCCACCTTCATCTATCTATCACATTCCCAACCACCCTCCCCCTCCCCAGCCCCAGACCCTCCCATTCATCTCTTAGTCCTTTTGGGCCACAAGCCTCATTTCTGATGAAGGGCTTATGCGCGAAACGTTGATTCTCCTGCTCCTCGGATGCTGCCTGACTCGCTGTGCTTTTC
Organism: Chiloscyllium punctatum; assembly: GCF_047496795.1. Lineage (NCBI taxonomy): Eukaryota > Metazoa > Chordata > Chondrichthyes > Orectolobiformes > Hemiscylliidae > Chiloscyllium > Chiloscyllium punctatum. The sequence continues at coordinate 124,234,248 of NC_092743.1, forward strand.
TAGCATACACTCTCGACTCTGGTCTCCAGCATCTGCAGTCCTCACTTTCTCCCACTCGACAAAATTGCCCAGATGACTGCTGCACATATTAGATTGGAGATAAAGGCACAAGAAATGGAAAGCAACATGGATACCAGCAGAGTTGCATTGTACCTGAATAGTGGTGTAAGATGGCAAGTGCTTAGGATAATTGGGAAAACTGCTGGCCAACATTCCATGCCACTGCATTGTAATGGTTGGTCTTACTGAAAGCTAGTGTATATGGAGAAACAGAACAAGATTAATGGGGTGGGGGGGGGAAATGAGGAGGCCGAGGTTCAAAGCCTAATGGAAAAGGCCCCAGAATTGGCTGTGGACAACAAGCAGCAGAAAATCATCTGAAAAACTGCCACTTTAGTGTACTGCACCTGGGCACCCTCACTCACTCAGCCTCATTCAGTCAAATGATCACAAAACCATACTCTCACTCTCACAATGCCATTCAACTTCACCAAGTGACAGGAGCAGGAGGAGTGCTGACAAGGCCAGGTGAGTGGGCTGACTCAAGGTGAAAGAGATAAGGTAGGATCAAGCAGGTCAACAGGGATATGGTCAATGAAATTGAGCTGCAGGCACTTTGGAGCTGAGAGAGGTGTACTGTACCTGTACAGGCCTTTACCTGTAACAAGAAGCTGATTGGTCTATGTAATAATGACCATTATCAATAACCTGGAATGTTTTACCTTCCAACAACTGTGTGATTGGTTTTTCAAGTAAGTGAATAGCTGGAGCTGGAAGCATGTCATGGAAAAAGAGAGAAAGAGGAGGAGGAGATAGAAATAGACAGGGATAAAGAGAGATAGATAGGCGGAGAGGGAGAGAGTGATAGACAGAGACATAGAGACAGAGAGAAACAGATAAACAGAAAGAGAGAGACAGATAGACAGACAGACAGAGTGTGTGTCTGTAGGGAGGAGTTTTTAAGGGGATTTGAGTTTTAATTATTAGCATGATATGACAACAGTTTATAACTATTAAGCTATGACAAGACTAATTACTTGTATTAAATAATAATTCTTGTCCAGTACATAAACCTGATCTGTGTTTTCTATCAAGCTGAGTTTGAAAGTCTGATAAGTTGTCAGTCTTTATATACTTTATATACTTACAGACTTTACAAAATCTTTGACTTTTGTGACATTTCCAGAACGAGCAGATCTTGATTTCCATCACTTTACTGGTAAATCGTATCAAAACACATTAAAAATCTTTTCTGGTATTTTTTCCCCTCATTAGCATTGTTCAAGCTATTGCTGCTTCAGCTCAGGAATTTGATTTTCATCACTCAGTCCTTTTATTGTCCCATCTTCTTACAGAATGACAGGTGCTAGTATGGTAAACATGTCTCCTATCATACTCCTGCAGTTTGATGGAATTCCTTTGACGTGACCCAAAAACATTTGCACATTTTTCCTTAACAGTACTTATAGGTTTTCTGTTTGTTCTGACACAAGGTATGAAAGAACTCACATATTAGATCAAAAAGACATTTTTAAGCTCTTCCTTGTCTCCTAGAGTTTCCATATCAGAGATATTTGTGACATGTTCAGGGTTCGGTGTACATTGTTCTGTAGAACAGATAAAGTCATCTTCATAACCAATTTGCTTGGTTTTAGCTTGATACCAATTTCGATTGTTCTCACCAGGGGGTTTTTAAGTAGCTTGTAGACATGGTACATTTTTTTTCCTCTCTCTATGCCATCGATTCCAGATAACACCAGCATTTCTAACTGCTTCTTCACATTCCTTACTTGTCTATTTTACTTTTGATTAGGTTACTTACAGTGTGGAAACAGGCCCTTCAGCCCAATAAGTCCACACCGACCCACTCAAGTGTAACCCCCCCAGACCCATTCTCCTACGTTTACCCCTTCACCTAACACTATGGGCAATTTAGCATGGCCAATTCACCTAACCTGCACATTTTTGGATTGTGGGAGCAAACCAGAGCACCCAGAGGAAACCCACGCAGACACGGGGAGAATGTGCAAACTCCACACAGTCAGTTGCCTGAGGTGGGAATTGAACCCTGGTCTCTGGCACTGTGAGGCAGTAGTGCTAACCACTGTGCCACCATACCGCCCACTATTGGTTGGCTTGTCCAGGATTGGTTGGAACAAAACCTGGCCTACTTAGGGCCAAAATATATCTGCAGGAGAATGTACAATCCAATCTGTGTGTTGCAATCAACACTCGAGATTATTTGTCAAACTTTATCCTCTAATAGCCATTTCTGGCAGCAAGTTTGCTTCCACTGTTGGAATACGATGGCAATTTATCTTTATTGCTCAGTTAAGATCCAGGCAAATTAATAGCCATCTGTTACCTTCTCATTCATAACAGTGGAATTTACCCAATCTGCAGTCTCTAACTCTAGAAATCACTTTTACTTCTTGTGTATCTTGGTGTTGTCTTTCTAGTTACATTTTCTTTTATTCTTTCATGGGTGTGGCCATTACTGACAAAGCCCATATTTAGTGTGTTTCCTGCCTCAGTCTCTGAAATTCATATTGGTAAGTACAGTTGTTTGACTTTGGCTAGAGATGTGGACTGAAGATTTGATTGCCATTCACACACAATTCCCTACTTTTCTTATCACTAGTACCTTTAAGGAAGAAACTAAATATTGTGTTTTTTTTTAATCTTTTAAATTTTTGAAGATGGTATTGACATTCCAATTCATTCTAGTCTGGAGCTACTTGTTTATTGCTATCACTGTGGACATCTCATTTTTACAAGATTAAAACCAAATGAATCTTTCACACAGAAGAAGACCAATCAGCCCACTCATTCCACTGATAGGGGAAAGTAGTGCCCATTGTTAACACCTGGTCCAGAGCCTTACAGACTGCAGAAATTGAGGTGCAGACACCATTAATAACTCAGACAAGGAGTTGGTTAGCTAAATGGCTGGTCTGCAATGCAGAGTGATGCCACAGTGCAGGTTCAATTCTCATACTGACTGAGATTATCATAAAGGTCCCTACTTCTCAACCTCTCCATTTGTTTGAGATGTGGCGATTCTCAGCTTAAAACACCACCATCAATTCTGTCCATCTTTAAAGAGAGCAGACTGATGGCCGTGTGGGAAATGGTGATTTTTACCTCGACTTGTCCTGGATATTCAAACACGAGCATTTTTTTTTATTCTCTTGTAGGACTTGGCATTGCTGTTTGGGCCAGCATTTATTATTCAGCCCCAGTTGTCCTTGACAAGGTGGTGGTGAGCTGCCTTCTTGAACCGTTATGTCCATTTACTTTAATGCTCTCAGGGAGGGAGTTCCATGATTTTCACCAAGAGTCAGTGAAGGAACAACGATATATTTCCAAGTTAGGATGTTGAGTGGCTTGGAGGGGAATGTTCAGGTGGTAGCATTCCCATGTATCTGCTACCTTTGACCTTCTAGTTGGAAGTGCTGGTGGATTTAGTAGGTACTGTTGAAGGATTTAGGGTGAATTTCTGCAGTGCGTCTAGTAGATCTTGTCGACTACTGCTACAGAGTGTCGATTGTGAAGGAAGTGAATGATTGTGGATGTGGTGCCAATCAAGCAGGCTACTTTGTCTTGGATGGTATCAAGATTCTTGAGTAATGCTGGAGCTGTACACATTCATGCAAGTGCAGAATATTCCATCACACTCCTGACTTGTGCCTTGTAGATGATGGACTGGCTTTGGGGAGTCAGGAGGTGAGTTGCTCACTACTGTATTCATGGCCTTTGGCCTGCTTTTGTAGCCACTGTGTTTGTGTGGTGAGACCAGTTGAGTTTCTAGTCAATGGTAATCTTCAAGATGTTGATAGTGGAGCATTCAGTGATGGCAATGTATTTGATGGTCCAGATTGTCTCTTATTGGAGATGGGCATTGCCTGGAAATTGTGTGACATAAATGTTACTTGCCAGTTGCCAGCCCAAACCTGGATATTGCCCAGGCCTTGTTGCCTTTGACCAAGGACTGCATCAGTATCCCAGGAGTCACAAATGGTGCTAAACATTCCTCTTCTGACCATACGATGAAGTAGCTGAAGATATTTGGGCCTAAGACACTATCCTGAGGAACTCCTGCATAGATGTCTGGAGCTAAGATGACTGACGTCTAACAACCGCAACCATCATCCTATGTGGTATGATTCCAACCACTGGAGAGTTTATCCCCAATACCCATTGATTTCAGTTTTGCCACAACTTCTTGATGTCGCTTACAGTCAAAAGCAGCCTTGATGTTAGGGGCTATCCCTGTCAGTGCACCCCTGGAATTCAGTTCTTTTCTCCATGTTTGAAACAAGGCTGAACGAGATCAGGAGCTGAGTGACCCAAGCGGAACCCAAACTGAGTGTCACTGAGTAGGTAATAGCTGAGCAGATGCTGCTTACTAGCACTGCTGCAGATACCTTCCGTCACTGTACTGATGATTGAGAGCAGACTGATGGTGTGGTATGATGATATTATTATTTTAAAAAGTGCTTTTGTCCTGATTTTTTTGTACGTAGCAAGTTTGAGGCAGAGGTGACAAGTGAACTGCTCAAGGCCATTAAAGTAAACAGTTTGTGAGGATTTGGGTTCTTTTTTTAAAGTTGGAACAAAGAAACAGCATGAATGGTTGGGGTAAAGCTTCCGCAGAAACAGAATTTTAGTCTTAGCTTTCTGCAGTTGCTGGGATCTCAAAGCTGGTTGTGGAAGTATATTTTTCCTCTTTGTTACAGTTAAAACCTGGGGTTTCCTTACTGCAGCTAGAATTGCATGTTAGACTATCTATTTTACTGAATTTGCCTTTGCCAAGGGTGTGTTTATTGGATGTTACTATATTGTAACAGTTCATTAATAGTAGCTTATAGAGTCATAGGGATGTACAGCATGGAAACAGACTCTTCGGTCCAACCTGTCCACGGCGACCAGATATCCCAACCCAATCTAGTCCCACCTGCCAGCACCCGGCCCATAACCCTCCAAACCCTTGCTATTCATATACCCATCCAAATACCTCTTAAATGTTGCAATTGTACCAGCCTCCACCACTTCCTCTAGCAGCTCATTCCAGACACGCACCACCCCCTGCATGAAAAAGTTGCCCCTTAGGTCTCTTTTATATCTTTCCCCTCTCACTCTAAACTGTGGCCTCTAGTTCTGGACTCCCCAACCCCAGGGAAAAGACTTTGCCTATTTACCCTATCCATGCCCCTCATAATTTTGTAAACCTCTATAAGCTCACCCCTCAGCCTCCGACGCTCCAGGGAAAACAGCCCCAGCCTATTCAGCCTCTCCCTATAGCTCAAATCCTTCAACTCTGGCAACATCCTTGTAAATCTTTTCTGAACCCTTTCAAGTTTCACAACATCTTTCCGATAGGAAGGAGACCAGAATTGCACACAATATTCCAACAGTGTCCTAACCAATGTCCTGTCCAGCCACAACATGACGTCCCAACCTCTGTACTCAATATCCTGACCAATAAAGGAAAGCATACCAAATGCCTCCTTCACTATCCTATCTACCTGCGACTCCACTTTCAAGGAGCTATGAACCTGAGCTCCAAGATCTCTTTGTTCAGCAACACTCCCGAGGACCTTACCATTAAGTGTATAAGTCCTGCTAAGATTTGCTTTCCCAAAATGCAGAACCTCGCATTTATCTAAATTAAACTCCATCTGCCACTTCTCAGCCCATTGGCCTATCTGGGCCTGATCCTGTTGTAATCTGAGGGAACCCTCTTCGCTGTCCACTGCACCTCCAATTTTGGTGTCATCTGCAAACTTACTAACTGTACCTCTTATGCTCGCATCCAAATCACTTATGTAAATGACAAAAAGTAGAGGACCCAGCACCGATCCTTGTGGCACGCCACTGGTCACAGGCCTCCAGTCTGAAAAACAACCCTCCACCACCACCCTCTGTCTTCTACCTTTGAGCCAGTTCTGTATCCAAATGGCTAGTTCTCCCTGTATTCCATGAGATCTAACCTTGCTAATCAGTCTCCCATGGGGAACCTTTTCGAACGCCTTACTGAAGTCCATATAGATCACATCTACTGCTCTGTCCTCATCAGTCTTCTTTGTTCCTTCTTCAAAAAACTCAATCAAGTTTGAGAGACATGATTTCCCATGCACAAAGCCATGTTGACTATCCCTAATCAGTCCTTGCCTTTCCAAATGCATGTACATCCTGTCCCTCAGGATTCCCTCCAACAACTTGTCCACCAGCGACATCAAGCTCACTGGTCTATAGTCCCCTGGCTTGTCTTTACCGCCCTTCTTAAACAGCGGCACCACGTTTGCCAATCTCCAGTCTTCCGGCACCTCACCTGTGACTATCGATGATACAAATATCTCAGCAAGAGGCCAAGCAATCACCTCTCTAGCTTCCCACATAGTTCTTGGATACACCTGATCAGGTCCTGGGGATTTATCCACCTTTAACCGTATCAAGACATCCAGCACTTCCTCCTCTGTAATCTGGACATTTTGCAAGATGTTACCTTCTGTTTCCCTACAGTCTATACCTTCTTAAGCATTTCAATTGTGTTACAGTTAGGCCAATTCTTTTCTTCCATTCTTATTTTGTCTGTATTTTAAATGGAGTGTAAAAATAAAGTGCATTCTACTTAAATTTGTTTGACCAATTGAATTGCATCTAGATTGCAATGCCTTTAAAATAAGAAAATATTAGGGACGAGACTATCTTATTATATTTTGAGGGGGTTTTGGTCTGGTCCAAAATAGGTTGCAATTGCCCGAGTAAGATTTATTCTGCTTTTTGTAATTGGGACATAGAGTTTCTACATTGTCAGGGAGCGTTGTAGCTGTATTGGAACAGCTTGGCTTGGGAAGCGCAAGTTTTGAAGCACAAGTCTTCAGTACCATTACAGGAATTTAATTGTGGCTTATAGCCTTTGTAGTGTCCATTATCTCCAATCATTTCCTGATGTCATGTGGAGCAAATGGAATTGGTAGAAAACTGGGACCTGTGGTGTTGGGGGCTACTGGAGGAGAAAAAGATGGATCATCCACTCAGCATTTCTGGCTGAACCTCGTTGTGAATGTTACAGCATTTGCTTTTATGCAGATTTTTCAGGCCTTTCATCATTGAAGATGGGGATATTTGTGCAGCCCTGTCCTCCAGTGAGTTGTTTAATTGTCCATCACTATTCATACTGGATGGAGCAGGACTGCAGCGTTTGGATATAATCTGTTAGTTGTGGGATCTCTTACGTCTGTTTATCACTTCAAAGTTTGGGAGAAGATTTGTAGCTCGGGTGCTCGTTGTTGTGGTTCTGTTCGCTGAGCTGGAAATTTGTCTTGCAAACGTTTCGTCCCCTGTCTAGGTGACATCCTCAGTGCTTGGGAGCCTCCTGTGAAGCGCTTCTGTGCTGTTTCCTCCGGCATTTATAGTGGCCTGTCTCTGCCGCTTCCGGTTGTCAGTTTGAGCTGTCCGCTGTAGTGACTGGTATATTGGGTCCAGGTCGATGTGTTTGTTGATAGAGTCTGTGGATGAGTGCCATGCCTCTAGGATTTCCCTGGCTATTCTCTGTTTGGCTTGCCCTATAATGGTAGTGTTGTCCCAGTCGAATTCATGTTGCTTGTCGTCTGTGTGTGTGGCTACTAAGGATAGCTGGTCGTGGCGTTTTGTGGCTAGTTGGTGTTCGTGTATACGGATTGTTAACTGTCTTCCTGTTTGTCCGATGTAGTGTTTTGTGCAGTCCTTGCATGGGATTTTGTACACTACATTGGTTTTGCTTAACACTAGTTAGCAAAACTAATGTAATGTACAAAATCCCATGCAAGGACTGCACAAAACACTACATCGGACAAACAGGAAGACAGTTAACAATCCGCATCCATGAACACCAACTAGCCACAAAACGCCACGACCAGCTATCCTTAGTAGCCACACACACAGACGACAAGCAACATGAATTCGACTGGGACAACACTACCATTATAGGGCAAGCCAAACAGAGAACAGCCAGGGAATTCCTAGAGGCATGGCACTCATCCACAGACTCTATCAACAAACACATCGACCTGGACCCAATATACCAGCCACTACAGCGGACAGCTCAAACTGACAACCAGAAGTGGCAGAGACAGGCCACTATAAATGCCGGAGGAAACAGCACAGAAGCACTTCACAGGAGGCTCCCAAACACTGAGGATGTCACCTAGACAGGGGACGAAACGTTTGCAAGACAAATTCCCAGCTCGGCGAACAGAACCACAACATCTGTTTATCACTTTCTACTTAGGCTCTTTGGCATTCAAGTTGTTCTGTTTGGCAGCTTCACCAGGTTGACGCCTCAATTTTAGGTGTCCCTGGTCTTTCTCCTGGCTGGCCTTCCTGCATCGTCCACTAAACTAGGATTGATCCCCTGGCTTGATAGTAATGGTTATGTACAGGATATGCCAGGCCATGAGGTTGCAGATCGTGTTGGAATCTGATTGTGCTATTTTTGATAACCCGCAGTGTGTCATGGGTGCCCAGTCTTGAGTTGTTAGATCTGTTCAAAGTCCATCCCATTTAGCATGGTACCACACAACACAATGGAGGATATGCTCAAAGGAAAGGTGAGACTTTACTTCCACAAGGCCTATGCAGTGGTAACTCTTACCAATACTGTTATGAACAGATGCATCTTCAGCTGGCTTATTGATAAGGATGAGATCAGTATGTTTTTCCTTCACCACCTGCTGCATACTCCTTCCAGCAGCTATGTTCTTTAGGACTCGACCAGCTCGATCAGTAGTACTGTTGCTGAGCCACTCTTGGTGGTAGACATTGAAATTCCCCATCCAGAATATATTTTGCACCCTTGCCACTCTCATTGCTTCCTTCAAGTGTTGCTTAACATGGAGGAGTACTGATTCATCCGCTGAGCAAGGATGTTATGTGGTAATCAGCAGGATTTCTTTTGTCCATATTTCACCTGATACCATAAGAGTTTATGGGTCTGGAATCAATGTTGAGAACTCTCAGGGCAACTCCCATCTTACTGTATGAAACTGTGCTCAACTTCTGCTGGGTCTCTCGTCAGAATCATAGAGTCATAGAGATGTACATGGAAACAGACCCTTCAGTCCAATTCATCCATGCCGACCAGATATCCTAACCTAATCTAGTCCCATTTGCCAGCCCTTAGCCTATATCCCTCTAAACCCTTCCTATTCATATACCAATCCAAATGCTTTTTTAAATGTTGTAATTGTACCAGCCTCCACCACTTCCTCTGGCTGTTCATTCCATACACGTACCACCTTCTGCATAAAAAAAGTTGCTCCTTAGGACCCTTTTAAATCTTTTCCCTCTCACGCTAAACCTATGCCCTCTAGTTCTGGACTCCCTCACCCAAAGGAAAAGACTTTGCCTATTTATCCTATCCCATGCCCCTCATGATTTTATAAACCTCTATAAGGTCACCCCTCAGCCTCCGACGCTCCAGGGAAAACAGCCCCAGCCTATTCAGCCTCTCCCTATATCTCCAATCCTCCAACCCTGGCAACATTCTTGTAAACCTTTTCACGTTTCACGACATCTTTCCAATAGGAAGGAGACCAGAATTGCACGCAATATTCCAAAAGTGGCCTAATACAGGACATATCCAGGGATGGTGATAATGGTGTCTGGAATATTGTTTGTAAGGTATAATTCTGTGAGTATGACTATGTTCAACTGTTGCTTGATTAGTTTGTGAAAGTTTGGCACTAGTCACCAGAATTACTAAGGAGGGTCATCAGGGCTGTTTTGCTATTGCTTCCAGTGCCTGGATTGATGCCAGGTGATCCATCCAGTTTAATTTCTTCATTGAGACTTTGTCGCAGTTGAAACAACTGAGTTACCTGCTAGGCCATTTCAGTGTCAATCACATTGCTGTGGGTCTGGAGTCCCATGTAGGCCAGACCAGGTGAGGATGGCAGATTTCCTTCCCTGAAAGACATCAGTGAGCCAGATGAGTTCCCTCTGATAATCAACAATGATTTTCTTAAATTTTTTTTGTGGTATTCAAATTCGACTATTTACATGGCAGAATTCAAACTCAAACCCAGAATATTCGCTGAGTTTTGGGATAAATAGTTTAATGATAAGACCACTAAGCCACGGCCTCCCCAGTTCCCAAGTCATTTTGTGACAATATAACATAGTTTAACTCAAATATTTATGAAAGCAATAAGGATACATAAAGGATACATATGTATAGATAAAATTAATAGCTAAAATAATCAAAAACATGATGATCTAGTTATTATCCTGCGTGCACTGTAATATTTTGCCAAGGGCAAATTGAAAAACATTGAACAATATAGGAAGCTAGAGGCCTCATGAATGAGCAAAATCTTAAATAGCCCTTAAGAAAGAAAATAGCTCAAAAATGTAAAACTATCATGTACAGAAATCACCAAAGATCAAAAACATGATCAGCAAATGAAATAAAGTCAAAATTCTCACAAGCAAACAATATAAAAATCAATTATTCCCCCTAATCTCTTCAGTTTTGTTATTATTCTTAACTTGTATAAAAAAAGATTACGTTAAATGTAATCCTCCGAGTACAATGATTTAGTATATTTGAGTATTGAACCATGCAATGCTTATCCCAATGTGTGATGTCAAATCTAAATGTAGTTCACATGTTCAAACAACAGTCATTTTTGAAACAAATACATTCAAGGATTTATAGAGTCATAGAGTCATAGAGATGTACAGCATGGGAACAGACCCTTCAGTCCAACCTGTCCACGCCGACCAGATATCCCAACCCAATCTAGTCCCACCTGCCAGCACCTGGCCCATATCCCTCCAAACCCTTCCTATTCATATACCCATCCAAATGCCTCTTAAATGTTGCAACTGTACCAGCCTCCACCACATCCTCTGGTAGCTTATTCCATACACGTACCACCCCCTGCATGAAAAAGTTGCCCCTTAGGTCTCTTTTATATCTTTCCCCTCTCACCCTAAACCTATGCCCTCCAGTTCAGGACCCCAGACCCCAGGGAAAAGATTTTGCCTATTTACCCTATCCATGCCCCTCATAATTTTGTAAACCTCTATAAGCTCACCCCTCAGCCTCCGACGCTCCAGGGAAAACAGCCCCAGCCTCTCCCTATAGCTCAAATCCTCCAACCCTGGCAACATCCTTGTAAATCTTTTCTGAACCCTTTCAAGTTTCACAACATCTTTCCGATAGGAAGGAGACCAGAATTGCACGCAATATTCCAACAGTGGCCTAACCAATGTCCTGTACAGCCACAACATGACCTCCCAACTCCTGTACACAATACTCTGACCAATAAAGGAAAGCATACCAAATGCCTTCTTCACTATCCTATCTACCTGCGACTCCACTTTCAAGGAGCTATGAACCTGCACTCCAAGGTCTGTTTGTTCAGCAACACTCCTTAGAACCTTACCATTAAGTGTATAAGTCCTGCTAAGATTTGCTTTCCCAAAATGCTGCACCTCGCATTTATCTAAATTAAACTCCATCTGCCAGTTCTCAGCCCATTGGCCCATCTGGTCCAGAGCCTATTGTAATCTGAGGTAATGCTTTTCGCTGTCCATTACACCTCCAATTTTGGAGTCATCTGCAAACTTACTAACTGTACCTCTTATGCTCGCATCCAAATCATTTATGTAAATGACAAAAAGTAGAGGACCCAGCACCGATCCTTGTGGCACTCCACTGGTCGGCACGGTGGGCCGTGGGTGGCACGGTGGCATAGTGGTTAGCACTGTTGCCTCACAGCACCAGAGACCCGGGTTCAATTCCCGCCTCAGGCAACTGACTGTGTGGAGTTTGCACGTTCTCCCCGTGTCTGCGTGAGTTTCCTCCGGGTGCTCCAGTTTCCTCCCACAGTCCAAAGATGTGCAGTTCAGGTGAATTGGCCATGCTAAATTGCCCATAGTGTTAGATGCAGGGGTATGGGTGGGTTGCGCTTCAGCGGGTCAGTGTGGACTTGTTGGGCCGAAGGGCCTGTTTCCGCACTGTAATGTAATGTAAAAAAAAGGCCTCCAGTCTGAGAAACAACCCTCCACCACCACCCTCTGTCTTCTTTTGTTCATATCTTTTGTTTTTATGTTACTTGAGAAGTAGTAATGGTTAAAGTTTGTAAAAACATATTGGGCCAGGATAGTCAATATTGTAAGTATTGTGGTTTGTGTCTCCTAGGTTAGAAAAAAAAATGTTTTCTGTTAAATACAGTTGGTCAGGGTTCTATTAGGCTGAAGGGGGTCTTGGCCAGCCAACGTCAAACTGTTGGGGATTCCCGTCACAGGCCCAACAGAACCAAATGGCCATGCAAGCAGGTCATTGTTGAGCTTTCCTCATGATCATATTTCTTGATGAAAGAGTTGCAGCTCAAGGAGGGTTGTTGGTTAATCCTTGCACAGTCAGCACATAGGAGTGATAGCAACTAGCAGCAATGTACCCATCGTATGTCCAGGATCATCATGCTGTGAAGATCAAAGTTAGGTTGAGGATAAAGGGATGAGAGTCACAGGAAGGTAGGATCTTCTTATCATCTTAAGGACCTCAAGCAAGTCACCCCTTTGCCTTCATCGTCTAATTGTCCGATCCTATGATTTTTAAAAGAATCATAGAATTTTACAGCACAGATAGCATCGCATATTATGAGCGGCACGGTGGTACAGTGGTTAACACGACTGCCTCACAGCGCCAGAGACCTGGGTTCAATTCCCACCTCAGGCAACTATCTGTGTGGTGTTTGCACATTCTCCCCGTGTCTTCATGGGTTTCCTCCGGGTGCTTCAGTTTCCTCCCACAGTCCAAAAATGTGCAGGTTAGGTGAATTGGCCATGCTAAATTGCCCGTGGTGATAGGTGAAGGTGTAAATGTAGGGGAATGGGTCTGAATGGGTTGCTCTTCAGAGGGTCGGTGTGGACTCATTGGGCCAAAGGGCCTGTTTCCACACTGTAAGTCATCTAATCTAATCATATTATATGTAGGTAGCAGCCCAAAATATGCTGAGATAGCAAAAATACAGCTGAAGTGTGCTTAGTTGAAAGTTCAATTGGTTGGATATCAACTGAAGTACTTTTGAGTGATTATTTGTGTTTAAATTCAGTGCTGTAGCCTAGTGTGTGATGAATTTAATTGGTGACATGGAGTCCTGAGTTCAAACATAGACACAGCTCGAAACATGATAATTGACCACTTGTCAACAAAACAAAGTTCAGTTGATCACAAGGCTGTGCTGTCTGAACACTGCATTGTTGATTTCATGTCACAAAAGCTACAGGGATGAGTTTATATGAGCAGCATGAGCATGCTGGCCTGGGGCTAAAGTTTGTTAAAATCCAGAAAAAACAAAATGTCCAAATAACTGAAAGGTTCAGACACTGTGAGGGACAACACAGTTTTGATGTTTGTCAGTGGTCAACTGATCAATCTCTGGTGACTGGACTGGGTCAAGTATTGTTCTCACAGGCTGCTGGTATAGAAGACAATTAAGAAAATGTGCATCAGGATGATAGCTAAATGACTCAGTAGCAAGATTGACTGATCAATGACTAGTGGTTGAGATCAAGTGAATTGATCACCTGTTTTGGTTTGTTTCTTGGACAAGTCCACTTGAGTTATTGGGTCACGTCTGATTGTCAACAATAAATGCCTAAGATTGTAATACATATCGCAGTTTACCCTGCTTTAATAAGGAATAATTGAGTATACCCAGTTGTTGGGACTGCTTTGCAATACTGATGTGCACAGTAAACTTATGGACCGTAAATCTAGGAGTAAAAGACCACATATGTCACATTCTTCCTCAATGTTAGCTGTAGCTCCTAGTTTAGGAACTAACATTGTCTCAGTCATTTGCCTATTTATATGTTTCATGGCCATTTTTGCGCTACTTTGCAAGAGTATCTCTCAACACAGAAATATCTATCACAGGCAGCTATCCTAGATGATGAACTACCATAGCAACCATGCTCGATAGTAACCTTGCAGAGTAAATTCACTTTGTACAGCCAACAATGTTGATTCCAAATATAAAACTTGGTTAGCTTCTATAAATTTGAAAATGGGTTTGTGATCTGCTTTGTCAGATTCCAGCCTGCTAATAAGTTCAAAAAAGTCTTTCATGGTATTTCAAAGATCATTATATGATCCAGAAGGTAGATATTTTCATATTCATGGCTTTTTAATCTTAGTTTTGAAGATTTTCACTACTCTGATATATGTGTGCTGCAGGAGGAAGTAACTCAAGTTAACATTCTTGTCTTAAAATGATTTCATGCACGTTAATAGTAACTAGAACATTCAGCAATTATGAAATCACTGATTTCCTAATTCGACCTCAACTGCATAATCAACTACCAACTGAGCAATGAAATCTCACAAAGTGTCGTCTAATTACCCAGACAGAATTGAAAGATGCAACCTTTTTTTCTCCCTTGTACGTTTTTACTTACAGACTCACAGTAATGAATTATTCAGGATGTCTTAATAATTCAATTCACTCACTGAATCAATGGGAACTGATTCCTTTTGACCAAGTTTCTATCACTTCAGTTTAACTTATATGAAAGAATACTAAAACAATTCTTTGCCCGCAGGGTCAGCAAAGAAACTTTATCCTAAAAATCTGTCAAGTAATTATTTTGGCTGGAATGGATCTCTGCTACATAGTTGCTTGGACAGTTGCAGTTCCAGCTGTTCTGAATTCTGAGGAAAGGTCACTTGACCTAATATATTAAATCTGATTCCTCTCCACAGATGCAACCAGACCAACTGAGCTTTTCCAACAATTTTTATTCATGTATTTGCGTTATTACGTCCTCATTTTTATTTCCTATAATTAATCTATATCTCATAATATGATACTGAAATGCATATTTCAAACTGCAAAAGGGTTGTATTGCTAAGTTCTCATGGCAATAGATAGGATGTTACCAAAACATCAATGAACAAATTAGCTGTCACCTCATTCCAAGTCAGTCCCAGTTATCTTCACATCTAAGAGCGAACATGTTGAAGAAACCATAGGTCCTGGACAGAAGTATAATGGCTTTGAGTATTACATAGAACATAGAACAGTACAGCACAGTACAGGCCCTTTGGCTCTCGATGTTGTGCCAACCTATTATCCAACACTAAGATCAAACTAAACTACATAACCTTTGCTTTGTGATCATCCATGTCCCTATCCAAGAGTTGCTTAAATCTTCCTAATGTATCTAACTCACCCATGTACCCACCATTCTCTGTGTAAAGAACCTACATCTGACGTTTTCCCTAAACCTTCTTCCAATCAGCTTAAGATTATGCCAACTCGTGGTAGGCATTTCTGCCCTGGGAAAAAGTCTCTGACTATTCACTCTATCTATGCCTCTCCTCATCTTGTATGCCTCTATCAAGCCACCTGTCATCCTTCTTCACCCCAATGAGAAAAGCCCTCACTCCCTCAGCCTTTCTTCATAAGACATGCTCTCCAGTCCAGGCAGCATCCTGATAAATCTCCTCTACACCCTCTCAAAAGTTTTCACTTCTTTCCTATAATGAGGTGACCAGAACTGAGTACAATATTTCAAATGTGGTCTAACCAGGACTTTATAGAGCTGCAGCATAATCTCACAGCTCTTAAACTCAATCCCCCTGCTTATGAAAGCCAACACATCATAGACCTTAACAACCCTTCATTTTGGATGGTAACTTTGAAGGATCTATGGACATGGCCCTCAAGGTCTCTCTGTTGCTCTGTGCTGCCGAGTAACCTGCTTTTAACCCTTTGATCTGCATTCAAATTCGACCTTCCAAAATAAACCACATCACACTTTTCCAGGTGGAACTCCGTCTGCCACTTCTCAGCCCAGCTTTGCATCCAGTCAATGTCCATTGCAAACTGCAACAGCCCTCCACACTATCTGCAATTCAATGAACCTTCATGTCATCAGCAAACTTACTAACCTACCATTCTATCTTCTAATCCTAGTCATTTATAAAACTCACAAAGAGCAGAGGTCCTGCAACAGATCCCTGCAGAACACTACTGGTCACCGAGCTCCAGGCTGAATACTTTCCAACTACTACCACCCCTGTCTTCCAAGGGCCAGCCAATACTGTATCCAGACAGCCAAGTTTTCCTGTATCCCATGCCTTCTTACTTTCTGAATGAGCCTACTATGGGAACCTTATCGAACACCTTGGTAAAATCCATATACTCCACTTCAACTGCTCTACTTTCCTTAATGTGTTTTGTCATATTCTCAAAGAATTCAATATGACTTGTGAGGCATGACCTGCCTCTCTCAAAGCCATACTCACTATTTCTAATCAAGCTATGCTTTTCCAAATAACCATAAATACTGTCTCTCAAAATCCTTTTCAATACATTGCCCATCATCAGTGTAAGACTGACTGGTCTATAATTCCAGGGTTATCCCTATTCATTTTCTTGAACATGGGAATCACATTTGCCTCCCTCCAATCATCTGGTATTACTCCAGTGGACAATGAGGATGCAAAGATCATCACCAAAAGCACTTCAATCTTTTCCCTTTCCTCCTTTAGTAATCTTGGGTATATCCTGTTTCACCCAGTGGATTTATCTATACTCACAGGTGAAAATGAGGACTGCAGATGCTGGAGATCAGAGTCAAGATTAGAGTGGCGCTGGAAAAGCACAGCAGGTCAGGCAGCATCTGAGGAGCAGGAGAATTGACGTTTTGGACATTTCTGATGAAATGTGATTTTCCTTCTCCTCGGATGCTGCCTGACCTGCTGTGCTTTTCCAGCACCACTCTAATCTTGACTCTTATCTATACTCACGTTTTTTTTCAAAATTCCATGCACATCCTCCTTCTTAACATTAACCTGTCCCAGCATATCAGCCTGTTTCACACTATCTTCACAAATGACAAGGTCCCTCTCAGGAGTGAATACTGAAGCAAAGTATTCATTAAGGACCTGGAGGAATATGGGCCAGGTGCTGGCAGGTGGGACTAGATTGGGTTGGGATATCTGGACAGACTGGACGGGTTGGACCGAAGGGTCTGTTTCCATGCTGTACGTCTCTATGACTTTATGACCTTCCCTACCTCCTCTGACTCCAGGCACAGTTCCTCTCCACTATCCTTGATCGGCCCTACTCTTACTCTAGCTATCCTAGTGTTTCTTGTGGGGGTTTCCTTAATTCTATCTGCCAAAGCTTTTTCATGCTCCTTATAACTCTCTTAAGTCCCTTATTCAGTTCTTTCCTGGCTACCTTGTAACTCTCCCAAGCCCTGGTTGCTTCATCAATCTTAAGTAAGCTCCCTTCATCTTCATGACTAGATATTCCATATCACTTGTCATCCAAGGTTCCTTCACCCTACTATCCTTCCTTACCACAGTGGAACAAACCTATCCAGCACTTGCAGCAAGTGCTCCCTGAACAACCTCCACATTTCTGTCATACATTTCCCTGAAAATATGTGCTCCAACTTTATGCTCCATAGTTCCTGCCTAGTGATATTGTAATTCCCCCTCCCCTAATTAAATACTTTCTCATATTGTCTGCTCATATCCCACTCCACGATAATAGTAAACGTCAGTGAGTTGTGATCACTATCACCGAAATGCTCTCCCACTGAGAGATCTGACACCTGACCTGGTTCATTGCCAGGCCCCAAATTTGATATGGCGTCTCCTCTAGTTGGTCTATCTACATATTGAATCAAAGTTCCTTCCTGGACACACCTGACAACATCTCATCATCCAAACTATATACGTTAAGGAGGTTACAATCAATATTCAGGAAGTTGAAGTCATCTATGACAACAATCCTATTACTTCTAAACTTTTCAAAAATCTGTCTCCCATTCTGTTCCTCTGTGTCTCTGTTGCTTTTACAGGTTGTTATGTTTCAGGCCAGACCCCTGAAAACGTTTCAAGAAGATAGCCCAGACCTTAGATTTGCTAATTGTTTTAAGTAGGTACGAAGTGGATATTCCAGGAGAGAACCAGCTAGTCAAAACACTTAGTTTTAAACAAAACAACATTTATTTACAAGAGTACTGAATGAAACACAAACAACAGAGAACAGAATATCAAATAACTGAAGCTCTCTGAAAACCCAACACATCATCCCAACTTAATGATGCTGTTCCAAATACTTGTAACAATCCGCATAAACACCCCTTGGTATAAGATGTTCTGACAGATAGAAGTCAGAGAGGGAGTACCAGCCTGGTTCTGTTTCTTTGGATCCAGCAGCTTTTTCCACACTACTGCCACAAACCAAACCAAATCGGAGATGAGCTGTGCTGGGAGAACTGGCCATTGGGCGAGTGTATTTTTTTTTAAACTTGAAAGCTTTCTGCCAGATGCATTCTCTGTTAGCTATAAACAAATTGGCCCTACAATCCCTCAATCTCAGACTTTTCGGAGTCTGTGTCATTTACAAGCGCTCTGACACAAAAAAAGGAGAGCACGACCTTGTTAAAGGAACAGCTTTGTCACAGGATCGTCACCTCGGAACATCCAACAACCATTCCAGCCCCTGTTATATCCAAGACATGGTAATGGCCACAACTCATAGCTCCAGGTACTGATTCATGCTCTAAGTTCATTACTCTTATTACTGACACTTCTTGCATTAAAATAGACACACTTCAAACCATCACCCTGACTTGTACAGTAGTGCATTTTATCTCATAACAATGCAGAGCTAATACTTGTTTGTAATTCTGCAGCAGGTTTATTTGTAAGAATTTTAAATTTGGTCTGTACTCATAAATATCTAAATGCAGAAACATGCTAAGATATTATGACACACCTCTAGAACAGGTGGTTGAACCCAGGTCTTCTGTTTCATTGGTAAGGACACTATCACTGTGCCACAAGAGATCTAATGTCTGCATTTCTTGTTTTCAATTTTTGAAATGTATGCAGAAGGACTCTTGCACACAATTGAACAAATACCAGACTCACATAATCAAACACAAAACAACTAAACACTGTACAGTAATCAAAGAATGGGGAGAGTGAGAGAGAGAGAGAGAGAGAGAGAGAGAGAGAGTGAAAGCCAGGTAAGGATAGTGATAATTTGCATATTGGTGTTGACCTTGACCACTGCTAAACAGTCACAATTCTCTGAAATTCTTTTGCTGCTTCAAAGACCCAACTCTATATTTTGTTGCTGCAACACTGGTTGGCGCTATTTAATGGCGCAGTGCTCTGCTTCCTGCACAACTTTGCATTTATAGGAAGGCTAAGTCCTGCATGTCCTGAACAACTAAAAGTCAATGGAAGAATATTGGCTTTTTTTTGCAAATGCATGGACTTAATGCCAGCCTTATATTTTGGAACAACAATCAGCCATGAGCTGATCTTACTTCTATATTTGATGCTACAGTTTTCACCGACTGGAACTGTTCTGAAGCAATTCCGTTTAGCGTCTTTGCAGTGTCACACGACATGATGCAGAATATCCTCAGCGTGAAAGGTGGATCTTCAATTCTGTGAACTGGACCAGCCAGGTTTTCTCTCATGTCAATTCTCTCACCACCTCCACAGCTCCCGTCTAGTGGCAGGGTCTTTAAAGATTTGGTTAACTCCACCAATAGGAGAAAGTGAGGACTGCAGATGCTGGAGTACCAGAGTTGAAAAATGTGGTGCTGGAAAAACACAGCAGGCCAGGCAGCATCCGAGGAGCAGGACAAGCGACGTTTCGGGCATAAACTCTTCTTCAGGAATGAGGCTAGTGTGCCAAGCGGGCTGAGATAAAAGGTAGAGGGGAGGGAATTTGGGGGAGGGGCGCTAGGAATACGATAGGTGGAAGGAGGTGAGGGTGAGGGTGATAGGCCAGAGAGGGGTGAGGGTGGAGAGGTCGGGAAGAAGATTGCAGGTCAAGAGGGCGGTGCTGAATCCGAGAGTTGGGACTGAGATAAGTATTTTCACTATCCCTCCAGACCTCCCCCTCTCTGAGGATGAATGCTCAGTCCTCAGCAGAGGCCTCACCTTCATCTCCCTACGCTCCCAGATCAATGAGTTCGACACGCAGCTAGATATCGAGCATTTCTTCCACCGCCTTCGCCTCCGCGCCTACTTCTTCAACAAGGATTCTTAACCATCCTCTGACGACCCCTTCTCCTGCCTCCAACACACCCCGTCCACCTAGACACCCCGTGCTGGCCTCTTACCCACCCTCGATCTCTTCATATCCAACTGCCGCCGCGACATTGACCGCCACAACCTGTCCACCCCTCTCACCCACTCCAACCTCATACCGTCACAACACGCAGCCCTCCAATCCCTCCGCTCCAACCCCAACCTCACTATCAAACCGGCAGACAAGGGAGGCGCAGTGGTAGTTTGGCGCACCGATCTTTACATCGCTGAAGCTAGATGCCAACTTGCGGATACCTCCTCCTACTGCCCCCTTGACCATGACCCCACCTCACACCACCAAATCATCATCTCCCAGACAATCCATAATCTCATCACCTCAGGAGATCTCCCATCCACTGCCTCCAACCTCATAGTTCCACAAGCCCGCACCACCCGTTTCTACCTCCTACCCATCTTCACCATGGACATCCAGTCCCTATACATTTCCATCCCCCATCACGAAGGCCTCCAAGCCCTCCGGTTCTTCCTCTCCCTCCGACCCAACCAGTACCCTTCCACTGACATCCTCCTTCGACTGACTGAACTGGTCCTCACTCTGAACAACTTCTCTTTCCAATCCTCCCACTTCCTCCAAACCAAAGGAGTAGCCATGGGCACCTGCATGGGCCCCAGCTATGCCTGCGTCTTTGTCGGATATATGGAACAGTCCATCTTCCGCAGCTACACTGGCACCACCCCCCCCACCTTTTCCTCCGCTACATCGATGATTGTCTTGGCGCTGCTTCGTGCTCCCATGAGAAAGTTGAACAGTTCATCCACTTTACTAACACCTTCCACCCCTCCCTCAAATTCCCTACCCCCTACCTTTTAGCTCAGCCCGCTTGGCACATCAGCCTAATTCCTGAAGAAGGGCTTATGCCCGAAACGTCGATTCTCCTGCTCCTCGGATGCTGCCTGGCCTGCTATGTTTTTCCAGCACCACATTTTTCAAACTCCTTAACTCCACCAATACTAGAGTTAATAAGTCACCAACAATAAAAAAAACTTTTTGCCTTTATTGCAAAAATAACCAATAAGACAAGTAATAGCTCAGCTGGGAGCATACTTGACTGAAGATCCAAAGATTTCTGGTTCAGTCCTGGATTTTATGGGCAGTACAGTGGCTCAGTGGTTAGCATTGCTACCTCACAACACCAGGATCCCAGATTCGATTCCAGCTTTGGGTGACTGTCTGTATGGAGTTTGCACATTCTCCCTGTGTCTGCGTAGGTTTCCTCCAGGTGCTCCGGTTTCCTCCCACAGTCGAAAGATGAACAGGTTAGGCGAATTGGCCATGCTAAATTGCCCATAGTATTAGGTGCATTAGTCAGAAGGAAATGGGTCTGGGTGGGTTACTCTTCGAAGGGTCGGTGAGGACTGATTGGGCTGAGGGGTCTGTTTCCAACTGTAGGGAAACTAATCTAAGTGAGACCCATAGCAAAAAGAGAAGTTGAAGTGAGAATTACATTACAGGCGAAAGCTTATAAAGTTGCCAAAGTATCATAAACTTGAGAATTGTATGTTAGTTTGTAACAATGAAGGACCAAGAAGTTGATAAGAAAAGAGAAAATACAAATAAATATAAAATAGCAAGGAAAATAAAACCAGGTTTTATATAGATTAGATTCCCTACAGTGTGGAAACAGGCCCTTCCGCCCAACAAGTTCACACCGACCCTCCGAAGAGTACCCACCCCCTCTGACTAACGCACCTAACAACTATGTACAATTTAGCACAGCCAATTCACCTGACCTGCACATCTTTGGAATGTGGGAGGAAACCACACAGATACGGGACAAATATGAAAACTCCACATAGACAGTCACCCAAGACTGGCATCGAACCTGGACCCTGGCACTGTGAGGCAACAGTGCTAACCACTGAGCCACTGCGCCGCCCATTGTAACAGCATCTAAAGATTTGTGAAAAGTAAATGATTAGCAAAGACAAATGGGGCTAAATCACAGACAGGGACTGGAGAAATTATCATAGGAAATAAACAGTTGGTAGAAAAACTATATCAGTAATTTGTGTCTATCGTCACAAAGGAAGATAGACCAAGACTCCATGAAATAATTAAAATCAAAGGTCCAATTAGAATATGGAACTGAAAGAAATTAATATCAGGGAAAAAGATTGCATTGGAGAAATTAATGGGATTGGAAGTTGAGAAATGCCTGGCTACCAATAGCTTTCATCTAGAACATTGAAAGTGATGGTTGCAGAAATAATGAAAGCATTGCTCGTATTTGGTTTCAAACCCACCAATGGTTTGTATTCAAATAACATTTGTAGCTGATGATTATTACCTTAATGTGGAGATTGGAAACTAAGATTTATTTAAGCAAAGATTCAAATTGGAGTTGATTTGGAAATGACAAGCTGAAACCAAATTGAAACCAAATATAAAATTGATAGATATGATTTCAGTAAATCTTATGATTAATGGAAAAATGAATTAGATGTAAGGGCCTGAGTTGCAACTTTAAAGGAATATCATGGTATGGTCAAGACAATGTCATTTCTTAACAAAAGCAAGATAAGGTACAGAGTATTTTCAGAGTGGGAGGCTCATAAATTAGACACCGAGGATAGCTTTAATGATCTACTAATACGTCTCGACAATATTTAAAAGAAAGTATGCCTATTAAATATATCTACAGCATGGTCAGGCTATTAAAAAACTTAGGAAGCCCAATCATTGAAGAATATTCAGTTAATAAATATATGTTGGAATTTAGTAGTCTATATGCAATATTGCAGAACACTTTATTTGGAAATTTCTATTTCAGTCCTCATCTTTAAAATGTTGGATAATTCTATGATGTCAAATGTGGATAGATTCTAAGTATCAGGTGGAGATAGATTTTCAAAAGAAACACACTTTCAGAAAAGCTAGATGAATTTAAAAGAAAATCCTGGAAAAATATTCATTACAGGCAAGTTTGCTGGCACAGGTTGGACATTCAGCAATATCTGAAAATGGAGGATTGAATGGTATGGAACTTTGAAACTCTATAGATATAGCATAGAAACATCATAATGAAGAAGGACTTGACAGTTTGTCAGTTATTTAACAGTGATTGGGTAACTATAACAAAACAATGAACCCTGGGAATAACTGAGGAAAGATCAATAGCTTTTTAAAATGTCATTCATAAAACCTTGTTGACTTTTCCCAATTACCTTGAGTTTATTCAAGTGTCTAGCTTTAACTTCCCTAATGATCCGTTCTTGAATAGAGGAATTATATTTTCTACATTTGAATCTAATAAAACCTTTCCTGAATCTAGTAAATGTTGGAAAATTAATGCCAGCCCATCTGCTATCTCATTGGCCATGTATTTTTGGATTCAAGGATGAAGTTCATCAGGATCTGAGGATTTATCAACTCATAGTTCCATAAGTTGATTCCCTGCTGATTATAATTTCATCAAATTCCTCTCTTCCTTCAATTCCCTGATTAATTACAGGATTTTTGTTTTTATATCCTCTGTAATTAATCCAGAAACAAAATGTTATTCATCACATTTGTTACTTACTCCCCATTCTCATTCTTTGAAGTACCAACACTGACTTGGCTTACTCCATTCCTTTCTAGTTATCTTTAGAAACTCTTGTTATCTATTTTTAACTTTCTAGCCAACTTCTTCTGAGGTTCTAACTTGTTTGGACTAATTAACCTTTTAGGCGAAAGTGAGGACTACAGATGCTGGAGATTAGAGTTAAGAGTGCAGCCATGGAAAAGCACAAGCAGGTCAGGCAGCATCAGAGGAACAGGGAAATCGATATTTCAAGCAAAAGCCCTTCATCAGGAATGAGGCTGGGAGCCATGGGGCTGAGAGATAAATGGGAGGGGGTGGGGTTGGGGGGAAGGTAGCAGAGAGCGTTATAGGTGAATGGAGGTGGGGTAATTGGTGAGGGGTCAGAGGGAGGTTAAAATGGATAGGTAGGAAGGAAGATGGACTGGCAGGACAGGTCATGAGGGCAATGCTGAGGTAGAAAGTTGGAACTGGGGTAAGGTGGGGGGATGGGAAATGAGGAAACTGGTGAAATCCACATTGATGCCATGGGGTTGGAGAGTCCCAAGGCGGAAGATGAGGCGTTCTTCCTCCAGGCATCTGGTGGTTGGGTTGGGTGTTTAATCTCTTAGTCATTTTCTGTTAATCTTTCTGAAAGGTTTCCCGACCTACCACTCACTTTTGTGCAATTACTTTCTTTTTCCCTTAAGTTTGATGTTCTCCACATCTTCTCAGTTAACAATGGATCGAAGGTCCTGGTTTTAGATTTTTAAAAACTTTATGCTGAGTATTCTGGAATATCGCCTTAAATATCTACCACTGTTCCGTTATTGTTTTTTCTTCTGCCCTAGTATGTGAGTTCACATCATCCATCTCAGCTTTCATGCCCTCACAGTTGCCCTTTCTAAGTTTAAAGAAATAGTAATGGCCAACAGGCTGAGGGACTCAAAGGGAATTATTTACATTGACTCTATGACATGGCAAGCTGCCAATGAGTCATACAGCATGGAAACAGACCCTTCGGTCTAACCAGTTCATGCTGAAAAAAATCCCAAACTAAGCTAGTCCCATCTGTCTGCTCCTGGCCCATGTCCCTTCAAATCTTTCCTATTCATGTACTCATCCAAATATCTTTTAAATGTTGTAATTGTACCCACATTCATCACTTCCTCAGGAAATTCATTCCGCATGAAATTTACACCCTCTGTGTAAAACATTTGCCCCAGTGCCTTTTTAAAAAAATTCTCTGTTCGTATTTTTAAAATTTGCCCCGATCTTGAAAGTCCCCATCCTTGGGAAAAGACAACTACCATTAACCCTATCTATTTTATTTTATTAACTTCTAAAAGGTCGCCTCTCAATATCCTATGCTTCAGTGAGAAAACTCAAACCTTATACACGCAGCAACATCCTGCTAAATCTCCTCAGAGCCCTCTCCAGCTTAATAATATTTTTCGCATGATGAGGAAACCAGAATTGGACACAGTACTCTAGAAGAGACCTCACCAGTGTTCTGTACAACCTCAACCTAACATCCCAACTCCCATTTACAAAGGGCTGAGCTATGAAGGCAAGTGTTCTAAATACCTATTTAACCACCATGTCCACATGTGACACACAAACTGCAAAGAATTATATACCTGAACCCCTAAGTCTCTCTATTCTACAATACTACCCAAGGCCCTACCATTAACCATATAAGTTCTAATTCTGTTTGTTGTACAAACCTTACATTTACCCAGATTGAACATCATCTACCAGAGTCCATTGACCCATCCCTTTGTAATCTCAGAGGATCTTCTTCACTGTCTACTGTGCCTCCAAGTTTATTCTCACTGGTTAAAAATCTTATTAATGGCTATGGGAGCAAGGGACAATATTCACTAGAACTAATAGGAGAGATCAGTGATAAACATGATATATGTTAAATAAATGGACACTATTTCCTATAGTGAGTCTCCTATCAATGAGATACTTCATATACATGATTACTAAATTTAGCCAATCTTCAATAATATATACTAATGGGAGGAAAAAAAACTGATCAGGGACAAGGTAATGGATAAAGGGAACTGGACGGGAAGGGCACTGTCTATATTCCTAACTGACAATGTGGGAGTTTCACTAAAGATGAATTTAAAGCTATTAATGAAAATGTCAACATTATAGTAATGAACACAACAATAACAAGTCCCTTTATTAATGCATGTTTTGAAAGAAATCAAGTAATAATAAATAGCCTGCTTCATGAAATCTTTGCTGACACTTTAAACTAAGGTGTGCACTGGAGTGGATAGCCCATGTAAAGAACTCATTACAAATAGTTGAGAGATAGAGTGCATAACAATGATTTTTTTGGCTGAAGCACAAAAAAATCCTGTGGTAATGAGTGATCACCCATAGTCTTGAAAAGGGACTACAATTAGTTCCACCTTTTTTTGAGCACCTAAACAGTATATGCAAGAAGAAGGGCATTCATAAAGACTGAGGATTCAGAGAAAATTCAACAAGCCTTACAACATTATGTAATAATGAAAATAAGTCTGGTGACATGGTATATTATTAAAGAGAAGACAGTAAAAGTGGAAAGGCCCAGGCAAGCTTATTAGCGGTGATGGGGAAACTATTAGAATGCATCCTTTGAGATTAATTGGCACAGATCACACTTTTACAGTTGAAAGTGATGATGTACCATGCACTCGAAATCCACTTATGTTGGATGGTTACAGCAGATAAGAGTGTAAATGTACACAGTAAACCACAGCGTAAGGTTATATGTTAGCTAGGATGTTCCATGGTTTTGATCTAACAAGGAGCAAGGAGATGGTTTTAAGTCACAATGTTATGGGCTTGGAGGAGAATGTTCAAGTGGCCATGTTTCCAATTATCTGTTACTTTCATCCTTCTAAGTAGTAGAGATCACATATTTGTAAAGTGCTCCTTTGAAGAGTAACTCTTGTATGTACTACATACTACAACCATCTGCTTTGCCAATGGATGGTGTGATGGATCAAGTAGGTCAGTAGAATGAAGGAGATGCATGAGTGAGACATGGTGCAGGATGCAAGTCACAGAGTTCTGATAAAATAGATTTTATTAAGGGTATCAGAAATAAGAGCACTTTTGAAGGAAATAGCTGAATAACTTTAATATGGATAGTTCACTTAAGCACCTAGTTGAAATACAGCTAATTATGGTTTACCCCAGAGAAGGTTCGTTCTAACCTTTTGAAATGCATGATTTACCTTGCCATTAATTTATTTCAAAAGTTTTATTCCAAAATGTCTGGTACATTACCTGCATTATTAAACTTTAAAATGTTTAAGTCAAGATTTGATGTATTTCTTTCATGAACTATCCAAACCTTTTTTTTTGATAAATGTATGCTCCAAGTTTCGTTAAAAGACTGGTTGTTTCTTTGATATATTACAGCTTTACTACTTTTAAAGATTCAAGGAATTATTAGCTAATGCTTAAAGCACTCAGTCGCTGTATAGAAAGCAAAAAAAGGTGGAACAGTACTCTTGAACTGCCTGAAAAATAATGGGATATAATTAGCTATAGTGAATGTATGTTATTCTGCTTTCATAAGACATAGGAGCCGTAGTAAGCCATTCAGCCCATTGAGTTCACTCTACCTTTCAATGAGATCATGGCTGATCTGATAATCTGAAAAGAATTCCACAGATTCACTACACTTGGATAGAAAGAAAAATTGCTGTCTCTGTCATTAATGAGTGATGTCATATATTGGCATTATACCCTTTAGTCCGAGATTCTCTTAAAAGGGGAATCAACTACTCTGTCAAGCTTCCTAAGAATTCTTTATGTTTCAATAAGGTGTCTCTCATTATTCTAAATGCCAATGAGTAAAAGCCCAACCCCCTCAACATCTCCTCATAATCAATCCCTCCACACCTGGAATCAACCTCATGAACCTTCTCTGGACTGCCTCAGTACATCTTTCCTTAGATAAAGAGTCCAAAACTATTCACATGTGATTGGATATGCCACTAAGAAGTATTTGTCTGTCCAGTTTCTCTTCAAGAGGGGTACAGTAAGCCTGGTACCGAGATATCTGCACCACGGAAAGCAAAATAAATAGCTCAGGCCTACACAGACCCAGAGTTTCAGGTTTTGCTTTCAGTTATTGAAGTCAGTGTTTTGAAGTTGAAGCTGCTAGATATAGCTCTTTCTCTGATGCTGCAAAAAGTTTGAGTTCTGTCTCTGTTGCTACCTTCATTCTTTTAGATTTTCCTTGCTCCTTGATTGGAAGAGATAAAATGTGAGCAAATCTGTTTGGCTATGTTTGTCTTTGCCAAGAATGTGTTTATGGAATGCTCCCACATTGGAACAGTTGATGAGTCAAGAGCGGCCATGGCTGACGAGGGAAGTTAAGGACTGTATAAAGATAAAAGAGAAGAAGTATAACATAGCAAAGATGAGCGGATAACTAAAAAGGCAATACGTGGAGAAAAAAATGAGGTACAAAGGCAAACTGGCCAAAAATGTAGAAGAGGATAGTAAAGCTTTTTTAGGTATGTGAAAAGAAAAAAATGGTTAAGACTAAAATTGGGCCCTTGAAGATGGAAATGGGTGAATTTATTATGGGGAACAAGGAAATGGCAGAAGAGTTGGGGAAGACACAAGCAATCTCCTAGATAGTGGCTGAAGGACCTAGGGTAATGGATGAACTGAAGGGAATTTATATTAGGCAGGAAATGGTATTGGATAAACTGTTAGGTTTGAAGGCTGATAAGTCCCTGGGACCTGATGGTCTGCATCCCAGGGTACTTCAGGAGGTGGCTCTAGAAATTGTGGATGCATTGGTAATCATTTTCCAATATTCTATAAATTCAGGATCAGTTTCTGTGGATTGCAGGGTGGCTAATGTTGTCCCACTTTTCAAAAAGGGAGGGAGAGAGAAAACAGGGAATTATAGACTGGTTAGCCTAACGCCAGTGGTGGGAAAGATGCTGGAGTCAATTATAAAAGATGAAATTATGACTCATTTGGACAGCAGTAACAGGATAGGTCAGAGTCAGCATGGATTTACGAAGTGGAAATCGTGCTTGACTAATCTTCTGGAATTTATTGAGGATGTAACTATGAAGATGGACAAGGATGAGCTGGTGGATGTAGTGTACTTGGACTTTCAGAAAACCTTTGATAAAGTCCCACACAGGAGATTCACGAGCAAACTTAGGGCACATGGTATTGGAGGCACAATACTGACTTGGATTGAAAATTGGCTGGCTGACAGGAAGCAAAGAGTAGTGATACTTATAATTGAGATTGATACTTATAAGATTATTAAAGGATTAGACACTCTGGAGACAGGAAGCATGTTTCTGCTGATGGGTAAGTCCAAAACCAAAGGACATAGTTTAAAAATAAGGGGTAGGCCATTT
Source organism: Chiloscyllium punctatum (assembly GCF_047496795.1). Lineage (NCBI taxonomy): Eukaryota > Metazoa > Chordata > Chondrichthyes > Orectolobiformes > Hemiscylliidae > Chiloscyllium > Chiloscyllium punctatum. The sequence continues at coordinate 124,263,314 of NC_092743.1, forward strand.
AGAACAGAGTTGAGGAGAAACTTCTTCACTCAGAGAGTGGTGAACATATGGGAATGCTCTGCCCCAGAAGGCAGTGGAGGCTAAGTCTCTGGATACTTACAAGAAAGAAATGGACAGATCTCTTAAAGATAGTGAATCAAGGGTTATGGGGATAAGGCAGGAACAGGATACTGATTGAGGATGATCAGCCATGATCATAATGAATGGTGGTGCTGGCTCGAGGGGCCAAATAGCCTACACCTGCACCTATTGTCTATTGTCTATTGAGTCATAGTTAAATAATATGTTATTTTGTTAAGTGTTTCAACAGAGTTAAAGTTATGTTTTTTTTTAACCATGGTATAAGAATAAAGTGTGTTTTGCTTAAGGCCTGCTAGTTTGACCAATATAAATCAGACCTCAAACACAGTCTTACACTTGCCTTTAAATAAGATAAAAGTTCGGATCTTGGTTATCTCCTTGCTATGTTTGAGGATGTTTGGTCTGCTCCAGGTGTAGTCTAAAATGTATCTTATGTAGTGTTTTCAAGACACCCTTATCTTTATATTCAATTTTGTTTTAAGTGAAGATTGTGAGGTTTCCTGCCTCAGGCAGTGTTTTCCAGACCCCTATCACTCTCTGAGTGAAGGTGTTTTTCCTAAAATATCCTTTAAACCTCTCACCTTCACTTTAAAATTATGACCCTTTGTTATTGACCTTCCAACCAAGAGGGACAGCTGCTTTCTACTCATCTTGTTCACTCCCCTCAATCTTACACAGCTCTATCAGGTCCACTCTCAAGATTTTCTATCCAAAGAAAATGACCTTAACTTGTCCAGCATCTCTTCAAAGCTGAAATGTTTCATCCCAGGTAAAATCCTGATGAAGCTCCTTTGCGTCCCCTCCAATGCAATCACATCCTTGCTATGATGTGGCAACTAGAACTGCACACAGTACCCAAGCTGTTGCTGAAACAAAGTTTCTGTACAGCTCCAACATATAACTTCCCTGCTCTGATTATCTATGCCATGACTGATAGAGGCAACGTCCCGTATGCCTTCTACTTATTAGCCTGCCCTGTCACTTTCAAAGATTGGTAGACCAGCATCCAAGATCTCACTGTCCCTCTGAGCTTCCTAGTGTTCTGCCATTTATTGAGTACTCCCTTGTTTTACTGTTTCTTCCAAAGTGAAACGGCTCATATTTGTAATGGTTAAATTCCATCTGCCATTGATCTGCCCATCTGACCAATCTGCTTATATCATCCTGTAACCTAACATCATCTTCTTTACTGTCAGCCACCTGGCCAATCTTTGTGTTATCCACAAATTTACTTATCATCCCTCTCATTCTCAACTACATCATTTATGAACAATCACAAACAATAAGGGACTCAGCATTGATTCCTGTGGTATGTCACTGCAGCCACCATCCTTTAACTTATGTCACTTAGTCAATTTTGGATCCAACTTGCCAAATTACCATGGATTTCATGAGTTTTTGTCTTCTTTGACAGATCCTCATGAGGGACATTGTCAAAGGCCTTGCTGAAATCCATACAAACTTCATAAACTGTCCGACCCTGATCCAAAAACTTTGTCACTGCCTTGAAAAATTCCACCAGGTTTGTTACGCATGACATTCTTTTAATAATGCGAGGCTGACTGTCCTTGATCAAATCCTACTTCTCTAAATTGGGGTGGCACGGTGCCTCAATGGTTAACACTGTTGCCTCATAGCGCCCGGGACACTGGTTTGATTTGAGCCCCAGGCGACTGTCTGTGTGGAGTTTGCACATTCTCCCCATGTCTGTGTGGGTTTCCTCCGGGTGCTCCAGTTTTCTCCCACAGTCCAAAGATGTACAGGTCAAGTGAATTGGCCATGCTAACTTGCCCAAGTGTTAGGTGCATTAGTCAGAGGGAAATGAATCTGGGTGGGTTACCCCTTTGGAGGGTCGGTGTGGACTTGTGCTGAAAAGCCTGTTTCCACACTGTAAGGAATCTAATCTAAATGCAGATTAATTTTTTTCTCTCTCTAATTTCTTGAATAATTTCCCCACTACTGACATTGGATTCACTGATTTTTAGTTTCCTGGTCCATCTGTATCATTTTCCTGGTCAAATGGAACCACATTAGCTGGTCTCCAGTCCTGTGACACCTATCCTGCAGCCAAAGACAATTTAAAATTTGTGTCATGGCCTCCCACAATATTCCGGGATACAGCTCATTCAAACCTGGATGTTTGTCCATTTTTAAACCCACCAAAACTTCCAATTCCTCCTCACTTCTTACATAGATTTGCCCAAGAAATTTAAATCCATTTTCTCAACTTCTGCATTTTGGATCCTCCTTCTCCCAAGTGTCATCCTGGTATCTGCTTAGAATGTTGTGATCAATGAGTGGGACAGATCTCATTGGAAATAGGAACATCTGGCAGATTAGCATTCTCCGGTGCTCAGCTTGATCCCACTGCTACAGCACTGTCTACTGGACCTTAGTCAAGCCACTTGTCCCTAGTACTGAACATTCTGAGCTCTTCACCTTCCCCACAAAGTAATTCAGAACAGGAGGAGGCAGAGTGGAACTGCCTGGAGAAAAGGTTCTAATAACCTATCAAAAACCGCAGGAAACCAAGACAATATGGAAGTCTACATTTTTGAACACCTTGTAGCAAACTCTATTCCAAACTTTGACATCATGAAGATAATTTCTGTCCTTTAAGTGATAATATACACTACACAGATTTAGGTAGGCTCCAGTTTGAAAATGCAATGCCAGGATTTACAACTGCAATGTTGCTTTGCTTCAGCATGTTCTATTTAACAGCTTGCTTGAGACTATTTTGTGCACAAATGGACAGAATTGTTCTCCCAGCAGTTAAAATTGAGTCATTGACAGAGCACAGTCAATCCAGGTCAATTTGAAAATACAAGTGGGAAAGTATTGCCCCCTTCTTCCTATGTTACAGCAACATCACATTCAGTTTTAAGACAAACGATCATTCACTTTATTCTCACGACTGAGGTTTAACTGCATGTGTAATCAAATTAAATCGAGACACCTACAAAAAAGATTACACAGTACTTTTATCTCAATGCTTGCTGTGTTGTAATTTGCCACAAGAGTAACAACAATTTAAAAACAATTCATAGTGTAGCTGGTTTTCAGGTGAGGTTGGAGTGGGAACAATAAAATTGAGCTGAAAATGTGTTGCTGGAAAAGCGCAGCAGGTCAGGCAGCATCCAAGGAGCAGGAGAATCAACGTTTCGGGCATGAGCCCTTCTTCAGGAATGAGGAAAGTGTGTCCAGCAGGCTGAGATAAAAGGTAGGGAGGAGGGACTTGGGGGAGGGGCATTGGAAATGCGATAGGTGGAAGGAGGTTAAGGTGAGGGTGATAGGCCGGAGTGGGGTGGGGGCGGAGAGGTCAGGAAGAAGATTGCAGGTTAGGAAAGTGGTGCTGAGTTCGAGGGATTTGACTGAAACAAGGTGGGGGGAGGAGAAATGAGGAAACTGGAGAAATCTGAGTTCATCCCTTGTGGTTGGAGGGTTCCTAGGAGAAATATGAGGCGCTCTTTCTCCAACCGTCGTGTTGCTATGGTCTGACGATGTAGGAGTCCAAGGACCTGCATGTCCTTGGTGGAATGGGAGGGGGAGTTGAAGTGTTGAGCTACGGGGTGGTTGGGTTGGTTGGTCCGGATGTCCCAGAGGTGTTCTCTGAAACGTTCCGCAAGTAGGCGGCCTGTCCCCTGGGGACAATAAAATTCCTTGTCTCTACTGCCTCCACAATAGTCCTCTACATATCTAAAATTTTCAGTAGTGTTGGGGAGTCTGAAGGCCATTTACCTGCTCTTGCCAAAACTGAATTCCTTAAGTGACCAACTAATAATCATATCAGGACTGTTTCCTCACCAGCTTCAATATTGAGACTAGTGAATGAGGCACACCCTGAATGGAGTGTACACCTAGCAGGTTACCTTGTTGAGGACTGGGGTGGGTAAGAGGGGTGCATCTTAAAGCATATCCCAGTGAGAATCCTTTATCATCCTTCCACCCTAATGTTCTGCCTCCTCTCTTGGCCTTTCCAATCAAAACTCTCCTGTTGCGTTATGCTGCCCAGCTCCCAAACTGGTCTTTTTCACAAGTCCCCTTCATGAGACCCGCTGAACTTAGCTGGTCCTTCAAACACAGCAATTAGAATTTGAAGTTGACCTACAGTTCCAGCCTTCCCCCTTTGAGATGAGACCCCCTCCTGAGTGAAGGGTGTAATTCCTATCCCCAGCCAGTTAGCATTCTAGGGAATGTTTGGTGGGCTTTGTAGCCTATCCCTTTTTTTTTGGAGTACCAGGAAAGTCCAGCAACTGAAAGATCCTGCCCACTGACATTGAAATTCTCTGGAAATTCCTGAAGATATCCTACAGCATGGAAATAGGCTCTTTGGCCCAACAAATCCACACTGACCCTCCAAAGAGTAGCCCAACCAGATCCATTCCCCTACCTTATATTTGCCCCTTACTAATGCACCTAACACTATGGGCAATTTAACATGGTCTGAGCTGCACATCTTTGGACTGTGGGAGGAGACCCATGCAAACACGGGGAGAATGTGCAAACGCCCCATAGACAGTCACCCGAGGTGGGGATCAAACCCAGGTCCCTGGTGCTGTGAGGCAGCAGTGCTAACCACTGAGCCACGTGCCACCTCAAAAGATTTGCTCTTTTTTTTACACCATGCTGTGTGTGACTTAAAAATTGGGAGAGTCGAGAAATAATTTGCAAATTTGTTATCACCTTATGTATGGAACAAAGTTAAATCTTCCCTCATGTCTGTAAAGTCATTCTGGATGCTGAACATTTTGGTGGAGGAGGAGTGGGTGGTTAAACTGCAAACTCAAAAATTGGGAGCACGTTTCATGATGCATGAAACGTAGCGGCACGGTGGCACAGTGGTTAGCACTGCTGCCTCACAGCGTCAGAGACCCGGGTTCAATTCCCACCTCAGGCGACTGACTGTGTGGAGTTTGCACATTCTCCCCGTGTCTGCGTGGGTTTCCTCCGGGTGCTCCGGTTTCCTCCCATACTCCAAAGATGTGCAGGTCAGGTGAATTGGCCAGGCTAAATTGCCCGTAGTGTTAGGTAAGGGGTAGATATAGATGTAGGGGTATGGGTGGGTTACGCTTCGGCGGGGCGGTGTGGACTTGTTGGGCCGAAGGGCCTGTTTCCACACTGTAAGTAATCTAATCTAATCTAATAAGCATGACAACCAGCCATGCAAGCAATGCAATCAAACTTTTCACGCCTGTCCATTTCCACCTGCGCAGCTTAAAGTTTTGTATTTTTTTCCTATTTACCTTCTGGAGTGAGCTCGGCTGCGGAGGTAGTGACAGTGGTGGTTCAGGGCCCAAGAGTGGGGACTTTGGCTGTTGGCCACAAGTTTTTCGGTGTGCCGGGAGAGCTCCGGCAGTCGGCGGCTTTGTGGAAGTGGCTGGGGGCCGGAGCAGCACCAGAGCAGGGCTCCAGGGGCCTGTGGTGTGGCAGCTGGTGAGCCCGGACGGTGCTCAGCAGCAAAGTGGTAGCACGGAAGCGCAGGCATCGAGAGATCGATCTCAGCATGGGAGAGGGAGGGAGGCCATTGGCTGGGAGACAGCAGCACGGGGGCACAGGGATCGAGAGATTGATTCCAGTGTGGGAGTGGGAGGGAGGCCATTGGTTGGGAGGCAGCAGCATGAGGGGGGGGAGCACAGGGATCGAGAGATTGATTCCAGTGTGGGAGAGGGAGGGAGGGAGGCCATTGGCTGGGAGGCAGCAGCATGAGGGGGCACAGGGATCGAGAGATTGATCCCAGCGTGGGAGTGGGAGGGAGGCCATTGGTTGGGAGACAGCAACATGGGTGGCACACGGATAGAGAGATTGATCCCAGTGTGGGAGAGGGAGGAAGGCCGTTGGTTGGAAGACAGCAGCACGGGGGGCACAGGGATAGAGAGATTGATCCCAGTGTGGGAGAGGGAGGGAGGCCATTGGCTGGGAGACAGCAACACAGGGGGGCACAGGGATAGAGAGATTGATCCCAGTGTGGGAGAGGGAGGAAGGCCGTTGGTTGGAAGACAGCAGCACGGGTGGCACACGGATAGAGAGATTGATCCCAGTGTGGGAGAGGGAGGAAGGCCGTTGGTTGGAAGACAGCAGCACGGGGGGCACAGGGATAGAGAGATTGATCCCAGTGTGGGAGAGGGAGGGAGGCCATTGGCTGGGAGACAGCAACACAGGGGGGCACAGGGATATAGAGATTGATCCCAGTGTGGGAGAGGGAGGGAGGCCATTGATTGGAAGACAGCAGCATGAGGGGCACAGGGATATAGAGATTGATCCCAGTGTGGGAGAGGGAGGGAAGCCATTGGCAGGGAGACAGCAGCACGGGGGGTACACGGATAGAGAGATTGAGCTCAGCATGGGAAAGAGATCGAGCCCTCATGGGAAAAGCCCAGCATGGAGCGACTACAAGCTTATGGTTAAAGAAAGACTGTAATTTGGAACTTTTCACTTATTACTTTTTTTCTACTTTTTAGCTAAGATTTTGTAGGTGACATAAATGGTGACATTGTAAATTTTTCACTGTACTCCTGTATCCCTGTTCTTGAATACACATGATAATAAAACCTAATTCTAATTCTAACCAGCGCTCCCTAACTGTATATTGGCTGACAATGGGAGAATACCAACACAGACTAACAGACATTGTGCTGGATATCTTGATGGAAGATGTGGAATAGAAGAGAGAAACGCCTTTTATCCTCACTGCAACAGGAGGAACGTGTTGCTAAGAGTACAGCTGGAAAAAAATCCTCAACGTAGGAGGGATATGCTTAATCTATCTAACTGACAGTGTAATATAACTAATTATTAGGATAATCTGACTAATTTATTGGATAACGTAAACTAATTTGTAGGATAATCTGAGCTTGTTCCAATAAAATTAACTCATAATCAAACTAGAAATTTTGTTTGCAACATTTGACTCAGTAGTGCCAATGATGTTGGAAATGTAATCTCAAAGAGTTAAAAACAAAGTTAGAAGGTTTTCTTCTGTTTTGTATGGATGCCCATCATTTGTGAGCACTGGAAGCATGCAGAGTTGACAGACAGTGATGTGGTTTTGAGCCTCACTGATCATATTAATGCACCATTTTAAACACTCAAAGCAAAACAAGTATTCAGCTGCACAAAGGACCATCTCCACCCATGAGCACTATTTAAAGTGATCAGTATGGCATTTCCAGTTTAGGTACTTTCTTTTCCAGTGTTCATATAAGTAGTTATTCTGTGTTGTTGAGGGACTTCTAAAACGATGTTGCAGTCAGAATTGACTGAGTCTTTTAAGGACTTCAAACCTGTCAGCATTAAATAAAACTTCTATTACTCTACAGTCTCTCTGTCTCTCTCTGTCTCTCTCTCTCTCTCTCTCTGTCTCTCTCTTTCTCCCTCTCTCAGGCAGAAGTATGGGCAATGTTGGTTTTGCACAATACAAATAATGTTAAAAGTATACATTTCCACAGATTTTAATAGAACAATAAATCATGGATTTAGCCACTGAAATAATATCTGAGAGTGTTTACTTTGTCCTGTTGTCGAATGTTTTATAAAGAATTGTAAGTCCCCATTTAACAGTGCTATGAATGTACATTTTATAAGATGAGAATACTGTAAGGTCATCCTTACCCACGGTGGTGTCAAATCTGTCCCATTGACAAATCAGGCTATAGCCGGATATAACCAGACAGAAGAAATCATACCTTACACATATTGAACCAGGCACCACCGATACCTTGCTGGGCTTTTCTAACCCTACCTGCAGGACAGAAGCCAGGGAACTATAGACCAGTGAGTCTGACATCGGTGGTGGGCAAGTTATTGGATGGAATCCTGAGGAACAGGATATAAATGTATTTGTAAAGGCAAGGACTGATTAGGGAGAGTCAACATGATTTTGTGCATGAGAACTCATGTCTCACAAACTTGATTGAGGTTTTTGAAGAAGTAACAAAGAGGATTGATGAGGGCAGAGCGGTAAATGTGATCTATATGGACTTCAGTAAGGCGTTCGACAAGGTTCCCCATGGGAGACTGGTTAGCAAGGTTAGATCTCATGGAATACTGGGAAATCTAGCCATTTGGATATAGAACTGGCTCAAAGGTAGGAGACACAGGGTGATGGTGGAGGTTGTTTTTCAGACTGGAGGCCTGTGACCAGTGGAGTACCACAAGGATCGATGCTGGATCCTCTACTTTTCGTAATTCACATAAATGATTTGGATGCGAGCATAAGAGATATAATTAGTAAGTTTGCAGATGACGTCAAAATTGGAGGTGTAGTGGACAGCGAAGGAGGTTACCTCAGATTACAACAGGATCTTGACCAGGTGGACCAATGGTCTGAGAAATGACAAATGGAGTTTAATTCAGATAAATGCGAGGTGCTGCATTTTGGGAAAGCAAATCTTAGCAGGACTTATACACTTAAGGTCCTATGGAGTGTTGCTGAACAAAGAGACCTGGGAGTGCAGGCTCATAGCTCCTTGAAAGTGGAGTCACAAGTAGATAGGATAGTGAAGGAGGCATTTGGTATGCTTTCCTTTATCGTCAGAGTAATGAATGCAGGAGTTGGGAGGTCATGTTGTGGCTATACAGGACATTGGTTTGGCCACTGTTAGAATATTGCATGCAATTCTGGTCTCCTTCCTATCGGAAGAACTTGTGAAACTTGAAAAGGTTCAGAAAAGATTTACAAGGATGTTGCCAGGGTTGGAGGATTTGTGCTATAGGGAGAGGCTGAACAGGCTGGGGCTGTTTTCTCTGGAGTGTCGGAGGCTGAGGGGTGAGCTTATAGAGGTTTACAAAATTATAAGGGTTATGGATAGGGTAAATAGACAAAGTCTTTTTCCTAGGGTCGGGAAATCCAGAACTAGAGGGCATTGGAATAAGGTGAGAGGGGAAATATATAAAAGAGACCTAAGGGACATCGTTTTTACACAGAGGGTGGTATGAATGAGCTGCCTGAGGAAGGCTGGTAGAATTGCAACATTTAAGAGGCATTTGGATGGGTATATGAATAGGAAGGGTTTGGAGGGATATGGGCCGGGTGCTGGCAGGTTGGACTGGATTGGGTTGGCATATCTGATCGGGATATCTGTCGGTTGGACCGACGTGTCTGTTTCCATGCTGTACATCTCTATGACTCTATGTGGTGCTGCAGTAGTATCCAATCAGGAGGGAGTCTTGTCGGAGAAACTTGCCCAGTAGGTTAAAGATCACAAAACACAGCTCACAGTGAAATTAACAAACAGTTTATTGCAAGTGATATCGCTGGAGGAGAAAACAGACTAACTGACACAGAACTGACAGTCTACACAGAGAATTTGATTTCTCCTCCCAAAGCTGAGGATGAGACCAGTTTTTATATTAATGCTGCACAATGACACTGATTAAGAAACGGGAAAATACAATATTTCTGAAAATGGAGTAATTTAGTTGCAAGGGTGCTAATTGGAAAAGAGTTTATCGGATGAATGTGCTGTTCCTTCACACAATGCAACATCCTGACAGTATCATGGTTCCATTCATCTTCACAGGTCGGTGTTAAAGTCTTTTCTGGAGTGGTGAGGTGCTCCCATTGTTCTGTGGTGCCTGTCTGTCTGTCCTACTCTTTGTGTGGCTTTGCTGTTCCTAGGTTGTGAAACTGCCCTTAGGGCGTTGAGCCTCTTGTCATGTCCATGGGAGCTTGAAAGCGTATTCCATTGTCTGTGTGCCGTCTGATCCAGTTCGTGAGGTGCTCGGGAACTCTGGGTGTCCTGGTACAATTTGGCCAATTTGCTTTTGTGGGCCTATCGCGGATTAGCAAATCTTTTCCCACAAGTCCTCATTCTTTTTTTTTTGTTTTGCTTAGGGGAGGGACGAGAAGAGGGCAATGTGGCCAGAGCCAGGGGGATTGGTAGGTGCGAGGGCTCCACATCAAACAGGCAGCTCTCAGTGTCCGAGTCTGGCCCAGCAGAGGCGGGGGCAGGGATGTTTTCCCAGTGAATCTGTGCTAGCTGAGTAGTGAGGGGGCAGACGGCAAGAAGGTGTTTGCCTCTAGGTCACGGCGGGTTATGAAATGTGTTGCCCCTTGTCCCTTTTTACCAGCAAGCCACAGTGTGTTGGTCAGACAGATCAGGCTGAGGGTGCTGATAGTGATGGCTGTCATGAACAGTTGGATCCATCCTCGGTGGTCGGAGTGGTGTCTTCCTCTGTGGTCCCTAGTCATTGGTTGTGGAGCCCACTTGCAGCGGGTGGTATGTGTCCATTTGGGCCATCCTTCAAGTTTTACAGCAGTCCGGGTTGTCATTAGGATGAGGTACGGGCCTTTCCACCTAGGGGAGAGAGAATCTTTTTCTAGTGATTTGATCATGACATAGTTCCCGGGTCGGAACGGATGAATGGGCACTGCTTGGGAAATGGGCAATGCGGTCCTGATGCACTAATGCTCCTGCTAAGGGTCTGGTCATACTCTAGGAGGGCCTCTTGTATCAGAAGAAGGGCTGTGTCTGTGGTGAGTTTTGGGGATCTGGTCGCAGTGGGCATAGGCCGCCCCATAAGTACTTCAAAAGGGGTGAGCCCAGTCGTGCAGTTTGCCTGCGTACGTATAATATAGAGGGCAAGTGGCAAGGTGTCTGGCCAGGTCAGTCCTGCTTCTTGAGTGATTTTTTAATCAGTGTCGTCTTCAGGGTGCCATTCATCCGCTCAACCATGCCTGACGACTGGGGTTGGTAGGGGATGTGGTGTTGCCATGGTATCCCTATAGCCTCGCCAATCCCAGTCATACACCTAGCAGTGAACTGAGTCCCCCTGTCCGTCCCTATGGTACCGCGGACTCCAAATCTGGGGATGACATCCTTTAGGAGGCATTTAACCGCAGTACATGCGTCATCCTTTCTCGTGGGAAATGTCTCTACCCATTTGGAGAACATGTCTATGATGACCAAGATGTAGGTGGTGGGGTGCAGTGCGGTTTCCTGGGCTGCTGTGTCAGCTGAGGTATTCCCGAGGGTGACCGGCTCAGTGGCAGAGGTGTGGGCTGCGCATTTAGTAATTGCTAGCTCCGAGGGTAACAGGTCTGCTTCCAGGAGATTAGAAATCAGTGCGGCAGGTTGTAGTGGCCTCCCTGCTGATGTGATGAGGCCTCTCTGTCTCCAGAGTGGGCCAAAATCATGGACGACTCTGAAGGCATATCTGGAGTCAGTATAAATGTTTGCTGTGAGTCCTTTAGCGATGATACAAGCCTAGTGAGCGCAAACAGCTCCACAGCCTGTGCGGATGTGCCATTTGACAGCGCAGCTGACTCCAGGACTGTGAAAGGGGAGCAGATAGCATACCCTGCCTGTGTACAGTGGTCTGAGGGCCTGAAGGATGAGCCATCTGTATAGAGTATGAGGTCAGGGTTGTCTAGAGGTGTTTCAGAGAGGTCAGGGCATGGAGTGACAACCTGCCGAACAAGGTCATCCGCAATGGCGTTCTGAGTGAGTGGAAGCAGGGTGGTGAGGTTCAGTGCAGGGGCAGGTTGACTTTGGACAGTAAAGTGACCTCACAACCAGTTCTCCGGGTGGCAGTGGAATGTTGGGTTGCTGCTGAATTTAGCAGCGGGGAGACCGAATGGAGAACCAAAATAGTGCATGAGTGATCGAACACGATGGGGATGGCCTTCTCTGCTGTTACCGTGGCTGCTGCCACAGCTCTCAAATATGCCGACATTCCCCTTACAACAGGCGGGAAGTGTACAGAGTCAAAAAACAGGGCGCTGGAGATCCCCATGGAGCTGATGCCGAATGCAAACCCCTCGGATTCATTAACATATAGGTAGAAGGGCTGAGTGTAGTCTGGAACCCCCAGGGCAGAGCAGACACGAGTCGATGTTTTAATTCAGTGAATGCCTGTTCCATCTGTTGTGTCCAGGTTACTTTTGCAGGCTTCTTTGGTGAGGCTGCCTCCCGTAGGGGCTGGTCAATGTCACAGTGGTCTGGGATTCAGTGCCTGCAATAATTCACCACCCCCATGAAAGCCTGTAGCTGAGTTCTTGTGGCTGGAGGGGGATCTGAGTGATAGCTGCGGCTCTTTCTTTGGATAGAGTCCTGAGGCCATGTGAGAGTTCATACCCTAAATACTGAACCGTGTGCTGGCAGAGTTGCATCTTTTCTATGGAGACTCTGTGTCCGTCCACTGCCAGACAGCAGAGCAATGTGACAGTGTCCTGCATGCATGATTCCGCAGAGATAGAGGCCAGTAACAAATCATCTGCGTATTGCAGGAGGGTGCTGTTGCATGGCAGGTGTCAAGTAGAGAGGGTACGGTGTACTGCAGCAGCATAGACTGTGGGGATCTCCGTGTAACCCTGGGGAAGCCTGGTCCATGTGTACTGGCAGCTGCCATACGTAAAAGCGAAAAGGTACTGACTCTCAGGGGACAATTTGATGGAGGAAAAAGGCTGAGCAGAGGTCAATTACAGAGAAACAGGTGGTGGAAGCAGGAATACTGGTGAGGGTGGCATTAGTGTCCGGGACCACTAGGGAGAAGGGAATTACAATTGCACTTGCGGCTCTGAGGTCTTGGACAAAGCGCCACATTCCTGGCCTCCCGGGTTTTGGGATGGGAAGGATAGATGTATTGCAGTGGCCAGTGGTCGCAACTAGGATACCCTGCTGGAGGAGGGAGTCAATCACCAGTTGATGCCTTCTACTGCTGCCGGGGACAGTGGGTATTGCCAGATACATGGCAGTATGGCTCCTTGTTTGAGTGTGACAATGTGTGGTGGGGCAGACTTTACTTGGCCTGCGTGGTTAGGGTGCGGCGCCCATGGTGAGGTCGGGAGGTCTGCTAGCAATAGGAGGTTCTTGTAGGAGAGGGCAGTGTCTGAGGCTAGATAATAGTAACAGGATAGGACAGAGTCAGCATGGATTTATGAAGGGGAAATCATGCTTGACTAATCTTCTTGAATTTTTTGAGGATGTAACTCGGAAGATGGACGAGGGAGATCCAGTGGATGTAGTGTACCTGGACTTTCAGAAAGCTTTTGATAAAGTCCCACACAAGAGATTAGTGAGTAAAATTAGGGCGCACGGTATTGGGGGCAAAGTACTAGATTGGATAGAGAATTGGTTGGCTAATAGGAAACAAAGCGTAGTGATTAACGGCTACATTTCGGAATGGAAGGCAGTGACCAGTGGGGTACCGCAGGGATCCGTGCTGGGACCGCAGCTTTTTACAATATATGTAAATGATATAGAAGATGGTATCAGCAATAACATAAGCAAATTTGCTGATGATACAAAGCTGGGTGGTAGGGTGAAATGTGATGAGGATGTTAGGAGATTACAGGGTGACCTGGACAAGTTAGGTGAGTGGGCAGATGCATGGCAGATGCAGTTTAATGTGGATAAATGTCTGGTTATCCACTTTGGTGGCAAGAACAGGAAGGCAGATTACTACCTCAATGGTATCAAATTAGGCAAAGGGGCTGTTCAGAGAGATCTGGGTGTTCTTGTCCACCAGTCAATGAAGGCAAGCATGCAGGTACAGCAGGTCGTGAAGAAGGCTAATAGCATGCTGGCCTTCATAACAAGAGGAATTGAGTATAGAAGCAAAGAGGTGCTTCTGCAGCTGTACAGGGCCCTGGTGAGACCACACCTGGAGTACTGTGTACAGTTCTGGTCTCCAAATTTGAGGAAAGACATTCTGGCTATTAAGGGAGTGCAGCGTAGGTTCACGAGGTCAATTCCTGGAATGGCAGGATTGCCTTACACGGAAAGACTGAAGCGACTGGGCTTGTATACCCTTGAGTTTAGAAGACTGAGAGGGGATCAGATTGAAACGTATAGGATTATGAAAGGATTGGACAATCTGGCAGGAGGAAACATATTTCCGCTGATGGGGGAGTGCCGAACCAGAGGACACAACTTAAAAATACGGGGTAGACCATTTAGGACAGAGATGAGGAGAAACTACTTCACCCAGAGAGTGGTGGCTGTGTGGAATGCTCTGCCCCAGAGGGCAGTGGAGGCTCAGTCTCTGGATTCATTTAAGAAAGAATTGGATAGAGCCCTTAAAGATAGTGGAGTCAAGGGTTATGGAGATAAGGCTGGAACAGGATACTGATTGGGAATGATCAACCATGATCATATTGAATGGCGGTGCAGGCTCGAAGGGCTGAATGGCCTACTCCTGCGTCTATTGTCTGTTGTCTATTGTCTATTGTCTATTGCTAGCTTGGTGAAAGTGGCCTGGAGTGTTGCAGGAGCACAGCGCACACAGAACGCTTTCTGCTCAAGTTGGGCAATCTCTACTCGAGGGGTGGGGGCTTGACTGAGGGGTGCGAAGTGGAGGGGCACCCTTTAGGTGCACCATCATGTGGCCTAAATCATTAGGGACCCCCATGCTCTTAACAATGAGGGGAATGTATAGAACAGCCAACGGGCCATTGCAGAACAGTGCAGCCTGTTGCTTGCCAAGCTGTACCTCTGCTGCCACTCCCTGTGGTCCCACAAATTACAGGCCAGTGAGTGCTAGCAGGGAGGGGAGGGCGAGATGGGGGGTCCGCAAGTGCAGCATATGCTGATGCCGGTTCCTGTGGGCAAGAAGCAGGACAGTGGAACTGACAGACCAAACAGCCTGTCAGTATCACCCAGCAGAGGAAAAATAAAGTGGGGGATAAAGGGGGCGTTGATAACAGGGAAAGGAGGGGTTCAAGAAGAGCACGTGTAGGGGTGGTGGGGCAGGATCAGGCGTGGTAGAGGTCTCCACAGTTGGGGTTTTATTGCTGCAGTTTTTAACTTTAGGGGCTGGTGGTGTTTGGGCAATGTCCCGAAATTTTGCAAGACAATGCAACATGTAGACAGTGTCCCATGAGGGATCCTCATGCCCCCCATGTAAGGGCAGTGGTCCTGTAATCAATTTTATCAATTTTGAAGGACCCCCCCCCCCCCCCATATGGCCAGTTCCCATGGGACCAGGTGTAAAGGTCCCTTGTGACGGAGATAACGTAATGGCTGACCCCTGTCTTTCTGCATGATGTCTGACGGTGACCCAGGTGTAACAAGACCATCTCTTACCTTGTTCTTGCAGTCAACGTATTTACCATGCCTTTTCAGGGTATTCTTGTTCATTTTCGGCCCTGGGCCGTTCTCACCA
Organism: Chiloscyllium punctatum; assembly: GCF_047496795.1. NCBI lineage: Eukaryota > Metazoa > Chordata > Chondrichthyes > Orectolobiformes > Hemiscylliidae > Chiloscyllium > Chiloscyllium punctatum. The sequence continues at coordinate 124,278,500 of NC_092743.1, forward strand.
CGTGGTTGGGGTTGCCCAGCTCCCACAGCTGGCATCGTCCAGCAGACGGTGGATGTCCGTGGCCCCATGGCATCCTGGACATCTTGGGATGATTTCAACGTGCTGTATTAGATTTTGAGGGGAAATAACAGAGATAGAGAGCTAACAGAACACAGGCAGTGAGAGATTGACAGGCTAGGCAATAAAAGTTACTCAAGTGTGTCATCGCTGACCACAAAGTAAACAAACACTTCAGCCTGAACAAACACAGTCAGATGGTACACCTGACATTGACAAAGCAGCACTCAGTAAGCACTGAACAAGCAGACACACCCAAACAAACACTTAGAAACCACAGGACAAGGCAACACAGCTGGGCCCAAGTCAATTTTGCTGGAGCTGCCGAACTATCAGTAGTAAAGCAAGAATTTGATGAGCGGTCTCTCCATGTATTGTGCCTAGCTTTCTCTGCCCGACTGTCTTTTTCCTGGCTAGAACAGGTTGGTGGCAGCAGTTCTGACTCAAGGTCAATCACGCGTGGTCCAAATTAATGTTTGTTGTAAAATTTCAGGTAATTAACTTAACACAGGTGACAACTTCCACAAGCCCAGACAGTGCTGTTTCGTACCGAATTACCGGCTGCCAGTTAACTTACTTTCCCACCAGACACCCTCCTCGGGCCCAGACGTGGCAGCTTAAAAGTCAGTTAACAATTTAAGAGCCAAATGCTCACCTCCACAGGCCAGAATCATTACTCACATTCCAAATTGCAGCAGCAGCCGGCTGCCAAGTAGTTAAATTTGAAAATTAATTTAGCCGCTCTGAGGAGCAATAAAATTGACGTTTCAGGCAAAAGCCCTTCATCAAGAATACAGGCAGAGAGTCTGAAGGGTGGAGAGATATGTGAGGAGGGTGGGGGGTGGGGGTGGGGCACAAGTAGCATAGTGTACAATAGGTGAGTGGGGGAGGGGATGAAGGTGATAGGTTAGGGGGGATGGTGGAGTGGATAGGTGGAAAAGAGGATAGGAAGGTAGGACAAGTCATGGGGACAGTGCTGAGCTGGAAGTTTAGACTGGGTGAGGTGAAGGAAGGGGAATTGAGGAAACTGTTGAAGTCCACATTGATGCCCTAGGGTTGAAGTGTTCCGAGGCGGAAGATGAGGTGTTCTTCCTCCAGGCATCTGGTGGTGAGGGAGCGGCGGTGAAGGAGGCACAGGATCTCCATGTCCTCGGCAGAGTGGGAGGTGGAGTTGAAATATTGGGCCACAGGGCGACGTGGTTGATTGGTGCGGGTGAGCCAGAGATGTTCCCTAAAGCGCTCTGCTAGGAGGCGTCCAGTCTCCCCAATGTAGAGGAGACTGCATCAGGAGCAACAGATACAATAAATGATATTGGCAGATGTGCAGGTAAAACTTTGATGGATGTGGAAGGCTCCTTTAGGGCCTTGGGTGGAGGTGAGGGAGGAGGTGTGGGCGCAGGTTTTGCAATTCCTGTGATGGCAGGGAAGGTGCCAAGAGGGGAGGGTGGGTTGTAGGGGGGCGTGGACCTGACCAGGTAGTCACGGAGGGAACGGTCTTTGCGGAAGGCGGAAAGGGGTGGGGAGGGAAATATATCCCTGGTGGTGGGGTCTTTTTGGAGGTGGCAGAAATGTCGGCGGATGATTTGGTTTATGCGAAGGTTGGTGGCATGGAAGGTGAGCACCAGGGCGTTCTGTCCTTATTACAGTTGGAGGGGTGGGGTCTGAGGGCGGAGGTGCGGGATGTGGACGAGATGCATTGGAGGGCATCTTTAACCACGTGGGAAGGGAAATTGCGGTCTCTAAAGAAGGAGGCCATCTGGTGTGTTCTGTGGTGGAACTGGCCCTCCTGGGAGCAGATATGGCGGAGGCGGAGGAATTGGGAATATTGGTTGGTATTTTTGCAGGAGGTAGGGTGGGAAGAGGTGTAATCCTTTTTACCTATGTTATTTGTTCAGCCAGTACTACTCGATAGCACTGTTGATAACTCCTTCCATAATTTTACTTTTCCAAATATTTTTATCTCATTTAAGTCTTTATCTCCCACAGTCTGACTCTCCAAATTCTTCTCAACTGGATAGAGATCAAGGCACATTGAGGTGTATACTTCTTGAACAGCCGGAGAGAATATGTGATCCACTGGCAAATGTTCAATCTGCACTGTCCATTATTGGAGACAAATTACAGGAATCCATCTCAAACTTGAGTGGCATGATGCCACTTGGCAATGGTATTTTTGCTCATTGATAGTGTTTCCATCTGCAGGGAGCATTAAATGCAGCAACAGCAAAAATATGAGTACAGATCGTTCTGCTATTAATCATGTTTCATTAGCGCAAATTGATTATAACACGATTGACAAATTGTGGACATTATTTGGATAACATGAACCTTCTACTGAACGTGTATAGCAATTTTCTATTTGTGATCTTCTACAGTGTGATTGTTTATAGTGGTTTACCATAGCGTGATTTTCTATAGCGTGAGGTTGCAGAAGAACACAACTATCATGTTATAGTAAAATGGCCTATTTCCACAAGCCTTCACCAAACTGCTTTCACATTGTGAATGTAATCTGGATCTTCCTGCAGCCATTGCTTGCCTCATAAAGTTTGCATGGAGGATTCACTAATTACAAGATAACCAGAAATCTCCTGGCAAGGGCAGGAACCTGAGATAGCTATTTTCCTATATTTTCTGTCAGAGTAGCAGTGGGAGGCTGTTGGAATTCCTGAGAGACGTCAGGATTGTATTATTTTTATTAATTTAAGAGTGCCCTTTGTATCAATGACAACAATGTTAAAATGAATAATCAGATACTATTGCATGCCATTATTTTATGCTTTGGGCTCCATGAGCCTGCAATGTTTTGTCAATTAAAAACAAAGATGAATGCAAAAGCTGAAGTATGACAGGATATCAAATTGTACCTTTGCTGCCAAGAGATATGTGACTGGAATCATCCACACTTACAATATTCATAGGTGTCAGGACTCCAAAAGTGTGATCGACCTGCCCAATCTTGACTGAGATGGACAATTAACAGAGCGAGTCTGCATTTGCTGTCCAATTAGAGATTGTGGGCTGAACACACAGCAGGAGGGTCAATTTGATGGTTGGCCAGCCAAAAGCCCCATAAGGACAAGTGAACATTTCTCAGGCAAAGGGAGAGCAAGAGAATGGCTCAAAATAGACACACTCACAAATCTCTTCACGCAACCTTTTTCCTACCTTTACCCATATCAGAACTCGAATGCCAAGTTGCAGACATGATGTAACGTATTAACCCTGTTTATCTCATCACAGATGCTACCAAAACTGTGGATTATTTCTATCCTTTTTGTGCTTTTATTTCAGAGTTCGAGCATCCACAGTATTTTAATTACTCAATGTTCACCTTTCATTTCCTTAAACCATTTAACTCACCTTTCAGTACAATGCAGTGTTTTCTAACAACAGACATGAGAAAAAATTTAACTCTGCTGAGTACGTATGAAAATCATGCAGCTAATCTCATACTTCCAGTTCTAAATTTATGATAAAATAATTCAGCCAAATGCAAATTAATAACATAAATGCTCAATAAATTACATTGGATAAAAGTTTTACTTAGCTTTCATAACTTATACGCATAAAAGCTTGTTATCTATAGCACTGTAATGTGATTGCTGTAGGTCCGTTTAACATGTATAAATTAAGTTTACAGTTTACAGAAAAGGCAAGAATTGGTCACATACAAGCACAATAACATGTCACATTTCAAAATCTTTGCACAAATTCGAATTTGTAAGTATTCTGTTTTTATAACTTTGGTTATTTTATGTTAAATTTAACATTGGCTATCATATCAGTAACATTAGACTGCATTTTGAGTAGAACTACTTTTGCACTACATACAAAATTACTAGTTGGTATATAATCACAAATTGATTTGAGGATTCTTAATTCAGCATGGAGTTTTTTCATTTGAATCTCAAAATTGGAGAATACTTCTGTAGAATTGTCCCAAAATCAAGTGTACTTTCTTCCATGGTAGAGAAATTCCATGTTAATTCATACAAAAGTGCTTACAGGGAATACAAATAAATGATCCAAACAGATGATTAAAGCTGGGTTTAGTTCAGCCCATTTCAAACAGTGAAACTTCCATACAACTAATAGAATGGCAATCAGATGTAATGCCTCAGTTAACCAGTGTCTTTTGCATTCTCAAATTGTTATGCTGATCTTCAATTAGAATTGCCAAGCACAACACAAGGGATAAATATTCAACTCTATAGCTCCAATGTTGCCAGGTTTAGAGAAATTGTAAACTCAATAGATTGGCAAGATTATTTCTGACTACTTCTGGTGTGTCACCCATTATAAGCCTTGATTGCGAGGGTCAACGTGCCTTCAGTATGCTGCAGATGTACAGAATGGGCATATCATGTCAACCGCGTCTACTGAGCTTGAATCTTCTAGTCAGTGGCAATGCTGTGTGCATTTCTCCCACTCGCTAAGATTTTACCAACACAGTGTTACACCCTATTTCTTCCAGTCCTGGGTGCAGCCGAAATGGGATTCACAGTGTTTCCTGGAGAACTCGATTGCATCACAGTTGAGAAAGAAGAAAAGATCTTCTTTTGGTATCACTTGGTATCGTATTCAGATAAGTTTAAAGGCTTCAGAATGGATCTGTGAGTTGATGAGCGAATAAGTCAATGGATGAATATATGAATAGGTAAGTAGATGAGGTGGGTGAATGGGTTGCTAAGCAATCGGGAGTCATTGGCAAACAAGTTGGGGAGTAGTCAGATGATCACAGTATACATTCGTCCAGTTGAACAAAAGTCAAACAATTACAGACGAGGGTCAGTTTGTTGGGGTCACAGTTGGTTCAGATAGAATTTTAGTCCAATGCTTGGGGAAGTTGAATCAGATGGAGGTTTAATCTACTGGTTGGGAATGGGCAAGGATGATACTAGGATTTTAAATTGTCTAACATTTCCTAGGTATGTATCGATGTAAGTGACACAGATTTGTCCCAAGTTTCTGACTCTAGCTCAAAGTTACAGATATTTATACAAGGTTATAGACAGAGAGGAATTGTCCATCACATTTTGAACTTCCTGGACTCTTCCTACATCAGGATTTCCACATGTTTCTAAACTTTATTTTCCACCATTCTTCTGTCTCTATCAGTATAAGGAATGGAATAGGATTAAGAAAGTCCTTCATCAGGATGGGCTGTTCACTTACAGCTACCCAGACTCTGTTTCCACTGAAATCTCAACTCCAGGTTCCAAAACTGTCAGCTTTTCTCGCGCCATCTTCGAGAGCATCACAACAACCCGTTGTCCAAATTCTTAGAAGAAGAGGAAACAAAGAAAAGCTATAAAGCTAGATTTAAGGCTCGAGAACTATCATTCTTTAATCTACTGAGATCAAGCCTTTGCAAACATGAAGACAAATTCAGATTAAATGAGGAAAACTGTCTACTTACATGAAATGAAACACGAACTTCACATCTAGTTTGGGAATTTTATGTCTATTTCCTCCTGTTCCATAAAGCCTCTTTCTGACATAGGCACCAGTTTCCAGCGAGAGTCCGCTCCATTGCTTGAGTTTCCCTACTTGGTTCCCTCCCTCATCAATGTAACCTGCTGCTGGAGGCCCCACTACACACCTCCCTGTTGGAAGTCACCATGCCAACAACTCTACACAGCACAGAGAGATTGCTTACTGAGCAGTTGTGTAATTAGCAGATCCAATTGCGCCAAAGTCCTCACTACTCTCAAGGCTCCTCCCAATTCAGCTTGCAGCTGCTATATCTTTCTTGCCCACTATGAGGTGCTGTCCAGCTTCATGCTCAATGGTCGGCGTTTCATTGAAACATTCACATGTTTCTTTTCCAAAGTTCCACATCACTTCTTCATATTAGAAGATCCATTTATTAGTGAACCAAACTGAGGTTGAACAGAAGACTGGGATTAAATACCACATCATCAGGTGACTCTTTCAAGTTACCAAGCATGATATTTTGTGTTAAGGGAATCATGGAGCTTAGTGGTGTATCACATTCTGCTTCGTTCAATCCTAGCCCAAAGGTATGCACAATACAAATGTCAGAGCTGGAGGTTGGCAGTGGTAGATAAAGTGACACTCTTTCTTCATTAGAGTTCTATGGTTGCTCATGCTCCTTGTGATGGAGTTGCAGGTTTCAGTATTTGAAAGTGAATAGCACAAAGGAAGTAGTGCAACATCAGAGGTCTATATGCAGCTTGCACTTCCTGCTACAAAGTTGAAAGAGGCTCAAGAGGGTTTGAAGGTAGTGTCTAAGTATATTCTGACATTATGAATGTCTTTTGAAGATGTTATATGCAAGACCTATAAATACTGTCACAATAAAATTCTGAACACTTTTGTATCAGAAGCATTTGGAATGGACAGGCAAGCCCAACCCCTCATTCAGCCTTCAAACCTCCCCCTGCCCACTCCTGAACACTCCATTCTCTGTTGTTTTGTGCAGACTTGTTCTGCGAAAAAGCAGAGAAGAATATCAGGAATTGCATTGAGTTTTGATGACTTCCTTGACAATGTTCAATTGCTGGAAATCTGTGAAAGCTGTAAGAGATGGTTTGAGGTTGGGAACATTGGGCAGTTGTGAGAGTAGAATGAAGCAACTGAAGTTGAGGCATATGGCTTGATTGCTGATGCACGAGGAATGGGGCTGTAGCAAATTGATCAGCAAGAAGCCTGGTTGTGCAAGAGATGGCATGATACTAACACTAAGTTTTACTTTGTATGGGATGTCATTGAACATTTTCCATCACTACAGTGAGGTCAGTAGGGCCAGACTGTGAAAACTGACTACCTTGGCTACTTGATTCCATTCTCTTCATGTTGTGCCTTGAGGATCACCTTACTCTTTTGAAAACACCCCTTCTCTCCTCCTTTCTGCCTTTCTCAGTAAGACCTGTCACATAATACAGGTTAACTGTTCATTGTGTTATCCATACACACTCCTGAACTCCCTGTTGTTCATGCTACCAGTCAACACCAGGGTGCACACTGCAAACATGTTGATGAGCAGACAGTGTGATGTTTGTATGCTGCCTACCTACGAATTTACCGGGTGTGTTGTAATCACGTATCAGGATTCCCATGTTTGAAAATGGGCCCAATCCAAGGCATTGCTGAAGTGGTTCACATGTTTACAAAACGACTGAAAAGGACTTTAGTTTCTTTTTCATCAGAAAGGAGAGGGTTAAACACTCAAGATGAAGTAAGAAGGCTATTTAATTTGTATGACTAAAGTTTGCAATTTAGTAAATCGTCCTTGTCCTGTGACCTCATCAGTCGTACATAAGCAACACTTTACTGAGTCAGCCTTTACCTGTTTGAACTCTGTAACCCTGCAGAGATTAAATTCTGGAACATAATAAGAATTGATAAATAAGTAGGTTTTATTAAGCTAATAACATGCCTGTTGAATTTCTGTATGTTCCAGGTTATATCCATCAGACTGTAAGCAGAAGCTGGAGATTCCATTTCTATAACACATTGGAAATATATAAAAAGATCCCAGACCTGAGTACTTGGAATATAATCTGTCAGATGGCACCATTTACAGTCACTGATTATGTTACTAATCCTGTGAACATAATTTTTCCCATCAGTATGAGTGTCACGGATGTTAATAATCCAATATCCATGAGATTATTTGGCTGAGAGACATTCCTTCGGTTACCTCATGAAGTTAAGAATAGGTCAACATTTCAAGTAAGACTGTTTGTGAGATAACCTTTATTACTGGTGCTGGTTATCTCAATTAAAAGTTATCTCATATTACATATTGTGACATTATAAAGTTCAGCGTACAGGCATTATGACAGGGGAAAAGAAATGTATTAAAATGAAAGCTAAATGCAGCCTCAAAATATTGGAATCTGTTCAGGAGGAAGATTGCACAAAGAAGCAGCTACACAGCTATAAAAACATAGGATCAATTAGACATGAAAATTAAATTCCAAATTCAGCCCTTATCCGCAATTGAACTTTTAATGTATAAGACAGAAAAGGCTGGTTGCATTGTGCAAGGAAGGGAAAGAGAATAAATTTACTTAGGGGTCCAGTTACTTGCCCATTACCATTAAACAAGAAGCAATATTGACAGGCCCTGTTAAGATGTTTATAACTTGGAGTGCTGCACATTGGTTATTAAAGAAGACTGTTGGGCAGTGATTAGGTGGCAAAGAAAAACAATAGGAAAATGTATTGAACAAGACCATTAGCCTGTTTATGATGATTCATCAAAGAGATTTACCAAAAGAATTGAGCACATCAACAGATAAGGTCACAGAAACTCATGAGCAAATTATGAACACCACAAATAAAATTTCCACAAATTTATGCATCACTTTAAAACATATGAGATTCTGGGTAGTCCAAGATGGAGGATGGGAAAAATTTCTGGCTGTAACAGGCTGCTCCTTTTTTGAGGTATTTTAGGCTTTGGAGGTGATTTCCTCAAATTTCAGGAGCAGCAATTACTATTTTATGTGCTGTTGCATTGTTTTGGAACTTTGAAAAACAAAAGTCAAAACAACAGCAGTTTTAAAAGGAAAAAAAGACAGACAAAGGTAACAAGCACATGGTCTGTAAGGGAGAGAGAGAAAGAAACCCACACTGTGAACTGACACAGCAGTGAATCTGCACAGTTACTGCCTTTGTTGTTTGAATTCATGTATTGCTGGATATCGGAATGTGTCTATGAAAACTTAACAAACAGCGAAATTCACAACTAATCTTGGAGGAACTGTTTAGAGGTCAAAGCACAGAAACAGATAAGTAAATAGTTTTAAATATAGCCTTGCCGTAAATCTACTATAGTGAGTAGAGTGGGTTCTTTCTTGATTATATGTTTTTATTGGGATCTGACTCTTGATTAAATTTAAAAAATATTAAATATTAAGTTTTGTAGAGCAATAAGATGGTGCTATTTTCTGGGTCTGTAGATTGGAAGGAGCAAAATGGCATTTAGTACAGTGATATGATCGTCTTATCGGATGTGGGAGTTTCATGAGAGTTTAAGGGTTACTGAGGATTATATCCGCAATAAATGTTGTTAGTTGTGAATCTTGTCAGATCAAATGGATCAGTTGGAGTGACAGTTAGAGGCAATAAGGAATTTACTGGAGCAAGGGGATGTGATGAATGGCATTTATGGGAAGAGACAAAAGCTACAGATATAGTCAGGTAGTTGGATTAACTTCAAGAAAGGTAGGAGAGGTAGGCAGGTAGTACAGGAATCATCTGTGGCTATCCCCATTTCAAACAAGCATGCTGTTTTGGAAAATGAAGTGGATGATGGACTTTCAGGGGACTGGAACATGAATAGCCAAATTTCTGGTTAAAAAGTGGTTCTAATGTAATGAGGGGTATATCAGGTTCCAAGCGATCGTTTGTGTTAGGGGACTCTCTAGTCAGGGGCACAGACAGACATTTCTGCGGCTAGCAGTGAAAAATCAGAATGTGTTGCCTCCCTGGTGCCAGGATTAAGGATGTCTCAGAGTGGGTGCAGAACATTCGCAAAGGGAAGAAGGACCAGCAGGAAGTCATTGTACACATTGCTACAAATGACATAGGAAGGGAAAAGGATGAGATTCAGAAGGGAGAATATTGAAAGTTAGGCAGGAACTTAAAAAGGAGGTCTTCGAGGGTAGTAATATCTGGATTACTCACTGTGCTATGAGCAAGTGAGGGTAAGAATGAGAGGATAGAGCAGATGGGAGGGTGAGCGGTGAGACCCTGGGAGATACTGAGGAAAGAGATCAATCTGAGACTGATACAGTTGAGAAAAAATGCAAGTCGAACAGTCAGGACAGGCAAGGACAAAGCAGAGAACAAGGTAGGACTGATAAATTAAACTACATTTATTTCAATGTAAGAGGCTTAACAGGGAAGGCAGAAGAACTTAGGGAATGGTTAGGAACATAGAACTGGAATATCATAGCAATTCCAGAAACATGGCTCAGGGATGGACAGGACTGGCAGTTTAACGTTCCAGGATACAAATGCTACAGGAAGGATAGAAAGGGAGGCAAGACAGGAGGGGGAGTGGTGTTTTTGATAAGGGATAGCATTACAGCTGTGCTGAGGGAGGATATTCCCAGAAATACATCCAGATAAGTTATTTGGTTGGAACTGAGAAATAAGAAAGGGCTGATCACCTTATTGGGATTGTATTATAGACCCCCTAATAGTCAGAGGCAAATTGAGAAACAAATTTGTAAGGAGATTTCACTTATCTGTTAAATAATAGGGTGGCTATGGTAGGGGACTTTAACTTTCCAAACATAGACTGGGACTACCATGGTGTTAAGGATTTAGATGAAGAGGAATTTGTTAAGTGTGTACAAGACAATTTTCTGATTCAGTCTGTGGATGCATCTACTAGAGAAGGTGCAAAACTTGACCTACTCTTAGGAAATAAGACAGGGCAGGTGACTGAGGTGTCAGTGGGGGAGAGCACTTTGGGGCCAGCGATCATAGTTCTATTAGTTTGAAAATAGTGATGGAAAAGGATAGACCAAATCAAACAGTCAAATTTCAAAATTAGAGGAAGGCTAATTTTGACAATTTTAGGCAAGAACTTTCAAGGACTGATTGGTTGCAGAATTTCACTGGTAAAGGGAAGGCTGGAAAATGGGAAGCCTTCAGAAATGAGATAACGAGAGTTTAAAGACAGTATATTCCTGTTAGGGTGAAAGGAAAGACTGAGATGTGGGAAATGCAGGATGACTAGAGAAATTCAGGGTTTGATTAAGAAAAAGGAGGAAGCATATGTCAGGTATAGACAGGAGAGATCGAGTGAATCCTTAGAAGAGCATAAAAGCAATAGGAGTATACTTAAGAGAGAAATCAGGAGGGCAAAAAGGGGGCATGAGATAGTTTTGGCAAATAGGGTTAAAGAGAATCCAAAGAGTTTTTACAAATACATTAAGGACAAATGGGTAACTAGGGAGAGAATAGGGCCCCTCAAAGATCAGCGAGGCGGCCTTTGTGTAGAGCCGCTGGAGATGGAGTGCCACAAGGATTGTTCCTGGGTCCACTACTTTTTATCATTTATATACATGATTTGGATATGAATGTAGGAGGTATAGTTAGTAAGTTTGCAGATGACACCAAAATTGGACATGTAGTGGACAGCGAAGAAGGTTACCTCAGATTACAATGGGATCTTGATCAGATGGGCCATTGGGCTGAGGAGTGGCAGATAGAGTTTAATTTAGATAAATGTGAGCTGCTGCATTTTGGGGAAGCAAATCTTAACATGACTTGTACATTTAATAGTAACATCTTGGAGAATGTTGCTGAACAAAGAGACATTGGAGTGCAGGTTCATAGCTCCTTGAAAGTAGAGTCACAGGTAGATAGATAGTGAAGAAGGTGTTTCATATGCTTTCCTTTATTAGTCAGAGCATTGAATATTGGAGTTGGAAGGCAAAAGTGAGGACTGCAGATGCTGGAAACCAGAGTTTAAATCAGAGTGGTGCTGGAAAAGCACAGCAGGTCAGGCAGCATCCGAGGAGCAGGAAAATCGACGTGTTGGCAAAAGCCTTTCATCAGGAATAGAGGCCAGAAACCTCCAGGGTGGAGAGATAAATGGGGGGGTGGGGTGGGGCTGGGGAGAAGGTAACAAAGAGTACAATAGGTGAATGGGGGTGGGGATGGAGGTGATAGGTCAGAGAGGAGGGTAGGGGAAGTTTTGCTACCTTCCCCCTGTTTGTAGACCTTCAAGCAAAATCTTAAAATTAGGTCTATTTTAATGGGACAAGGACAGAAGGCTGGGTGAGAGCTATTGTGGAAATATGCTGCATACAATATTGATTATGAATCTTTGTGCAATGTGTGTGGACTAGCAGAGTTCGAGTGGGAGGTGGCAGACAGAAGATAATTTATCCCTGCAGAACCCAGAACCTTCTACCCACACACTGCAATCATGGACACAGCACTGACCCACGTGGCAACTTTGGACAAGCCTAAGAGTTGTCACCTCTGGCCGTCCTTGAGAAAGAGGACATTTCTCTTCAGCACTGCTCCATCTGCCTGGACCTCTTAATCCCTGTGCATACCAGGGTGCCGATTTACCTCTGTACTCCAAATTCCTTGGAAGACTTTCCATACTGGAATTGTGAATGACTATTCCTGCCTTGCAGCATTTGATCTGATATACAATTGGAAATAAAATATGGTGCTAACAGCATGATGCATACATAACAAGAAGTGATTCTGAGCAAACTGACGGAGCTCTGGGCTGAAAAGTCTGTCAGTCCTGATGGATTTCATTTGAGGGTTTTAAAAGAAGTGGCTAACTAAGCAATAGATGTGGTCATGTTAGTTTTTTTAAAAATCTGTTAGATTCTGGAAATTTTCTAACTGATTATTAAGCAGTAGATGTTATTTATCCATTCAAGAAAGGAAGGAGGAAGGAAATATACAAAAATAAGTCAGTTAGCTAAAGAAAAAAGCTGTAAGAACTATAGATGCTGGAAATCAGAAAAAGAGGAAAAATCTGGACAAACTCAGCAGGTCTGGCTGCATTTGTGGAGAGAAAGCAGAGTTAATGTTTCAGGTTCAGTGACCTTTCTTCAGAATATCAGTTAGCTTGACATCTACTGCAGGAAGTTGTTAGAATTGAACATTAAGGAAATCATAGTTAGCCACTTAGAAAGGTCAAGGTAATCAGGAAGAGCCAGCATGGTTTTGTGAAGTAGAAATTATGTTTACCCAATCTATTACAGTTCTTTGAAGGAGAAGTGTATGCTGGAGATAAAAAGGAGCTTGTGGGCAAGCTATGCTTGGATTTCCAGAAGACATTGACAAGATGCCACGTAAAGGGTTATTGTGTAAAGTAAGAGTTTATGGTGAGGGGAAACATATTTCCAAGAATAGAATTTTGGCTAGCTGGCAGAAAACAGATAGTATACATCAATGATTGTTCTGATTGGCAGGGTGTGTTGAGTAGGTGAAAGTGAGGACTGCAAATGCTGGAGATCAGAGTCGAGAGTGTGGTGCTGGAAAGGCACAGCAGGTCAGGCAGCATCCAAGGAGTAGGAAAATTGACATTTTGGGCAAAAGCCCTTCATCAGGCATGAGGCCATGTTGAGTGTTGACTCATAGTAGTTTGTGCTAAGGTCTCAGCTTTTTACAATTTGTAGCAATGACTAACCGAAGAGGGTGAATTATGGTAGCTAAATTTGCAGGTAAGACAAGAACAGGTACTGAGATATGTTGTGAACAGCACATTAGGAGGAAGCGGACAGCTATGTGTAAATATGCATTGTTTGAGAGAGTGGGAAAAATCTGGCAGATGGAGCATAATGTGAAATTGTCCCCTTCGTAAGAACAATTAAAAAGCAAAGTACTGCTTAAATGGAGAGCGACAATGGAATTCCAAGTTGTCAAGTTGTTATAGTGTTTAGACATACAAAGCATTGGGCCAAGTACTGGAGAATAGGATTGGAATTGTCAGGTGGTTGGTTTTGTCCAGCAAAGACTGGATGGGCTGAATGGCTTTTATCTGTGCTAAAAATATCTATGATTCTATCACTATAGTGCACGAGCAGAGAAACGTTTGCACGCAGGTACACCAAATTAATGAAGAATGACCAACAGAATGATATCCTTTACTGCAAGAGGAATTGAACATAGAAATAGAGATGTTATGCTTCAGTTAAATAGGTCACTGGTGAGGCCATATTTCAAATATTGAATGCAATGTTGGTCCCTTTATCAAGGAAGGAAGCAAACTCATTGGAGGAGGTTCATTCCATTGATACCTGGACAGAGCAGGTTGATTTACAAAGAGCAAGAAAACATATTTATTTCCATTGGAGTTTCGAAGAGTAAGGGCTGACTTGATTGAAGCATTCAAGATGCTGAATTGTCATGGCACGGTGGATATGGAAAGGATTTGAGTGAGTTTCGAAGCAAGGTGGAGATGAGGAGGGCACTATTTAAAATTAGGGGATGCTCTTTGGACAGAGATGAGGAGAATCTTTTCCTCTCAAAGTTGTGCACATTCGAAACTCTCTGGCTTAGAAGATGATGAAAGTGAGGTCTTTGGATAATCTTAAGACAAAGCTAGACTGATAAACCTTGTCTAACATAAAACCTAATGCTATCAGAAGTTGATCAGAATGTGTAAGCTGAAACACAATTAGATCAGCCATCATTTAACTGAATGATGGAGCATGCTCAGGGTTTCAATTGTCTGCTTCGAATCCTGATTTTGGAAATTCCGAGCAATGAAATGTAAGGATTCAATACTGCAGTGGCAGCAATTTAATGAACATCATCAGTCTTAATGCATAATGTCAATAATGATGGAAACACTTTTTTTTTCCACAACAATTTTGTGAACCTTTAATTCTATTAAATGAACTTTCCCCGATTATCATACATCAAAGCCTGATCCAAGTGTGATTTATTCTGATTGAACACTCTCTGTAACTAACCAAATTTAAAATTTACTCAAGTTAATTGGTTTTCAGTTTTTTTTTAAACTGACTGAATGGTTTCTTTAACTTTCACAATTTTGGATTATTTATCAATGTATCAAATGCAATTGAGAATTGCCTGAGTAAATATAAGAATGACCACTGTGACGTAAAAGATGGAACTCCTGAATGGTAATGTTAATATATGAATGTATAACATTCATGTATTGCGTGCTTCTGTGTATTACTTTATGCAGATGATCAGCTAATAACCATTCTGTGCAATGTTCAGCAACTTTGTATATCATAAATTCTACCCTAATATCTTGATTCATTTTCTACACAGTGGTAATCTGAAGTTAGTAGCAAGAAAATATCAACTTTACCCTTTTAACCATGTTAATTCTTTTGAAGCTCAGTCGAAGAAAACATGAAGTCAATAAGTATAAGGAGGTATAAACTGATTATTTAAATCTGGAACTGCATTCAGCAGTCCACATATTGTCTGGATTCAGGCTGTAAGTCTGCTCATGCTCACACAAGGTAGAAAACATCTGCTGCAGTGCACACTAATGAGATTATACAGGCGGGGATAACTGATTACTGAAAATATTCAGGTATTACTGCATAATTAGATTTTCATTGTTGAGATTTATGCAAAATGTTACGTGCATACGACACATCACTTTTGTACTTGTCCCTTCCATGTGTATGTGAAATAAACAAAAAAAAAATTGAGTAAGGCATAAAAACCCAGAGATCTATTGTGATTGTATTCAAAGCCGTGATTTCATGAATGCTTTATTACCACATACTCAGATAAAGGACGCTCACAACATTTAGTTTTTACTCTTGAACACTCCTCTTGTGTTTTGCATCCCTTGTTCTATGTTACAGATCCTTTGTCACCAGTTTTTTTTTAAATTCACTTGTGAAACATGAGCATTGTTGGCTGGCCAGCATTTGATTGCCAGTCCCTAGTTGCCTTCTTGAACCGCTGTAGTCCATGTGGTGTGGATAGACCCACAATGCTGTTCGGAGGGAATTTCAGGATTTTCATCCGGCAACAGTTAAGGAATGGTAATTTATTTCTAAGTCAGGATGGTGAATGCCTTGGAGTTGCTATTAGTTTTACTATAATTGTAATAATGGACTATTATTATTCAAGTTCCATCATCTGATTCCTCAAATAAAAATCTTTTTTTTCAAAGGTCAAACATTGACACAAAATATCTGCGATAGTTACCTAACCACAGATTGAGACAGGACCAGGGAAACCATTACAATAAACCAGTTTGCACTGAGATTACAGCATTATCAATTTTCTAAATTGAACCAAAAAAATTAACTCCAATAAATTGATTCTTACTGCTTTGATAAGTTTCCCATATTGGGCTGCCTGCAAAGGATGGGCAAAGGATGAGTAGACTGAGGCATACATAAATGGATCTATATCCACAGCTGCCTGAGAGCAGCTAAGTATTAAAAGAAAGAGAAACATGAACTGATAGCAATGAGAAGCTGCAAGTCTCTCCCTCTCTCTCTCAACTTTGAAGTCAATACCTGGTGATAACTTGAAACAACAAACTTTTTTTGAGAAGTCTGCAAGTTTTGCCATTGATGAAGGGATAAAACACCAGCAAAACATTTGGGACCCAGGTCATTCTAACAACTGAGGGATTCTAAGCCCTGTAAAGTGCAGTTGACTTTACCTTCCTATTTGTTCTAGGCCTCTCTTTTAAATGTATAACTTGTATTTATGAGTGTTTGTTGGCATATTTTTTTTACTTTCCTTTCTCTTTCATTCAAGAAACCCTTATAATTTGGCATCTTCATTCTTATCCAGTTAATTATATTTTATATGAAGTGTCATTAAAAATGAAAATAAATATATTCATTGCAGTTATAAATTCATAGAGCTGTACGGCATAGACATAGATCCTTCAGTCCAACTTGCTCATGCTGACCAGATATCCTGAATTAATCTAGTCCCATTTGCCAGCACTTGGTCCCTATCCCTCCAAACCCTTCCTATTTACGTACCCATCCAGATGGCTTTTAAATGTTTAATTGTACCAGTTTCCTCCCCTTCCTCTGGCAGTCCATTCCATACACACAAAACTTTGAGTAAAAAAAGTTGCCCTTTGTTGAAAACTTTATTGTTCCCCTCTCACCCTAAACCTATACCCTCTAGTTTTGGACTTCTCTACCCTGGCTATTTACCCTATCCATGCCTCTCATGATTTTATAAACCTCTACAAGGTCACTCCTCAGCATTCAATGCTCCAGAGAATATAGCGTGTCTCTTCAGCCTCTCCCTATAGCTCAAACCTTTCAACCCTGGCAACATTCTTGCAAAAGCTTTCTGTACTTCTTCAATCTTATCAACCAGAATTGCACAAATATTCCAAAAGTGGCCTAAGCAATGTCCTGTACAGCTGTAACATGAGATCTCTACTCTTATATTCAAAGAACTGTCCAATAAAGGCACGTATACCAAGCACTTTCCTCACTATCCTGTCTACCTACGACTCCATTTTCAAGGACAATGGAGCTGCACCCTATGGTCTCTTTATTTGGCAACAATCCCTACAACCCTGCCACTAAGTGTATATGTCCTGCCCAATTTACTTTATCAAAAATTCAACACCTCACATTTATCCAAATTAAACTCTATATGCCATTCCTGGGCCCATAGGCCCAATTGATCAATATCCCATTGTACTCTGAGCAAACTTTCTTCCTGGTCTGCTACACCACTAATTTTGGTGTCATCTGCAAACTTACTAACCATTTCTCCTATATTCACATCCAAATGAATTATATCAATGACATAAAGCCATCACTGATCTTTGCAGCACACCACTGGTCACAGGCCTCCAAACCAAAAACAACTCGCCACCACCACCCTCTGACTCCTATGTTCAAGCACATTTTGTATCCAAATCGCTTGCTCTTCCTGGATTCAATGTGACTTAACCTTGATAACCAGTCTACCATGTGGAACTCATCAAACATTTTGTTAAAATCCACATAGCCAATGTCCGCTGCTCTATCTTCATCAATATTCTTTGTCACCTCTTCAAAAAATTCAATCAAGTTCGTGAGACATGATTTCCCATACACAAAGCCATGTTGACTTTGTCTTTCCAAATACATGTAAATCGTCTCCCTCAGAATCCCTTCAACAGCTTACCCACCACTGACCACTGTTCTATAGGTCCTTAGCTTTCCTTACCACCTTTCTTAAATAATGGCACCACTTTAGCCAACCCCTAATCTTCTTGCACCTTGCTCGTGGCTACCGTTGATAGAAATATCTCAGCAAGGGGCCCACCAATCAGTTCCCTAGCTTTCCATAAAATTCTGGAATACACCTAATCAGGTCCCGATCAGTTGACTGAAAGGGGTTTAAAAAGAGGGGAATTAATTCATGCTCCAACCTGGTCCTCTCAAATTAGGGTGCTTAGTTTGTGATCTTTAGATGGTCAAACTGGAGTGGTTGGTGGGGGGAGGGGAGGGTGTATGGTGGTAACACCTTGCTACTTCAAAGTTGCTTATCAAAGAATAAATTATAAGATTGTTTTCCTTGAGTTTCTAAATCTGCTAACATATGTACATTTGGTGTTAATGCCTAGAAGCACAGGATAACAAATGAAAAACGAACAGTCTTGGAAGAATGAAAAGGAGTCACTAAGCAATTAGAGATGGAGCTCCATTGGAAAGCAAGATGAAATGAAAATGCAAACTGTCGTTGTAACGTGGGTTTGCACTGCTTTTTGTCCTTTATATTTTCAGTCAAAAGGTCTCTACCAATTCACTGTTTCTGACATTTCATATAATTCATTCAAAATCTTATGTCAAAATTAAATAACCCTGTATTTCCCTTCCCAGACTCACACATTATCCCAAGCAGCTGACTGACTGTATCCAAGGACCAAACTGATTTGAGAGGCTGCCCTTGATTTACTTTGGCAAGATTCCATGACAGAAGATTGTCTCCCTTGATTTGAGAGAAGATTACTTCCCCTCGATATTGAGAGCTTGGCCATTTAGATGTTGCAGTCCCTGCAGTGTGTTTCCTGCTGTCACATGGCAGAGATATGACATTGACATTTGATGGTGTCATACAGAACTATATCTGTCTCTTTACTGTTCATTGCTGGCAAGCATGACAAGCTGTCTCTTGTCTTTCTGTCTGCACTCAGAGGCAACACAAGACTGACTTCCTGTGAGCTTGTAAGAATCAGCAATCTGCAAAAAGGCAAGGCAGAGATACTGAAATAGTGAAAATAAATGCAAAGTGAGTGACTGCTGTGAAAACAAATTAAGAGCCCTTGAGATGCACCCTGTTTCAATGCAGGAGATGGCTGTGTGTCCCTACACACAAAACAGCTGGCAGAAACATTTCAGTAATGACAGTTTGAGTTTATCCAAAATGTGCCATGTTTATGTTCGAAGGTTGGTGCTTTACCAGTGCCAGCTTCTGGAGAATGGAAGCAGTTGCTACCCGTAGAACACATCAGGGGATTTAAGGAATGACCAATGGGGAGGTCGAGAGAAGAAGCTGCCAAGATATGACCATTAAGTACCCAGTTAGACATTAGTTAGGAAAATCCACCGTCTAGATTCATACTAGTACTTGGGAGAATAGCAAACTGCATAGAAATTAGTTGAAATTTAGCCATAATAGAATGCAAATATCTTGAAATAGGGCCTCACTGCTTACAATCAAGGTTCTCACCTAACCAATAAAACTTTAAGAGGAAAATCAAACCTTTATCTAGAAGTCAATTTTTTATTAATTTTCACAATATTCTCCATAGCTTTGCATCATTGCCCATGTTGTGCAGACACAGAGGAAACTCTGTCCACAGTTATAATTTTGGCAATGAGTTCTATGACGGTTATTGTGACTCTATTTATGCCTCCATTGAGTATACATATGTCTGCTTTGTTGCTGCTTTTATGCTTTAAGTCTTAAATTATTTTTCCATGTTAGCAGATGAACATGAGCACTATAGCAACGCGTTGTATCAGTCCACTTTAATTCCACTATTGACACATAGCAAAATAGGGAGGAAGAGTCATTACAACAACAAAATTTTGAAAACTAAAATAGAAAATAGGAGAAGTAGGCCATTTGGCCCTTTGAACCTGCTCTTCCAGTCAATAGGATCATGGCTGATCATCCAGACCAAGACCCAAGTGCTCAGCTGTTATTGAAAGCTGTGGAAGCTTCAACATGTCATAAAAAACTATGCATCAATTGGTGTACAGTATAAATAGTTACCTTTAGGTGCAGTCAATTGAATACACTGTTAATAGTTAATAATGTCTCCTGTGAAATGAATTACAAAGAGACTTGACAGATTATGCATGTCAAAATCTGGTGAACAGTCTTTGCCATATCAGTTGGGAGCATCTTGTTTTATTTAAAACAGCCAAGAGATAACAGAACATTTTAACCTGCAAGGAATTAATACATTAATGCAAAGCTGTTTTCAATTAATAATTTTAAAGCTTTAAAAGACATGAAGCATAGTCTAAGCAGACTTGATTGTAATCAAATTATGGGATAGTGTCAACATACATCTTTATCAAAAAATAGCTACTATTAGTTTGGGGAGGAAGTGCAGTTTGTAGAAGTCAGAGTTCAACAAAAGCACCCACAACAGAGCAAACGTGAGTCTCGGGCTACTTTTATTTCAAGGTCTCATTAAAATATTCCAATCTTGAACATCTGACGTTAGCAGGGGTAACAAGTAGGTCCCAACAAGTTACGTTAAATAAAAAAAAACAGAAGTTGCTGGAAAAGCTCAGCAGGTCTGATAGCATCTGTGAAGAGAAATCAAAGTTAACGTTTCGGGTCCAGTGACCCTTCCTCACAACTTTGAATATTACTTTAAATGTAACTGAAGGTTACTTTAAATGTATGTTAGAGGGTGGGTGAAGATGAGATTTCTGATTACTCTAGTTAGATTGGTAAGCAACAAAACCTGAAGCATGGAATTCCTCAGACTTGAGATTCTTGGAGGGGGGTGATGAGGTGGGGTTGGCAGAATGGAAATAAGATTTGTGTGGCTAACATTTAGCAAGGTTTCTTTATTTAACTCTTGTAGCCCAGTAAATGTAATTAAAGATCTCCCACTGAGATCAACTAACTAAACAGAAACCTACAGAAGTCTATTTGTCTGACTGGCTTATATATGTGCGGCTGTGCAGTCTTGTTCCTAAACTACCAAAAACAAAGCTCACCAGTTGTTTGAAACAGTCAGATGAAAATGGAAATAATTATTTTATCAATGCTGCATGAGGGCTAATCATCACATACTATACATTGTGGCATCTAAGTCAATGGTTGCAGCTTTTGCAAATCCTTACAGATGTGTTGGTCAACTCATTTTGTTCTCAGTGTACATGAACTTTACGTGTGTGGTTGCTATTTTCAAATGTGAACAGGATGCAACACAAAATGAAACACTCAAAATTCAAAGTAAAGCAGGACTGTGATTTTATTTAGTGAAATCATTCAACAGTTTGAACTGCATTTAGAATATATTAAAAGCCAATTTGTGTCCAAGAGCCATAGGTTGGATCTTCAGAAGTTAGTGAAAAAATTGACAAGAAGTAAAGACCTGCTTGACCTTGTCCTCAACAATCTATCTGTTGCAGTAGTATGTCATGGCAGTGTAGGTAGGAGTGAACATGGTACAGTTTTTGTGGGGATAGCCCCAGCTTCAATGAATACTCTATTATATTGAGTGCTACAAAAGCTGATAAATGGGATTGAGTTTGAACAGAACCAGCAATTCAAAACTGGGGCATTCGCGAGATGCTGTGAAATATCAGAGAAATTGAAAACTCTCTGACCTCAGGCCTGACATATCAATAACTATCAACCCAAGAGATAACATAGAGTCATAGAGCTTACAGCACAGAAACAGACCCTTCAGTCCAACTCATCCATGCCAATCAGATATCCTAACCTAATCTAGTCTCATTTGCCAGCACTTGGCCCACATCCCTCTCAACCCTTCCTATTCATCTACCATTCAGATGCCTTTTAAATGCTGCAATTGTACCAGCCTCCACCACTTTCTCTGGTGGGTTATTCCATACACGCAGCACCCTCTGCGTGATAAAGTTGCTCCTTCAGTCCCTTTTATATCTTTCCCTTCTCACCCTAAACCTATGCCCTCTAGTGCTGGACTCCCACACCCCAGGAAAAGACCTTATCTATTTACCCTATTCATGCCCCTCATGATTTTGTAAACCTCTGTAAGGTCACCCCTCAGCCCCCAACATTCCAGGGAAAACAGCCCCAGCATATTCCACCTCTCCCTGTAGCTCAAATCCTCCAACCCTGGCAACATCTTTGTAAATCTTTTCTAAACTCTTTCAAGTTTCATAACATCCTTCTGATAGGGAGGAGACCAGAATTGCATGCAATATTCCAAAAGTGGTCCAACCAATGTCGTGTACAGCCACAACATGACCTTCCAACTCCTGTACTCAATGTTCTGACCAATAAAGGAAAGCATACCAAATGCCTTCTTCACTATCCTATCTACCTTCGACTCCACATTCAAGGAACTATGAACAAGGGACTCCAAAGTCTCTTTGTTTAGCAACACTCCCTAGTCCTCATTGAAGAGTGCAGGGAGGGATGCCAGGAGCAGCACCAGGCATACCTAAAAATTAGGTGCCCATTTGGTGAAGTTATATAAAAAGGTCTACTTTCCTGCCTAATAGCATAAACAGCAAGTGATAGAAAAAGCTAAGAAATTCTACTAAAAACAGATGAGATTTAAGCTTTGCAGTCCTGCCACATCCAGTTATGATTAAACAATTCACTGGAGAAAGAGACTGCACAATTAACTCCATACTCTATGATGGAGAGCCCAGCACACCAGTGCAAAAGATAAGGTTGATGCAATCACTATAAATTTCTGGCTGAAGTGCCAGTTGGATGATCCATCTCTGCTTCCTCCAGATGTCCCCAGCATCATAAATACAAAGCTTTAACCAAATCAATACACTCCATGTGACAGCAAGACATTGCTGAAGCCATTAGATACGGCAAAGACAACTGATGATGACTGGTACTCCAGAACTAATGTGTGTCAAGGCAAGTTGTTCAAGTAAATTATAAGCAAAATACTCTGGATGTTGGAAATCTGAAACAAAACAAAACATACTGGAGAAACTCATCAGGTCTGTCAGCTACAGATACTGCTTGAAGTTCAATATAATATTTCTGAGTTGAAAACTGCTGGAAGGTGGTGATTTTTATACTTTTAACAGAGATGGAGGGGAGAGAGGGAAACAGATGAAGTGGAGATGCAGTGAAAAAGATAAAGGGGTTGCTAAATGTAGTGAAAGAAAAATAGAGATGTAAAATGTATATAAATTGAAGTGTGAAAAGGAGAAAATGGGTCCTCTCTGGTCAGTGACAAGTAAACAATCAGTTGTTCTCACTTTGAAAAATGTTTACTTTAACTCATCTCACCTTCTCCAAGTCCAAGAGGCTTATAAATTCTGCTAGTGGCCAGTGAAACATGAGAAAACGTTGCCACTTCTCATGCTGAGGGATTTTTACCTCTGATGTTTACCTTCAAGTTATTGTAAGACATGGGAATCAATCAACTTTTGTCCTAACAATTCCCTAACCTGACCTCCACAGTCTCTGAGGCAGAATTGAAGTTGCTTCACACTCAAATAATTCTCTTCATTTCTGTCCTAGAAGGTCTACTACTTATTTTTAAACAGTATCCACAAGGTTCTGGACTTGCCCAATAAAGGAATTTTCCATTCCATTCCACATTGTCAAGATCATCCAGCATCTTATACACTTCAACTAGATCACACCCCTCAATATTCTAAACTCCAGCAATCTGTCCAACCTATTCTTGTAAGACAACTCGCTGACTCCAGGTTTCAATCTAGTAAAAATCCTCTGAATTGTTTCCAAGGCATTTACCTTGTTCCTTAAATAAGGAGACCAAAACTGCACAACATATTCTGGATGTGGTCTCACCCATGCCCTTCTATAACTGAAGCATAATGTCTTTGTTTTTATGTGCAATTCCTCCAGCCTTCCTGAAGTTATACCTGCTTCCTAATCTCTGTAATTTATGCACTGAAGATCTAAATCACTCTACACCCTGAATTCTACCATCATTCTTTGTTTAAGTAATACTCTGTTTTTTTTTAATTCTCCCTCGTAAAGTGAATAATTTCACATTTTCCCACATTGTGCTTTATCTGCCAGATTTTTGCCCACTCACTTAATCCATCCAGGTCAGGGAGTGGGGGACAATTTGTGAGATAGTGCTCCTAATGTAAGGTTCAATGTTAAGTTGGAAAAGGATCAACATCATTCAAGGATTAAGATTTCAGATTGGAAAGGACAGATTTTAAAGATCTAAGGTTGTACTGGAGTAGGTTGATTGGATATGCATCTTTATAGATAAAACAGTAGATAAAAAATGGGAGGCTTTCAAAGGAGAGATGAATAAGGTACAAGATAGGTATATGCATATGAGGAATAAACATGAGGTCTCCAAAGCTAGAGTATAGCTGAATGATGAATGATATTGGTGAGAAAATAAGTAAGGAAAAGGAGGCATGTTGGAATAGCAATGACAAAGAAATCAGGAAGAGTATCTCACATATAGGAGAGAGGCTAAGGCTGGAATAAGGAAGGATAAGAGGAAGCATGAGTAAAGGATAGCAGGTGGAACAATTTGTGAAATATGCTTCAAACATAATGACAGTAAAAGAATAGTGAAGAATAGAGTGGAACCCATTTGGTACAAGCAGGGATAACCGCTCACTGATGCAGAGGTATTAAATGAATAATTCACTTCTGTCTTCATCAAATTAGAAGATGGTGACAATGGCCCAGTTGAAAATGTGGACTTTGAGAAACTATGCAGTATAGTGATGGATGAAAAAGAGGTGCTAAAAAAAGGCTGCCAGCACTCTAGGTAGAGAAGTCACCAGCCCTTGACGGGATGCATTCTAGATAGTTGAATGAAGTAAGGGAGCAAATTGTAGAGCCGTTGACAGAAATTTCCAAGGCTTCCCTGAAGAGAAGATTAGTTTCAGAGGATTGGAGGATTGCAAATATAAAGCTGTTGTTCAAGGAAGGAGCAAAGATAACCCAAGAAGCGACTGACCTGTTAGCTTATGTGGGAGGTTCAGATCAAAGCTCATCTTGTTGTGATGTTGGATATGGCACTTTGTACTGGTTTCAGATCTGTTTAGCATATGTTCAAGATGTTTTGAATGGTAGGTTATCAAAAAGGCAGTAAAAAGGATCTATCAAGCTGGCAGAGTATTCTTAAGGAGTGTTATCAATAGTGGGAAAATGGGTGGAGGCCATAATATGGGATAAGGTAATAATACACTGAAAGAAAATTAAGGTAACGCTACACAGTCCACATGGCTTTGTCTGACAAAGTTAATTGAGTTATTTGATGAGGAGACACAGGCAGTGGCTGGGGAGAAGGCTATGGATGCTGTATATTTGGATTTTCAGAAAGCATTTGATATAGTGCGGTAAAAACAAGGACTGCAGATACTGGAAACCAGATTCTAGATTAGAGTGGTGCTGGAAAAGCACAGCAGGTCAGGCAGCATCTGAGGAGCAGGAAAATTGACATTTCAGGCAAAAGCCCTTCATCAGGAATAGAGGCAGGGTGCCTGCAGAGTGGAGTGCCCCTCTCATTTATCTCTCCACTCTGCAGGCACCCTGCCTCTATTCCTGATGAAGGGCTTTTGCCTGAAATGTCGATTTTCCTGCTCCTCGGATGCTGCCTGACCTGCTGTGCTTTTCCAGCACCACTCTACTCTAGACATTTGATACAGTTCTACATGGCAGGTTGGGGGGGGGGGGGGGGGGGGGGGGGGGGGGGGGGTTAGCAAATTAGAAATGTTTGGGATTGATGGATCTTTGGCAGTCTGGGGTTAGAAGTTGGTGAAAAGATAGGAACAGAGGGTATCTATAGAACATTTCTCTGACAGGAGATGAACGGAAATTGGTATTCTCAAAAGATCAGTGTTGGGACCCTTACTTTTTCTGATTTATATAAATGTTTTGCAGATTGGTGTTGAGGACAAAAATCCCTAATTTAGCAGATGAAACTCAGCTCGGGAAAATAGTGAATTGTGAGGATAATGTGGAGTAACTTCAGAGAGATATTTATAAGTAGCTCAAAATTATGAACAATTTTGATTGGATACAGAAAGATATTCTGTTTCCGTTAGTTGGGTCTGGCACTAACTAGGGATCACAGTTTCAAGCTTATCAGCAAGAGAGCTAGTAGTGAGATGAAAAGAAAGTTCTTTACTCAGAGAGTTGTTTGAATTTGAAATACACAGCTTGGACAGTGGTTTTTGTAACTGCAGAGCGATAACAACTATCCTGTCCCTCATGACAGATTCAAGCTAACTGACCCTCAGTTTTTTTACTTTCAGACTCCCTCCCTTCTTGAACGGAAAGGTTGCATTTGATGTTTTCCAATCTGATTCGTAACTTTTCTGAAACTAGAATTTTGAAAAAATTACCACAAATGCATCCAATACCTCCACTGATACCCACCATTATTCACCCCCCATTCTCATTCCCTTAAGGACTCATATTCACTTTTTGTTTTTCTTTTAAAATGCCTGTAGGAAAGCTTATTATCTGTTTTACATTGATAGCTAATATCTTCTTATCTTTTAACTTATTAAAACTGATTTAATATTTCAATCGTACAATCTTATTCTTTATAATCTGACCTATCCTTTAACCATTTACTCTTGTTTGCACAGTTATTTACATTTGGTAAATGGTTAAGTTTAATGATTTTCATAATTTTCCTATTTAATCACACATTATATTCTCCATTTGAAATTTTTCTCTAGCTGGAACATACTTATCATAGCAATCAGTAATAGCTCCTTTAATATCTACAACTGTACTCTATTGATCTATCCTTTAGTTTTGTACCAGTTCACTCCAGCTAACTCTGCTGTCATACCCACATGCTTGCCTTTATAAACTTTAAAATACTCATCTTTGACCCAATCTTCTATCTTTCAAATGGGATTTCAAATTCCACCATTGTGGTTGCTGCTTTTTAAAGGTGCCTTTATTCTCGGGTCATTAATCAAATCTGTCACCTTACTCAATGCACACTAGTCATAACCTACTGTCTGGTCTGCTCAAAAATATACTGCTTTAGGAATGCTTGCAAGATATATTCTATGAACACTCCATCCAAGTTGTCCAACTAACCTTTTCAGTCTGTGTAATTAAAGTCACCACCCGCCCCTGTGATTATTGTTGTTCTTTTATCACCAGCACCAATATTCTTGCACATTTTGTCCTATGTTGTGCTTACTTTTGAGGGGACTTTAGACCATTGCCACTAGTGACTCCTTTCCCCTCCTGTTCTTTAGCTCCTTCCAAAATGATTCATATCCTGATCTCATGAACCAAAATCGTCTCTATTACACAAATGTAATCTTTGATTAAGAGTGCTACCTCTCTGCCTCTCCTGTGCATCCTAATATTTTTGAATGTCATTGTGATCTGATAATTCAGAATCCAATCCTTGTGTTCCTGATGAAGGACTTATGCCCGAAACGCCAATTCTCCTGCTCCTCGGATGCTGCCTGACCTGCTATGCTTTTCCAGCACTGCACTCTCAATCCTGCAACAATGTCTCTGTAATGACTATAATATCATATTTATCTACTTCAGTGCTTGCTATTATTTTGTTTACTTTGTGGATACAATGTACATCATTCATATACAGAGCTTTGACATTTGTCCTTGTTACATCTAGTCTTGATTGATTCAGTCCTATCAAGAGTGTGATGCTGGAAAAGTACAGCAGGTCAGGCAGTATCTGAGGAGCAGAAGAATGAGGATGCTGCCTGACCTTCTGTGCTTTTCCAGCATCCCACTCTTGACTCTGATCTCCAGAATCTGCAGTCCTCACTTCCTCCCTGATGTATTCTTATATGCATTTTGTTCTATCTCTTTCTGCCATTCACTGACCTTTATTTCTCATATTATATTTCATTTTCTACCTGCTCTCTACTCTTTCAGACACCATATCTTTCCACATTTGATCCCTTGCTCCGATAATTTGTTTTAAAACCTTCTCTATTTCTCTAGTCAGGCAGCTCATGAGAACACAAACACAATTGAGGTGCAGTAAGACCCAATGGTACAACCTGCCTCATTATGGTCTTGAGTCACATATTCATCTCTCTGATTTTATACACACTATTCCAAATAGCACATGTTTTAGGGATTAATCCAGGAACTGTAGCCTTCTGAGGTTCTGCCTTTTTAATTAGACCCTAGATCCTCAGTCGCTGTGCATGACCTCTTACCTAGTTCAACATATATTGTTCATACTTACATGGATTACGATCACTGGATCTTCCACATCCCACTACAGGTTCCTTTCTTAGACCTGAACAAATGTCTTGAACCCTGGTGCTAGGCAGACAACACAGCTTGATTAGGTTACTTACATTGTGGAAACAGGCCCTTCGGCCCAACAAGTCTACACCGACCTGCCAAAGTGCAACCCACCCAGACCCATTTCCCTACATTTACCCCTTCACCTAACACTACGGGCAACTTAACATGGCCAATTCACCTATCCTACACATTTTTGGATTGTGGGAGGAAACCTGAGCACCCGGAGGAAACCCACGCAGACGTGGGGAGAATGTGCAAACTCCACACAGAGAGTTGCCTGAGGCGGGAATTGAATCCGGGTCTGAGGCGCTGTGAGGCAGCAGTGCTAACCACCGTGCCGCCCACAGCTGTCTGGATACTCATTCATTGTCACAGAAAGTGATGTCAATCCCTCTCAACGTGCTATCTACTACTAGCACTGATCTTACCACTATGAACAATCTTTCTTGTAGCCTCATCATACTTGAATGTCTCCCAGTGCCATAGTCAGGTTGCTCACCCATCTCACAACCTTTACTCTCATCCAACTCGGGTATGACTTGTTCGAAATTCCAGAGGTTGACTCTCCTCTGGCTCAGTCCATCTGCTTCATTCATTGTCACACCTTTCTGTCCCTGACCACTGGTCACATAAGAAGACTATTCTGAATAGAGTGATTGTCACTTTGTACAAAGAATCCTGGTAACCTTCTCCCTCTTTGATGTATTGCAGAGTTTGTGGTTCAGGCTCCAGCTCTCTATGCCTTGAGCCAAAGCTGCTTGAATTTCAAACAAGTATTACAGAGATGTTTGTCCTGAATCACAATGTGTCACGTTGCAGCCTTGACACATCACCTACTTTGTCATCCCTAGCGAGTTTTAATTAATTTCTTAATTATATTAATCACTCATGTTTGTTTTTATATATTCATGAATGTGACTGCCAATTTGTATACTCTGTTTAAACTTCAGAATAGAGTTTAAATGAAGTATGCTATAAAGTTAGAACAGACAGGCTGAGGAGAATATGAACATGCTTCCAACCCATAGATCAATTTGGAGGTTTAGTCTTGTTTTTTTCAGCTGAAATTCAGACACAAAGAATAAAAGAATAAAAGCAGGAATTTGAATAATTACTTTTCCATAGCTATTGGAAGTTGGGACCGCTTCCTTTGAATAGCTGTGGAAAAAAAAATTTAAAACTATTTTCCTCTGCTTTGTTTTTGTTTCTAGACACACAGTTGAGGAACAGAAACTGTTAAAGATGATCTCCTCGACAAAGTGACAGAGTCAAAAAGTGTGGCCGAGGGGCAGCAGAGTCGACGTTTCAGGCATAAGCCCTTCATCAGGAACATCGATTCTTCTGTCCCTCGGATGTTGCCTGACCTGTTGTGCTTTTTCCAGGACCACACGTTTCGACCCTGACTCTCCAGTATCTGCAGTCCTCACTTTCTCCTCATCACCAAGCTGATGTGGGGGCTACTTGTGCATGTCTTTTACTCTTGCAATAAAATCTGCACCATTTACGTTTTAGATTAAATTGTCTACATTGTGGAAACAGGCCCTTTGGCCCAACAAGTCCACACCGACCCTCCGAAGAATAACCCACCCAGACCCATTTCCCTCTGACTAATGCACCTAACACTATGGGCAACTTAGCATGGCCAATTCACCTAACCTGCGCATCTTTGGACTGTGGGAGGAAACTGGAGCACCTGGAGGAAACCCACACGGACACGGGGAGAATGCGCAAACTCTACACAGACAGTCACCCGAGGCTAGAATCAAACCTGGGACCTGGTGCTGTGAGGCAGCAGTGCTAATCACTGAGCCACCGTGCCATCCTAGTTCTTGCAATTCTCTTACTAAAGAAAAGAAATTCTTTGGGAGTACTGGACCTAGCCCACCCCTGAGTGTGTCAAATATACATTAAGATTACAGACGAATTATGCCTTTTCACTTAGAGGTGATTGTCTTCAAAATTAAACTAGGACTTTTACTTGCCATGCAAATGGTGATGTTTCACTTCAGACTCCCTGTCCTCAGTATCACCCTTGGTTCACTACAATCTGATGTGGGTTCTCAATAAAGGCAAAACCATATTGGTGCAATTTTGAACAGTGCCACAAACACGGATTTGCAGCTTGTGCTAAGGTCAGTCTGGAATTATGGCAAGAAACCACTGGAATCTTTGAGGAATTTCACCCCCTTTGCGTTTTGATGTTATCTTGTAAGGCCAACTGAATTTGGGTCTTGCATTCAGGAGTCTTTACTTTACAAGCAGAAAACCATCTAATTTGAAAATTGAGCATCCATTAAGATTTATGAAGCTCACTGAATGTAAAACAAATTCACTAAAAGAATAAACAAATTGATTCAGCCTTCGTTGATCATTCACACTATGGGATATATCTTGTTTCCTTTGTCTCATTCCTTTTATATGCTTTGATTAATCTCTATGTCAGTAGCACTGGAGGTATTCACATATACCAACTATATTTGGCAAAGTTGAGAAAGAATTACATTGTCAATGATAACATTCACATAACACCAGGTTATAGCTTTCAGAGCATTGCTCCTTCATCAGGTGGTTGCTAGTGCTTCCAATTAAACCTGTTGAACTATAACCTGATGTTGTGTGATTTTTAACTTTGTCCACCCTAGTCCAACACCGGCATCTCCAAATAATAACATTAACATTGTGGATAGTGAAAGGTTGTTCTGTTCTGAACTCCAGAAGTGTTGTTATTTTAAGTGGTTTGTTATAAAACTAGTATGAATAAAATTAAGCAAGACTAGATTATTTGTTTAAACATTAAATATTATCCAGGAATTCACTTGTTCTTAATCTCACTATAAATTTTGCTTTCAGATGCAACTTCCTAATTCTGTTTCGCAGTATTCAAGAAACATTTATTTTTTATGTAATTTGTTCTGAGAAGCATCACTGAACAACAATGTCAGGTATAAATCCATTACCATATCTCAGGCTCTTTCCCTGAAATATTTCCTTGAAATACCATTGAAATTTTCTTTAATAATATTAGCAGAACACTTCAGTAATATGATAAGTTGTGGAGTGAACATGGAGTAGGAAAGGTATTCACGTTGTGTATTCTCAAACATTTGGCAAATGACTTTGATAATGAAATATCATCAAATATTGGCAAATCTAACACTGATTGTCTTGTCACTTTATTTGTCCAAATCAATCATGCTATGTTGAATTCATTATATTTAGGTTTGTGTAGCTTTAGAATCTCTACAGGAAGGAAACAGGCCATTTGGCCCAAAAAAGTCCACACCATCCCTCTGAAGAGTACCCCATCCAGACCCCATTCCCTCACCCCATTACTCTACATTTACTCTGAGCTAATGCACCTTAACCAACACATCCCTGGGCAATTTCGGCATGGCGAATTCACTTAACCTGCATATCTTTAGATTGTGGAAAGAAACCACCGTGAAGAGCCAACTTGTAGCGAGTGTTATACAGCAATGGAAGTGGATACTTAAATCACCAATTCTGGAGCAACATGTGAATCATCACCAGACCAATGCATTGCCAGTTTTATATTGCGTTCTGATGCATTGTATATCTAATAATTATCAACATTAAATACATAGAAATACTTTATACATTTTTTATCTGAACATTCAGTCGCTCTAAACCTCAGACATTTTGGATTCATTGAATTGTTTGATTCTGTGAGAAATATAAAGTAAGTACCTGATGTCTGCGCCAATTATATCAGAAACAATATTAATTTCCTTAGCACCAATAAATCAGAAGGGAAATAAAAGCTGTTTAATCACATTATTGGTATTCTTCTGCCATCTAGTGGGAGGAATAAACTGACCATTTTTCTTCCACATGATGTAGGTAGATTTGTGCAAATGATACCCAAAATTCATCTGTACTGATCATTTTGAGAGAGGTTTTATTTTCTCTCTAATTACAAAAAGGTAATGAAATAGTTTTAACAAAACGTTATTTTTAAATGAAGAGAAAGTAGGAAGTGAGCTAAAACAAGGGACAGGAAAATAAAGAGAGATTGAGATGGGAATCTCAAAAGATATTTTAAAGACATAGCAACATAGACCATAGAACATAGAAAAGTACAGCACAGAACAGGCCCTTTAGCCCATGATGTTATGCCAAGTTTTAATTCTAATGTAAAATATAATAAATTAACCTACGCACCCCTCAACTTACTGCTATCCATGTGCATATCCAGCAGTTGCTTAAATGTCCCCAATGACTCTGCTTTCACTACCCCAGCAGGCAATGCATTCTATGCATTCACAACTCTCTGTGTAAAGAACCTACCTCTGACATTTCCGTTATACCTTCCTCCTAATATCTTCAAACTATGACTCCTCATGCCAGTCACTCCTGACCTATGGATAAGTCTCTGGCTATTGACTGTATTGACCTGATCTTGGTCAGGTCTCCTCCCTTCCTCCTTCTCTCCAGAGAGAAAAGTCCAAGCTTATTCAACCTTTCTTCATAAGGCAAGCCCTCCAGTCTAGGTAGCATCCTGGTAAACCTTCTTTGCACCCTCTCCAAAGCTATCTTTCCTATAGTAAGGCGATTAGAACTGGACATAATATTCCAAGTGTGGTGTCACCAAAGACTTGTAGAGCTGTAGCAAAACCTTGTGGCTCTTAAACTTGATCCCCCTGTTAATGAAAGCCAAAACACCATATGCTTTCTTAACAACCCTATCCACTTGGGTGGCAACTTTGAGGGATCTATGTACTTGCACACCCAGATCCCTCTGTTCCTCCACACTGCCAAGAATCCTGTGTTTAATCCTATATTCAGCATTTGAATTCGAACTTCTAAAATGCATCACTTCGCATTTATCCAGGTTGAACTCCATCTGCTATTTCTCAGCCCAGCTCTGCATCCTGTCTATGTTGCGCTGCAGCCTACAGTAGCCCTCAATGTGAAACTGGAACAACACAGCGGGTCAGACAGCATGCAAGGAGCAGGAAAGTCAACATTTTGCACCAAAACATTGACTTTCCTGCTCCTCAGATACTGTCTGACCTGAAGTGCTTTTCCAGCTTTACATCCATTGACTTTGATGTCTAGCATCTGCAGTCCTTACCGTCTCTTGGGTTATATTATTCATGCATACGGGACAGCTGACTTGAAGGGAGATCTCTGTATACTGGGGTCTTTGAACACTCTCTGGAAAGCAAGTATGCAAAAACAAACTAAGATTTTTTTAAAAAATCTAGAGTCATTTAGTGCTTTTCACATGATCAAAAATGTGAATTTAAGAAGAGAAACAAATTAAAAGAAAAGGCACAAATAGGGAAATTTCAGAATGTGCAGCCTAGCTGGCTGAAGGTGTGCTTGCCAGTGATGGGTGAAGGAAGGGGTGGGATCAACAAAAAGGTACAATTCTGGTCTGCATGCTGTTTGATAGGGTGTACAGTGTAAATATATTGGAATGTTTTCAGGACTACAGCAATGCAAATGAGAAGAATTGACATGAAAATTTGTGAACATTTTTGAAAACAAGATGAAACATGGGGGTTATTTGCTGGAGGTATTTAACATTATAAAAGAATGGGATAAGTGAAGTTGATTAAAACTGATTGTTCAGGTGTTTACAATGAGAAGGCAGAGAAATAATATTACATGTTAGAGATGCAAAACAAAAAGTAACAAACATTTTTTCCCTGAAGATTACGGAGCTGTAGAATGCATTACCATAATTTACGATACAGGCAGAGCATATTTTAATGTGAAATAAATGACTGAATCAAACAGGAACTAATAGATAAGGGATAGGACTAACATAAATGACTAAGACTACTGTTTGAGTGAAAGTTAAGCCCCACACATGCTGACTGATTGGCCAAAGTGGCCTGCTACCTGCTGTTCATTTCTTAATAATTCTATGAAAATACTGCACAGCAACGCACTCTATGCTGACAATTTCAGAAAAAAAATGGACCTGTTATGAAAATGAGCATGTACAGCCACTCATGATGCACCTATAGGAATTATTCTTTCACTCCTCACAAGCAGCAGGGTGTTACAAAAGCCAATGGAAACCCTGTCAACTTCAACTTCAGTAAAGGAATAATGAAATGCATATTTACTGGAAATCATGGCTGAACACCATTGGAACAGAACAAGGTATTCAGCTTTTTTGCAGTGGAAACCTCCCTGCTGCTAGTTAACTCATTCCAGAGGGCCATCTACAGGTATGGAAGGATCTTCTGACTTAATAGTTTAAAGACAAGACAATCACTGAAAAAGAAACACCATTATTGCTGACTTTTCTTTGATTAATATGCACCCATTAAAATGACATTTCATAAAGTCAAGAATACGTATCTTGCGATTTAAGAAAGAACAAGATGATAGGAGATAGAATATTAATCCAAGTTAACAGAAGCAAAAAAGAATGTAAGTCATTGAAACTTGCAGTAACTACTGTTTTGATCGTGTTTCATACTTGGCAAACACTGTACTCTTCTTCTAGAAGAAAGTGAGGACTGCAGATGCTGGAGAGTCAGAGTTGAAAAGTATGGTGCTGGAAAAGCACAGAAAGTCAGGCATCATCCGAGGAGCAGGACAGTTGATGTTTCGGGCATAAGGCTGTCATTAGGAATGGTGATGAAGAGCTTATGCCTGAAACATCGACTCTCCTGCTCTTTGAATGCTGCCAGATCTGCTGTGAATTTCCAGCACCGTAGTTTTCAGCTCTTCTTCTTCCAGCCCATCAGTTCAGACATCTCAAGTGCTATATAAGTACCCTGATTGTTTTTCTCAATGATGCTTAGCATGTTGGATTTTTTCACTTATGATCTAGAATTCGTACAGAGATCACATTTACTATGATTATACCTTCAAGAAGTTACACAAGCTTTCTTACCTTCATAGTAGTACTGTAGACTTAAGGATCGCAATAGAGTATAAGTTTGGATTATTGGTGATCGTCTTTCTCTAGTAGTGGTATATAATTTACTTAGCTGCCTAGACGTATATTCAGATAAGTCTACATATTTCAGTTGTAATCTCTACCCCTAAATTTCTGTTGAAACCTTTAAATTTCCATTTTATCTTTAGTGAGTTTTGGCCCAGAGAATTGGTAGACAGGGCAGCCTGCTTTGTTTCTGTGAGGTCCACTGTTCTTCTGTATTGTTATGGACAATTCCAACAGAAATCCTGACTCTGCTGAGGTAATAGCCCTCTGTCATGTCAGATTTAAAGAGAAGAGCTCACTGAATAGAGCAACCTTTCTTATTCAAGTTGCAATTTTCACATGCCTTCTCCTCATATCCTGAAAGAAAAGTTTTCAATGGCTTCGGCACCACTGGGAAGACTTAATGGGAAAATTTCAGTTTACTAATGGGCACTGCAAGTTCAGCAGAACAAATCACCACTCAAACTCATTCTCCTGCACTAACAGAGCACCCCAGCCCTACGACAGATGCAAATTTGAGAGATTGTAATGCTTTTACTTGTTGACCTAATTCACAACTACATAGATAATGATTTAAATTTTAACAAAATGTCTGGCTGTTGGTTGGTTTAAGAAATTAATGCATGGTCTTAAGAAATGGGATGACAGTTGAATTCACGGGGGAATTGTATTGTTACAATCTCCTTTCCTGCCACAGCACTGGCATTGTGCTGACCACAGAAGTCAACCTCAGGAAGCTGTAGGCAATTGCATTGCTTAACAGAATGGCCGACCACACTGATTCTTAATAAGTGTCTGTGGCAAACCTGAATTGGATAACAACGTGAATGCGTACAGAAATACATAGAGGCCATTATAGATAGTGGCGTGCAAGTTAAATGATTGACCTGTCATTGATTCTGATGGGCCCTAAGACCTTTCTTTGAAATATTACACTGTTTGATTCCATTAAAGAGCACAATGAACTCTGTGCTTATGCTGAATACGTGTAGGGTGGATTCGAAATTGTAGGCATAATTTATCCTCAGAAAAAAAAATGAGCTTGTTTCATGATGGAAAGGAAATAAGTGTGGCTAATTGAGAATGTCTTCCAGCAACCAGACAAGGTGCAGTACACAATACATTAATGCCATGGATCCTTTGAGGTGCTGTTAACTGTATTCTACTATTAGATATAATGACCATAATAAACATGTAAATGCTGTTGTGCCTTCCTAAATTGTCTTGCTTTGAAAAAAAAATTATCTCTGAACCATTCTGACCTTTTGCTCACTGTAGTTGTGAAGCTAACAATATCAGTACTTTTCAATAAGCTGGCAGATTACATTTGCTTTATAACAAAATGACTTAATAAGATAATCAGTTTACTTTCATGGTCTTCTGCTACTGAATGCAATTGTTCCAGAAGAACTGCGCATGCCAAATGTTACATACTTAACCCAGAACATGATGGAAAGGCTAATATATAACAGCCGTTTTTTTTCCCAGAATTTGGCTTTTAAACTACTGACACAGGAGTATTGGTCAATTGAGTGAAGGGGTTTAGAAACTAACTGTGCCAGTATTTTCAATATAACAATTTCAAACCAGTTTGCGTCAGGGACATGTAGTGTGGCAAAGTTTAGTTGCAAAACAGAGATGTGGGAAACTTGTAAAGTCCCACAAAAGATAACCAAAAAAAAAATAAAAACAGAGAAAATAAACAGTGAAGGAAAATTAGCAAGTCATATAAAGATGGATAGTTGGAGTTTATAAAAGTGAGGTA
Source organism: Chiloscyllium punctatum (assembly GCF_047496795.1). Classification (NCBI taxonomy): domain Eukaryota; kingdom Metazoa; phylum Chordata; class Chondrichthyes; order Orectolobiformes; family Hemiscylliidae; genus Chiloscyllium; species Chiloscyllium punctatum. The sequence continues at coordinate 124,315,168 of NC_092743.1, forward strand.
ACAGTGAATATAGGCCCTTTGAGAATGAGCCTCATGGGAAGCCAGTAATTGGCAGAAGAGTTGAATAAATACTTTGCATCAATCTCAAGGCAGAAGGCACTAATCGCAATCCAAATATACTAAACCAAGGAGCTAAAGGTGGGTAATTAAATAAATAGAATGACTGTCACCAGAGGGAAACGGCTAGGAAAGGTAATGCAGCTAAAAGTGTGACAGGTCCCATAGGCTTGCTCATCGGCAGTCCAGGAATTTAAAGGTGGTAGCTGCAGAGCAACTGGATGCATAGTTACTAATCTTCCAAGGTTCCCTAGGTTTTCAAAAAGTCTGAGAGGCTTGGAAAAAGGTCAGTGTAACAGACTTATTCAAAAGGGACAGAAGTGATATACAGGTTACAGGCCAGTTAGCTTGAAACCTGTTGTTTGGCAACCATTAGAATTTGTTATATGATAGAAATAGCAGAGTATTTAGAAATACATTATATAATCAAATGGCTTTCACCACAAGACAAAGGAGCAGAATTAGAACATTCGGCCCATCGACTCTGCACTTGACCATGACTGACATGTTTCTCAACCCCTTTTGTTTGCCTTCTCCCCATGACCCTTGATCCCTTTACCAGTCAAGATCCTCTGTCTTAAGTACACGTAATGAGTTGGCCTCCACAGCACTCTGTGCCAATAATTTCCACGGATTAAAGACCCTATGGCTGAAGAAATTCCTTCTCATCTTAGTTTTAAGGGGTCATCCCTTCATTTTGGGGCTGTGCTCTCTGGTCTTAGTCTTTCCTACGAAAGGAAACATCTTTTCTACGTCCACTCTATTCAAGCCTCTTAGTATTCTGTACGTTCCAATCAGAACTTACTCATCTTTCTAAACTCCATCAAGTACAAACACAGATTCCTCATATGACAAGTCCTTCACCCCTGGATCACTCATGTAAACCTCCTCTGAAACCCGTCCAACACCAACATATCTTCTTTAGATACAGGGCCAAAGCTGCTCACAATATCCCAAATGTGGTCAAGGTGGAGCTTTATGCAGCTGCAGCAGTAACTTCCTGCTCTGGTATTATTCATCCTGTTAAAATGGATCTCTCAACCTTCCTTGCTGGTAGTTACATCCTCTTGTCTCTGATCACTGACTACATTGGACATAGTCAACCTAAGAGGTGAGACTGCCTCCTGAAACTCAACATCCAGGTAACTCTCCCCTCTCTGATGTGTTACAATGTTCAAAGCTCAGACTTCAGCTCATCAACTCTGAGTCAGAGTTCCTCAAGCAAACATGAAGAGGTAGTTGTGCTTTAAGTATACAATGACTTTTTGAGGAGGTACTAGCTTGGATTGCTAAAGGAGTATCAATAAATGTAACATATATCTCTAAAAGGCTTTTGACAAGGTATTAAAGATAAGACTTCTTAATAATATAAGATTCCATGGTGTTGGAGGTCATAGAGCCATAGAGTTGTAATATATTGTCATTGATAGAACACTGAAAGTTGGGCTAAGGCAAGTGTTTTCAGGATGGCAACCTATAATTAGGAGAATACCATCAGGACCAAGCAAGTTTACACAGAAATATAGACCTGTTAAGTGAGTGGACAAAAACTTAGCACTCAGAATATAAAGTAGAAAAAATGAGAGGTTACTCACTTTGGCAGGAATAATAGAAGATCTGATGATTATTAAAATGGGGAAAGATTGCAAAACCTTCAGCACAGAGAGATTTAGGTTTCCTGGTGCATGAATCACAAAATGCAAGCATTCATCTTTAACAGCTAATAGGAAGACTGTTGACCTTTATTTCAAATGGGATGGAGAAGAGTGGGGAGGTTTTAGTAAAACTATACAAGGTACTAGTCAGACCACAGCTGGAAAACTGTCACCAGTTTTGGGCCCCTTGACAAAGGAAAGATATAAAAGCAATGGAAGCAATACATAGTAGTTTCACTAGATTGATCCTGGGTATGGATGGATTTTCTTATAAGAATGGGTTGACTAGGTTGTGTTTGTACTCATTGACATTTAGTAGAATGAACTTATTTGGTAGATTGATCTTATTCTAACACTATGTTTTTTGTAGTTTGACAGAGAGATTTCTTCTGCATCTGGGAACGTCCAGGACCAGAGAGAAGATGAATTTCTTCTTAAAGTGTTTTTAATCTGGAATTCTTTACTGTGGAGAACTTTGAAGGCTGGTTCATGAGGTGTTTTCAAGGCTGAGGTATTTAGATTTCTAATCATTAAAGAAATCAAGGATTATGGGGATGAGGTGGGAAATGGGAGTTAAGGATTTTCTGATCAACCATGTTATCATTGAATGGCAGAGTGGAATAAATAAGCTAAATGATGTACTTCTACTCTACATCTTATTCTGTTGGAGCAGATGACTGAAAGCATCCTGGGGTGTCATTGGAATTTTGTTTATGTTATAGTGTTTTATGACAGAAGAAGAAAACAGCAAGCCATTAGCTCAGCAGAAGTTTTGATGAGCAAGAAACCTCTGAATTCCGTTCAAAGAAAACTTGTCTGAAGTCACTTGCAAGAGTAGTTTCTCATAGACAAAGAAATTGTTCAGAGTAATTAAGGGACATATTTGTCTCAGTGTAGGGATTTCAGGTACTAGAAAGTATCCAGATCAGGAGTGTTTAGTTAAATATCTGCATTGCTTATTGAAAGTCTAAAATCTCAGGTGTGTGAAGGTTTTACAGCTCAAAGGAAAGGAACTGCAGGAAAATAGTTCAAAGTCAAACCTACAGATTTGCAGAGTGAAGGGAAATACCTTTATTTTCTGTGTAACTGTAAAGTTATTGCATTAGAAGGTTGATGAGATTTTGTTTTTTATATGTGTTTTGAAATCTTTCACAATTTTATATTTAGATGGATTGATTTGATTCATTTTTGTTTACTTGTGAAATAAACTTCAACTTTATTGTTAAAACCAACTCTGCAGACTCCAGTGCTTATTTTTGAATGAAAGGTCACCTCATTAGGTCATTTTTGTGTTTTTTCCTTCTTTTAATTATCAGGTCAGATTTTATCCTTGATCTGATTTGTTGTGTAGTAGCATCAGATGAGATCAGAACAATGTACAGTGGGATCAATTTCACAGGCTAATGAGAAATGTCAAGAGTAAACATCACTGATTATGGCAGGAAGCAAGTTTCGGAAAATATAACAGGGTGAAAGTAATGATTGAAGTTGATCTGAACCTATATTTTGTTATTCATACAAATCTTTCTTCAAAGTTCTGTTTAAATCAATTGTAATAACTAAATCAATTATGATGCAGCTAATTTAATGCTGCACAGTTTTAGTTTCACAGTGATACAGCTTTTCAATCTAATTGCAGTTCACAGCAAAAACACACAGCTTGTTTTTTTAACCTCAAAGCACCGTTCAGAAACTGCTGAAACTGGGTGAAACATTTGGTCACGTTCCACTGTATTTTATTTCCTTTTGAAGCCAAATAAAAGCTAATCTTGGATGGGGTATACATCAATATTTTACCCAGTCCATGGCTTTTTTGTGGGCTGTGCTGAAATTATTCCATTAGTGCCTAGTTTTGAGGGCTCAGCCCCAACAGAAACAGTGAAGTTCCACCGTGAACCTGCAATGCAGGAACTAGTGTCCAGTTTCTGTCCTTTTCCATGCAGTGCCATTTATTTGAGGGTCTTCAAAAGGACAGCCTTGCAACCAATTTCTTCAGACAAGAACCTGGTAATAGTATGAAAACTGGTCTCTGTAACAGTTATTGTGAACCAGTAGGTGTTTGATATTCAGTGAACAGTATGTTTGCACACCATTCATTGAGTGTTCTGACAAATGGATTTGTTAACAGACAATGCACACCAGTAAGAAAACAGGGAATCAGACCTTTATAGACTTATATGGGAGCATGAGGATCCTGAATAGTTCTCCTGACTTCATTCATCCCCATGACTCCTCTCCATTGCCTTTCTGTCATACTATCAGTCTCTCAGTTCAGCATAGTAAAGTATAAATAGGTTCTTCCTCATATTTGACTGGCCGATAGCTAACTGAATCAGTATTCATTGGCTAACTGGCATTAACTCAATCAAGTTGGATGCTTAAAATAACATGGACCTTTCCTTAGCATTTGTTCAAGATCCATAGTTCAAGGAAAGTTTTTAAAATTCAATCAAGTAATTCCTCGTGGTTTCATCTCAAGTGTGTAATAAAACATAATGTTCATGTTACATTTGTTCCTCCTATTCTACTGATGTCACACACAGTTTGAGGGCAGAGATAAGGAATTCTACTCTAGCCTTCAGAAGGAGAGTCTGTATCAGCTTCTTCAGGTTCTAGAAATTATGCCTGGCAAATGTAGTTGCATTCACTGCTGTTATGTAATAAACTTCTTTGTTATCCAAGAAAAGTGCCTCTTCCGTAGCTACTCTATGGTGATGCATCCACTACCACAAGTTACTAGATAGACCCGAAACAAACCAAAGACGCAGGAGGATTGACCTTAGCCAATACCACATTCTGGTAGAGGGGGCAAATACCAGAGAGCAGCAGAAGTGTTCACCTGGAAAAATAATCCAAGTACAAGTTTAGTATTAAAACATGAATGATATAATAAGTTAGTGTACTAAGATATACTCATACAACCTTCTTTTCTGCAGACCTAATAGATTGGACTTCTCTAGATTGGACTTCTGACTGCCCTGATGTTGAGCGCAACTTGTCTGTTACTTCGTCTTATATCTTTCAAGTCATATGATACATAGAATGTGCTTTAAGTTTGACTCCTTGTCACCAAGTTTCTGGATTCCAATGTCATGGAAATCTTGATAGGTTGACTACTAATTGGTGTAACCCAGCATTTCCTAAGTGGCAATAAAGAGAGACAAAATATGTTTTTAGCTTCCCAGATAGATAATGCAATAATTGGTTGACTATGAAAACTCCATTGTTAACTCTGACATTAACAGAAATTCTGCTGATAATTATACTGAGACATAGTTAACTTTAATAGGCCTCAAAGGAAATTCTAGCATCATCTGAAATACCTTAGCTTTGGATCCACTTATCACTTTGAAAGTTCTTTTCATTAATCTTTTGCCTTGAACGAAATTTTGCAAGACCCGTTTCAATCCTTGTCGCGAAGGATAACTTAAATAGAGACTTGAATTCCCAATGATGCACTTGAAGAAATCAAATGACAAGATTTCCAGTTAATACTGTAGCAACACACCTGTTAGCAACTAATAATCTAAAGTGCAGGTATGTGATTCTTTTGCATGGTTTAAGGCCCTTAAAACTCACAGCACATTTTCTGCAGTATTATGTTCTTTGTTCTAAACAGTCACTCCAGGTTTGCAAAATGCTCACTTCTCATCTTAAGTCATAACATCAAGGACTGTTAACGATCCTTTACCTTAGTGTTATGAAAAATGCAAAATTGACCTCCAGCACACTCCAGAGATTTCTCCTTGCAGCCACATCAGAATGAATCTTCCACGGCTCTAAAATTAACAAGGGTGTCGTTTCTTCAATCAGAGAATATCTGTTCACTAGCAGTCTGTCCGGTAGCCAACAGAGAAACAGAGATGTTTTTCTGTCTACTGACCAAAGCAGCTGCTGGCCTTATCTCGCTCTTGATTAGAACTCTCTCTGTCCAACGTCTGGGTGAGTAGGTCTGCAAGAGAAAAAAGTCAGCTCTCTCTCCCTTCGTGTGCAGGTGTTAAACCTGGCACATGGATTTCACGAGCGCTTGACTTGGGCCAACAGTGTCCATGGTAACCAAGTCACATTGGCTTCTCACTTGTCCCAACCAGCAGCATGTCAAATGCTCTTCTTTTAACATTGATTTAACAAGACAATTAAAGCATAACCATGTTTTATAAGGCTCACATTCATGACAACACTTGTACCGTTGGAATAATGCGTGTAATTCTGGTCTCCTTCCTGTCGGAAAGATGGTGTGAAATTTGAAAGGGTTCAGAAAAGATTTACAAGGATGTTGCCAGGGTTGGAGGATTTCAGCTATAGGGAGAGGCTGAACAGGCTAGAATTGTTTTCCCTGGAGCATCGGAGGCTGAGGGGTGACTTTATCGAGGTTTACAAAATTATCAGGGGCAGGGCTAGGATAAATAGACAAAAGTTTTTCCCTGGGGTCAGGGAGTGTAGAATTAGAGGGCATAGGTTTAGGGTGAGAAATTAGCAGGTTTCCTTTTCTTTGTAATACGATTCTCCCTAACTTTAAACAACAAAGAAAGCCTTTATATGTTTTGATTATCTGTTCTACAAATGGTGGTGTATCGGAATAACGATTAGTCAGAAATTATACAACAATTTAGATCTTAAGTTATTGATCCTTAATAAACACTGGCTTGCAACATTACTTTTAAATGATATTACATTTTTTGCTATATAACTTATCTTTTATGCCATTAACAGTGTGCAAACTCATTGTACATGCCTATGGAATTATTTATAATGTGCACGCTCCACATACATAAACGGTAAATATGTTTATATAACAATACCTGGACGGCTGTCCACCATTTCTCTTTACTTATTCATGCAAGAAATCATGTTTGACATAATTTGTAAGCTTCCCAACATAAAATGCACAATGGGCAATTTCAATGGAAGGAGCCCAGAAGGGGTTCTTACCTCTCAGGTTAGTAATGATGGCTTTGAAAAGCACAAGAGGCTGTACTTACCATGTTTGCTCATGTTATTTTGTTGGAATAGAGGAGCTATCAACATGAGGGAAGTGATTACATAATGATGTGATAATTTATTGGCACACATCTGGCTCTGAATGCAGCAGCCTGTATCTCAAATATGAGATTAAAATGACTCACAGAAACCACAGCCACCTCAAGTAAGTATTTATTCAGATGGGGTTTCATAGCATATTATTATTCATAATTAAAAAATACCATGGTAATGGTATGCAATTAACAGGTAGCAAGCAAAATGTGTGGCGAATGTTATATGGAGCAACACCAGTAATATATTTTTGTCAATTTGTTAATGGAAATTTTTGTAGAATTAACTGGTGCTGTAGTAATTATGGACTTTTTTTTTCTGAGCAATATAGAGTCATAGAGATATACAGCATTGGAACAGACCCTTCGGTCCAACTCGTTCATAGCAACCATATATCCTAAATAAAACAAGTCCCGTTTGAAACCATTTGGCCCATACCCTTAAATCCTTTTTTATTCATATTCCCATCCAGATGCCTTTTAAATGTTGTAATTGAACCAACCTCCACCACTTCCTCTGGCAGCTCATTCCACACATGCACCACCCTTTCCGTGAAAAATTCCCGCTTAAATCCCTTTTAAACTTTTCCCCTCTCACTTTAAACCTATGCCTTCTAGTTCTGGACTCCCCCATCCCAGGGAAAAGACCATATTAAAGTGTCAAGAATGACTTTAAAATATTGACAATATGTACCAAGATTTGGTTAAGAATTCAAGTAGTTATCATTAAGCTTTGTCCTCAGTAACAAAGACTGAAGGAAACTGACAATTCCTTACTTTGTGAAATAGAATATGACAGTTTAGCTTTTATGCATGTGTTGCAGCCTTACAAAATGCATTATTTCCAAACAACCTCAAATTGTTATTTGAACAATTCTCAAAAAAGTACAGCAAAGTTTCCAATTGGATAAATATTTTCTATTTGTTTTATTTTGTTTGAAAGAATCACCTCCACTTATTCTGTGGGCTTTCAAATAGCTTCAAAGCTTTCTTTGGAATTGAGCCTGTTTATTGTTTACAAATAACCACATAGAGTCATAGAGATGTACAGCATGGAAACAGACCCTTCATTCCAACCCGTCCATGCCGACCAGATATCCCAACCCAATCTAGTCACACCTGCCAGCACACGGCCCATATCCCTCCAAACCCTTCCTATTCACATACCCATACAAATGCCTCTTAAATGTTGCAATTGTACCAGCCTCCATCACTTCCTCTGGCAGCTCATTCCAGACATGTACCACCCTCTGCGTGAAAACGTTGCCCCTTAGGTCTCTTTTATATCTTTCCGCTCTCACCCGAAACCTATGCCCTCTAGTTCTGGACTCCCTGACCCCAGGGAAAAGACTTTGCCTATTTACCTTATCCATGCCCCTCATAATTTTGTAAACATCTATAAGCTCACCCATCAGCTTCTGACGCTCACGGGAAAACAGCCCCAGCCTGTTTAGTCGCTCCCTATAGCACAAATCCTCCAACCCTGGCAAAATCCTTGGAAATCTTTTTTGAACCCTTTCAAGTTTCACAACATCTTTCCAATAGAAAGGAGACCAGAATTGCACGCAATATTCCAACAGTGGCCTAACCAATGTCCTGTACAGCCGCAACATGACCTCCCAACTCCTGTACTCAATACTCTGACCAATAAAGGAAAGCATACCAAACACCTTATTCACTGTCCTGTCTACCTGCAACTCCACTTTCAAGAAGCTTTGAACCTGCACTCCAATGTCTCTTTGCTCAGCAACACTCCCTAGGACCTTACCATACAGATAAATTCAAACTCCAGCACAACAACTACATAATTAAAACAAAACCAGAATTTATTCAGAGCTATTCATGCTCTTTTGCTGCAGCTAGGCAGAAAATCACTCTTCCAATGTAAACTCAGCTTTTGTAGAGAAAGGGAAAATGCTGAAGAAACTTAACAGTTCTGGTAAGCAAGAGAAAACAGTTAACATTTTAAGTCTGACATGACTGTCAGAACTGAAAGGAACTACTGGAATAGGTGAGTGTGCAGGAGCAAAAGAGAAAAGGCATGCTCATAATACCATAGACGATATATATATAGTCTGTTTTGATATAACGCGGTAGTTCAGTTCCTTTGCAATCCTGTGTTATTAGAAAATCGCGTAACAGTAGTAGTATTTAAACCAATGAGACCAGAATCGTGTTATAGCCAATACAGGTAAGGAAAGTTCACGTTCTACAAATAATGGTCTAAATTCTTCAGTCGTGTTATAGCCAATTAGCATTGAAGAAACACCCATTACAATATTATGTAAAAGGGGGAAGAGCTGCATGCATTCAAGAGAGTGGAAAGACCCTTGTTGAGAGATGGGAGTGGGAGCAGATTTAGCTTGTGAGAGAAGAGGGAAGGTGGTGGCACTTTCCTTCTCAGAGTGCAGAAGGTCATTGATATTCTTGTGGCATTGTAGAGCATTTCTCTTAATTGTGGATGGTGTACTTACCTGAATCATAACTTCATGCTAGATTGGCAGAGTCTGGATGTCCTGAGGAGAAAAGACAGCTTTATTCTGCACGACCACATCTAGCATAATTTTTGGAGCATAAAAGTTAGGTGCAGAAGCAAGCCATTTGGCCCATCAAGTTTGCTCTGTCATTCAATGTGATCATATTTGATTTGATGATCTTCAGCCACTGAGAGAAGAAAATCCATCACATTTCCGTCCTAACTGGGTGATGACTTATCCCGAGATTATACATTCTTGGATATCATACCTGACATATTTATTAGGAGAAAGTGAGAACTACAGATGCTGGAGATCAGAGATGACAGTGGGTGCTGCAAAAGTAGAGCTGGTCAGGCAGCATCCAATGGGTCGGAGAATCGACATTTTGGGCATTAGCCCTTCATCAGGAATGGCTGTCATTCCTGATGAAGGGCTCATGTCCAAAACATTGATTTTCCTGCTCTTCGGATGCTGCCTGACCAGCTGTGCTTTCCAGCATCCCATGCCTGACATATATATATATATCAGAATTGTTTAAGTAGACAATGAACAAGATAGAATTTGAAACTTGGATTGAACATAGCTTGGAATCCTCGATTCTCCAACAAGGAGAAATGGCCTCTCTGCATCTAATCTGTCAAGTCCCCTTAGAATCCTATACTTGTTGATTCTTCATCCTTTTAAATTCCAATGAGTATATGGCCAATCTACTAAACCTCTCCTCATAAGGATGAACCCAGTGAACCTCCTCAGGACAGCCTCTAAAGCGAATATATCTCTCTTAAGACAAGAAGACAAAAACCATTTACAGTATTCTAGGTGTGATCCAAACAGTGCCTTTTATAGATGTAGCAAGGCTTTCTTATTTTTACATTCCATTTGCTTTGAACTGAAGATTAATATCCCATTTGCTTTCGTTGTTACCCCCAACACCTGGAAGCTAGCTTTCTGAGATTTTATGATCAAGGACCACCAACTCTCTGTATTACCGCTTTCTGTGGTCTTTCCCCATTTAAATAATATCCAGCTCCTCTATTCTATCCACCAAAGCACATAACCTCACATTTACCCTTTTATTCCATCTGCCACGTTTTTGCCTACTTACTTGGTCTGATTATATTCTTCTGAAGGCTCTTTGTGGCATCCTCACTTATTACATTCCAACTTATTTTTGTATCATCTGCACACTTGGGCTAGCACATTCACTTCCTTCAGCCAAAGTATTAATATATGTATTGTGAACACTTGTGGCCTAACACCAATTCCTGTGGTACTTCATCATTTACAGGTTGCTATCCTGAAATTAGCACCTTCTCCAACTCTGATTTCTATTTATCAGCCAATATATTACTCTAACACCAGAAGTTTGTATTTTATTAAGTAGCCTTGTGTACAGCACCTTATCGACTGCCTTTTAGAAATCCAAATATATTACATCTACTGGTTCCCCTTTATCTATTCTGCTTACCTCCTCCTCAAACAATTCTAATCAATATGTCAAGCATGATTTTCCCTTCATGAAGCCATGCTGACACTGCTTGATTTATGTAATGCAACAAACGACAGGCAAAAGTAGACATTGGGCCACTTCAAACTGATGCTGGTAGCCGAGTGATGGGAGATAAGGAAATAGCTGGAGAACCTAATAAGTACTTTACGTCAGTCTTCACAGTGGAAGACATGAGTAATATCCCAACAATTAAAGGGGGTAAGGGGGCTGAGTTGAGTATGGTTGCCATTACAAAAGAGAAAGTGCTAGAAAAGCTAAAAGGTCTTAAAATTGATAAATCTCCAGGCCCCGATGGGCTACATCCTGGAGTTCTGAGGGAGGTGGCTGAGGAAATAGCGGAGGCGTTGATTGAGATCTTTCAAAAGTCACTGGAGTCAGGGAAAGTCCTGGATGATTGGAAGATCACTGTTGTAACCCCCTTGTTCAAGAAAGGATCAAGACAAAAGATGGAAAATTATAGGCCAATTAACCTAACCTTGGTTGTTGGTAAAATTCTAGAATCCATCATTAAGGTTGAGATTTCTAAATTCTTGGAAGAGCAGGGTCAGATTAGAACAAGTCAACGTGGATTTAGTAAGGGGACGTCATGCCTGACAAAGCTGTTGGAATTCTTTGAAGAGGTGACAAGTAGGTTCGACCAGGGAAACCCAGTGGATGTGGTCTAGCTAGACTTCCAAAAGGCCTTTGATAAGGTGCCACACGGGAGGCTGCTGAGTAAGGTGAGGGACCTTGTTGCTTGAGGTGAGCTACTGGTATGGATTGAGGATTGGCTGTCTGACAGAAGGCAGAGAGTTGGGATAAAAGGTTCTTTTTCGGAATGGCAGCTGGTGACAAGCGGTGTCCCACAGGGCTCAGTGTTGGGGCTGCAGCTGTTCACGTTATATATTAATGATCTGGATGAAGGGACTGGGGGCATTCTAGCGAAGTTTGCCGATGATACAAAGTTAGGTGGACAGGCAGGTAGTACTGAGGAAGTGGGGAGGCTGCAGAAGGATCTAGACAGTTTGGGAGAGTGCACCAGGAAATGGCTGATGGAATTCAAGGTGAGCAAATGCGAGGTCTTGCACTTTGGAAAAAAGAATACAAGCATGGACTACTTTCTAAACGGTGAGAAAATTCATAACGCCAAAGTACAAAGGGATCTGAGAGTGCTAGTCGAGGATTCTCTAAAGGTAAACATGTAGGTTGAGTCCGTGATTAGGAAAGCGAATGCAATGTTGTCATTTATCTCAAGAGGGTTGGAATATAAAAGCACCGTTGTGCTACTGAGACTTTATCAAGCTCTGGTTAGGCCCCATTTGGAGTATTGTGTCTAGTTTTGGTCCCCACACCCCAGGAAGGACATACTGGCACTGGAGCGTGTCCAGCGGAGATTTACATGGATGATCCCTGGAATCGTAGGTCTAACATGCGAGGAACGGCTGAGGATCCTGGGATTGTTTTCATTGGAGTTTAGAAGATTAAGGGGAGATCTAATAGAAACTTACAAGATAATACATGGCTTGGAAAGGGTGGATGCTAGGAAATTGTTTCCATTAGGCGAGGAGACTAGGACCCGTGGACACAGCCTTAGAATTAGAGGGGGTAAATTCAGAACAGAACTGCGGAGACATTTCTTCAGCCAGAGAGTGGTGGGCCTGTGGAATTCATTGCTGCAGAGTGCAGTGGAGGCTGGGACGCTAAATGTCTTCAAGGCAGAGATTGATAAATTCTTGATGTCACAAGGAATTAAGGGCTACAGGGAGAATGCGGGCAAGTGGAGTTGAAATGCCCATCAGCCATGATTGAATGGTGGAGTGGACTTGATGGGCCGAATGGCCTTACTTCCACTCCTATGCCTTATGGTCTTATGGTCATATTTACGAATGGTCTGTTATTCCCTCTTTTATAATAACACCTGTTATTGGGAAAATGCAACAGCCTAAGCTCACTGCCGAATTGACGATAAACGTTCAGGAAGTCAGCCCATTACTGCCTTTTAAGATCAATTGAGTCGCAGGTGAGAAAGTGACACAGATGCTCTTGGTAATAAAAACGCTGAGCCCACATGCAACATGACTTGGGTAATCCCTTGGCTTTGGCTGATACTTGGCAACAGTTTTAACCTACACAATTGTCAGACAATGGCCAACTCTCACAAGAGAATCCAACTACCTTCTGTTAGCATTCAGTGCATTACCGTCATTGAGTTGCCCACTAGTAATATCATGCTTAGACAACTGATAATAAATCAACTGGACCAGATGCCTAAATAACATAGCTATGAGAACAGGTAAGAGGCAACATGACTTGCAGCAAATGGCTCATTTCCTGATGGCACTTCTGCACATGCCAGGAATTTTAAAAAAAATTTATATTTGCCTGGATACATACAACAATATTAGTAGTAAACAGGATTCTTGATAGCATTCAGAAATAAGCAATCTTCTTCAACAGATAATCCACCACCTAATGCATCATTCCTTCTATCACTAATGTACTCTTGGGTGAACTGTGACAATTTACCAAGTCTTTGACAACACTTTGTCCCAATAACCTAGAGAAGCAAGGTTTTTGTTGTTTGTGTAACTGTTCAGGGAGGAGCAAGCCAAAGAAAATCTGCAAGCAATAATTGCAGAATCTCAACATAAGACAACAAAGGTGAATTTCATTGAGTTTTTCTTTTGCCCCAGTTAATATTATTTTCTGCTGAACATCTGCAAACCTTTCCTCAGTCATGCAAGGGAAATAGTGAGGCAACTCACCTCCTATATCAGAAGAAGAGGGTCTACAATGACCAGAAGAAGATATTTGACATAAATCAAGATGCTACTTCAGGATTAATGATTCATCACGAAGAGGATATAAAATGATTTGAGGAATTACTCTGTGACAAACATTTCTGTTTGGTGGCTTCAAAGTCACCATTGATTAATTTCAGTCACTTAATAGTGATTTATTAGCTTTTAGCCTGAATGTGCTATCTGTTTATATTCAAAACATTACTATTTGTCAAGTTATGTAGACACATTCACTTACAGATATGCAGAGATATTGTCTTCCCAAGTTCTTAGGTGACTTTATTTTCAGTTACTGGGAAGTAATATTGTCCTGCCATAGATCAGCTATAAAATTTTCCATTATGTCGACATGCAGTGTATATTGTTGAACATTGTATGCAAATCTTTATCCTCAATTATCTTTGACTTTTGAACACAATGATCTGCAGCAAGACTTATTCGTCTAGAATTTGAGCTGCATATTAAGTGGCAAAAACCCACCAATACCTTAAAAATACAAGTAAAACCAAACAGGCATGAACATTTTGCAATTGAGCATTACTTGTCATTCTCAAACTGCTATTCTATAGTCTTAATAGGACATTACAATGAGACAGAGATCATTCAAATCTCCTTCTGGAATATACCTTCATAAAACAGGAAAAAAGACTTGGAGTTTTTGTCAAAGTTCATTGTAGCAACTCTATCTTGCAGAAGTCTGTGCGCTGAGTTTTTTCCAGATGTATTTTCTAAAATTAGTATCAACTATTGTTGGAGGGCTATTAACCTGTTCAAAAACAATACCTTTGGTTTGCCTGAAACGTGCTTATCTTCCAAAGCAAAGGCTCGAAAGGCAAGTTTATACAGGTTGGTGATTTCCAAGGACTGGCACCTTGTAATTAATTACTGGATTAGTGGTGCTGGAAGAGCACAGCAGTTCAGGCAGCATCCAACGAGCAGCGAAATCAACGTTTCGGGCAAAAGCCCTTCATCAGGAATAAAGGCATCTTATCTCTCCATGCTTCAGGCTCACTGCCTTTATTCCTGATGAAGGGCTTTTGCCCGAAACGTTGATTTCGCTGCTCGTTGGATGCTGCCTGAACTGCTGTGCTCTTCCAGCACCACTAATCCAGTATTTGATTTTCAGCATCTGCAGTCATTGTTTTTACCTTGTAATTAATGTGTAGTCAAAGTACAAACAATAAAAAAAGTCAGAAACTCATCCCTTAATATCAGGCCTGCTAATAAATATCATGGCTGATCTGATTCTAACTTCAACTCTCCATTCCTGCATACCTCTGATAATCTTTCATCCCCCTAGTAATCAAGAATCTATCTGCTGAAAGGTTCGGCATCTACTGCCATTTTGGGGAAGGTAATTCTAAAAGACTGTCAATCCTCTCAACTAGGTTCTGTGTAGTACATCCTTCTGTAGGCATGGTGACATATACTATACACTGTACTCCAGATTGGTCTTACTAATACCCAGAAGCATAAACTTCCTACTCTTCTGTTCAATTCCCCTTGCAATAGAACATACTATTCTTCTAAGTTTTCTGATTACTTTCTTTACCTGCATACTAATCTTATGTGAATCATGCACTAGGATATCCAAATCTCTTTGTGCATCTCAGAGTTCTGCATGAGGCAAAGTACTTCTTTTCTTTATTATTCATTCTGCGAAAAATGGACAATTTCATACTTTGCCAGATTTTATGCCATTTGACAATTCGTTACCCACTCACATTATGCATGGTAAGGTTTATTTCCTACCCATCTTTGTATCATCAGTATATCTATTTACCATATATCCATGATTCTTTCATCTGAATAATTCTCATAACTTGTAAACAGCTCAGGCCTGAGCACTGATGCTTTTGGCACTCCACTCGTGACATTCTGCCAGTCTGGAAAATGTCCCATTTATTCTTACTTCTCTGCTCCCTGTTAGCTAGCCAATCCTCTATCTATGCCAATATGTTAGCCCACTCCATGACCTTTTACTTTGATGTGACATCTTATGAAATATCTTCTGGAAATCTAAGTACAATACAGCCACTGGTTCCCTTTTATCAACAGCCTAAATTACTACTTCAAAGACATTCAATAAATTAGTTAAACATGATTTCCCTTTGACAAAACCTGATTACCTTGCTCCTGTTATAGCATCTTTAATAACAGCTTCTACCATTTTCCTGTTGAAAATGTTAAGCTGGCTAGCCTGTAGGTTCATGCCTTCTACCTCTCTGCTTTCCTTTATTGATTAAATAAGTTACATTAGCTATTTTCTGATCTAAAAGAACCTTCTCTGAATCTAATGGATTTTGAAAAATTAAGTGTTGTGACGCTTCAGAGTTCCACTTACTGAATGCAAAGGAACAGAACTGTTTTTGTCGTATCAACTTTGAATTGTTATGTAATATACTTGTAGAAATTTTAGAAATAAAGTATATATTTGGACAACAAAGCTCAGTGAGCAAAAGGATTTGGAGACAGTTTAGTCTTTAAGCAACGATAAAGCATGAACAATGATTTTGGTCTTCACTATGTGGCTAAACATTACTATTCCAATGTTTCACATTTATATTTTGAGGCACAGCCCTGCCTTTGGCAGAAGGAGAAATGTTTTCAACTGGTCATGCTATCAAGAGAAGGTGAAATTAATGACATGGAAATTAGGGTCAATTCTCTCATCTTTATTTTGAGTTAAAGCAATCTCTCCACGTCTAGTTAATTTGAATCTCATACATTTATATTTAATACTCAAAAAGCATCAATACAAACTTTCACTCAGAGTAGTAAGTACGTACGACGAAAGGATCAAATAAAGCACAACTTATTCAGATTATGATAAAACAGTTATAACTTCATACCTGACATTCAGAAAGATTCCCCAAAGTCCTTCAAACTTAAACAAGGGTGAACAGTGAGTCGGCTGTGTTTGCACAACAATACTGTGAAGTGGTACTGAACATTTATAAACTTGTCATATATTCTACCAGGTCATAAATGTAGCTAGTACTACATTCATCAGAAGTTCTTGTGAAAACCTGCAATTTTGTGAAAATATGACAAGTAGAAGAAAAGACAATTAATCAACAGTAATGGAATATGACCATAGTTATCTGTAAACATATACATTGACTTGATTCATTTGACAGTTCCTTCAGAGTAACATTTGAGGGGTGTTTAAAGGTATTTACCCTGAAGAAAATCTCAATGCCAAAATAGATTGTACATATTTTAATCTTCTACATATTAATCCTCATAATTTTGCAAAATGTAATACCAGTGCTTAGCAGCCTTATAATTTTCTTAACAGATTATTCATATCGTGTGATGGACATGCATTAAATGTTAGTTTATTACTTGATACTTATGAGCATGCAATTTGCTTACTGTTATTTTCCTTATTTTCTTAAAGGATTTCTCAGTTTTAACCCCAAGTTAGAAACTACATTTGTTACAAATGTGCTGGGAATGCATTTATAACAGCTGGTCCTGTCAGAATGATTCTACTTTACCGCTTTTATCCCTTGGTTGCCTTATGAGACATGCCAGATCATCAACATAGATACTACCCTCACACATGGGAACACCACCCACCATATACACGGCAGATACTCATGTGACTCGACCAGCACCGTCTACATCATGCCCTGCACGCAAGGATGCTCCGAGGCATTGGCGAGACAATGCGGACGCTATGACAACAGATGAATGGACATTGTGCAACTATTGCTAGACAAGGCATTCCCTCCAATATGGGGAATAGTTCAGTGGTCAAGGACATTCAGCTTCCGATCATTGGGTAAGCATCCTACAAGGTTGCCTTTGAGACGCACAACAATGCAGAATCACAGAACAGAGACTGATAGTCATGAAGACAGCCTCAATTGTGATCTTGGGTTCATGTCGCACTATATCTAACCTCACCATACCACTCTGTATTTCCAAATTATTCTTTACTGTTCTGTTTTGACACCATCACCTTGATAATGTATTATAATCGCTCTACCTTAATTAGTTTGCAGAGTTTTGGAAAGTTCCTGAGTAGTCAGGAGTCTAGTCAGCCATGTTGCTGCTTGTCCACATCAATCAGAATTCTTGGGTGAGTATAGTCCTGTGGGGGTCTGTTTGTTGACTGTTCAGGAGGGTTCTGAGGTCCCCTAAAGTTGGGGATCACTGCCAAAAGAGATTGGAAGGTTGAAGCTGTGGGGAGTTGAAAGCAGAGCCATTTGAAAAGTTGGAAACAAGGATGGTGATTGGGGAAACACAAGGTGTATGGGGTTTTGTGAAGCAGCATCCCTAAGGCATGATAGGCTATGGAAAACATATCAGTGATGGGAACCATTACTGTGGCCTACACAGGCAGCATGTCGAAGAGTGTGACCATCATAATGGTGTAATGCTATGGTTCACAGGGTAGGGAGGCCAGCAGGGGAAACAGTGGTGTAGTAGTAATGTCACTGGACAAGTGATTCAGAATTCTATGTTAATGCACTGGTGGCATAGGTTCAAATCCCCCATGACGCACGGTGGAATTTGAAAATTCTTTTTAAATGTATGGAATAGAAAACAAGCCAGTGAACAAATAAATTTTAACAAAAATTAGAGGCAAAGTTCAATGTGGTGGGTCTCCAAATGGGTGTAAATGGGCTGTTGGAGTAGAATGAAGTAAGAGGAGACCAGGCAGAGTCAGTGCGAATGGCTATCATGACAAAGAAGTTGAGGAAACAAGTGTTTGATTTCAAGCTGGCTGAGCATTGGCTTTATGACACACATACAGGATCAAACATACATGTAACGTTACGCAATGGTGAGGAGAAGATTTACTTGAATAACTTACACTAGGGAGCAGTCAGACTTCTTAAGATTGCATTGTTAAGTTTGCTCAGTGTTCAGGGATAGGAGAGTGTGACTGCAAATAGGTAAGGTGACCCAGAGGGCAGGAGTGCAGGATCCTTAGCCTCTGCTATTATCCAATAAACTTAGAGTTCTTCCAGCTTGTCTCAATGAGAGTTAGGGTTGCATAGAACTGAGCTAACTGATGATGGAATTGTGGAACAGAGAAGAGTAAGAGGAACGTAATAATAGGGGAGAGTATAGTGAGGGGGATTGATACTGTTTTCTGCAGTGTACAGTGTGATCCAAATGGTTGCATTGCCTGGCTGGCACACAGATCTAGAACATCTGTTCAGGGCTAGAGAGGAACTGGGAGTGTGACAGGGAGGATCCACTCATTGTGATAAATGCAGGAAACAATAACAGGGACAGGACAAAGAAGCAGGTTTAGTATAGTCATGAGGAGCTGCGTACTAAATCAAGAAGTCATAACCACAAAAGATGTAATGCATTATTACCTGAGCCACATGAAAATTGGCTGAGGTCAAAGTAGATTGGAGAAATTGATGCGTTCCTCAAAGACTGGTGTTAAACAAATGGCTTCCACTTCAAGAGGCACTGACAGCAATAGTGGGGAATGGACAATCTGTACCAATGTTGACAGTGTGGTGCTGGAAAAGCACAGCCGGTCAGGCAGCATCCAAGGAGCAGGAGAATCAATGTTTCGAGCATAAGCTCTTCATCAGGAAAGAAAATTCTGTGCCAATGGTACAGTTTTGACCTGAACTGTTCCAGGGTTGGCATTCTTGTCAATTACATAATGAGAAAAGTACAGAGAATTTTAAACTGAATAGTTGAAACAAGGGATCAAATATGGAAAGATATGCTAAACCAGAGAGTTGAATCAAGGTCAAAGAGAGAGCTACTAACGTGGGAAATGATCGACTATGACAGGAATGGAAAGAGCATATAACTCGAAGAGCCAACCAAATGGATTATAAATAAATTAAAAGGATAAACCGAAAGGGTCTGTATCTAGATGATTAAAGTATTGAATAAAGGTTGAAAATTTATCGAGAAAGCTAGTCAGAAATATAAATAAAGGTAATAAGAATATATGCATATATAAAGAACAAGAGTTAGTATATTGAGCTTTAGCCTGATAAGAAGTTTGACTAGAGGATTAATAATGGAAATGAGAATATAGCAGATAAATTGAACATATTTAACATCAGCAATCACTACTGAGGATATAAATGACATTTCATTTGTAAACTAGGAAATGGAGAGAAAGGAGGAACTCACAAAAATTTCAAAAACCAAGGAAATGAGTAAATTGTTGAAACTGTGGGCTGATAGTCACACAGAACTTGACAGACTTTATATAAAACTCTTTTTAAAAAATGGCTCATCAGACAGTTGATGCATTGAATTTCATTTTATGAAACTCCCTTGATTCAGAGACAGTTGCATGAGATTGGAAAATAGTGAATTTAATTCAAAAGAAGTGGAAGACAGAATACTAAGAGCGCAAGGGAATCTTGCTGCTGTAAAGATGTTTTAATCTAAAACAAACTAAAACTAATGCTAATGTATGAAATTTTACATTGACACTATAGAAGTGCAAATGACCATCTCCAGCTAAAGAGAATTTATCAGTGTCCCCTTAACTTTCAATGTCATTATCATCCCCCTTATCAATATCAGAAACTACACTTGCCATTTAAGTCTTATGGCTACAAGAGTAGGTCAGAGTTTAGGAACTCAGTAGTAAGTAACTCACCTCCCATCTTCCCAAAGCATGTCACTGTTTACAAAGTAAAAGTCAGGAGTTTGATGGAATACTTTCCACTTGACTGAGTGTTGTTCCAGTAACACTGTAGAAAAGTGACTCTATCTATTACAGAGCAGTCTATCTGTTTTGGTGTTCCATCCACCACCTTGAACATCAACTGACTCGAGCAACAATGCACAACAGGAGCAGTATGAAGTAGGTGCAGCAATTGGTCAAGCCTCTTACACCAACACCTTCCAAATCAGAAAAGAACAAGGGTAGCAGATGCACAGAAACACCACCACCAGCAGGCCCCTTCCAAGCCAGATACCATCCTGACTTGGAACAAACTGGACTTAATCAGGGTGAATGCCAAAACATGCCAGTTTTCTCACTTCCCACCTTCCTGCTTGAGTAATGTTTACCTGTCAACAAACTTACCACAAGAGAGGGTGCAAAATTCCAACCTATTGTTTACTCTGAATATTCACATTGTCTTAACTTATAAAACATTAACATCTATATCTTTTATGAAAATTCTGCTGAATTAATGCATTTTGCCCAGCATAAATCTTTGCATAGATCCTGAATATTCATGTTTAGACTTTACTTTGTAGGATTTGATAGATTATTAAACCTAACTTACATTAGATCAAGTGTTCACCCTCTGAATAATATCCTCTGGAACATGTCTGTATTCCCTAATTTTGGTGTTTGCACGTCTTGAATGTGTTTGCAATGCTTCAAAATAAGGGAAATTTTATGCAGCCACACTATTGGTGACAAGTCTCATTAACTCAAGTGTAGATTTGTAAGCATGAACACCATGGAGTTGGAACAGCTCATGTGCTGCAACGGCGTTCAAAATTCTCTGCTGTAATTCCTGCAGCTACATTAACAAAATGTGGGAGCTTTTTTATTCTGTAGAAGCTGCTTATCTCGAAAAGTGGCAAAAGGTATTATTACAAGTACTTTGTGATTGGGTGCTCTTGTTGTACATAAAAATTCATGAGTATCACATGTTTCAGAGTTGCATATTCATACATTAGTTGTTCATGATTAATGAGAAGAAGGAAGCCTCTCCAGAATTAATAAGCTATCTAGCTGTAGTTGGCACATAGTACATTCACTTTTCTGAGTGTTATTGTCAGGCATACATAGAAAATCCAGCAAGTTTTAAAAAAAATTAACTTAAATAGCAAACACAACCATATAACTTTTGTGATAGCTCAAACAGGAACAATCTCACAGAGAAGCAACCAAATCAAATCCTTCTATTTAAAGTGGTGGCAATCCTCAATTTGTTTCTTAAGGTATTACCAACTGACATGGAACATGTGCTGGCTTGTGATTTAATTTCATAGTTACATTATCAATTATATCAATTTGTCATGTTGCATTGAGATAATATATTCTCTAGAGAAATGCTTCCCAATGTTTTTCTCATTGTGATTCATTTTTAGTGCTGGAAGATCACTGAGATGTTAGTCCTGTAAGATTAGGGAGTAGTTAAATATGTTTTAGAGAAAGAGGAGGGAAATATCTGTTGGAGCAAAGGGGAGGAGAAAATGTCTGTCAGAGCAGGACAGAATGCAAAGCTGTCTGAAGTGATGTTCCTATTGCTTCATATAGCCATGGCAGTAATGATTTTAGCTTAACACTGAAATAAAACAAAGAACTGCAGTTGCTGGAGATCTGAAGCAAAAACAGAAATTCCTGGCAAAACTCAGCAGGTCTGGCAGCTTCTGCAGGAAGAATGCAGGCTTAGCATTTTGAGTCGGGGGCTCACAAATGTTGCCAGGGTTGGAGGGTTTAAGCTACAGGGAGAGGCTGAATAGGCTGGGGCCATTTTCCCTGAAGTGTTGGAGGCTTAGGGGTGACAAATGGGACTAGACCAGTTCAGGATACCTGGTTGGCATGGACGAGTTGAACCAAAAGGTCTGTTTGTGTGCTGTATAACTCTATGACTCTTCATCAGAACTGATAGCAGCATGGAAAAAAAGTAGTACTTACGCTGAAGATGACTTCAGGGTGGGAGGCTAGAGGGGGAGGAGTGAATAAGTGGAGATCGACCCCAGAGAGAGAGAAAAATAGATCTGGAAGGAATAGGTAAACAAAGGGATAATAGATGTCAAGTCATGACAGAAGTCAAGCTGAATACGTGACATCAGTGTTCAGCATAGCAGAGAGTGGGGAGTCTGTGCTGAAAGCAAACCATGCAGTTCAATAACAGGCCTGAGAGCGGGTGAAAACAGATTGGCTGTGCTAAAAGCAACCCATGTCAGAACAAGACTTAGTGCGAGTGAAAAAAGATGGAAATATAGAATCAGGCTCTAAAGTTATTGATCTCGATTTTGCGTCTCTTTAATGTTAGGCTGAATGTACCTAACAGGTTCTTTAGTGTCAGATCAAAGACATGCAAATTTATTCGTTTAATCCACTTAATATATATTAAAGACATATGCAAACTAGCAAGTGAATCTACTAGTTTAAACTACATAATATACATTTATATACAAGCAAACAAGTTTCGTACTGCCTTCTATCTGTCAGGGAGTTTGGAGACAGTGGTGCTCAGAGCTCTATCTCAGATCCTATAGCACCAGTCTCTCAAACACCAGCCCCATTTGCGAGAAGTCTGATGAGTGGGGCAGACTCTCTGACATTAATACTGCTCTGCATCTAAGATTACTGAATATCCATTTTGTAATAACTACAGCAATTTTTCATAAAAGGCTGAGAAACAGATGGCCCCAGGTGATAACACAACAGGACAGTTCTCACAGACAATTCAGGTCACATGTTTACCTCCTGGATAGTACAGGTTGTTTTTGCATTAGAAACAAAAGCAGTAATTGCTACAACAGCTCAGCAGATCTGGCAGCATCTGTGGAGAGAAATCAGAGTTAACATTTTAGGACGAGTGACCCTTCCTTAAAGTGGGATTTACAACATTGAAAGTTCCTTCAGTTTTTGTTTTTCAAATCAGGCCTGATTTGTTTTTTAGGCACTTTTCCATTTCCCTTCAATTACTCATCACCGTAAAAACAACGATGGTGTGTTGAAGTGGCAGGTAACTGGAAGTTCCTCTTCACTTTTACAGAAAGGAGGTGTTCTGCAAATTGGTCACCCAGTCTACATTTTGCAGACTTGTAAACTGGGGAGACAAATCCTCTGCCATCCTCAACTCTCAATATCACTTATTCAGCTCCTCGTCTGTCGTGCCCTGCTATCCATAATCCCCTTTGTTTACCTACCCCTTTCCTAATCTCTCTCTGTCTCTCTTTCTCTCTCTCTGGGCTTCATCTCACCTCTCCATTCCAAATCCCTCCCATGCCCGCCACCACCCTCCCTCCCTTCCTCCTCCACCTGCAAACTCATCTTTAACATAAATGCTAGTTTTTCTGGCTGCTATCAGTTCTGATGAAGAGTCACTGGACTGGAAAAATTAATTCTGATTTCTTCCCACCAATGCTGCCAGACCTGTTAAGTTTCATCAGCAATTTCTGCATCCGTTTCTGATTCTGGCTTCATTACGTTCTAATCACTCTCTATAATGAGAAAATACTGTAAATTAGTTGGGTATAAATTTGCATGGGGCAGGATGGATGTAGAAACATATGTTCAAATTTTCACTATATACTTTGACTGAAGACCAAAATGTACCGTGAAGTGAAGACAGGATATGTAATTTAGACCAGGAGCATCAAAGTTGACTGACTTCCTAGGGACAAATTTAGAATGATGCTGGAAAAGCACAGCAGGTCTGGCAGTATCCGAGGAGCAGTAGAGTTGATGTTTCGGGTATAAGTCCTTAATCAGGAATCCACACTTTCTCCCAACAGCTGATGTGCTACCCAATTTAAACTCTACAGGCCAATTCAATTAATTTGCATGACACTCACAAAAAAGCAGATCAAAATTTCAGCTGTAAGGTTGGCCCTGCGCTAGTATTATTCAATGGGAAAGACACCCAACTTACAGATAACATCATTTTCACTGAATTCTGCTGCTGCATTGTGCCTGGAAACACTTTGCAGTCCTTTTGGAAGAATGGTGGCAAATCCATGCATTTGGCATGGGAATGTTGCTGTACCCTCACAAGGAGGGTGGCTGTGTCAATGACCTGGTATAGGGACTGCAATTGCAATGCCTCTGGGTGGGCAACGTGACCCAGAGTAGGTAAAGCAGAGCTTTCAGAAAAGGCAGTGTGTGAAGACAACCACCTGATGAAGGAGCGGTGCTCTGAAAGCTAGTGCTTCCAAATAAACCTGTTGGACAATAACCTGGTGTTGTGTGATTTTTAATTTTGTCCCAGTTCATCACTGGCACCTCCATGTCAGGTTTCTTTCAGTTGACAACTGCCCCCTAGTTTTGGACTCACTCACTCTGAGGAAAACACTTTGGCTAATCAACTTATCTAGTCAATGGACTCAAAGTGCTAGTTCTGTTTCTCTCTCAACAGATGCTGACAGAGCAGCTGAGCTTATCCAGCAATTTCTGTTTTTATTTCAGAACAATAGCATTTGGACTATTTTGCTTTTATTTGAGGGCCAGCTGGTCTGTTTCAGTGGCGTACATTCCATGTAATTATGTATCATGAGTTTAGTTGTAAAAGTTCTACCTGAATAATCAATTAACACTTCATTTGGATTCATTGCATTTCTTATGTATATGCAGTTTATAATAAATCAAAAAATAGTAAATCTGTTTGGATGTTTATATGCATTTTTTATTTTATTTGATACTCTATGGAGGCTTGGGTTGATCTTTGTTTCAAAAGCCTTAATTCTTCACCCATCTAACCAAGTCACTGCAAAATTTCTCCATCAAATTTGACACAATTTGAGATGATTTTGCCCATTACAAAAATGCATTAACAGGATGATAATAGTCATAAGATTATCTTGTTTCAAGAAGATTCTTAACAGGATCAAAAGCCGCAGTTGGGAATCAAAATAGAAAGCATTAGTCAAGGTCAAGAATGTCTGGGTGGCACAGTGGTTAGCACTGCTGCCTCACAGTGCTAGAGACCTGGGTTCAAATTCCCACCTCAGACAACTGTCTGTGTGGAGTTTGCATATTCTCCCCGTGTCTGTGCGGGTTTCCTCCCACAGTCCAAAAATGTGCAGGTGAATTGGCCATGCTAAATTGCCTGTAGTGTTAGGGGAATGGGTCTGGGTGGGTTGCTCTTTGGAGGGTTGGTGTGGACTTGTTGGGCTGAAGGGCCTGTTTCCACATTGTAAATAATCTAATCTAAAAGTGGAGGGCATGAATTGCTGATCACTTAGTCTCAGTCATCTCTTTCAAAGAGGGAGAAAAATCTTGCAAATTTAGAATGCCAATTGGGAAGGTTTCACTATTAATCCAAGTATTTGGATCATGGATTGAATAGTAGAGCAACTGTTCCCTAATAGTCTTACAGGTCTGCTAAAAGAAAGCTCAATTAGTGAAAATTCACCTCAATATTTTATATGGGAGAGACGTGACTATATATTGCTTGGTTCACTTTACTTTTAGATTTGAAAAAGAAAATTTAATTAAGCAATTAAATTTAATTTAAAAAGCAAAATCCATGATATTTAACATATAATTTGTCTAAGAAACAACAAATAACGCATTTGCAATGAAGGATCGTATATTCACAAATGTTTAAATGTGAAAATTTAATGGATTAATTATCTAAATGATATTGTTCTTGAACCTCGTACTAAATTTGCTTTGCATAGCATGTGATTTTAAAAGTAGGATCTTTAAACATTTCTTCCATTATAGCAAAAAAGGAATAAGTTTGCTAAGAGATGAGAGTGACACTTTACACATTTATTTCCAGGAATTTCCTACAATTCTCTGATGTGCTAGTCTTCTACCATTAGAACTTCACTGAATATTTTATCAGTCTTAAATAATTCAACCTTCAGCTAAACTGAATTTGGAAAGATTGAATAAAAGATTATAGGTCTCATTGGAAAATTTGTTGCAAATAATGCTGTTTAATCAAATTATGCCCATGATTTATGGAGTATTTTATAGAATATGATATCTAGTTATTTTATATTTAGAATGTAACTGTGATCTGAAAGTAATACTGTTTAAGCTTCACAACCCTAGACTGGGACGAACAAGGAAAAGTATTTCCAATGGGGTAAGAGACCAGCAAAAGTTTTGTCATGCTTGCTAAGATTTCTAATTAAGATTTATGAAAATGTCACAGTCTGATAATGGTTTTGGATCGACAACACTGATTATTCCTCCTTGGTCTATGTGAAAAATGTTCAGTTGGAAGTTTTTCTTATGATTTTCCTCTTTTTTTTTTGAAAGCAGAAGCAGGAAAGTTTTCATTTGAGATTACTCCACAACAAGAGAATAACATGTGAGGAAGGAGAGATTGGATTACACAGGGTCTGTGAGAGAGGCCTGTCCACGTGCTTGCCGAGATGTCAACAGCTCCAGAGGGAGATTTTTTTGTTGTTTGCTGTTTCCAACTTGTTTGTTGAGTTTTCAATATTAAAGCAGTCTATATAACTGGGATCGACATTCCTTTCCTCAGATCTGGAGATTTGAGAGCTGACTGACAGAGGATTTGAGGAGGAGGCTTTTTTTGGTTGCTGGAAGTTTCAGCTAAATGCTGGATTTGTAAGATTTTTTTTCTCTTGTTTGCATGCTTAAATTTAAAGACTGTGGGAAAAGGAATTGTAGTTTTTTTAAAAAAAAGCACTTTTTGACTCTTCTTCTTTGAGGGCTTATTGTGCAGAATATAGTTTTTAAGTTCTTCCAGCATAGTCTGTCACCAATAATCAGTCTACAAATACTAGATTTGAGAAGCGTGTGGGTCCTTTTAGGCGAATCTAATTGAGCAAATTTTAAGAGGCAATAATGGCAGTCAATGAAGGGGTCGCTAATTCTGTCAGATATGGGAGATGAGGGAACAGTTGACTGTCCCTGGAGATTACATCTGCAGGAGGTGTGTTTGGGTCCGTCTCACATCAGACCATTTAGATCAGTTGGAGAGGTAGTTAGAATCACTTGAGCAGCATGCAGGAGACACAGAGTGTGATGGCTAGGAGGTTTAGAGAGGTGGTTACAACACAGGTTCAGTCAGATAGATGGGTGACTGTCAGGAGAGGTAGGAAGATATGTTATGGATGAGGCCAGACCCCCTCAAAACATTCAAGAAAGTAGCTCAGACCCTAACTTTGCTAGTTGTTTTAGGCAGATGTAACATGGATATTCCAGGAGGGATGCAGTTGGTCAAACCACATAGTTTTAAACAACGCAGAATTTATTTACAAGATTACTGAATGAAACACAACACAGAATAGAATACTGAATAACTTAACCTATCCGAAAAACTGAAAGATCATCCCTACTTAATGATGCTGTTCCAAATACTTGCACCAATCCCTATAACACTCCCTTTGCACAAAAGGTAAAATCAAATACAAGGTCTTACAGGAGAGAAGTCAGAGAGAGAGGACGTTGTCAAAGGGGAGAATGTGAAGCTAAAGTTGGTAAGAACTACATAATTAGGGAAAGGGTTGAGGCTTTGCAGAGTGAATTTCAGAAGTTAAGTAGTCGGTTAAAAAGCAGAAATTCTAAAGTAGTAATCTCTGGATTACCCCCAGTGCCATGTGCTAGTGAGAGTTGTTATGAAGATGTGGGTGTACCTTTAAGAGAGTTAAAAGCAGCAAAACTTCAGGACACAGCACTAAGTGTTCTCAATAAGGCAACAATGTAACACTGGGTTGAATAATTTGATTAGTTTGTTGCCTGGAGACAAAAACAAATTTGAATTTGGCCAATCTGTTTAAGTTATATCCCCAAAAAAACAATTTCCAATCAAGTGTGAATTGAATGTATTGACAATCTTAAAAGCCAATGACACAATCCGATGCTCTGGGATATAAGACCGGGGGAAAATTGAACATTTGAGAGGCGAACTGCCAAGTTCTAGCATGTAACAGACTGCTTGGAAAAATATGTCTCTTAAAAGTACCTTTTCAACCAATAACCTGCTATGTAGAAATTCCTAACAAGGAGAAAAGAAGACCCAGGTAGATCCGAAGACAAGAACCTACAGCTGCCTGGTTTTGAGATAAGAAGTGTTGTTTTGTAAATCTTAATTGGGAGTTTTAGCAGATTGGTTTATCGAAGGGAAGATAAAAAATAAGCTAAAGAAAGAAATTGTAAACAGCATTTATTTTAATGCAATGGGACTGACAGGTAAGGCAGATGAACTCAGAGCATGTATGGGAACACTGGACTGGGACATCATAGCTGTCACAGAAACTTGGTTAATGGAGAGATAGGATTGGTAACGCAATAATCCAGGGTTCAAATGCTGTAGAAAGAAGAGAAAGGGAGACAAGAGAAGAGAGGGAATGGCGTTTTTGATAACAGAAAATATTACTAGTATAATTAGAGAGGATATTTCTGAAGGATCATCCACTAAAGCTATGTGGATGAAGCATGTGATGATCACCTGATGGGATTGTACTTCAGGCCCCCAGTAGTCAACTAGAAACTGAGGATCAAATATGTAGAGAGATCTCAAATGTATGTAATAATAAGATTGTAATAGTAACCTGGGACTGTCATAGTATTCAGGGCTTGGATGGCATAAAATTTGTTAAAGGTGTTCAAGAAAGTTTCATTATCAATATGTCAATGTACCTACTAGAGAAGTCACAAAACTTGACCTTCTCTTGCAAAGTAAGGAAGGGAAAGTGAGTGAAATATTGGTGAGGGAACACTTTGGATCTAGTGATCATAATTCTATACATTTTAAAAATGGTCATAGAAAAGGATAAGCCTTCCATGAAGTTAAAAGTTCTTGACTGGAGTAAGGCAAATTTTAACAGCATGGGACAAGAACTTTCAACAGTTGATTGGAATAGACTGTTCGCAATTAAAGGGTCAATTGACAAGTGGGTGGCTTTGAAAACTGTGATATCACGAGTTTAGAGGCATTATGTTCTGACAGGAGTGAAGGGTAAAGTGGTAAGAGTAGGGAACAATGAATGCATAAAGATATTGAGGCTCTGGTCAAGAATACGAAAGAGTCATATATCAGATATAGACAACTGAGATCAAATGAATCTCTTGAAAACTATAAAGGGTATGGGTATTTCTTAAAGAGCGTAATCTGGAGGGCAAAATGGAGATTTGAGATAGTCTTGTCAGATAAGGTTAAGGATAATCCAAAGAGATTCTACAAGTATGTTGAGAGAAAAAGATCAACTAGAGAGAGAATAGGGCCCTTAAGGATCAACAAAGTCTATATGTGTGGAAACACAGGAAATGGAAGAGATACTAAAAGAATATTTTGTGTCAGGTTTTACTGTGGAGAAAGAAAAGGAAGCAAGGGAAGTTGGAGAAATAAATATTGATATCTTGAAACTGTCGATAGTGTGGTGCTGTAAAGGCACAGCAGGTCAGGCAGCATCCGAGAAGCACGAGAAGTGACATTTCAGGCATAAGTCTTTCATCAGGAATCTGCAGTCCTCATTTTCTCCATCTTGAAAACTGTCCATATTACAAAACAGAACGTGCTGGAGATCTGAAAAAAACATGAAAAGGTGGATAAATCTTCAAGACATAATCAAGTATATCCCAGGACTTTGTGGGAAAATAGGGAAGGAAATGCAGGGGCCCCTAGTAGAGATACTTGTATCTTCTATAGCTATAGTTGAGGTACTAGAGGGTGGCTAATGTTGTGCCTTTATTTAGGAAAGGCTGTAAGGAGAAGCCTAGGAACTATAGATCTGTCAGTCTGATATCAGTCGTGGGTAAGCTGTTGGAAGGCATTCAGAGAGATAGGATTTACATTCATTTAGAGAAGCAAGGACTGATTAGGAACACTTGAAAAATCGACTCTCATAAACTTGATTCTGTTTTTTTGAAGATGCAACCAAAAAGATTGATGAGGACAGAAGTGTAAATGTTGTCTATAAAGATGTTGGTAAAGCCTTTGACAAGATTCCACATGGTAGTCTAATTCGTAAATTCAGCTCTTTTGGGATTCAGGGAGAGCTTGCCAATTGGATACAAAATTGGCTTGATGGTCGGAGACAGAGGATGGTGGTGGAGGATTGTTTTTCAGGCTAGAGATCTGTGACCAATGGTGTCCCACAAGAGATTGGTGCTGCATCCACTTTTGTTTGTCATTTATATGAACAGTTTGGATGAGAATTTAGGAAGCATGACTAGGAAGTTTGTGGATGATGCCAAATTGGTGGAATAGTTGACAGTGAAGAAGGTTATCTAAGATTACAAAAGGATCTTGATCATTTGGGTCAATGGGCTGAGGAGTTGCAAATGGAACTGACTTTGGATAAGTGTGGGCACTGCATTTTAATAAAACAAACAAGGAGAGGACTTATACAGTTAATGGTAGAGTTGTCGAACTGACAAACCTAGGGTTTCAAGCACTTAGTTCTTTGAAAGTTGCATCACTAATTGAAAGGGTGGTGAAGAAGGCATTTGCCTGTATGTCTTCATTGCTCAGACCGTTGAGTTTAGGAGTTGGGATGTCATGTTGAACTTGTACAGGACTTGCCACTTTTGGAATACTTTCTGGATTTCCTGCTATGGAAGGATTTTATTAAATTAGATAGAGCTGTAAAAAGATTTACCAGGATGCTGTCAGGACTGGAGGAATTGAATTAAAGGGAGAGGTCGGACAGACTGGGTTTTATTTTTCAGTAGAATATAGGAGGTTGAGGGATGGCCTTATAGAGGTTTATAAATACATGAGTGGCATTTATAAGGTGAATAACAAAAGTCATTACACTAGAGTAGGTGAGCTTCAAAACTAGGGAGCATATTTTTAAGATGAGAGGGGAAAGATTTAAAAGGGGTAACTTTTTCACACAGGGGGCTTCTCATATGTGAAATGAAGTGCTGGAGGAAGTGATAGATGCAGATATAACATTTAAAAGACATTTGTATTGATACATGAATAGGAAAGGTTTAGAGGGATATGGGACAAATGCAGGCAAGAGGGCCTATTTTAGTTTAAGAAACTTGGTCAACATGGGCGAGTTGGATGAAAAGGTCTGCGTCTGTGCTGTGTCTCTATGCCAGAAAGATGCACATATGCAGCATATTTTTACTCTTCTGTACAATAAAAGTTAAGTATTTGAATTGTCGGTATATAATAAATAACAAAGTAAACATTGTTTCATTTAAGTGCAAGAAAAGTTAAGTATTTGAATTGTTGATATGTAATAAATAACAAAGTAAGCATTGTTTTATTGAAGTGCAAGAAAAGTTAAGTATTTGAATTGACCTTATATAATAACACAGTAAATACTGTTTAATTTAAGTGCAAGAAACATTAATTTAATTTTTAAAGAGTTGTATAATTATATTTTTTTATTTGTTCATGGTATATGGCTTCGTGACCAGACCAGCATTTATTACATATTGCTAATTTCCCTGACAAAAGTGGTGGTGAGATACCTTCGTGATCTATTGCAGTCCTTGGTACTGTATATAGGAACACCTCCAGTGCTGTTAGGTCAGAGTATGCTGTAATCATAATAGGGTTTTTAATGCACGTTAGCAACTTCAGATGAGCATAATTTTTCAAACTCAGAGGCTGGTGTCCAAGATGCACTGCTGCTACATTGATGACGAAGAAAATGGCGCCTCTTTTCAAATGTATTGAACAATGCGAGGTTGATGTATCAGTTTGATAGTGACGGATAATTAGGGCTTGTATATTTTAGTCTGTGTAATATGATGGTATGATAATCTTAATTGCTGCTGAACAATTTATCTGATACTGGAAACTGAAGTGTGGAGTCTCAACCTTGCAGTTTTTAATGGTTATTGGAAATGTTTTTTAAAATGTACCTTTTAATATTTTCTGATGTTTTTCCTAATCAACCTGTTCAGAGATGTTGTTACACACCTCTGGAGCAGGTGTGATCTTAGCCCAGATCTCCAAGACCAGGAGTAGGTACACTACCACTGTGCCACAAGACTGTCTTAAGGACATAGTGAACCAGATGGTTTTTTTCTGATAATGGATTTGTGGTCATCATTAGACTCTTAAATCAAGATTTTTGTTGAAATCAAGTCTTATTTTTATCTGTCACGTAATAAAAACATTTGCTTCCAGCCTCCTTTCACTTCCTGTCTTCAATTCTCTAGACTAACTTAATCTTCATGTTCATTCACATTACTTCAGTCGCATTGCTTAAGGAGATACAAATAGCTTATTCTGTTTAAATTGACCTATATCTCTTATAGAAAGCCAAATTTTTTTCATTGTCCACTTCCAGCAACTTACAATGCAAAAGCTTATACAAATTCAGTGGATAAGATCATATTTGAGAAACAGTGGATTTGCCTATAGCAAAGTCTAATGTGATAATATTATTTAAAGGTCCTGGTGATTATAATATGGACTTAATTACTTACTCCCTGTGATCTGCATGCAGTTTAGAGTGACTGATTTTTGGTGCATTTTAGATGAGCTGAAAAAGCATGTTCTCTGTACTTAATTCCATATGGTTACCTCATTTGCAGATTGTCATGTGTTCAAGAGGAACACAACAGAAAACTATATTTACATTAAATTTTAATGGATCAATGAACAATGACTGCCAGAGGAAAGGGACAAATATCCTGAAAATATTCAGAACAGCAAGCAAAACATCAGCAACTAATTTTTATGTCAAAAGTCCAACGATGCTGTAGTTGACTGTCAGCACCTAATGATTAATGTTCTGCTTTTACAGTCCTGGTGGGAACCATTTATGTAATGCACCTTCTTCCATGCTATTGTTCGTTCCTTACCCTAGCATATTACAAATGACCTAGCACCCTCTGAAATAGCAAGGGTTAAAATCGAAAAGTTTGCACTGTTGTACCACATTTTTATCAAAGCAAGTACAAAACTTTTTCTTTCATTTTAACAGACTTGTACACTCCTCAGCTCGTTAATTTGGGCCTTGTCCATACTTTCAATAATTTATGTTGGGACATACTTTCAGATGAATTAGCAAGGATCGGAAGGATTAAATAAATCCTGCTGTATACAATTCATGTTCTTTCTTAAGAATATACATGGGCAACAGTTTAAAATTATGTGACTTTGGCAGACCTTTTGTCAATAAGTACTACTTTAGTAAGGTGAAGTTGCAGCTGTATTCTCCTCTTTGTTTCGGGATTAACTCCTTTTTTTGAAAATGGACAACATTGCTGAACTTTAAATGGTGACTGCTGATCACATGACATTCTTTTGAGAAGCTTCTAAATCTAGGTTTACAGACAAAATGAAAAATCTTCACATAGGGGCTGGAGCTGAGCCATCTGCTTCCAATCAGCTCTAGCAAAGGTTAACATCATGACCCATTATGCTAAAATGAGCACTAGTACTTTTGCAGTTAAGTTGCCTCCTTACATCATTCACTAATGGAGAAGGTAAAGTTACACAGTTCACTTAAAGATCTTCCAATTCGACCACAAACAATAGCTCACTATCTTGGGTTTAAGAGCGGAAAATCAATTATAATTTAAATTCACCCCATTTCTCCTCTGCCTGTTACACAGGATTTCGCAGCACATGTAATCTTGCGAAAGACTGAAATGCAATTGTACGTTTTTTAATTGGTGCTTTAGATACATGCTGAGACAGATTATTTTGCATTTATCTGTTGCAAATAAGCATTTAGTAAAAAATATGTAATATGTATTGACAGTCGTGCATCAAGTGGAGAATGATGAATGAAATGGTTCTCTTTTTGCAATTCCTGAAACTCGGTGTTTTATTTCCATATGCTCCAAAGACAGTTTGCATGCCTTTTGCATTTAAGAGTCATCATTTAAAATCCTACCCCCATGTGTATAATGCTAAATGCTTGTGAACTATCCTGCCAGAATTGTTGTTTCCATGTATAGTTAGAGGTAATTGTATATATGTACACCATAACATCATTATCGGAGGTTTGCCTAAGGCATAGTTTATATGAATTCTTCCTTCTTTAAACCATTCTGCATTGAATTTTTCTCTTCAATTCTGTATTCTCCAATTAACCCAGAAGGAGCAGAGTTTTCCTCTTTTTTTCAAACTGGAGTTTACACTGGGCACTGCAAAAGTTGTCTGCAAACCCACCTACTCTTGGTCAACTTGCCCTCAGCTCACTTAACTGTTGTGCGACCGTTCATTAGCCTGAGGTAGATCCTTTAACCGCATTGGCAATAAAGTCCCACATTTGAGAGCTGACGATCAACAGCATCACCAGGAGCAGTGGCCACTATAGGACCACAGGCAGAGATCTACTTGACTGTTAATTCTGGGATTTTGTTCAGAATAGGCTGGCATACTCTGCTGAAAGGACTGACGTACCATGATTGACTGGGTAGTGATGGAGAGGAAAGGTTAGGGGTCAGGAACTACCTTGAGACCAGCCTCAAACAACAGGGGGTGCCAAACAGAAGGCAACCAGATCCTCCAACCCAGTCATTATTAGGCAGGCTTTACCTGGTATCCTGACACTTGGCAGTCGATCTGTTATGGTGAGAAAGCTCCTGTCAGCAGCAGGGGGAGCTCCCTAGCCACTGGGCTAGCAACCAACTCCCCTGAAACAGGTTCGGAGGGGGAACAACACTGTCACACAGGGAACATGTGCTACTGCCTTTTTTCCCAAAATTTCACTTGGATTTCCCACCTGCCTGCCAAGTTTGATGTTAACTTCACTAATATTTATTCTAGATTTAATTATTTAATTGTAGAATTCAAGCCATTAACCAACAACTCTGCATTCCATAGTGCTTGCTACGAAGGCTTTTCCATCACAGAATCTGATAGCTTGCACTATTTGACCTTTAGTATTCACTTCTTGCTCTTCCGGAGAAAATCGATATGAAATAACGCAAAGGTTACAGCCAATACGATTAAGCCATTACCTGATAAATAAACCTGTCCTGCATGAAGATTTAATCCATTTTATCTCAACTCCGAATGTTTGCTCAAACCAAATTCATTTCTTTACATTCGGTGAGTAAAAGCACATAGAAAGAAATTGTGACATTCAGTGGTAATAGAACACAGACAATGCCTCAATAACGAGAACCCCTCTAACTTTTGTGTGTTATGTGCAGACTATTAAATGACAAGGAACTATTCAATTTTGTGTTTTGCACAACAATGTATGTGGGGCCATTTTTATTGAGTTGACTGTCTTCAGCCTGTACTGGAAAAACACTGCAGGTCAGGCAGCATCCGAGGAGAGGAGAATTGACGTTTCGGACATAAGCCCTTCATCAGGAATGAATGAGGCCTCATCCCTGATGAAGGACTTATGACCAAAATGTCGATTCTCCTGCTCCTCCGATTTTGCCTGACCTGCTGTGTTTTTCCAGCACCATACTCTCGACTCCGATACTCCAGCATCAGCAGACCTCACTCTCTCCCTGTCTATAGCCTCTATAGAGACTATTGGGTTCATGGGCGCACAGCTTCGAGGAAGCATTGCACCTAACCTACACATCCCTGAACACATTGGGCAATTTAGCATGCCCAATTCACCTAACCTGCACATCTTTGGATTGTGGGAGGAAACTGGATCACCTGGAGGAAACCAAGCATTACACAGATCAATCTTGTGCTACATACTTTGTTTGATTTTCCTTTGATTTTACAACAGGAAGAGAAATTGGTTAATGGAGCATGTTCTGAGACTGCCTTTTTAATACCAACTCTGAAGTTTACAATCAACCCATGTTATCTTGATGCTGGAAATCCATAGCAAACAGAGACAATGCTGGACAAACTCAGTTGATCTGGCAGCACCTGTGGAGACCGAAACAGAGTTAACTTTTCGAGTCTGATACAATCCTTCTTCAGAAATGAAAGAGGTTGGAAAATGATGTATTTTATACTTTTGACAGAGGCAGATGAGAAGCAAGGGGAACAGGTGGTGAAGAGGCCTAGTGCAAAAGACAAAGTGGTTGCTAATTGAGGCAAAAGTATTAGAGATGTAAAATGGAAGTAAACTAAGATGTGGAATGGTTAAAATGGGTCTGCTTGACTGAGTGCAAAATAAACAAGACAAGCTTGTTTGTCAGAGGATGGAGGGAGGCAGTTATAGACAGAAAATGTGCAAAAATGGAGAACAGGCATCATAATGAAGTAGCAAAGCAGTTCTTCAGGTGAGGCAGCAATTTACTTGTGCTTCATTCATTCTAGTCTACTGTATCCATTGCACATAATGTGATCTCCTTTATACCGGTGAGGTCACTTTGTGGAATACTTGCGCTCTGTTTGTAGGAATTACCCTGATACTACCAGTTGCTTGCCATTTCAAAAAACCATCTTGGTCTCATACTAACGTTTCTGTCCTGGACTCGCTGAAATGTTCCAATGAAGCAACAACATTAACTTGAGAAACAATCTCATTTTCTGCTGAGGCACTTCATGGCCTTTCAGGGCTCAGTAGTTAACTGCATAACTTCAGATCCTGACCCCAAGATGGCTGCCCTCCATTCTTCTTTCAGTCCTCTTCCAGAACAATGCCCTCCCACTCCCACTGCCTTGACATGTTTGTGTATAGTTTATGTTGCTGTCAGCCAAGTGGACCTGCTTTCATCATTCCACAACTTCAAGTCCACCCATTTATATTTCTGTTCCTCATTCACCCAAACTAGTCACCCCGTTGCCTTTTGCACTGGGTATCTGCACCATTTGTTTCCCTGGCTAAGGGGAGGAAAAGGGAGAGAGAATAGTTGAACCGATGGCTACAGGAATGATGCAGGAGGGAAGGATTCAGATACCTGGATAATTGGGGCTCACTCTGGGTAAGTGGGACCTCTAAAAATGGGATGATGTACACCTGAACCAGAGGGGTACCAATATTCATGGGGGACAGATTTGCTAGTGCTTTTCAAGAGGTTTAAACTCATTCAACAGGGGGATGGGAACCTGAGTTGTAGCTCTACTGTACAGGAGCTTGAGAGTAATGAGGTCAGGAATAAGGTTTAAAGGTCACAGGAGTGTACCGGCAGGCAGGAAGGTGGTTTGAAGTGTGTCTACTTCAACGCCAGGAGCATTAGAATAAGGTGGATGAATCTGCAGCATGAGTTGGTACCCGGGACTTGTTGTGTCCATTTTGGAAACATGCAAAGAGCAGGGACAGGAATGATTGTTGTAGTTTCCTGGGTTGAGATGTTTCAGTAAGATCAGGGAAAGTGGTAAAAGGGGGGGAGGTGTGGCATGGTTAGTCAAGGACAGTATTACTGTAGCAGAAAGAACATTTGATGATGGCTCATCTACTGAGGTAGAAACAGGAAAGGAGAGGTTAATCTGTTAGGTGTTTTCTAAAGGCCTCCAAGTTGCAGAGATGTAGAGGAGAGGATTGCAAAGATGATTCTGGATAGGAGTGAAAGTAACAGGGTAGTTGTTTTGGGGTCTTTAACTTTCCAAATATTAACTGGAAATGTTTCAGTTTGAGTATTTTAGATGGGTCAGTGTTTGTCCAATGTGTGCAGCAGGGTTTCCTGACACAATATGTAGATAGGCCAACAAGAGATTAAGCCACATCGGATTTGATACTGGGTAATGAACCAGGCCAAGTATTAGCTTTCGAGGTAGCTGAGCACTATGGTGGTAGTGACACAATTTGGTAATGTTTACTTTGGTGATGGAAAGAGATAGGTATATACCACAGGGCAAGAGTTATAGCTGGGGGAAAGGCAATTAGGCAAGAGGTAGGATACATAGGGTGGGGAAGGAAACTGCAGGGGATGGGCACATTTGAAATGGGAGCGTATTCAAGGACCAGCTACTGCAGGTCTTTGATAAGAATGTACCTGTCAGGCAGGGAAAAAGTGGTCGAGCGAGGGAACCAAGATTTACTTCAGAAGTTGAATCTCTTGTCAAGAGGAAGAAGGAGGCTTATGTAAAGATGAGGCATGAAGGCTCATCTAGGGTGCTTGATAAATACACGTTAGCCAGGAAGGACCTAAAGAGAACTAAGAAGAGTCAGGAGGGGACATGGGAAGTCTTTGACAGGTAGGATCAAGCAAAACCCTAAAGTTTTCTATAGTTAGGAATAAAAGAATGACTAGAGTACGGTTAGAGCCAGTCAAGGACAATAGTGGGAAGTTGTGCATAGAGTCCGAAGAGATAGGAGAGGTGCTAAATGAATATTTTTCATCAGTACTAACACAGGAAAATGACAATGTTGTTAAGGAGAATACTGAGATACAGGCTATTAGATTAGTCGGGACTGAGGTTCATAAAGAGGAGGTGTTAGCAATTCTCGAGTGCGAAAATGGATAAGTCTCCTAGGCTGGATGAGATTTATCCTAAGATTCTCTGGGAAATTAGGGAAGAGATGGCAGAGCCTTTGGCTTTGATCTTTATGTCATCATTGTCTACATGAAATGTTCAAGAAGGAGAGTAGCGACAACTCTGGTAGTTATGACGAGTGAGCCTTACTTCGGTTATGGGTAAAGTGTTGGAAAGGATAATAAGAGATAGGATTTATAATCATCAAGATAGGGATAAGTTGGTTAAGGATAGTCAACATGTTTTTGTGAAGGGTAGATCATGCCTCACAAAACTTATAGAGTTCTTTGAGAAGGTGAACAAACAGGTGGATGAAGGTAAAGTGTTTGATGTGGTATATATGAATTTCAGTAAAGCATTGATAAGGTTCCCACAGTAAGCTACTGCAGAAAATATGGAGGCATAGGATAGAGGGTGATTTAGCAGTTTGGATCAGAAATTGGCTAGCTGTAAGAAGACAGAGGGTGGTGGTTGATGGGAAATGTTCTTCCAGAAGTTCAGTTACTAATTGTGTATGGATTAGTGGTGCTGGAAGAGCACAGCAGTTCAGGCAGCATCAAACGAGCAGCGAAATCGACGTTTCGGGCAAAAGCCTTTCATCAGGAATAATGAAGGGCTTTTGCCCGAAACGTCGATTTCGCTGCTCGTTGGATGCTGCCTGAACTGCTGTACTCTTCCAGCACCACTAATCCAGTATTTGCTTTTCAGCATCTGCAGTCATTGTTTTTACCTTACTAATTGTGTATGGCAAGGATATGTTTTGTGGCCACTGGTGCTTGTTATTTTTATAAATGACCTGGATGAAGGCGTGGAAGGAGGGGTTAGTAAATTTGTGGACAACACTAATGTCAGAGGAGTTGTGGACAGGGCAGAAGGATATTGCAGGTTACAGAGGGACATAGATAAGCTGCAGAGCTGGGTTGAGAGGTGGCAAATGAAGTTTAATGTGGAAAAGTGTGAGGTGATTCACTTTTGGACGGAGTAACAGGAATACAGAGTACTGGGCAAATGGTAAGATTCTTGGCAGTGTGAATGAGCAGAGAGATCTTGGTGTCCATGTGCATAGATCCCTGAAAGTTGCCACCCAGGTTGAAAGTGTTGTTAAGGAGACGCACGGTGAGTTAGCTTTTATTGGTGGAAGGATTGGGTTTCGGAGCCATGCAGTCATGTTGCAGCTGTACAAACTCTGGTGCCACAGCACTTGGAGTATTGTATACAGTTCTGGTCTCCACAATACATGAAGGATGTGGAAGCATTGGAAAGGGTGCAGAGGAGATCTACCAGGATGTTGCCTAGTACGGAGGGAAGATCTTATGAGGAAAGGCTGAGGGCCTTGAGACTGTTTTCATTAGGAAGAAGAAGGTTATGAGGTGACCTAATAGAGACATATAAGATAATCAGAGTATTAGATTGTGTGGATGGTGAGTGCCTTTTTCCTCAGATTGTGATGGTTAGCATGAGGGGACATAGCTTTAAACTGAGGGGTGATAGATATGGGACAGATGTCAGAGGTAGTTTCTTTACTCAGACAGGAGTAAGGGCATGGAATGCCCTGCCTACAATAGCAGTAAACTTGCCAACATCTAAGGCAGTTAAATGGTCATTGGATAAACAGATGGACTTCAGATTGGTTTCACAAGTCAGTGCACCATTGAGGGTCAAACGGCCTGTACTGCACTGCAACATTCTGTTTTCTATGGCTATTCCTCAACCTCTGTCAAAGGTATAAAAAAATCACTTTCCAACCCACTTTCAGTTGAGAAGAAGAGTCATATCAGACTTAAAATCTTAACTTCATTTCTGTCTCCATAGATGCTGCCAAGAATGTTGAGTTTGTCCAGCATCCAGAGAACAAAGAACAAAGAGAAGTACAGCCCTGGAACAGGACCTTTGGCCCGACAAACCTGTGCCAATCATCATGCCCCTAACTAAACTAAAAAAAACCTTCTGCCCCGTATTTGGTCCAACTCCCTCTATTCCCTCCCTATTCATGTACTCATCCAGATGCCTTTTAAATGTCACCAACATGCCTGTTTCTACCACCTCTTTTGTCACTGCCTTCCAGGGTCCTATGACTCTCTAAGTCAGAAACTTCCTTCGCACATCTCCCTTAAACGTTCTCCCTCTTACCTTGAACCTGTGCCATGTTGTAATTGAAACTTCAACCCTGGGGAAAAGCCTCTGACTGTGCACCCTATCGATGCCTCTCATAATTTTGTAGACCTCTATCAGGTGTCCTCTCAGCTTTTGTAACCTTTCCTCATAACCAATACTCTCGAGACCTGGCAACATTCGAGTGAACCTTCTCTGCACTCTCTCCAAAGCTTCCAAGTCCTTCTGGTAGTGTGGTGATCAAAACTGCTCATGTACTCCAAATGTGCCCTAACAAGTGTTTTACTGTATATAACTGCAATAATCCTATCGATTGCCAACTTCTGTAACTCCATGCCCCGACCATTGAAGGCAAGCATGCTATATGCCTTTTCAATCACCGTGGCCAGCTGTATTGCCACTTTTAGAGAACTGTGGACCCCTCACTTTGTCACGGCATTTTAAGTTCATGTCTAAACATTGTGAGAGGCTAAGGATATGTATTTGACTACCAATTGAAATTTCTCAGCCGCAAGGTGCGGGACAGTGGCTCAATGGTTAGCGCTGCTGCTTTACAGCGCCAGGGGCCCAGGTTTGATTCCACCCTTGGATGACTGTCTGTGTGGAGATTACACATTCTCCCAGCATTTGCATGGGTTTCTTCTGGGTGCTCTTGTTTTCTCCCACAGTCCAAAAATGAGTAGGTAGTGTACAGGAATGTGTTCGCTATGATGATGGTGGGGGTTGGGAGGAGGAGGCATCTGGGTGGAGTTGCTGTATGATATGGACTCTATAGGCTGAGTGGTCTATTTCCACATTGTAGTGATTCTATAATTCTAAATGTGGAGGTGCCAGTGTTGGACTGGGGTGGACAAAGTTAAATATCACACAACACCAGGTTATCGTCCAAGAGGTTTATTTGGAAGTACAAGCTTTCAGAGCACTGCTCCTTTTCCTGATGAGGGAGCAGTGCTCCAAAAGTCAGTACAACTGCACAATCCTTTATCCGAAATGCTCAGGACCAGCTGGTTTCCGGAATTCAGA
Organism: Chiloscyllium punctatum; assembly: GCF_047496795.1. Classification (NCBI taxonomy): domain Eukaryota; kingdom Metazoa; phylum Chordata; class Chondrichthyes; order Orectolobiformes; family Hemiscylliidae; genus Chiloscyllium; species Chiloscyllium punctatum. The sequence goes on from NC_092743.1 coordinate 124,356,714, forward strand.
ACTTTTTGAATATCAGAATAAGTGACAGTTTGATGGTGAAATTTTTAAAAATCTTACCGGAGGAGCAGAGTGACTCAGTAAAAGGGGCCTTGAGAGAGAATTGAGGCCTGCCAGTGCTAGGCTCCACCTGTTATGTCTCATCTGAATGACACGCATTGAGTGGGCATTGATTTAGCTAACTGTTTGCACGCCAAACAACCTTGTTAACGAGAAAAAGACTTCACAAAAAACACTTCAGACTTTGGAGCTTTTCAGATTGCGGAATTTCGGATAAAGGATCTGTACTTCCAAATAAACCTGTCGGGCTATAACCTGATGTTGTGTGATTTTTAACTATAATTCAAGGATGTAAGTACAAGGTATCTTACAGGGGACTGGAATGAATGCATATCTCATATGTGGGCATCTTCTGTGAGTTGAAAAAGAATGTGCTGTGATAATTGCACTTGAGTGGGGCCCTGGCACAAAGTTAACAATCAATTTTTTTTCAAAATCTTTAGAATTTAATGACTCTTGATTTAACCATGGACTCTGTGCTGCTGAGTTGATTGGCACAATAAAAAAGCCTCATTATCATAAAAATAATTCCCACATTACTTGCTGAACAGCATACATAGGGAGCCAATGGCCTTGTGGTGTGACTGCAAGACTATTAATCCAGAAACTCAGTTACTGTTCTGGGGACCCAGGTTTGAATCCCATCATGGCAGAGGATCTAATTTGAATTCAATAAAGCATCTGGAATTAAGAGTCTAATGAAGACCATTAAATCATTGTCATTTTTGGAAAAACACCCTCGGGTCAACTATCTAGGGAAGGAAATCTGTCATCCTTACCTGGTCTGACCTACATGTGATTCCAGACTCATAGCAATGCGGTTGGCTCTTAACTGCCCTCTATGCAATTAAAGATGGGCAATAAATATTGACCTAGCCAGAGATCCCACATGAATGAAATAAATGCTGACAGCTCTGATCTGCAAAGGCATACTGTCATCTTGTAATTATCAAATGTCATTGTACTAAGGTCTCCAAAAATGATAGAAATTGAATCAATTTATATATTCTCTGTTCTTGGAAACAGACATTGGAGAAGATTACAAATTTCCTCAGGGCCCCTACCATCGCATCTGTTTATATGTTGCATTTATATCTTGCTTCATGTAAGTATTACATTATATCTTCTTACAAAATTATATTTTGAAAAATAAAATATGGAAATATATTGGTTTAAAAATAAAAAACAGATAACACATTACAAACTAGATATTAGTTGCATATTCTGTTTTCTACTTAAACAAATACTGATAATAAGTATAGTATAAAAAATTTTCCAGAAATTAATACTGATCATTGTTGCTTTGCTTTATTTAACAAGAAGTGGGACTGGAGGGTTTGAGTTAAGTGGAGAGACTAAAAAGGCTGGGGCTGTTATCCCTGCAGTACCAGAGGCTAATGGATTCATACGTTGAAATATATAGAATTGTCTTACATTTAGAAGTGTAACACTTAGCCAAACAGTGATCTGACAATTTATCTCATTACTTTTTGTGCACTCATAATATTTGCAATTTGTAAAATGTTTCTTATAGTGATAATTAATTGGCTGTAAAGAACTTTGATCCATCCTAAGGTCATGAAATACTGTTATAAATGTAAATCATTCTTTCTATTGCCATTTTCAAATCTGTATACTACACTTAAACATTGAGCTCGACCTTATTATCAAGGAAGTCGATATTAAACCTGATTGCTGAGAGAAATAATTCTGCAGGGAATATGTGGAATTGTGTGCAATCTGTTCCAAAATCGTGATCACCCAAAAATGTTGCATGTTTAGACATAAATCCACGAGCACATAAGAAGATAATTAGAAAATTGAGGAGGAATTTTCTTAATGGCAGCATCATTTCCTTTCAAATGATTTAAGCAAGTAGGAACCAGGCAATTAGCGGTCACAAGATCCCATTTAGATAGGAGTACAGACTAGTTCAATTTTCGAGTAAGGCTTGATTAATGTCCATGCAGATTCCTCTTGCAAGCAAATAAGAGTTTCACTTTAATATTCAATTAATAAATTTATGTGTGGAAATTGGAACAGATGAAACTGGCCTTCCTAAATTGATAATTTAAAAATAACGCAATACCAGGTTATATTCCAACAGCTTTATTTGAAAGCACTAGCTTTCCGAGTGCTGCTCCTTCATCAGGTGGTTGTGGCGTAGAAGATTGTAAGGCACAGAATTTATAGCAAAACTTTATGTGTGATGTAAATGAAATTATATATTGAAAAAGACCAGGATTGTTTGTTAAGTCTCTTATCTTTTAGAATGAATATGTTGGTTTCAGTTCTTTCATATGCAAATCGTAGAACGTTTTTACAAGTTACATTCTCGAGTGAATTTTAACAATTGGTGTCATGTCGGCCCAGATAATGCATTGAAGGTGTGAGCTGCTCTGTGTGAGGCTGTCTGTGCCACAATAGTCAGACTGATTCTAATTAAAAAACAGAATTACAGAATCTTACATGGATTAATGCAGTTTTTAAGCAAAGTAAAATGTAATTCTGCAAGTGACAAATTCATCCTACAAACTTATATGTGTCAGTGTGTGTGTGTAGGAGTGTCTGTCTGTATGTGTGTGTGTGTGTGTGTGTAGAGTGCAATGGGGTCACCTGTAGTGTAATGTGAATCCCAGGTCCCGGTTGAGCCCATCCCCATGGGTACTGAACTTAGCTATCAGCCTCTGCTCGGCCACTTTTCATTGTTGCCTGTCCCGAAGTCCACCTTGGAGGATGATCACAAGATCAAATGTCCTGGACCGCTGAAGTGTTCTCTGACTGGGAGGGAACACTCCTATATGTTGATTGTTGTGTGGTTTCCACTCATCCGTTGCTGTAGCCTCTGCTTGGACTCGCCAATGTACCATGCCTCAGGGCATCCCAGTTGGAGAACACTTCAGTGGCCCAGGACATTTGACGTCGGACCTTCGGGTGACCATCATCCAAGGCAGATTTTGGGACAGGCAACAATGAAAATTAGCTGAGCAGAGGCTGATAGCCAAGTTCAGGACCCAGGGGTATGACTTCAACTGGGGCCTGGGGTTCTTGTCACACTTCTGGTGACCCCATTGCACTATAAACACCGCTAACTTCATCAGCAAGGACAGTATCATCAAGCTATTGGACCTATGCCTTTACACATACTTCACCTTCAACAACAAAACCTACAGACAAACCAACGGAACACCCATGGGATCTCTGCTATCAGAGTTCTTAGCAGAGGCAGTAATGCAGAGACTCGAACAAACATCCAACCATCCAACCCAAACTTTGGGTCCGCCAGTTGGATGACAACTTTGTCATCACTAAAAGAAACAAGTTTAGAGGAAACCTTCAAGACCATCAATAATACCCTTATTGGCATAAAATTCACTGAAGAGAAGGAAAAAAACAACAAACTGCCATTCCTAGATGTCACAGTAGAGCGAACAGCCAATGGGCAACTTCAAACCAGCAGCTACAGGAAAAAAACACACACGGACCAATATTGAACTACAGAAGCAATCATCCCATATTCACAAATGAAGCTGCATCAGAACATTATTTCAATGTGCCAACACACACTACAGCACAGAAGAACTACACAGAGCAGAGGAAAATCGCTTATACTGTGTATTAAAAAAGAATGGGTTCCCAATGAACACAGTCTGCTGATTTCTCAGCAATGCACCCAAACAAACAGACAAAACATATCCAGAAACCCTAGACATTTTCCCCTATATCAAAGACATCTTGGAAATGACTGCCAGACTACTCAGACCCCTTGGCATCATGGTAGCCCACCAACCCATCAGCACACTAAAACAGCAACGAAGGAACTTGAAAAACCCTAAACAGACAACAAGCAAAACTAATGTAATTTACAAAATACCGTGCAAGAACTGTAACAAACACTACATTGGAGAAACAGGCAGAAAACTAGCCATCAGGATACATGAACATCAACTAGCCACAAAATGACATGACCCTCTCTCACTAGTATCCTTAAAACAGATAAGGAATGACACCACTTCAACTGGGACAACACATCCATTTTAGGACAAGTCAAACAGAGACACACACGAGAATTCCTAGAAGCATGGCATTCCAACCGGAACTCTATCAACAAACACATTGAGTTAGGCCCCATCTACCACCTCCTGAGAAAAAGAACAAGAAATGACATCACCAACCCAAAGAAACCCAAACATATAAATAGAAAGCATTTGCTTTGTGACAAAACAAAATTGGCAATTTATGATTTGGAGATGCTGGTGTTGGATTGGGGTGTTCAAAGTTAAAAATTACACATAACCAGGTTGTAGTCCAACAGGTTTAATTGGAAGCACTAGCTTTTGGAGCATCGATCCTTCATCAGGTGGTTGTGGAGTATAAAATCATAAGACACAAAATGAGAGACATATTTTTCAGCTGAGAGCAGCAAGATTTAAAAAGGACATGAGGAGCAACCTTCTTAGACGGGAGTAGTTCATGTGTGGAATGAACCCGCTAGAGAAAGCTGTGGATGCAGGTACAGTTACAACATTTAAAAGAAATTTGGATAAGTTCGTGAATAGGAAAGGTTTGGAGGGATATGGTGAAAGTGAGGCCTCCAGATGCTGGAGATCAGAGTTAAGATCAGATTGGTGCTGGAAAAACACAGCACGTCAGGCAGCATCTGAGAAGCAGGAAAATTGATGTTTGGGCATAAGGCCTTCACCAGGAATGATAAAGGGCACCTGCCCAAAACGTTGATTTTCCTGCTCCTCGGATGCTTCCTGACCCGCTGTGCTCTTGGAGGCAAGTGCAGGCAGGTGGGACTAGTTTAGTTTGGGAACATAGTTGGCATGAACTGGTTATGGTTGGGCTGAAGGGTCTGTTTCCATGCTCTATGACTGTGTGACTCCATGAATCTATGGCTGACCATGCTCTGTCTGAAGAGAAGGTACTGTCAACTCCATAACAAGAACAAAACATAGCAAACTAGCTGAACAGAGCAAACAAAATGCAAATTAAAATTTTTGGTTTGGAGATGCTGGTGTTGGACTGGGGTGTACAAAGTTAAAAAATCACACAACACCAGGTTATAGTCCAACAGGTTTAATTGAAAGCACACTAGCTTTCGGAGCAACGCTCCTTCATCAGGTGATAGTGAAGGGTTCAATCCTAACACACAGAATTTATAGCAAAAATTTACAGTGTGCTGTAACTGAAATTATACATTAAAAATTGATTGTATGTTAAGCCTTTCATCTGTTAGAATACAGTGATAGTTTCACTTCTTTCATGTGTAATTCACAAAACCTTTTTTTTAAAAGTTGCATTCTCAGGTTAGCTGTTAACAATGGTGATAGCTTGACAATATGTTGAAGGTGTTGGCCCCCTGTGTTCTCTGTCTATGCCATGATGTTTAGACTGATTCCAATCTAAAAAGTGAGATAACAGAGTTTTACATAAATTCATGCAGTTTTTTGAGCAAAGTACAATGTAACCCTGAAAGTACAAATTCATTTCACAAAATATATGTGTACAAGTGGATCTTTGTCTGTCTGTGCATGTGTATCTGTCTGGGTTGGGGGTTGTGAGTGTGAGAAAGTGTATGTAGTGAGTGCAGAGTGTCTTAAGTCTGTGAGGGGGTATATGTGTGAGTGTGTGTGTCTGTAAGGGTGTGTGTGGGTGTCTGTGTGCTCGTCTGTCCATGTGTATGTGTGTATAGGAGTGTGTGTGTGTGTGTGTGTGTAGGAATATCTGTGTGTGTGTATAGTGCAATGGTGGTCACCTGTAATGTGACATGAACCCATGGTCCTGTTTGAGGCCCTTCCTATGGGTACCAAACTTAGCTCTCAGCCTCTGCTCGGCCACATTTGGAAACACATAAAGCATTGAAATGTGTATGCCTAGATTTAAAAAAAAATTACTTGCACATTTTTCTTTTATATTTAATAATCCTGAATCTCCTTTTTTAAAAATATAAGTCAGTGCATTCAAATGATGTGGAAAATGGGACAAAGGATGTCATCATGGAAATGACAGTTAAAAATATGGAGAAAACTGTGAAGTGTGCTATGGTATGGCAGAATGAATTTATGTTTCACTTCTCACTGTGTCCACTCGCTACCTGCCAATAAGTAGAGAAAAATCCAGGATTGCACACCTACAATCCAGAAAACTATCAGTCAAAACAGTCATGAGTCACATTTGGGTGACAGCACACTAATAAAACAGTTAATGCATAATCATTCACTGCAACTCTGAAGGAGTATTGGTAATGATGTAGAAGATGAAGGCGGAATTAAATCTGAAAAGATTTACTCAGCTGAAGTTACATTAATGTAACCATTATTCATCATGGCATAATCATTATCCATCTAGATATTTAAACATGGCAAGTAATTTCAAAATGAAGATTATAAATCAAGAATAAAACTGATCATTAAACACTCATCAAAGAAGTCAAGAAACCAATTTTTTTCTGCATCTTTTTAGTGAAAAATGTTTTTAGCATAAATTCTGATTAATGTACTGAAAGTCTTAATTGATGGCTTTAAGAAAAACATGAATATAATGAAAGGCAACAATAAATATGTAATTCTAACCTATTCATACTGATCATAAATTTGAAGTTAGCATTAAATTTGGCTGATTTGTAAAGACTGTTTTCAAAAACATAAATTCTCAAAGCCCCTATTTTTGAGTTTGCCTCAAAAATACCACTGATTCTGAATCAGGCTATTGTTGTAGTCTAATTACTGAAGGGCCCCAATAAGCAAGTGTTCATGAATATTATTAAATTGCATTCTTCATTAAAACAATAGGCATTCTGATTTGTGTAGTTTTAACTCAGCAGTAAGTCCATTATTAAACTACTGCAAGGAATATAGTTTCGTGAAAATATGAATCATGAAGAAATGTTACTGATAGCATGCAAATGATTAGGATATTTACATTTCACAGCATACAACTTTATCTGAATTATGCTGACAAGCATAAATATCTTAATAGAAGTATATTCTTATTGAATTTTCTGCTTCATTTACTCTGTAAAAATAAGATTATTAATTAAAGTGTATTGGATCATACATGCATGGAAGTAACTAATAACCTTGAATAGAGATGAGATGAGATGTGTTATTGATATGTAGGAGCAAGAGGGTGAATTTGAAAGAAAACCGAAATAAGAGTGGAAAATACTACATAATACTCGACAGACAAAATCTGAAAACATACTGCTAAGTCAGAAATGACCTCTCTAAAACTTTCTTTTTGGAAATGCTGACTGCTCCATTGCATATTTCCCCCAATTTCTATTTTTCTTGCTTCGCATTTGTCCATTCTTAGTAAAGTTCAATCTTAGCAAATGGAAGAGATCAGGTGCTCAGATCAAGACATGTTATCAGTTGTCAATTATGTAATTGGTTTAAATCAAAATTTTCTGTTGGGCAAGGATGCACTTCTTACTTGTTAAATTAAGTTTGAAAATGAAAACAAATGTCAGTGAATTACAATCTCTAAGCATTTATCAAAAAAAGACTGAAATTTCCACAGCGTTTTTCTGTATTGTTTTCCAATACTTTAGTGGAAGAACTATTCACATATAGTCCTGAAATTGCAATTAAATCCATAAATCTTAATTCTGGCTAAAATATCTATTTACCTTTAGACCAGTTCTGCCCAAGAAGCACGAGAGCCAGCAGAGGAGAGAATCAGCATCAAAATTATGCTCTTTTTTTAGTCGTACCTGTGATTTAATCTGAAGCCTAAATTGGCAGCAGCACAGCGAGTCATTCTGACAGCTACTCTGAAAGGGTAAGTGAACATGTAAGTGTGAGGCTAGAGTGGGATGTAAATTAGTTGAGGATGGAGGAGAATGTGGGTCAATAGGGAGGTAGGTAGGGATGTGGGTAACTTGCCAGAAGTGTGAGTGGAGGGTTATCATATCTGGTAGTGTGGTAGGATAGAATATTGGTTAGAGTGGTAGTGTAACAGGCAAATGTGTTGGATAAGGTGGGAAGAAGTTTTTTCATGGAAGAGTCCCAAGTGCTTCTGTGGGGGCGTGGAGGTGGGAGTGGGATCTGTGTTGTGAAGTGGATTGGGGTGGCAGGGAGGGTGTTTAAATGTCAACTTAGTCAGTGATGTCAGCTGCCAAGCTGGTAAGGAACTAAGGTTCCAAGTGAGTGAGGATGGTTAAGATGCCAGTTGGGCTAGCATTGTGTTGAGTGCCAGGTGGGTATGGTGGATAGAATGCCAGGTAAGCTGATAAGATTGTATAGTCAGTAGAAATGGAATGTGAGTTTCAGATTCTCAGAGATACGGGCAATTTGGTCCCAGTGAGGGACTGTTGCGTCAAGGAGGATTGTCAGGTTGGGGCAGTAATGAGTTCATCTTGGGGGCACTGAGTGTTAGGTCTGTTTAAGGAAGGGGAGGCCCGCTGGGTCAGGTGTGCTTGTTGAGGTCTAGGGTGTTATGGGTTTTTGGATGATGGAGGGGGTTGAGTTTTAAATTCAGTAACCTGGGAGTTAGAGTAATCGGCTAAATTTCTTGGAGAACTGTTAAAGGTCATTGAGTCGGTACCCTCCAACTTAAAGGGGCATTTTCAGGTTGTACCAGGCACAAAGGAGTTGCCTATTGGAATTTTCACTTGCCTTGACAATTCTCTCAGAGTTAGCTGTTCTGGGAATTCTGGAAAGTTCCAACGTTCAAACCATGCTACAGAAGTTACTATTTAGCCATTGGAAGATTTGGATCTATACAAATGTTGAACAACAAGTATAAACAGCTGCTTACAACAGGTCTTCCACTCGCTTCCCATAGCTAGAGATTGGGATACGCCTGAGGAAAATGTACTGCTCTGTAAAGGAAAACATTACTTTGAGCGCATTGGAACTTTTTCTGGATGAGATTTGTGATACATTCTCCTAATTCTGTGCCAGAACTTCATGGATCAAGTGATTAACTGAGCTCCTGCAGAAATTGAAATTGCCTTTTTTAAAAAGGGATAGATTCAGCTATTAGTGATGAGTAAGACCTTGATCACAAGATTCAGTAAACAGGCAAAGTGTAGAGGATTATGAATTGTGCAAGCAAGTTTAGCATGCCATCCTTGATCATCTTTGTGTAATCCCTCAGGCCTTATTATTGTATGGCATCAGTTGCATTTATTTAAGCGATTATTAATACATTGCCTAAATGGCACTTGAAAGTATAAACTAGACAATTTATGAATGCCTCAAATTAATCCAAATACCTTCCGGTTGCTTTAAAATTTATTTTGCCCCAAAGAAAATTTAAGCAGCCATTCTGAAAAATGCAAGTGGAGTTTTCTTGTTCAAAATTTAAGCTAGATGTTGTCTAACTTACAATAACTGTTTTATGTAATTAGGTGATTTTGTTAAATCATCTGTTGATTTGAGTTATAGACTTCTGCCTTAAAAGATGATTTGCATGTGGTGGTCAACTTTGAGTTAACTATCATCTGGTGTATCTTACTTCCTCCTTTTTGCTGTCACACTTCCAGTTACATTTGCTGTCGAGGAATCCTGTTGGCTGAGCAAGTGCAAACTTTGAGCCCTCTGATTTTTCTGGGCTCTCTTGACAGCTAGCTGAGTTGTTTGTTGCGTGATGTAACTATGTGATTGATACTTGTATCCAATGTCATTGATTGTAAATTTGTGTTCTTGGATTCTGAGTTAATGGCGTTTTGTGTCTTTCTGAAGTTAATAATTAACTAATAAGTATTTCTGTGGCCATGGTGATTTCTGTTAAAATCGTTTGTGGGAAGTACTTCTGCACCACTAATGGAATTTTATTTTCCTTAAATTTTGTTTTGCAACCCAGCAAGGGACATAATGGAGCCTTATTGTTCAATAATGATTTCTGGAACATACTTTTTTTCACAGTTTGGATAAACATCTATAGCTTAGGGAAAGAGATATTCTTATTTCAGTTTTATTTTGAGTTCTGAGGTATATTGTGAAATTATTTGTGTGTATAGACCAGCATTCCTAAGAAGGAAGGACATTGTGAAATTAGATTAAAGTACTGATATTCAGTTAAATTTCAGTACATTTAAGGTCAGGTGTATAATATCTCTAGGAACAAGCTATTAGTATTTCTAATCTGTCAGCCAAAGCCATAAGTGGTTCAAGGTTGCCAAGGTTTTAGAGACACGGTGACTTAGTGGTTAACACTGCAGCCTCACAGTGCTAGGGACCCAGTTTCAATTCCAGCCTTGGGTGACTGTGTCTGTGTGGAGTTTGCATATTCTCCCCAAGTCTGTGTGGGCTTTGTCCCACAATCCAAAGATCTGCAGGTTAGGTGAATTGGCCATGCTAAATTGCCCATCGTGCTCAGGGATGTGTTAGTGAGGAGCAAATGTAGAGTAATAGGATAGGGGAATGCGTTTTGGTAAAATACATTTCAGAGGGTCAGTGTGAACTTGTTGGACCAAAGGGCCTGTTTCCACAGTGTAGGGATTCTCTGACAGGTACTCAGGTCTGAATGCTTTCTGTGTGATGTTTTTGGATGCTATACCAGGATGCTTTGGGTACTATCCAAAATCTGTTGGGTATGTTTTTGATTTATGAAGGAATATTCTGGAATTGATAGGCTTTTAGTAGCATTACATTTTTTGTGTATGTAAATGTCTTTGCATTCATAAACAAATAGTTTAACCAAATCACTCAATTTGGTTTATTCCACATTATTTTCAATTTTTAAATTAAAAACAAAACTTATGTCTTATTGTTAAAGGAAAATTTAAAGCACTGTGCGCTTACATTTCAGTGAAAAACCAGTTAATTGAAAGCAAAACTAAACAAAATATGAGGTATAAGGTAGGTTTCAATCTGCGATCTGACATATCCAGTAATAACATGAGCTGGGATCGTAACAGTCTCCACTCACCTCTTCCAATGCCCTTGCAAACAGTTAGCTTCCAGACATCATGGCTGTCAGTGACTACCTCCCAGTTATCAGTGTCAATGTTCACCATCTTCAAATGCCATTTGCAGTTCGCCTTGTAATAGAGGTATGAATGCTGAGAACGGTGGGTGCTGGGCGGAAGTGAAGTCGGAGCGCAAAGCTGGTCGGGAAGAAAAGTGATTGTTATTTAAGTGGATGTGTTCTAGACCCCAGGTCCTACAAAGTAGGGCCTCTCTCCCACCCTCCACCTCTAACCTTAATTAAAAGTCCACAGACTTGCCCCAAAAAGAGGGTCCAAGGAAGTTCCTGTGGATTGAAGTGTGAGGCTTTAGCTCAGGAGTCTTTGACAAGGAGGTTAAGTGAAGTGATTACACCACAGTTGAAGAAGGTGAAGACATGACTGCCCAGCTGGTTCAGTGCGCTACATGCTTGATGTGGGAGGTCAACGACTCTGATGTGTCTGGCTCATATAAGTGTGGAAAGTGTGTGCACGTTCAGCTACTGACAGAGCATATTGCAGCACTAATGAAAGAACTCAAGGACCTTAGGCTCATCCGAGAGAATGAGATCTTTCTGGACAAGACCTTCAGCGAGGTTATTACACCGACCATACCAGAAGAGAGCAGATGGTGAGGAAGGTAGAGAGGAGACAGGTGCAAGAGACCCCGGGGGAAGTACCTGTCAGGAACAAGTTGAATCTTTGGAAACAGTAGAGACAGATGACACTGCCAGTCCGTGAGGCGTCCAGGTCTGTCAATCAAAAGTTGGCGTGGAGGCAGAGCGGAAGAGTTGGACATCGCACAGAGCCGTGGTAATATGGGACTCCATAGTGAGAGGAACTGACCGGGGTTTTGGTGGCAGCAGGCAGGACTTAAGGATGGTGTGTTGCCTTCCTGGTGCCAGGGTTAAAGACATCACAGACAGAGTGCAAGAAATCCTCAAGGACGAAGGTGAAGAGCCAGAGGTGGTGGGACATGTCGGCACAAATGATGTCGGGAAGAAGAGGTGGGACATACTACAGCAGGACTTCGGAGAACTAGGAAGAAAGCTGAAAAGCAGGACGTCCAGGGTGGTTATCTCCGGTTTGCTTCCAGTTCCTCAGGCTGGTGAGGCCAGAAACAGGGAGATAATGGACTTGAACGTGTGGCTGGGGAACTGGTGCAGGAAGCAAGGATTTAAATTCTTGGATCACTGGCGTATGTTTTGTGGTAAGCATAAATTATACAAGAGAAACGGTTTGCATCTTAATAGGTTGGGGACCAGCATTCTGGCAGGCAGGTTTGCTACTGCAACACAGCTACTTTTAAACTAAGTAGCGGATGTTTAAGAAGGAAATTGAAGGGAAAGTTAGAACAAAGGAAGTCAAGAAAGACAACTGTATCAATGAGGCAGAAAACTCAGAAAGGGATCATGCTGGAAGGTTGAGTGAAATAGGAGTTGTTGGGAAGGGTAAGGGCAGTAACAAATTAAAAATACTATATATGAATGCACAAAGCATTAGAAATAAGATGGATGAGCTTGAGGCTCTTTTGGAAATTGGCAGATACGATACTGTGGGGATAACTGAGACGTGGCTTCAAGTGGACAGGGCCTGGGAAATGAATATTCAAGGCTACACGTGCTATTGTATGGACAGACTGATGGGCAGAGGGGGTGGGGTGGCCATGTTGGTAAGGGATGATATTCAGTCCCTTGCGTGGGGGGACCTAGAATCAGGGGATGTAGAGTCAGTATGGATAGAGCTGAGAAATTCTAAGGGTTAAAAAAACCCTCTTGGGAGTTATCTACAGGCCCCCAAACAGTAGTCTGGATGTCGGATGTAAGTTGAATCAGGAGCTGAAATTGGCCTGTTGCAAAAATATTACTACAGTTGTTCTGGGGGATTTCAACATGCAGGTAGACTGGGAGAATCAGGATGGTATTGGACCTCAAGAAAGAGATTTTGTGGAGTGCCTCAGAGATGGATTCTTAGAACGGCTGGTGCTGGAGCCGACCAGGGAGAAGGCAATTCTGGATCTGGTATTGTGTAACGAACCAGAACTGATCATGGACCTTGAAGTGAAGGAGCCATTGGGAAGTAGTGACCATAATACAATAAGCTTCAATCTGCAATTTCAGAGGGAGAGGGTACAATCGGAAGTGACAATACTTCTGTTGAATAAAGGGAACTATGGAGCTATGAGGGAGGAGCTGGCCAAAGTTCAATGGTGCAATACCTTAGCAGGGATGACAGTGGAGGAACAATGGCAGATATTTCTGTGTATAATGCAGAAGATGCAGGATCAGTTCATTCCAAAAAGGAAGAAGATCCTAGGAGGAGGCATGGGTGGCCGTGGCTGATGAAGGAAGATAAGAAACATATAAAGTTAAAAGCGAAAAAGTATAACATAGCAAAGATAAGTGGGAAAACGGAGGACTGGGAAGCTTTTAAAGAATAACAGAGGATTACTAAGAAGGAAATATGCAGAGAAAAAATGAGGTGCAAAGGTAAACTGGCCAAAAATATAAAGGAGGATAGTAAAAGCTTTTTTGGGTATGTGAAAGGCAAAAAAATGATTAAGACTAAAATTGGGCCCTTGAAGACAGAAACAGGGGAATATATTACGGGGAACAAAGAAATGGCAGAAGAATTGAATTGGTACTTCAAGTCTGTGTTCACTGGGGAAGACACAAGCAATCTCCATGAGGTAACAGTGGCTGAAGGACCTGAACTTAAGGGAATTTATATTTGCCAGGAATTGGTGATGGAGAGACTGTTAGGTCTGAAGGTTGATAAGTCCCCCGGGCCTGATGGTCTACATCCCAGGGTACTGAAGGAGGTGGCTTGAGAAATCGTTGATGGGTTGATGATTATTTTCCAGAGTTCAATAGATTCAGGATCAGTTCCTGCGGATTGGAGGGTGGCTAATGTTGTACCACTTTTTAAGAAAGGTGGGAGAAAGAAAGCAGGAAATTATAGATCAGTTAGTCTGGCCTCAGTGGTGGGAAAGATGCTGGAGTCTATTATAAAGGATGAAATTACGACACGGAGGAGCTTAAAAATGTGTTCCTGGAAAAGCGCAGCAGGTCAGGCAGCATCAAAGGAACAGGAGAATCGACATTTCAGGCATAAGCCCTTCTTCAGGAATGAGGAGGATGTGCCAAGCAGGCTAAGGTAAAAGGTAGGGATGAGGGATTTGGGGGGAGGGGTGTTGGGAATACGATAGGTGGAAGGAGGTTAAGGTGAGGGTGATAGGCCAGAGAGGGGGTGGGGGCGGAGAGGTCAGGAAGAAGATTGCAGGTCAAGAAGGCAGTGCTGAGTCTAAGGCTTGGGACTGAGAAAAGGTGGGGGGGAGGGGAAATGAGAAAGCTGGAGAAATCGGCATTAATCTTGTGGTTGGAAGGTTCCTAGGTGGAAGATGAGGAGCACTTCCTCCAGGCGTCGTGTTGCCATGGTCTGGCGATGGAGGAGGCCACGGACCTGCATGTCCTTGGCGGAGTGGGAGGGGGAGTTAAAGTGTTCAGCCACGGGGCGGTTGGGTTGGTTGGTCCGGGTGTCGCAGAGGTGTTCTCTGAAACGTTCCACAAGTAGGCAACCTGTCTCCCCAATGTATAGGAGGCCACATTGGGTGTAGCGGATGCAGTAAATGATGTGTGTGGAGGCGCAGGTGAATTTCTGATGGATATGGAAGGATCCCTTCGGGCCTTGGAGGGAAGTGAGGGGGGACGTGTGGGTGAAGTTTTGCATTTCTTGCAGTTGCAGGGTAAGGTTCCGGGAGTGGAGGTTGGGTTGGTGGGGGATGTGGATCTGACGAGGGAGTCGCGGAGGGTGTGGTCTTCCCGGAAATTATGACACATCTGAATAGTAGTAACAGGATAGGTCATAGTCAGCATTGATTTATGAAGGGGAAATCATGCTTGACTAATCTTCTGGAATTTTTTGAGGATGTAACTCTGAAGATGGACGAGGGAGATCCAGTAGATGTAGTGTACCTGGACTTTCAGACAGCTTTTGATAAAGTTCCACATTGGAGGTTAGTGAACAAAATTAGGACGCATGGTATTGCGGGCAAAGTACTAACTTGGATTGAAAGTTGGTTGGCTGACAGGAAACAAAGAGTAGTGATAAACGGCTCCATTTCGGAATGGCAGGCGGTGACCAGTGGGGTACCGCAGGGATCAGTGCTGGGACTGCAGCTTTTTACAATATATATTAATGATATAGAAGATGGTATTAATAGTAACATTAGCAAATTTGCTGATGATACAAAGCTGGGTGGCAGGGTGAAATGTGAGGAGGATGTCAGGAGATTACAGGGTGACCTGGATCGGTTAGGTGAGTGGAAAGATGCATGGCAGATGCAGTTTAATGTGGATAAATGTACGGTTATCCACTTTGGTGGCAATAACAGGAAGGCAGATTACTACCTAAATGGAATCAATTTAGGTAAAGGGGCAGTACAAAGAGATCTGGGTGTTCTTGTACACCAGTCAATGAAGGTAAGCATGCAGATACAGCAGATAGTGAAGAAGGCTAATAGCATGCTGGCCTTCATAACAAGAGGGATTGAGTATAGAAGCAAAGAGGTTTTTCTGCAGCTGTACAGTGCCCTGGTGAGACCACACCTGGAGTATCGTGTGCAGTTCTGGTCTCCAAATTTGAGGAAAGACATTCTGGCTATTGAGGGAGTGCAGCGTAGGTTCACGAGGTCAATTCCTGGAATGGCAGGACTACCTTATGCTGAAAGACTGGAACAACTGGGCTTGTATACCCTTGAATTTAGAAAACTGAGAGGAGATCTGATTGAGACATATAAGATTATTAAAGGATTGGACACTCTGGAGGCAGGAAACATGGGTGAGTGCTGAACCAGAGGACACAGCTTAAAAATATGGGGTAGACCATTTAGGACAGAGATGAGGAGAATCCTCTTCACCCAGAGAGTGGCAGCTGTGTGGAATGCTCTGCCCCAGAGGGCAGTGGAGGCCCAGTCTCTGGATTCATTTAAGAAAGAGTTGGATAGAGCTCTCAAGGATAATAGAATCAAGGGTTATGGAGATAAGGCAGGAACAGGATACTGATTAAGGATGATCAGCCATGATCATATTGAATGGTGGTGCAGGCTCGAAGGGCAGAATGGCCTACTCCTGCACCTATTGTCTATTGTCTAAACGCATAATCTATGATCAGTTCACCATACTGAAGGACTTTGTGCATATGGTCATAATCTATCCAAGCCAATGCAGGTGTTGTTGGGTCAGCATTGCGTGTATCCTAATGAATCGATATGCCCCAGAGCTCTGAATTGATGACTTTGTCACGCCAAGTGATACTGAGCATATGTCTGAAACAGTGAAGCTGGAAACTGTTCTGGCTTTCTCCTGCCCAGCACATGTTATCCGGGCCTGATCATTGTAGACAAGTAAACTGAGGACAGCCAATGTTCTCCAGCTGCTTAAATAAATTGGCTCTGCTCATGTGATCAAATACTTTGGTGACATCAGTGAAGACGATACACAGTGATCTCCTTTGTTCATGCAAATTGTCTTGCAGCTGCTAGACTGGGAAGATTATATCAAATATAAACGGTCTAGTTCTGAAGCTCCTCTGGTAACAAATACTTTTCCCAGTATTCTCAACAAGGAGATACATCATTAGTTGTTGTAATCACTGTGGTGAAACCTGTTTTTGTGGAGGTGCATGTTTAATGATAAAGTCACTGGACTATGAATTGAGAGGCCAGAGCTAATGCTCGGAGGAAATAACAATACCTACTGTAATTTTGGTTCCATCAATAAACCTGGAATTAAAAGCTCATGTCATAATGACTGCGAAAGCACTGTTGGTTGTCACAAAACAATTACCCATGTTTCATTATTGTTTGTTGGGAAAGAAATCTGTCCCCTTACCTAATCGAACTTACATGCAACTCTAGATCTACAGCAATGTGTTTATGCCTTAATTGTTTTCTGAATTGTTCAGCAAGCTATCCAGTTATATCTATCTAGTGTGTACAATCTAAAGAATGAATGAAAGTGAATGGACCACCCAGCAATGATCTTGGCACCAGAACGACATCCGCAAAATTAGCGCTGTCAACCTTACATAATCCTCTGTACTAATATGTCAAGAAAATATATTAATCATAGTTGTTGAATAATGTCTTAGAAGTAATGTCCCAGAGACTACTCTCACCATTCATGGGTATATTCTGTCTTGGCACCCAGACAGAGGAAGTGACAAAGTGGAGTACAGTTAAAAAGGAGTTGCACTGGGAGCCTTCAATGTTAAAATCAACTAGACAAAAGTGAGGACTGGAGACCAGAATCAAGATTACAGTGGTGCTGGAAAAGCACAGCAGGTCAGTTAGCATCAGAGGAGAAGGAAAATCAATGTTTCGGTTCCTGCTGCTCGGATGCTGCCTGACCTGCTGTCCTTTCCCAGCACCACTCTAATCTTGGCCCTCAATGTTAACTCCGGACTCCATAGACATCACGGCATCAGTTAAATAAGTGTCATTTGAGATTTATACTATGAAAGATTCTTTACCAAATATTGTTTTCTTAGTTTCTTGAAACATTATTTCTTCTTGTTGAACATTAATTGGAAGAAGCACATAGGGTTGTAAAGGAGATGTCCATCTCCAAATGTTGCGCCTCTACTTATAAGCTAATGACATGGCTGCTAGACTAAGGTTGTGGCAGATGGTGAGTGGACCAACATGAGGTTAAGCTTGATCAGCATGCATCTGTCAGCATCAATGGTGCTGAGGTGGCGATGGTCGAGAGCGTCAAGTTATTGGGATTGGTGATCTCCTAATAATCTGTCCTGGTCCACCCACGTTGTCATGACGGTCAAAAAAGTACAACAATCCCTCTACTTCCCAGAAGGCTAAGGAAAATTGGCACATATACAAAGACTCTTACCAATTTTTATCGCTATACCATAGAAAGCATCCTATCTGGATGCAGTGGTGTGGCAAATGCTCTTCCCAAGACCTCAAGAACTGCAGAGAGTCATGAACACAGCCCAGTCCATAATCAAAAACTTATCCCACTCTGGTTATACTGTCTTCCACCATATTTTGTTGGGCAGAAGATATAAAGTTTGAAGACACATATGAATAGTTTCAAGAACAGCTTCTTCTCTGCTGTTTTCAGAACTTTGATCAGATCTCTCAAATGTTAATGTTGATTTCTCTCTGTGCACCTTCTCTGGAACATTGTATTTTGCACTCTGTTCAGCTAGCCTGAAGCACTTTGTATGGTATGATCTGCCTGTATAGCACGCAAAACAACATATTTCAATGTATCTTGGCACACGTAACAACAATAAATCAAACTCAAACTCAATCCTACTTCACCTCATCTTTACCAAGCTACCTGTTGCACATACAACTGAATGTAATGGCATTGCTCAGAGTGACCAACCACACAAGATAAAGTTTCAGCTTCATGTTGAGACTTGCTCCATCACATGTATGGCACTAACACTGTGCTTTTTTTTAGATTAGATTCCCTGAATTGTGGAAACAGGCCCTTCAGCCCAACAAGTCCACACCGACCATCCAAGACTATCCAGACCCATTTCCCTCTGACTAACATACCTAACAGCAAGGCCAATTCACCTGACCTGCACATCTTTGGAATGTGGAAATAAACTGCTGCACCCAGAGGATACCCATGCAGACAGAGGGAAGCATGTGCAAACTCCACGCAGATAGTCAGCTGAGGCTGGAATTGAACCTTGGACCCTGGGGCTGTGAAACAGCAGTGCTAGCCATCGTGCCACCCCAACTAAATAGGATAGATTTTTAAAATAGATCCAACAACTCAAAACTGGGCATCTTTGAAGTGCTTTGGGCCATCAGCAGCAGCAGGATTGCATTTCACCACAACCTGCAACCTCCTAGCCCCATATATCCCCCACTCTAACATTACTGTTATGCCAAGGGATCACTTCCTAGTTCAAGAAAGAATGCAGAAGGGATTCACTCCAGCTGATAACTGGAGGTGGCTGATGACAAATGATACTGCAAACAGTATACAAGATGATAATATTCTGAGAACAATACTAAAGACTAGTGCTCCAGAAATAGTTTTACATCTAGCCAAGCTGCATCAGTATAGCCACAACACGTTTCTACCTCCAATAACTGTCCTATGCAGAAAAAGAAGTGGAATAAATCCAATTCAGTTAATCTCTATACTATCAGTCTATGCTCAATCATCAACAAAATGATGGAAGTGCCTAGAGACCTTGTTATTAAATGCACTTATTCAACAGTGACCTGCTTATTGCATTCCACCAGAACCAGTCAGCTCATGACTTCATTACAGCCTTTATCTAAACATGGGGACAAAAAAGCTGAACTTAGATATGAAATGAGAACAACTACTCTTGACATCAAGACTGTATTTTAGGAATAAGGTATCAAGAAGCCCGAGCAAAATTGAAGTGAATAAGGATTTGCGAAGCTGTCGATTGCTTGGAGTCATACCTCAGCATTCATTACCTTCACCACTCATACACAGTTGCAGCAGTATATACCATTTACAAGTTGTAACTCGACAACATTCCTTAATAGCATCTTCCCAAGGCCTTGATCTCTGCCACCTAGCTGGATAAAGATTAGATTACTTACTTTAGATTAGATTACTTACAGTGTGGAAACAGGCCCTTCGGCCCAACAAGTCCACACCGCCCCGCCGAAGCGCAACCCACCCATACCCCTACATTTACCCCTTACCAAACACTACGGGCAATTTAGCATGGCCAATTCACCTGACCTGCACATCTTTGGACTGTGGGAGGAAACTGGAGCACCCGGAGGAAACCCACGCAGACACAGGGAGGACGTGCAAACTCCACACAGTTAGTCGCCTGAGGCGGGAATTGAACCCGGGTCTCTGGCGCTGTGAGGCAGCAGTGCTAACCACTGTGCCACTGTGCCACCCACAAAGGAGAATAAATGTATGGGAACACCATCAGATGCAAGTTTCCCTCCAAGTCATACACCAGCATGACTTGAAAAAAAATTACCATTTTCACTGGATCAAAATCTTGCAACTCTTCCGAACAGCACTTTGTGTGACACACTGTAACAGTTCAAGAAAGTGTCTCACCACCACCTTCTTATCAGCAATTAAGAATGGGCAATAAATGCTGGCTCAACCAGCAATGACATTCTATGAATGAATATTAAAAAAACTCCCTGTTTGTTTCATGCACAACCTGAAGCACTACCCTTTTCTCCTCAGGGCAACAGAGAGGTTTGTACAAATCACGTGCATGGTTAGTTTGAGTGATATTGCACCATAGGGTCTTAGGGGTGTACAACACAGAAACAAATCCTTTGGTCCAACTCATCCATGCTGACCAGATATCCTTACCTGACCTAGTCCCATTTGCCAGCACCTGGCCCATATCTCTCTAAACCCTTCCTATTCATATACCCATCCAGATGCTTTTTAAATGTTGTAATTGTACCAGCCTCCACCACTTCCTCTGTCAGCTCATTCCATACACACACCATCCTCTGTGTGAAAGAGTTGCCCCTTAGGTCCCTTTCAAAATTTTCCCCTCTCACCTAAACCTATGCCCTCTAGTTCTGGATTCCCCCACCCCAAAGAAAAGGCCTAGTCTATTTATCCTATCCATGCCTCTCATGATTTTATAAACCTCTAGAGGTCACCCCTCAGGGAAGAACAGCCCCAGCCTATTCAACCTTTCCCTATAGCACAAATCCTCCAACTCGGGCAACATCCTTGTAAATCTTTTCTAAACTCTGAACAACAGCATCTGGAGTTTTGTCCCCCACAGAAGAAAGTCAATAACTTTGCTGAGCTACTCCAATGTTAGTTCTTCATTCAGGTCTGCCATTGACCAGCTGGCTTTTAATGTCTCCAGACTTTCCTTGGTAACTGTGTTCTCCTTAAAGTGCAAATCATAGGTACAGATCCAGCCATCTTTTAGATTAGATTACTTACAGTGTGGATACAGGCCCTTTGGCCCAACAAGTCCACACAGACCGTCCAAAGAGCAACCCACCCAGACCCATTCCCCTACACCTATTACCCCTTCAATTTAGCATGGCCAATTCACCTAACCTGCATGTTTTGGACTGTGAGAGGAAACCGGATCACCCGGAGAGAATGTGCAAACTCCACACAGACAGTTGCCTGAGGCAGGAATTGAACCCAGGTCTCTGGCACTGTGAGGCAGCAGTGCTAACTACTGTGCCATCATGTCATCTCTCCAATTACTTATTGCAATCAGTGATGGGCTTCCCTACCTATGTTTTCAATGGAGCAGATCCTTTGAATATGGACCTGTTGCCATTTTAATCTTTTCATTCATGCCCCTGGCATTCTTTGTGTCAAAGGACATCCAAAATATCAGGCAAAATTGTGAGTAGTAATTGTTAATGCACTGCCTTGCAGCCTGTTGTAATTATTTTGAGCAATTCTTAGTACATTCAGCATCTTTTCTCTCTCACTCATGATAAATGGCAGCAGAACACTTGATTTCATTGACATGTTCCACGACAGTGATGTGAACTTCAGCATGCCAACACTTTTCCACTCTTGTTTCTCAAACTGTGTTTGATATCATTTCTCCATGCTGTGTGGGAATGCTTGTTCAATCCAGTCAAGCAACTATGAACTCTTGTATGGGTGGACACAATGATTGTTGATATGAGAATGGTTACATCTGCTTTGAATGAAAAAAATCTTCAATCCTAACCCTGATGCACACCAGTGAGTGATCTGTATCACCATTTGTGCGGAGGTAGGGCTGTGAATTTTGAGAATGTGGTTCAAAGAGTCATGTCTGATAATGATCAGATCTAGCTAGTGTCAATGTCCTGTTTTTGGATGTTTCTAGTTTATCTTATGGTTCTGCTGAGAGAAGGTACACATTGCCAATTCACAGACTTTTGCTTGTTAAATATTTTGTTAATGGTCCAATTCACCACATTGATAATGAGCTTACTATGTTACCAAACACTCCAAACAAACAAGACATCGAAAACACCTGACATAGAAATCAGATTGGGTACCTGATGGCTTCAGCTATCTGCTTGGTCTAAAGGACCTCCATGTTGCTTATGATCAAACAACATCTCAGGGCAAGAGTGTTCATATGTCAGATAGGATTGGCTGGCAATAAAAGATTTGCTTGTGTAGACTGAAGATGGGTTGCATATGACTCCATGGAAGCTATCAATTTGGGCATGATGATCAATGGCTACAAATTGAGGATATGGTCAAATGAAACTACCTCACATACAACATGGTGATATTTTAAAGGAAACAATGCTAGGTACATGCTCTGACTTCCATGTTTTCAATGTCGAGTTTGCTCAGAGTCCCTGGTAAGATAGAAAAGTGCATGTTAATGAGATGAGATTCACAATTAATGATGTTAATAAGCAATAATCCCTCTTAAAAGGTAACTTGCTGCCATCTTGTGAGAATCATCCCTTGACATCCCAAACTTAATTAAAAGATGCAGTGAGTTGTTCGCGACATAAGGATAGTCGTCACTAGACCACTCATACATTCTACTAGATGTCCCGTCACAGCCCATGGTGTTCAAACTGCTATATGATTTAAACCATGCTTCCATTTGTTCTGCCAAAAGAAAAATATAGAAAATCACTTTCTCCATAAATTACAGAAAAAAAAGCAAACTAAGAAACTCTGCAAACTAAAGAGTTGCCATTTCACTATCGTGTCATTGACATTCCATCCAACTTGAAGACTGCTTCCAGTTCATTGAGAGGGTTGATAAATTGTTGTTATTGTTTGCATCGTTATGTTTGTACCTGAGCTGGAGAGCTTGATGCTTGAAGGTTCTTGTAGTAGGGGAGGATTTAATTCCCCTGGCACGATTACCATAATTTTATATGAAAACAAAACGTCTCACAGGTTCCAAAATCCCATCTCATTTCAAATCTGTCATTCAAAGGCTTTATGCTCTGCTGCTCTCTGAAGTATGGGAAAAGTTTTTTCACTGAGATATCTTTACTGATGTCTTCCTTTTTCCTTTGTATCAAACAATGTCTCATTGGCAATATTTTATGCCTCCATTTAAATGCATCCTATTTTCTCTCCTCTAGGTCCCCTACTCTCTTAACCATTTCAAGTTTATTTCTTACTGTAAACTCCCCAATCCATGTTCATCACCACCTCTATTGAACTAACTGCCTCATGTGATCTTGCTGGTTCCATCATATCAGTCACAGGAATATTTATCTCTGACTACTTAAGTGAGACCTTTAAATTTTGTTCCTTCTTCCTCCTGTGTATGCTCCAGAAAAGAAAAATCCCACAATTCATCCTACATTTACAGCAAAATTTCTGTTGCTGTTGCTAATTCACTCAACCTCATCCTCATCTTTATCTTTGGTGTCCTGCTGTCCAATAAAACTATTATTCTCTCTTTTTCCATTCACTCTGCTTGGCTTGGCATATCTCCATTCTGTTCTGTTTAAATGATGGAAATTTGAAAGAATATATTGAAAAAAATGTCATCATTCTGGCTGGACCATATAAAGGACTGTTAGCTCTTTCTTTCATCTGCTTACTAATCCAGAACTATTCTGGATGGTTTCCACCCCATCACCTCCAACATAATTACAAGAAAGTTATAAACTTTGTCCAAAGCATTCTTGGCTTACTTCTCCCAAAATACCCACTATAAACTTGAGGTCATTCAAGGAACCTTTTGCGTGTCTTCTAACTTGTCCCATTCTACTATGATCCCTGTGTTCACTGCCCAAGAGTGGCTTTCAGTCAAGTGTTTATTTCAAAGATTCTCATTCTTGCTTTCAAATCCTTACACTTTTTCACAGCATTCCATAATATTTGTATACATCTAATTGTGACCTCTTGAACATCTCTAATTTCATTGCTCCACATATGGTAGCTATGCAGTCATCTGTCAGACCCTACAAACTTGAATTCTCTTAAGTGCAGTTTCTCAATTCTGGGTAATCCAAGATGGAGGATGTGAAAAATTTCTGGCTGTAACAGCTGCTGCTTTTTTGAGGTATTTTAGATGCTGGAGGTGATTTCCTCAAATTCCAGGAGCAGCAATTACTGATTTATATACTGTTGTATTCTTCTGGAACTATGGAGAAAAAAAAGTCAAAACAACAGCAGTATTAAAAGGGAGAAGAACAGACAAAGGAAGCACATGGCGAGGTAATTGCAGGAGAGAAAGAGAGAACCTGCACAGTTACCGCCTTTGCTGTTTGAATTCATGTATCACTGGACATCAGAGTGCATCTGGGAAAATTAACAAACAGTGAAATTCACAACTGATCTTGGAGGAACTGTTGGGCGAAGTTCACAGCACAGAATCAGATAAGTTAATTGTTGTTTTTAAGTATGGCTTACAGAGAATCTGCAGTAGGGAGTAGAGTGAGTTCTTTCTTGATTATATGTTTTTTGGAGATATGTCTCTTAAACTTAAAATACAAGCCATAACTACTAACTTAACCTGGGACAGTGTTTGTAGAGGAATAAGACGGTGTTATTTTCTGGGTCTGTAGATTATGAAGGAGCAAAAATGGCCTTAAATAGAGTGATATGTACTTCTTGTCAGATGTGGGAGTTTAAAGAGAGTTTAAGGGTTACTGTGGATTATATCTGCCATAAATGCTGTTGGCTGCAAATCTTATCAGATCGAATGGATCAGTTGGAGAGACAGAAATAAGCAATGAGAAATTTGCAACAGCTACAGTATGTGATGGATGACAGTTATAGGAAGGGGGGCAAGTCTCAGATACAGTTACACAGATGAGTTAACTCCAGGAAAGGTAAGAGAGGAAGGCAACTAGTACAGGAGTCATTTGTGGATATACTCATTTCAAACAGATATGCTGTTTTGGAAAATGTAGGGGGTGGATTCTCAGGGGAATGTAGCATGAACAGCCAAGTTTCTGGTATTGAGCTGGCTCTAATGCAACGAGGGGTATGTCGGCTTCCAAGGGATCAATTGTGTTAGGGGATTCTCTAGTCCAAGGTACAGAAAGGCATTTCTGTGGCCAGCAGCGAACAGACAAAATAGTGTGCTGTTTCCCTGGTGCCGGGATCAAGGATGTCTCAGAGACGGTGCAGAATGTTCTCACGGGGGAGAGGGGCCAGCAAGAGGTCATTGTCCACATTGGACCCAATGGTATAGGAAGGGGAAAGGTTGAGATTCTGAAGGGAGATTACAGAGAGTTAGGCAGAAATTTAAAAAGGAGGTCCTCAAGGGTAGTAATATCTGGATTACTCCCAGTGCTACGAGCTAGTGAGGGCAGGAATAGGAGGCTAGAGCAGATGAATGCATGGCTGAGGAGCTGGTGTATAGGAGAAGGATTCACATTTTTGGATCACTGGAATCTCTTTTGGGGTGTAAGTGACCTGTACAAGAAGGACAGATTGCACCTAAATTGGAAGGGGACTAATATAACTGGTAGGGAAATTTGCTAGAGCTGCTCAGGAGGAATTAAACTAGTAAGGTGTGGGGGTGGGACCCAGTGAGTTGGTGAGGAAAGAGATCGATCTGAGACTGGTACAGTTGAGAACAAAAGCGAGTCAAACAGTCAGGGCAGGCAGGGACAAGTTAGGACTAATAAATTTAACTGCATTTATTTCAATGCAAGGGGCCTAGTAGGGATGGCAGATGAACTCAGGGAATGGTTAGGAACATGGGATTGGGATATCATAGCAATTACAGAAATATGGCTCAGGGATGGGCAGGACTGGCAGCTTAATGTTCCAGGATACAAATGCTACAGGAAGGATAGAAGGGGAGGCAAGAGAGGAGGGGGAGTGGCATTTTTGATAAGGGATAGTATTACAGCTGTGCTGAGGGAGGATATTCCCTGAAATACATCCAGGGAAGTTATTTAGGTGGAACTGAGAAATAAGAAAGGGATGCCCACCTTATTGGGATTGTATTATAGACCCCCTAATAGTCAGAGGGAAATTGAGAAACAAACTTGTAAGGAGATCTCAGCTATCTGTAAGAATAATAGGGTAGTTATGGTAGGGGATTTTAACTTTCCAAACATCGACTGGGACTGCCATAGTGTTAAGGGTTTAGATGGAGAGGAATTTCTTTAGTACATACAAGAAAATTTTCTGATTCAGTATGTGGATGTACCAACTACAGAAGGTGCAAAACTTGACCTACTGTTGGGAAATAAGGCAGGGCAGGAGACTGAGGTGTCAGTGGGGGAGCACTTTGGGGCCAGCAACCATAATTCTATTTGTTTTGAAATCGTGATGTAAAAGGATAGACCAGATCTAAAAGTTGAAGTTCTAAATTGGAGAAAGGCCAACTTTGACAATATTAGGCAAGAACGTTCGAAAGCTGATTGGGGGTAGATGTTCACAGGTAAAGGGACGGCTGGAAAATGGGAAGCCTTCAAAAATGAGATAACAAGAATCCAGATAAAGTATATTCCTGTCAGGTTGAAAGGGAAGGCTGGTAGGTATAGGGAATTCTGGATGACTAAAGAAATTTAGGGTTTGGTTAAGAAAAAGAAGGAAGCATATGTCAGGTATAGACGGGGTAGATCGAGTGAATCCTTAGAGTATAAAGGAATTAGGAGTATACTTAAGAGGGAAATCAGGAGGGCAAAAAGGGGACATGAGATAGTTTTGGCAAATAGAATTAAAGAGAATCCAAAGAGTATTTACAAATATATTAAGGACAAAAGGGTAACTAGGGAGAGAACAGGGCCCCTCAAAGATCAGCAGGGCGACCTTTGTGTGGAGCCACAGAAAATGGGGAAGATACTAAATGAATATTTTGCATCAGTATTTACTGTGGAAAAGGATATGGAAGTTTTAGACTGTAGGAAAATAGATGGTGACATCCTGCAAAATGTCCATATTACAGAGGAGGAAGTGCTGGATGTCTTGAAACGGTTAAAGGTGGATAAATCCCCAGGACCTGATCAGGTGTACCCGAGAACTTTGTGGGAAGCTAGAGAAGTGATTGTTGGACCTCTTGCTGAGATATTTGTATCATCAAAAGTCACAGGTGAGGTGCCGGAAGATTGGAGGTTGGCAAATGTGGTGCCATTGTTTAAGAAGGGCAGTAAAGACAAGCCAGGGAACTATAGACTGGTGAGCCTGTTGTCAGTGGTGGGCAAGTTGTTGGAGAGAATCCTGAGGGACAGGATGTACATGTATTTGGAAAGGCAAGGACTGATTAGGGATAGTCAACATGGCTTTGTGCGTGAGAAATCATGTCTCACAAACTTGATTGAGATTTTTGAAGAAGTAACAAAGAAGATTGATGAGGGCAGAGCAGTAGATGTGATCTATATGGACTTCAGTAAGGCGTTCGACAAGGTTCCCCATGGGAGACTGATTAACAAGGTTAGATCTAATGGAATAAAGGGAGAACTAGACATTTGGATACAGAATTGGCTCAAAGGTAGAAGACAGAGGGTGGTGGTGAAGGGTTGTTTTTCAGACTGGAGGCCTGTGACCAGTGGAGTGCCACAAGGATCGGTGCTGGGCCGTCTACTTTTTGTCACTTACATAAATGATTTGGATGCGAGCATAAGAGGTACAGTTAGTAAGTTTGCAGATGACACCAAAATTGGACGTGTAGTGGACAGCGAAGAGAGTTACTTCAGGTTACAACAGGATCTTGACCAGATGGGCCAA
This sequence comes from Chiloscyllium punctatum, assembly GCF_047496795.1. Classification (NCBI taxonomy): domain Eukaryota; kingdom Metazoa; phylum Chordata; class Chondrichthyes; order Orectolobiformes; family Hemiscylliidae; genus Chiloscyllium; species Chiloscyllium punctatum. The sequence goes on from NC_092743.1 coordinate 124,384,335, forward strand.
TGGACTTAAACACTTAATGGTAAGGTCCTAGGGAGTGTTGCTGAACAAAGAGACCTTGGAGTGCAGGTTCATAACTCCTTGAAAGTGAAATCGCAGGTTCATAGGCTAGTGAAGAAGGCATTTGGTATGCTTTCCTTCATTGGTCAGAGCATTGAGTACAGGAGTTGGGAGGTCATGTTCCGGCTGTACAGGACATTGGTTAGGCCACTGTTGGAATATTGCATGCAGTTCTGGTCTCCTTCCTATCAGAAAGATGTTGTGAAACATGAAAGGGTTCAGAAAAGATTTACAAGGATTTTTGCCAGGGTTGGAGGATTTGAGCTAAAGGGAGAGGCTGAACAGGCTGGGGCTGTTTTCCCTGGAGCAATGGAGGCTGAGGGGTGACCTTATAGAGGTTTACGAAATTATGAGGGGCATGGATAGGGTAAATAGACAAAGTCTTTTCCCTGGGGTCGGGGAGTCCAGAACTAGAGGGCATAGTTTTAGAGTGAGGGGAAAGATATAGAAGAGACGGTTGGGTCAAGTTTTTGACGCAGAGGGTGGTACGTGTATGGAATGAGCTGCCAGAGGAGGTGGTGGAGGCTGGTACAATTGCAACATTTAAGAGGCATTTGGATGTGTATATGAATAGGAAGGGTTTGGAGGGATATGGACTGGATGCTGGCAGGTGGGACTAGATTGGGTTGGGATATCTGGTCGGCATGGACAGGTTGGATCGAAGGGTCTGTTTCCATGCTGAACATCTCTATGACTCTACCTTATTTTCTCATTTAAGACACTCCTTAAATCCAGACCCTTGACCAAGTTTTGGTCACCTGATATATTGTTTCCTTAGTCGACTCTGTGTCTTATTTTGCTTCATAATGCTCCTGTTAAGCACCTTGTGGTGTTTGAATATATTTAGAGTGTTATATATGTGCATATACATATTGATGGAGTGTATTAAACTGGATTTTTGTTCTGAAAATATGTTTTTAAAAATCTTACAACACCACCTTTTTCTCAACTTTCATCCCAATGACATTGCAAGTTATTTATTCTTGGTGAAGCACATATGAGAAGCTGGCTGAAGGTTAGTATTGTTTCGGATGATTTTTTGGGGAGAGTCTGGTGTAACAAGAACTACTAATAATATGGGATGAGTTGACATGAGTGAGTGATAAATGAAAATTGGCTGAAGCACATATCAAATGTTGTCAAATACAAACTGACACTCAACTTCAACCAAGCCCAAGGGGGATTTTGACAAAGACAGTATTTGAAAATTATTGCTTTTGCCTTTTTGTCTTTTCCAAGGTTAATGCAGATGTGACGTTGGTACATAAAATATTTCGATCTATTCAGGTACCTCAGGGCAGCTTGTTCGTAGCACGTTTATCAGTTCTTTCCTCTTCAGCCTTCTCTCTTGCATCACACTCAGAAGGTGTTTACCACTTTCTCAATATTGTCTAGGATTTCTATCAAATCTCCACATGACGTGTGTGCTCTCAAAACATTGTCCAAGACTCAAATGGTGAAAAGCATGATAATTGGATTTGATCTCTTATTAACATTCATTTTGGGCAGAATATTGTTGGGATGGCAATTGCCTGATGAAAGATACAAATGTCACTTTTTTTGAGACCCCAGACCACCTTTAATACATATCTGGCAATTAATTAATTGCAGCTAAAACTCTTGATCCCTTCAGAGACTGGAGCTCACCTTCTAGAGCTCTTGGTCAATCAGCAGTTTGTTCTCACAATGCCACCACTGTTGGGATGTTTGATCCAATATTTATAGGTGAAGAGAAGAAGAGCAGGCAGTAAATTTGGAAATGACTGTAAGGTAAAGTTTTTTTTACATTTAAAAGTAGCTCTCATCTGAACATTTTTCTCATTTTTCCAAGCAGCAGCTGTGTGGATTGTGACCCGACCCAATGGTAACTTTTAACTGGAGTCTTCAAGAGAAGCCATGTTGGTTTGTCCACTGGGAAAACCAGTGACAGTCAGATGCTGTACCAGAAGACACTCAAATGCTAAGATTGTCATTTATCTCTCAGGTCTCATCAGGGGCCAGCATGAAAGAACTCAAAGAGAAATCCTCGGCTTCATTGCAGCACTGTCCCCAACCCCCCATCAAGGCCAGGATGGTTGTTCAGTTGACAACACTCACTCCCACAATAATCCACACTTTTTACTGTGAGATCATTCCACCCTTAACCAGCTCCCTATCCCTGCGCCCCATTAATATATTGAATTTTCCCTTGACAATTGGTGCCCCATCCGCGACCCATCAGGTTGCCTTCAAACCCAGAATTAATTTGACCAACGTCTCCACAACAGTGGCTGCTGATAAACCACCTTTAGCACGCACCCAGTCTGACCATGTCCCACTAACCTCGACGAATCTTGACAGATAACCCCAATTTGGATTGACACGCATGCAGCCCCCTGACAGACTTAACACAGCTCACAAAATTGGTTGAATTGGACATGCATGGCTGACTGTCGCCCAGTCCCCAGACTCCATGAAGTTGACCAGCCCAGGTGGGCAACTAATTGTGTTGGAATCTCTGGACTGAGAGCAGATGCTGCCCTTAAACAATCATGCTTGCATCCCTGGACAGAGACGGTTTCCCTTAACATGATTGAGTACTCCCCTTAGACTTAGACATGGCCATTTATTTGCAGTACATCACATGCATTTTCTACATAAGCTGCACACCTGCTGCTGGTGTGACATTGTTGTAGCACTGTGCTGTGCAGCAACATGCCAACCTTCTTGTTTCATCAATGCTAACAAACATGACAATCTGCTATGTGCTAAAATATGAGGTGAGTGAAGGCAGATGTACTGTGGAGTCTTTAAGGTCTGGCTGAGTGGGCAAAATTCATAAAGACGAAGCAGAGATGCTATTACTATCCAAATCGGTGTAAAGTGACTGATGGGTTTGGAGAGCAAACAAGAAGCCACGAAACGTTATGAGGTCCAATCTACAAAATGGGTGTCTATTTCTATAAACTAAGTGTCCGAGCAGCAGATTGCAAAGGAGCCAGTGTGCTCCATACTGCAACATTGAAGTGTTGAACTCAATTTGAGTGGATCTGAGATGTACCATAAGAGCGTGGAGAGGCTGGTAGATATCCAATGACATTTTCAGTGGACCTGATGCATGCAGACACTGTGCACTGAGATGAGGGTGACTGCTGTCCAAGATGGAGGCCTCCAGCAAACCTCTGACTCACATATTGTGAATTGTTGCTTTCTAGTTTCTGTCAGGCAGATGGGAGGAAGGGAAATTATGTCTAAGAAAAGTAAACTTGCAGAATACTGACAGCTAATCCCCACAAATGGATGGAAGGAGGGCTTCAGGCATACACCATTAAGATTCATGTCTCACCTGTCAACATGTGCTCAGAGCATCGGCCCTTTGTTGTTTAAGCTGAGAAACTCATTACTACCAATCTCACCCTATTTTCCCAACTGCTTGGCACTCCGCATGGGTCCCGGCCAACATGCACCATACATCTGCAGACATTGGCATCTGACATGTTGCAACCTTTAAGGACTCTCATGGCACATCTCCAGTCCACTTACTTATGCAATTCAATGCTGTACCAAGGACATTTTGTGCTAATGGATATACACCCAGGCCAAGGACTGGATGGACCAGGCTGTATCTTCAAGCTCTTCGCTCCTTGTCATTGAGCTCACCCATTCTGACCTTATCTCACAGTATCCTGATCTTGCATTGCCTCGCCTTGGCCTTTTCCACTTTGCTTCTTCAGTCAAAAGTGATAGGCTTATATTATTTTAGTCTTATCATGTCATTTAGTGCAGACACGAAGACTGGAAGATTGTCATAGTTGTCAGCAGGAGGTGACTGGGATGTCAGATCACAGACATAGGTCTAGTGATGGAGGCACCTATCAGGTTCCTGGATGGGATATTGGGTGCTAGGTGGAGTAAGTAGGTGTCAGGTCTCATTTGGAAGCAGGTATCAGATTGGCAGCTGAGGTTATATGGCATTGGGGGAAGATATAGTTGAGGGTATATTTGCTAAATTGAGGAATCAAGTTATTAATTACCCAGGAGTTAGTTTTGGTTTTTAATTATCCAACGTTTCCTGAATAACTAAAAACCGAAAGAACAATTTCAAGGGGCCTACCATTAACTGTATAAGTCTGCCCTGGTTTGTCTTACCTAAATATAACACCTTGCATTTAGCTAAACTCAATTTACCATTTGTTGACCCACTGGCGTGGGTGATCCAAGATCTCATTGTAATCTTAGATAACCTTCTTCACTGTCCACTATTGAATTGAATTGAATTTATTGTCACGTGTACTGAGACACAGTGAAAAGCTTTGCTTTGTGAGTACTTCAGGCAGATCATTAGATTAGATTACTTACAATGTGGAAACATGCCCTTCGGCCCAACGAGTCCACACTGACCCGCCGAAGCACAACCCACCCATTCCCCTACATTTACCTAACACTACGGGCAGTTTAGCATGGCCAATTCACCTGACCTGCACATGTTTGGACTGTGGGAGGAAACCGGAGCACCCGGAGGAAACCCACGCAGACACGGGGAGAATGTGCAAACTCCACACAGTCAGTCGCCTGAGTCGGGAATTGAATCTGGGTCTCTGGCGCTGTGAGGCAGCAGTGCTAACCACTGTGCCACCGTAAATAATAGGTAAACAGTGGCAAAAACAAAAACACAGGTACAGGCAAATGTTAAGAATTTGTCAGTCTATTCAGTATTCTAACAACAATAGGGTAGAAACTGTTTCAAAACTGGCTGGTGCGTGTGTTCAGGCTTCTGTACCTTCTCCATGATGGTAGAGGTTGTAGAAAAAACATTGCCAGAGTGGGATGGATCTTTGAGAATGCTGGCGGCCTTTCCTTGATAGTGGGCCTGGTAGATGGACTCTATAGATGGGAGGTTGACCTTTGTCATTGTCCCGGCTGAGTTCACCACTCTCTGTAACCATCTCTGATCTTGAATGGTACAATTGCCACACCAGGTAGTAATATATCCAGACAGAATGCTCTCAATGGTGCACCTATAAAGGTTGGTAAGGGTATCTGCCTCATGCCAAATTTCCTCAGCTGCCTGAGGAAGAAGAGACGTGGTGGGCCTTTGTAACCAGTGTGTACACATGAAGAGTCAAGAAAGCTTGTTGTGGATGACACTCCCAGGAGCTTGACACTCTCCACTCATTCCACCTCTGTGCTGTTAATGCGTAGGGGCAATGAGTAACATCCCACCGAAAGTCAATAATGACTTCCTCAGTTTTGCCAGCATTGAGAGCTAGGCTGTTCTCAGTGCACCATTTTTCCAGATCTTCCACCTCCCGTCTGTAATCTGTTTTGTTGCCATCTGAGATTCGACTGACTATGGTGGTGTCATCAGCGAATGTGTAAAGGGCATTAGTCTGGTATTTGGCGATGCAGTCATGGGTATGCAGTGAATACAGTAGGGGGCTGAGTACACCCCTGGGGACTCCAGTGTTGAGTGTTAGTGAAGATGAAATATTGTCCCCAATCTTTACTGATTGTGGCCTGTGGGTTAGGAAACTGAGGATCTAGTTGCAGAGAGTGGCACCTGGTCCAAGATCAGTAGGTTTAGTAATCGTTCTTGAGGGGATAATAGTGTTGAATGCTGAACTGTAGTCAATGAGTAGGATTCTTGCGTAGCTGTTCTTGGTGTCAAGATGTTCTAGGGAGGAGTGAAGCGCATGTAATATGGCATCTGATGTGGATCTGTTGGTCTGATTGGCAAATTGGAGTGGCTCAAGAGACTTGGGGAGGCTGGAGTTGATTAATGCCATGACCAGCCTTTCAAAGCACTTCATGATTACTGAATTTAGGGCCATTGGGCGGTAGTCATTAAAACATGTTGCTTGAGCCGTTTTAGGTACAGGGATGATGTTGGCCCTCTTGAAATAGGCAGGGGCAGTGGCTTGCTGCAGGGAGATGTTGAAGATGTCTGAGAAGACCTCTACCAGTTGATCTGTGCATGCTCTGAGTGCACGGCCTGGTACTCCGTTTGGTCCCATCACTTTCCTTGGATTCACACGAAGGAAAACTGATCTTACTTCTGACGCAGTAACTGTTGGGATAGGTTCATCAGGACTTGTCAGAATAGGTGTTACCTCTCCAGCAAAATTCTGCTCAAAGTGAACAGAGAAGGCATTGAGACAATCTGGGAGGGATATGTCATCGTCTGCTATCTTGCGCTGTCTCTTTTTAGAATCTGTGATGTCATTCAATCCTTGCCATAGTCACTGTCTCTCTGTGTCTCCAGTTTCGATCGGTATTAGTGGCTGCCTTAATGGCTCTGGGAAGGTCATACTTAGTTTCCTTATACTTGAGTGGGTCTTCTGATCTGAAGGCCTCACACCTGGTTTTTAGCAGGTTCTGTATGTCCTGATTCATCCAGAGTTTCCTGTTGGGGAACATCCAGATTCTCTTCCATGGTATGCAGTCCTCCACACACTTGCTGATAAAGTCTGTGACTCTTGGTGTCTTCCATAAACTTACGAACCATGCCTCCTTTACTCTCATCCAAATCATTTATATAAATGATGAACAACATTGTAAATTATGATTTATAATCATAACTGTATGAGGTTTGTTGAGTACTAATGATTATCTCTCCGTTATTTAACTATCAACGATGTATGGTCACTGGAGAACAACATAACATTTTAAAAACAAAAAGAACTGTGGATGCTGTAAATCAAAATAAAAACAGAAGTTGCTGGAAAAGCTCAGCAGGTCTGGCAGCATCTGTGAAGAGAAATCAGGGTTAACGTTTGAGTCCAGTAAACATTCCTCAGAACTGATGGCAGCTCAGAAAATGTCAATTTATATGCAGGCAATAGGGTGGGGAGGGGGGGGGGGGGGGGTAAGGAGTAAATGATAGTCGGGGGTCGAGCCCAAATGGAGAGAAGAACAATTGGACAGACAAAGGAGTGGATAATGATCTGGCTAAGAGGATGAATGGCTGTTAATAAAGATTGTTAGTGGCTAACAATAGGTAGTGTGTAATGGCAGACTATGTGATAACAAGGCCTGGTGTATAGGGTAAGGGGCCAGGACATGGGAGAGTTCAGGCTCTAAAATTATTGAACTCGAAATTGAGTCCATAGGGCTGCAGGGTCCCCAAGTGGAAAGTGAGGTGTTGTTCTTCCAGCTTGCACCGAGCTTCGCTGGAACACTGCAGCAAGTCTGAGATGCGATGTTGGCCAGGGACATTTTAGTTTTTCATTTATTCAGCATCACTTTCTATACAACAGTTCTCCATTAATTTTTAGAAATTAAAAGAAATATACATTTTTCAGCTGAGAGATTTTTTTGTTTACTATTCAAGTTTACTAACAACGAAAAAAAATGTACAAGTGTGTGTGTGTGTGTGTAACGTAAGTCCAAGAGCAAAGATTCTGTTCCAGTATCATCATCATCATGGGGGTTTGCACAATTTTAATTCTTTAGGTGCATACTGTGCTCCTGGTTACTGTCAGCACTCACCATGCAGCATGTTGTAGGACTCTGCTGTGTGCAAATAAGTTGCCTTTTTTAACATAAAAAACACAAGGACGTAAGAACTCGGAGCAGGAGTAGGCCATCTGGCCCTTCAAGTCTGCTCCACCATTCAATAACATCATGGCTGATCTTTCCATGGCCTCAGCTCCAGTTCTGCAAACTCTCACCTAACCCTTAATTCCTTTATTGTTCATAAAAATCAATCTTAGCTTTAAAAACATTTACAGAAGTAGCATCAACTACTTCCCTGAGCAAGGAGTTCCATTGATTTTCAACCTTCTAGGCGAAGAAGTTCCTTCTCAATTCAGTCCTAAATCTACTCCCTCTAATCTTGAGGCTATGCCCTCTTGTCCTAGTTTCATCAGCTAGTGGAAACATCCTGTCTACTTCTATCTTATCTATTCCCTTCATAACTTTATACGTTTGTAGGAGGTCCCCTCTCATTCTTCTAAATTCCAATAAATATAATCCCAGTCTACTCAGTCTCTCTTCATAAGCCAACCCAGTCAACTCCGGAATCAACCCAGTGAACCTCCTCTGCACCCCCTCTCGTGCCAGTACATCCTTTCTCAAGTAAAGAGAGCAAAACTGTACACAGTACTCCTAGGTGTGGCCTCATCAGCACCCTGCACAGCTGCAACATAACTTCCCTGCTTTTAAACTCAATCCCTTTAGCAATGACGGACAAAATTCAATTTGCTTTCCTAATTACTTGTTGGTACCTGCAGACCAACCCTCTGTGATTAATGCACAAGGACACCCAGGTCCCTCTACATAGTAGCATGCTGCAACATTTTACCATTCAAGTATTAACCCTTTTTACTGTTAGTCCTACCAAAATGGATGACTTCATATTTATTAACATTGTATTCCATCTGCCAGACCTTTGCCTACTAACTTAAAGTATTTATGTTCCTCTGCAAAGGACCGTGAAAAGGCAACTTATTTGCACACAGCAGAGTCCTACAACATGCTGCATGGTGAGTGCTGACAGTAACCAGGAGCACAGTATGCACCTAAAGAATTAAAATTGTGCAAACCCCCATGATGATGATGATACTGGAACAGAATCTTTGCTCTTGGACTTACGTTACACACACACACAATGAGTTGCAAAGCTCTGTTTCACTGAGGCTTCATCCCCCTTCTCATGTCGCTCATGAAATTTCTGTGACTGGAGTCCTCCAGTGAAATGTGGCTCGATAGCCTGCTTTCTCAACCTTGGTTGTGCAAAGTATCAACAGATGTCACCATGAAAGATTTAAGGAAAGGAAAACAAGTTTTTTTTTGTTTCTTTTCCCACAAATCTTTTCTTTCCAGAATGAATTGAGCTAACTGAAACTCCTGTACTGGTAATGGATTGCAACACTCTTGAAAAATCAATACTTACATGTACACCTGTTTACTTCAACTGAAGCCAAGCATTTGCTGTGCACAATGTGCACCATGCCATTCCAGCAGTGGCTTCAGTGCCATGGACCAGTCTAATGCCAAGGAACTTAAAAATGTGTGGCTGGAAAAGCGCAGCAGGTCAGGCAGCATCTAAGGAGCAGGGGAATCGACGTTTCGGGCATAAGCCCTTCTTCAAGAATGAGGAGGGCGTGCCAAGCAGACTAAGATAAAAGGTAGGGAGGAGGGACATGGGGGAGGGGGATTGGGAATAAGGTAGGTGGAAGGAGGTTAAGGTGAAGGCTGGAGAGGGGGTGGGGGCGGAGAGGTCTGGAAGAAGATTGCAGGTTAAGAAGGCGGTGCTGAGTCTGAGGGTTGGGACTGAGATAAGGTGGGGGGAGGGGAAATGAGGGAGCTGGAGAAATCTGCATTCATCCCTTGTGGTTGGAGGGTTCCTAGGCGGAAGATGAGGTGCTCTTGCTCCAGGCGTTGTGTTGCCATGGTCTGGCGATGGAGGACGCCAAGGACCTGCATGTCCTTGACAGAGTTGGAGGGGGAGTTAAGGTGTTCAGCCACGGGGCGGTTGGGTTGGTTGGTGCGGGTGTCCCAAAGGTGTTCTCTGAAACGTTCCGCAAGTAGGCAGCCTGTCTCCCCAATGTATAGGAGACTACATCGGGTGCAGCGGATGCAGTAAATGATGTGTATGGAGGTGCAGGTGAATTTGTGACAGATATGGAAGGATCCCTTGGGGCCTTGGAGGGAAGTGAGGGGGGAGGTGTGGGCGCAAGTTTTGCATTTCTTGCGGTTGCAGGGAAAGGTGCCGGGAGTGGAGGTTGGGTTGGTGAAGGCTGTGGATCTGACGAGGGAGTCGCGGGGGAAGTCGTCTTTCCGGAACGCTGATAGAGGTGGGGAGGGAAATATATCTCTGGTGGTGGGGTCTGTTTGGAGGTGGCGGAAATGACGAAGGATGATACGATGTATCTGGAGGTTGGTGGGGTGGTAGGTGAGGACCAGTGGGGTTCTGTCCTGGTGGCGATTGGAGGGGTGGGGTTCAAGGGCGGAGGAGCGGGAAGTGGAGGAGATGCGGTGGAGAGCATCATCGATCACGGCTGGGGGGATATTGCGATCTTTGAAGAAGGAGGCCATCTGGGTTGTTCGGGATTGGAATTGGTCCTCCTGGGAGCAGATGCGGCGAAGGCAAAGGAATTGGGAATATGGGATGGCATTTTTACAGAGGGCAGGTTGGGAGGAGGTGTAATCTCGGTCGCTGTGGGAATCAGTCAGTTTATAGTAAATGTCCATGTTGAGTCAGTTGTCCGAGATAAAAATGGAGAGATCTAGGAAGCGGAAGGAGGAGTCTGAGATGGTCCAGGTAAATTTGAGGTCGGGGTGGAAGGTGTTAGTAAAGTGAATGAACTATTCAACCTCCTCGTGGGAGCACGAGGTAGTGCCGATACAGTCATCGATGTAGCGGAGGAAAAGGTGGGGGGTGGTGCCAGTGTAGCTGCGGAAGATGGACTGTTCCACATATCCAACAAAGAGGCAGGCATAGCTGGGGCCCATGCGGGTGCCCATGGCTACTCCTTTGGTTTGGAGGAAGTGGGAGGATTGGAAAGAGAAATTGTTCAGAGTGAGGAAAAGTTGAGTCAGTCGAAGGAGGGTGTCAGTGGAAGGGTACTGGTCGGTTCGGCGGGAAAGGAAGGAACGGAGGGCTTTGAGGCCTTTGGGATGGGGGATGGAGGTGTACATGGACTGGATGTCCATGGTGAAGGTAAGGTGTTGAGGACTGGGGAAGCGAAGACCATGGAGTAGATGGAGGGCATGGGTGGTGTCCCAAACGTAGGTGGGGAGTTCTTGGACTAAGGGGGACAGGACCGTGTCGAGGTATGCAGAGATGAGTTCGGTGGGGCAGGAGCAGGCTGAGACAATGGGTCGGCCAGGGCAGTCAGGTTTGTGGATTTTGGGCAGGAGGTAGAAACGGGCGGTGCGCGGTTGTGGGATTATGAGGATGGAGGCGGTGGATGGGAGATCCTCTGAGGTGATGAGGTTATGGATGGTCTGGGAGATGATGGTTTGGTGGTGGGAGGTGGGGTCATGGTCAAGGGGGCAGTAGGAGGAGGTATCCGCGAGCTGGTGTTTAGCCTCAGCAATATAAAGATCGGTGCGCCAAACTACCACCGCCCCTCCCTTGTCTGCTGGTTTGATGGTGAGGTTGGGGTTGGAGCGGAGGGAGTGGAGGGCTACACGTTCCAAGGGTGAGAGGTTGTAGTGGGTGAGAGGGGTGGACAGGTTGAGGCGGTCAATGTTGTGGCGGCAGTTGGCTATGAAGAGATCGAGGGCGGGTAAGAGGCCAGCACGGGGTGTCTAGGTGGATGAGGAGGTTGAACAGTTCATCCACTTTACTAACACCTTCCACCCCAACTTCAAATTTACCTGGACCATGTCAGACTCCTCCCTCCCCTTCCTAGACCTCTCCATTTTTATCTCGGAGGACCTACTCAACACGGACGTTTACTATAAACCGACTGACTCCCACAGCTACCTAGATTACACCTCCTCCCACCCTGCCCCCTGTAAAAATGCCATCCCATATTCCCAATTCCTTCGCCTTCGCCGCATCTGCTCCCAGGAGGACCAATTCCAATACCGAACAACCAAGATGGCCTCCTTCTTCAAAGACCGCAATTTCCCCTCAGACGTGGTTGACGATGCTCTCCATGGCATCTCCTCCACTTCCCGCTCCTCCGCCCTTGAACCCCGACCCTCCAATCGCCACCAGGACAGAGCCCCACTGGTCCTCACCTACCACCCCACCAACCTCCAGATACATCGTATCATCCCTCGTCATTTCAGCCATCTCCAAACAGACCCCACCACCAAGGATATATTTCCCTCCCCTCCCCTATCAGCGTTCCGGAAAGACTACTCCCTCCGTGACTCTCCTGTCAGGTCCACACCCCCCACCAACCCAACCTCCACTCCCGGCACCTTACCCTGCAACCGCAAGAAATGCAAAACTTGCGCCCACACCTTCCCCCTCACTTCCCTCCAAGGCCCCAAGGGATCCTTCCATATCCATCACAAATTCACCTGCATCTCCATACACATCATTTACTGCATCCTCTGCACCCGATTTGGCCTCCTATACATTGGGGAGACAGGCTGCCTACTTGCGGAACGTTTCATAGAACACCTCTGGGACACCCGCACTAATCAACCCAACCGCCCCGTGGCTAAACACTTTAACTCCCCCTCCCACTCCTCCAAGGACATGCAGGTCCTTGGCCTCCTCCATCGCCAGACCATGGCAACACGACACGAGGAAAAGTGCCTCAGCTTCCACCTAGGAACCTTCCAACCACAAGGGATGAATGCAGATTTCTCCAGCTTCCTCATTTCCCCTCCCTCCACCTTATCTCAGTCCCAACCCTCAGACTCAGCACCGCCTTCTTGACCTGCAATCTTCTTCCCAACCTCTCTGCCCCCACCCCCTCTCCGGTCTATCACCCTTACGTTAACCTCCTTCCACCTATCGTATTCCCAACGCCCCTCCCCCATGTCCCTCCTCCCTACCTTTTATCTTAGCCTGCTTGGCACACCCTCCTCATTCCTGAAGAAGGGCTTATACCCAAAACGTCGATTCTCCTGCTCCTTTGATGCTGCCTGACCTGCTGCGCTTTTCCAGCAACACATTTTTAAGCTCTGATCTCCAGCATCTGCAGTCCTCACTTTCTCCTAATGCCAAGGAACACAATGGCAATTAAAATCAGCCCTATAATGTTTTACAAGTGTGTAATTCATGTTTGTCTCAGGAATGAGTTTTGATGCAGAAGTAGACTACTCAATTGATTTTGCCGGCTTGGGAGTCTTGCATGACATTCCAATAATTGAATCAGAACAATCTGTGACTGAATCATTCTTGAGAGTTCAGACAAATTGGGTTGGTTTATGATTCTCTAAGCACCATAGTCCAGATTTCACTTCCCAATATAAGTTAAAGCATGAATCTTTCATATTTCTAGAAATTTTGGAGAATATTTTATATGAGTATTAACATTTGCAGCTTCCAGCAGAGGAACAGCAGCTTCGCCTCATTTGAAGGCGAGTCAACTTTGTGCATCTATGATTTACAGCAGGAAACATACACAGCTTTAAGGAGGATTAAAATAATGTGCATTCGTCCCTCAGGATAACACACTCCTCTTCATCAGCACTAAAGACCTGAAAGATATTCATTTAGATGTCATTAATTAAATAAGTAGTCATCACATTACTCCAGAGAGATATAAAGCATATATATATATTTTAGCAATTTATTGAAATATAAATATCAAATTTATTTCTTACATTTTATTTTGGTTTTCCTAAAATATAATTTCACAACTAAACCAGTTTCTGTCAAATGTCATATTTCTGTATGCTGACTAAGTTGAGGAAGGAATCTATTATTGCAGCATTATTTTGACATGTCCTTAGCGCACCAGTTCCAGTTTTCTAATTTTGTCATCAACTTAGTCTCATGTTGGCAAGGTCATTCCAGAAATGCTTCTCTTTTAATTCGTTTCTAATTTATCTGCTTGTAATCCTTGTCTGAAGAAAGAATGGTCACAGCTTTCAAATTAACATGCAAATTTAGGATCAGTGAACACAAATCACATAATAATGAAAATATTATATATGCACCAGAAAAAACATACAAACCTGTTCAACTTCGATACACAACTGAAGAAACTGCAGAATGTTAGACGGTGGGATTAAATAGATTAGACGAAAACTATGAGCCGAATTTTCACTGAACCTGAATGATGTTGGCAATGCCAAGTCAGTTGGGAAAATATTACAAGACCGGAAAATTGGATTGATGACATTGACAATGGAAGTATTTGACTTTGCATCCAACTTTTGAATGGTGAGGTGAGAATGCCAAGTGAACAATGACAGACCTGTTTGCAAGCATTTCATTATTACCAATTCACACCTTATTTGTATGCAGTTTGCTATTCTCCCACATGGCAGAGAGAAACTAGAAGGTACCAATTCATTGTTGTTTCCTGGTGGCTGTATCTTATCACATGCTCCTCCAGATCTCTGTTGATCAGCAGTCCCCAACATGAATAGAATAGAATCCCTACTGTGTAGAAACAAGCCATTTTGCCCAACAAGTCCACACCAACCTTCCAAAAAGCAACCCACCCAGATTCATGCCCCCGCCCGCACCCCAACTAACCTAATACTTGTAACCCTGCATTTCCCTTGGCTAATCCACCTAACTTTAGTAAGGTATTTGATAAGGCTGTCCATGGTAGACTAATGGAGAAAGTGAAGTCACATGGTGTGCAGGGTGTTCTAGCTAGGTGGGTAAAGAACTGGTTGAGCAACAGGAGACAGAGAGTAGTAGTTGAAGGGAGTTTCTCGAAATGGAGAAAGGTGACCAGTGGTGTTCCACAGGGGTTAATGTTGTGGCCACTGCTGTTTGTGATATGCATGAATGATCTAGAAGAGGACACTGTTGGTATGATCAGCAAGTTTGCAGACGACACTAAGATTAGTGGAGTAGCAGAAAGCATAAGGGACTGTCAGAGAATATAGGAGAATATAGATACACTGGAGAGTTGGGTGTAAAAGTGGCAGATTGTTTTAAATCCAGAAAAATGTGAGGTGATGCATTTAGGCAAGACTAATTCTAGAGTGAATTATACAATTAACGGAAGAGCCTTGGGAAAGTTGATGGACAGAGAAATCAGAGAGTACAGGTCCATTGTACCCTGAAGGTTGCTGCACAGGTGGGTAGAGTGGTCAAGAAGACATATAGTATGCTTGCCTTCATCGGATGGGGTATTGAGTATAAGAGCTGGCAAGTCATTTTAAAATTGTACAAGACATTGGTTCAGCCACATCTATAATACTGTGTACAGTTCTGGTCGCCACATTATTAAAAGGATGTGAACACTTTGGAGAGAGTTACGAGGATGTTGCCTGGTATGGAAGGTGCTAGCTATGAAGAAAAGGTTGAGTAGGTTAGGTTTATTTTCATTAGAAAAAAGGAGATTGAGGGGGGACCTGATTGAGGCTTACAAAATCATCAGGGGTATAGACAGGGTGGATCGAGACAAGCTTTTTCCCAGGGTGAAGGGTTCAATAACGAGAGGTCATGCTTTCAAGCTGAGAGGTGGAAAGTTTAAGGGGGATACACGTGGCAAGTACTTCACACAGCGGGTGATGGGCGTTTGGAACGCGTTGCCAGCAGAGGTGGTAGAGACAGGTACAGTAGATTCATTTAAGATGCATCTGGACAAATGCATGAGTAGGTGGGGAGCAGAGGGATACAGATGCTTAGGAATTGACCAACAGGTTTAGACAATAACATTCGGATCAGCTCAGGCTTGGAGGGCTGAAGGGCCTGTTCCTGGGCTGTAAATTTTCTTTGTTCTTTGTTCTAACCTACATATCCCTGGACGCTGAAAGCAATGTAGCATATGCCAATCCACCTAAGCGGACATCTTTAGACTGTGGGAGGAAACCAGAGCACCCTAGTGAAAACCCACACAGAAGGATGTGTAAACTCCACAGATAGCTGCCTGAGGCTTGAATCAAACCTGGGTCCTTGATACTGTGAGGCAGCAATGCTAACCATTGAGCCACCATGTCATTCATACAATATTTAGGTACACTGCATAGGCATGACTTCAGAATTCACAAGCTTGAGCACGTGTCACACCACCAACAACCTATTGAAAAAAAATCAACCAATTTTTCAGCAGGATGCAGAACGTGATTTCATTAAAAACTAAATTAGCTAGAAGGGTAGTGGAATTGCTCTTAAACTTCTCAAATCCTTTGAAAAGACACTTCTGAAAAGATAAACAATTGACAGTCTTCTAGAAGAAGGGATCATGTTAAAACAAAACAACTGGAGCAGGACAGGAGGATCTGCAGGTGTTTAATTCTGCAACAAGTATTGAAACTGCAATTGCAACATATTTCTTCACAGCAGCATGTTAAAAAGAAGTCCAACAAGGGATAGCATCAAAGATGCTTCCAAAGTTCCTTCCAAGGTACACAAACCTGTCAGGGAAGTGTAAGAAGGAACAATTTTAGGGCCCAAATCAGTCAGTACATATGGCTGAGAAATCAGGATGTGTGGCACAAGGATAATGGGTAATTCTTCAAATTGGCAGTATGTTACCAGCGGTGTTCCACAAGGGTTAAGGCCTCAATTATACAGTGGAATGCTGTCCTTCATATCGAGAGGACAAGAGTACCATGGTGTAGAGGTTATGTACGATGAAAAGTTTACAGGTCGCCACTCAGGGTGTCATCTTAGGTACAAAGGTACCAAGGTACAGATTTTTGAGCGCAAATTCTTAGAAAAAAGGTAGAAAATAAAAGAAAAGAAGTTCAGCATTACAACTTTCAGAAGTTCAAAATCACAGTAATACATTAGAAAAATAAAGGAACAAAACAATCCAAATAACAGTTCTTCCACAATAGCATAATAAAACAAAAGAAAGTTTAAGAAAAAAGAACTTAGTCCATTTCTCAGCTTGAGGCTCATGGACTCCACCGTTCCATTGGTATCCCAGGCCGTCCTGCATGATGTCAAAGGGAAGCCGTATGGCATCCAAGCCACTGCTGGAGCTGCCGAAAAGGAGACTCAGGCTGGTCACTGGAACCCTGGGACTGGACTCACCTTGTCTTCAAAACCATCACTGGAGTAGCCTAGTCAAAGGACCCACCAGGATGAGAAACAGTCACATTCTCCACTGAAGCAGCCTCTTGGAGCCTCCTTCCTCACCCGACACCACCAAAAAAAGGTAAGATGGACTCGTTCTTAGAAAAAAATAATCAAAGAAATATGCGACAGGCCTGATGATGGAGCTAACGGGCCAAGAGCCCGAACACCTCCTACCCTGATGTCTGGAGAAAGTGAGGACTGCAGATGCTCGAGATCAAAGTTGAGAGTGTGGTGCTGGGAAAGTACAGTAGGTGAGGCAGCATCCGAAGAGCAGGAAAATCGACATTTCGGCAAAAGGCCCTTTATCAGGAATTATCCTGATGCCACCAGCTTGAGGTCTGCCATAATGCTGCAGTTATACAAAATGCTGGTTAAACTGCACTTGGGACTACTGTGAGCAGATTTGGGCACCACACCTTAGAAAGGATACATTAACCTCGGAGAGAGCATAACGTTGATTTACAAAAATGATACCTGGACTTTAGGGATTAATTTATGAGGAGAGATTACACAAATTAGTCCTGTTTTCTCTAGTACTTAGAAGGTTAAGGTGTGGTCTGATTGAATTCTTCAAGATCTTAACAGGAAAAGTTTTTAAAAAAACTACTTCCACTGGTTGGGGTTTCTAGAACTAGGGAGAATAGTCTGAGAATGAGGGCCAGACCTTTCAGGAGAGATATTAGGAAGCACTTCTACATACAAAGGGTAGTAGAAGTTTAGAGCTCTCTTCCTCAAATGTCAGTGGGTGCAGGATCAGTTGTAGATTTTAGTCTGAGACCAATAATAATTTGTTAAGGGATGTGAGCCTCAAGTAGATAAGTGGAATTCAGCCACAGATCAGCCATGATTCCAATGAGGAGGGACGAAATGGCCTACTCCTGTTCCGATGTATGTTTTTTCCTATGTTCTTTTAATGGTCAATTTGACATACTGCATGAATGTCATCAATGACATACTACATGAATGTCAACAAAAGGCAGTAGCCTTTACCTCCATCCAAGAGAACAACCCTAAAAGGAATGTATAACATGCATGATATATGAAGATTGACATTGGTTCATATACAAATATCATTATTTTACACATTGTACAGGAGATGTACTCAAGAAATTGACATAACATGATATATCTACATATGATTAACAAACTGCTTACAATGGGATTGACATTCCATGCTTTGGCATTATCAGTCTAATGTGTTAGAACATCGCCATAAGATTAACAAGTGAAACGTGTTCTATTAGTGATATAGCAGGATTTTCTGTCATTGACCACCTGTATGCATGGTCGAGAATGTGGTGCTGGAAAAGCACAGCAAGTTAGGCAGCATTCGAGGAGCAGGAGAAACGACGTTTCGGGCATAAGCCCTTCATTAGGAATGAGGCTTATGGGCCAGGGGGCTGAGAGATAAATGGGAGGGTGTGGAGCTGGGGGGAAGGTAGCTGAGAATGTGATAGGTAGATGAAGGTGTGGGTAGGTCAGAGGGGAGGGTGAAGCGGATGGGTGGGAAGGAAGATGGATGGTCATATCCAAATTGTGCTGGTCTAAATGTAGTCCCGATATTCATGGATCTACATATCGTTATGATAAACAGGACAAACAAAATATTGCTTCTAACAACAAGAAACACAAATATCCATGTCCTGCTGAGGGTCTACTCAGACTAGTTTGCTTCTATGAGCTACTCTAAAGGTGATATAGCATTTCATCTAAAAGACAACGACTAAACCAGCACTCTCCCTTCTTATAGGTGCCATTCAGGAAAAACTCAAACTAGAATTGGATTCCATGGTACAAGACAACATAAAGCAAAACTGAGAGTCAATCTACTGTTACAATTCAATAATCTGGTTTTAACCCAAAAGAGAATTCTGTGTATGGTTCGATACAAGGCAACCAAACATTGCACTAAAAAGATTTCCATACAAGATGCTCACTCCTCAAGGTCTTACAGCAAAGTTGTTAGCCACTGAGAATTTTTTCAAGCTTGACGCAAAAAATGAATGTGTAGATGCACAGAGAGATACTATGATGGGTGGATCCACCGATAGATACTATGATGTATGTCTAGCTCAGGTCATAAAACGTTGGCAAAACCAATGGAAATGGCAGGTGTTGAAAGAGACAACACATCCAAGCTATATGTGTCCAACCCACCATTATCCAAGGTACTGATTCTGATATGGAAGGTATCGCACCTGAAAATGACCAGACTTTCATCCAGAAGGGTACATAGAATACCACAGACTGAAGATGCACAAAAGTCATTATCTAGTATACTGGATGACTGTCTAATTGTTTACTTAATGGTTTCCTTATAAAAAACATAGGTTTCTTATTATTCAAAGGAAAAAGAGGTGAATGTCATATTATTGCACAGATTCTGAAAGTCACTATGCCCTTAAGACAGCTCAATGACAACACATGGTGTAGTATAAGAGCTCTCCATCTTACATCCTGAAAGGTCTGTCTGTCAGTCAGTGTGACAGGCCACCAACTGGTCAGTCAGTTAGTCAGCCAGTCAACTACGCATGTAATGTCATAGTAGTCATTTAGAGATTGGAGTTCTTTAGCAGTGGTGGTGTCCTTACCTCAGATCTAGAAGACCCAGGTTCAAATCCCACATACTACAGAGGTATACCATAACATGTCTGAACAGTTTGATTTAAAGTATCCGTAAATGCCTTAAGCAAATTATGATTTTCAATTCCAATCATTGGAATTAATGACAACTCACCACTGAGAGCAGACCCTAGAATTAACCAGCATAGGCAGTGCTGGGGCCATCTTTCAATGCAGGGACAAGCATAGCCAGGCCAGAGATGTCCTGCAGAGTTCCTGACATTTGCCCTGGACATGGTATACAATTGATGTTTTGTTTTGTGGCCAGCTTCTGCTAGATGGGCTGATGTACTTTCCCATGGCCTACAGTGAATAGCACAATACCAGGCCAGTGCTGTCCCAGCCGTCTCTGGAGAAATGCCTATCACTGACAGAACAAGGTCAATTCCCTTCTCCAATCCATCAGCATGGAAGCCACCAACTTTATTTCTGGACCCATGTTAGCTACTGGACCCATGTCTCATCATGGCTCTATGATTCTTACCATTGTATAAAAAAAACTTTCTCACTTGTGCTCACTCACCCAAACCTGTGGCACTACAAAGCCTACATGCCCTCTGCAGGAAATGTTCTGAACTGCACCAACAGCTTTGCCACACATCTACTGTAAAAACTGCCCCTCTCTCATTCCTGGAGCATAGCAGCCCACAACAGGGCAAGAAGAGTCAAGATAGGTGCTGTGCTGCCCACCATTTGACTTGACATCTCTTACCAGTACAGGAACATGACTTAGACTTTTCTAAGGCAAAAGTGAGGATTGCAAATGCTGGAAACCAGAGTTTAGATCAGAATGACGCTGGAAAAGCACAGCAGGTCAGGCAGCATTCGAGGAGCAGGAAAATCGACGTTTCTGGCAAAAGCCCTTCATCAGGAATGAAGCTGTGAGCCAAGGGGGTGGGGAGATAAATGGGAGGGGGAGTGGGCTGGGGGGAAGGTAGTTGAGAGTGTGATAGGTAGACAGAGGTGTGGGTTGTGGTGATAAGTTGGAGAGGAGGGTAAAGCGGGTAGGTGGGAAGAATTTGGATGGATATGAGTCAGGTGCTGGCAGGTGAGGCTAGGATTGGGTTGGGATATCTGGTTGGCGTGGACGAGTTGGACCGAAGAGTCTGTTTCCATGCTGTGCATTTCTATGACTCTTGGACTCCATAACAGATCATAAGGTCGGTGCCAAGTTCGAAGGTTGGAACTGGGAGAAGGTGGGGTGGGGGGGGAGATAAGGAAATTGGTGAAATCCACATTGATGCCGTGGGGTTGGCGCGTCACAAGGTGGAAGATGAAGTGTTCTTACTCCAGGCGTCGGGTAGTTAGGGAGTGGCGGTGGAGGAGGCCCAGGTCCTGCTTGTCCTTGGTGGAGTAGGAGGGGGAATTGAAGTGTTTAGCCACGGGGCGGTGGGGTTTGTTGGTCCGGGTGTCCTGGAGATGTTCTCTGAAGCGTTATGTGAAAAGACATCCTGTTTCCTGATAGCTATCAATGCAGTTTAATACTGAATTCCAGAAGCATCTTGTAAGTGTATCAAACATGTGCCATGAGGGTTCACAGAGGCTGGCTGATGCTCATAGAGTGTGGTTTGAGGTGCTGGTATCTGGCAATCCACATAAAGCTGTTTTACAGCAAGTGGTGAGTTGAACTTGCATTGTGGTTTCCATGTCATATTCAATTATTAGGTTTTATGGCAAATTTGGAAAGATCACAACCGATGGTGAGTTGTGTTGCTTTAACAAGTTGTTTACCAACTAAGAAAGAGACCCATTTGGAAACTCATCATGCAGTTTGAAAAAGATAGTATGGGATTTATGTATGGAGAGACAATCTTGACATTGAGATGATGCTCGGATAAACCCACTCATCTTGCCAAAGCCCATATCACTCAGAGCCTCATTAAGATTCTATGCTCCATGATATCACTATTCATCCTACTGCTGGATGCGAGCCTTAATTTCTGGTATCGCCCCTATCATCTCTTTTAGGACACTCTGATACAGCTTTGCGACCCTTCATTTGATATTGTTTCAAGTAAAGATTTGTTAGACCTTTCATGGTCAGTCATTTTGGAACATGCCAGACAGTCCACTATCCACCTTTACAATCTCGAGGGAATGGTATAATCTTTTTAATCTGACTCATGTATTCCTACCTTTTATCTTTGTCCCAAGTACCTCTCTGAACTGCTCCAAGAAAAAGAAATCAGATGCAATTGTTAAACTGCTTTATTTAAGCAGACGAAAGTGATTGATTTCACTTAACTTCATCATTACAACCTGTCTTCACATGATGACATAAAATGATAAGCATGCTCTGCTTTCCACATCAATGATTTAATTTACTTCACAAATCCCAAACATTATGCTAAGCTTCTGGGTCTAATAACAGTCTGCCCTTGGAACCTTGCGATTAAAAATCCAAAACAGAATCACATTGCATTTTCCTCTTTGTCTTCCTGTGTTTACAACCTGAAAGCATGATCTATGACAGGCACCTAGCCTACAAAAAAAAATTAATTACTTACCTAGAAAAGCAAAAAGTTTGCATATCTTGGGAAAATCACTCTTTAAAACAATACATCTGCCCAACTCCTGTCATTTTCCGTTGTGTATGGTTCTTCAACAAGTCTAGCAGAATTTGAAAGTGATAAGCCATAATTTCTGTTTTTCTATATGCTGTAGCAATTTGTCATAAACACACACTTAAATAAACCTACTTGCATATTTCTCCTTCATTTAAAGAAAACTGTTCAAATTTTCTTTGGGTTTCTCCAGAAGTTTATGCAGTGAAAACTGCAGTAAACTACATCTCCAATCATGTCTTAGTGTCAGCAAGAGGTGACACGCTCTGATAGAAATTGTAATAGAAAATTACTGACAGAGAACAAAATCACACAATGAATCAAAATCATTAGATTCAGCAGTGACTTGAGGGACCCTTTTAGACTGATACTTCTAGATAGAATTATTTGCTGTGTGGCAGAAAGCTAGAGAGGTAAATTAAATAAAATCAAAGACATTAATTAAAATGACTTCCCTTGAGACAAACTGTACAGCAGAAAAGAGGTGATAAAGTGTGTTTAACTGCAGTGTGTAGTGAAATGAAGGCATACTCATCATATGGTGCTGTTTGAGAGTATGTGTATATATAGTTTGAGAAATACTACACTGCATATGTGCACAATAGAAATTTACAGCTAACTATAATACCAGAGTCTGAGATGAAGTATAAACATAGAATTTTCTGAGGTTCTATTCCAGAGATACAAATAAAATACTGCAAAACTGCATCTGCCTTTCACTCATCCTTTTTTCATCTAAAGACTCATTTACTGAGTAGGGCAACAAGGATATTGCATTTCCAGTGTGCCCTGCAAGTAACTACCTCAACCCTGCTCAGACGCAACAAAGATACTCTGTTCCGCACAAAACCCTCCGATCATAAAATATTCAGTAGACAATTTGAAACATGCATTTTATTCACTGATTAAGAAAAATTTTCAAAAATGCAAATAATATTAGAATCTAGGGGCAGAATCTTGCCTCTTGATGGTAGCGAGCTTGGAATTGGGGAAGATTTGAAATTGGATGGAGTGGTGGCATATATGAACACTGCTGCCTTCCCATTTCTACCTGTGTGGCATGGGATTGGAAATGCTCAGCACCTACACACCCAGTCCTTCTGCTGTGCAGTTAGTAGGTTAACTGGAATGGCATCGGGAATAGAAGAAATTTTTCACAAAATTCCCTCAGCATCGAAGAAGTGAAAGAAAGTAACACATGCTCAGGAAGCAGTCAAATTGAAAAGCAGGCAAAAATTGAATTAATCTCGCTGCATGCCCAAAAATCACAATATACTGTATTTAAGTGCTTGATAATATTAGAAAATTCCCCACTCTTTCATGAACAGTGGTAGCTGCCTTTTAGGATTTTATCTCCAGGTTATTTGTTCTTTTTTTTCCATGCTTTGTTTATATTTGTCTCAGAGGAGCTCACCATGCAAATGAAGGAGGCAGTTCACAGTTCCCACTGTATTTCCATGCCATTGATAGTCCAATCCATCAACACCCTCTTTTCATGCTGTATAAATAGTTAGATCCTTTCTAAAATTGGTTTTCTTGTGTTTCAGTCTTGATGAATACAAAACAAAAATCATCAACTTCATATTTTTCTTTGCAGTGTGTAAATTGAACAGCATTAATAATAGAGATGAAAAGGAAAGCATAAAATGTGTTCAAAGAACGTAGTGTCACAGAGTCAGAGATGGACAGCACGGAAACAGACTTTCAGTCCAACTAATCCATGCCGACCAGATATCCCAATCTAATCTAGTCCCATTTACTAGCACTTGGCCCATCTCACTCTAAACCCTTCCTAGTCATATACTCATCCAGTACCTTTAAATGTACCAGCCTCCACCACTTCCTCTGGCAGCTCATTCCATACACGCACTACACTCTGCATGAAAAAGTTGCTCCTTAGGCCCCTTTTATATCTTTCCCCTCTCACCCTAAACTTATGCCCTCTAGTTCTGGACTCCCCCAACCCAGGGAAAAGACATTGTCTATTTATCCTATCTATGCCCATCATGATTTCATAAACCTCTATAAGGTCACCCCTCAGACTCCGACACTCTAGTGTAAACAGTCCCAGTCTATTCAGCCTCTCCCAAGAGCTCAAATCCTCCAACGTTGGCAACATCCTTGTAAATCTTTCCTGAATCCTTTCAAGTTTCACAATATCCTTCTGATAGGAAGGAGAATAGAATTGCATGCAATATTCCAAAAGTGGCTTAACTAATGTTTTAACCATAACCTCCCAAACCCGATACTCAATGCTCTGACCAATGAGGGAAAGCATATCAAATGCCTTCTTCATTGTCCTATCTACCTGTGACTCTACTTTAAAGGAGCTATGAACCTGCACTCCAAGGTCTCTTTGTTTAGCAACATTCCCCAGGAACTCATCATGAGGTGCACAAGTCATGCCAGGATTTGCTTTCCCAAAATGCAGCACCTCACATTTACCTATATTAAACTCCTCAGCCCATTGGCCCATCTGATCAAGATCCTGTTATAATCGGAGGTAACCTTCTTTGCTGTCCATTACACCTTCAATTTTGGTGTCATCTGCAAACTTACTAAATATACCTCCTACGTTCATATCCAAATCACTTACATAAATGACAAAAATTAGTGAACCCAGCACCAATCCTTGTGGCACACCACTGGTCACAGGCCTCCACCCTGAAAAAGAACCCTTCACTATCACTCTCTGTCTTCTACCTTTGAACAAGTTCTGTATCCAAATGGCTGTATTTCATGGTATTTCAACATGCTGAACATTCTCCCATGGGGAACCTTATCTAATGCCTTACTGAAGTCCATATACATCACGCCCACCACTCTGCCTGAATCAATCCTCTTTGTTACTTTTTCAAAAAATGTAATCAAGTTTGTGAGACATGATTTCCCATGCCCAAAGCCATGTTGACTATCCCTAATCAGTCTTTGCCTTTCCAAATAGGTGTAAATCCTGTCCCTCAGGATTCCCTCCAACAATGTGCCCACCACTGATGTCAGGGTCATCGGTCTATAGTTCCCTGCCTTGTCCACGTTATAACAATGGTAACACATTAGTCAACCTCCAGTCTTCTGGCATCTCACTTGTGACTATTGATCCAGATGTTTCCAGCCCTATAAGGTAGGAAGTAGTGTTGTGGGAAATGAGTAGAACAAGTGAAGTTTGTTTCAGTGTCAAAACATGTGAGAAACAGAGATCACCATAAGGTCATAAGATACAGCAACAGAATTAGGCCATTCAGCCCATCGAGTCCACTCCACACTTCATGGTTGATATGATTCTCACCACTATTCTTCAGTCTTCATCCCATAACTTTAGATCCCTTACTAAACAAGGACCTATCAATCATTGTCTTAACTACACTCAATGGCATGACTCCACAGCCTTCTGTAGCAATTTTACCACCGAATCACCACCCTCTGACTGAATAAATGCCTCCTCATGTCGGTTCTGAAGCGTCATCTCTTCATTCTGAAGCTGTGTGCTCTCGTCCTATTCTGTTCTGCTAGTGGAAATATCTTGTCCATGTCTATTCTATCCAGGCCTCTCTATATTTATATAATCTTCAATCAGATCGCCCTCATTCTTCTAAAATTCATCGAGTATATATCCTAAACCGATCCTTATATGACAAGCCCTTCATCCCCAGAATTGTACTTGAAAACCTCCTCTGGAACCCTTCCAAGGCCAATACATTATTTTTTTAGAATTAGGGTGCAAAACTGCTCACAATATTCTGAGTGCGCTCTGATCAGATCCACATAACCCTCAGCAGTAAATCTCTGCTCTTGTATTCTAGACTTTCAAAATGAGTGCAAACGTTGCAATTGTGTTATTAATTGCCAACTGAACCTACGTGTTAACCTTAAGAGAATTCTGAACTTGGACTCCTAAGTCCATTTGTGTTTCAGATTTCCAAAGATTTTCCCATTTAGAAAATAGCTTGCACCTCTATCTTTCCTCTGAAAAAATGTAATCTCACACTTTCTCACATGGTATTGCATCGGCCACTTCTTTCCCCATCTCCTAGCTTGAAGTCCTATGACAAACTCTCCACTCCTAAATGTTACCTGTCCAACTTAATGTCTACTGTAAACTTAGCAACAATGTCTCAGTTCCATTGTTCAGATTGTAAATACTTAATGTGAACTGTTCTGGCTGCCATCCTGAAAAATACTTCTTTACCTCACTCTATACCTTCTGGCAGTCAAGCCAATCCTCTATCCATGTCAGTATCTTGCCCCTAACACTATTATTTTATTTAGCAGTCGCCTGTGCAGCACTCATCAATGGCCTTCTTGAAATCTAAATAGATCATGCCCACTGACTCTCCTTTATCTAACATGCTTATCACCTCCACCTCCTCCAACTATTCTAATAGATCTGTCAGGTATGACCTTCTTTTGACAAAGCCATACTGACTCAGCTCTATTTTACCATGCACTCTTAAGTATTCCAAAATCTCAAGGTTAATAATGGATTCAAAAGTCTTACCAAAGTCAGGATTACTGACCTATAACTTCCTGTCTCCTGCCTCCCTCCTTTCTTAAACAATGATGTTACATTGGCCATTTTCCAGTCCTCAGAAACCCACCCTCACTCCAGTGATTCCTGAAAGATCACCACTAATGCTTCCATAATCTCCTCAGTTATCTACTTCAGAACACTTGTGCATTGTCCATCCAATCAGTATAAAGTCTCCATCTTCAGATCTCCCAGCTTCCCCAGCTCATGCTCCTTATGATGTCCACTACACTCACCTTTGCCCCTTGACTCTCTTGAAGCTCTGGAATGCTACTGATGTTTTCCACTATGATTGATCACATAATTTTAGTGCTTATGGAAACTGACAGAGACCAATCAAACATTAGAATACTCAACTGGAGGTGTTTGAAGTTGAGTAAGTTGTAAAACGATAGTCTGGATAAGGTTGAAACCAAATGAAACACATTCACATTGTTACAATACAACATTGTGATGTGCTAGAAATCAAGTCTTGTTGTATCTGGAATTAGTGTGAAAGTTAAAGACTTTTTTAAGAAAATAAACAATGTTCCCCAATTTAAGGGGAAAGGTCACTGAACCCAAAACATTAACTTTGATTTCTCTTCACAGATGCTGCCAGACCAGTTGAGCTTTTCCAGCAAATTCTGCTTCTGTCCCTAATTTACCAAGCTTTGAGACCCAAATTACTAGGAAGCACAAATTAGGTTTCTGTACTGAACAGAAAACATTACTTTTTACAGGAAATAAGTCTATAGATACAAGTAAAGAATTATAAATTATTGGTGTATAACATTTCCAATTATAGAGTCATAGAGATGTACAACATGGAAACAGACCCTTTGGTCCAACCCATCCATGCAGATATTCCAACCCAATCTAGTCACATCTGCCAGCACCTAGCCCATAACCCTGCAAACCCTTCCTATTCATATACCCATCCAAATGCCTCTTAAATGTTCCAATTGTACCAGCCTCCACCACTTCCTCTGGTAGCTCATTCCATACATGTACCACCCTCTGTGTGAAAAAAGTTGCCCATTAGGTCTCTTTTATATCGTTCCCCTCTCACCCTAAACCTATGTCCTCTAGTTCTAGACTCCCCAACCCCAGGGAAAAGACTTTGCCTATTTACCTTATCCATGCCCCTCATAATTTTGTAAACCTCTATAAGGTCACTCCTCAGCCTCTGACGCTCCAGGGAAAACAGCCCCAGCCTGTTCAGCCTCTCCCTGTAGCTCAAATCCTCCAACCCTGGCAACATCCTTGTAAATCTTTTCTGAACCCTTTCAAAGTTCACAACATCTTTCTGATAGGAAGGAGACCAGAATTGCACACAATATTCCAACAGTGGCCTAACCAATGTCCTGTACAGCTGCAACATGACCTCCCAACTCCTGTACTCAATACTCTGACCAATAAAGGAAAGCATACCAAACGCCTTCTTCACTATCCTATCTACCTGCGACTCCACTTTCAAGGAGCCATGAACCTGCACTCCAAGGTCTCTTTGTTCAGCAACACTCCCTAGGACCTTACCATTAAGTTTATAAGTCCTGCTAAGATTTGCTTTCCCAAAATGCAGCACCTCGCATTTATCTGAATTAAACTCCATCTGCCACTTCTCAGCCCATTGGCCCATCTGGTTCAGATCCTGCTGTAATCTGAGGTAACCTTCTTCGGTGTCCACTACATCTCCAATTTTGGTGTCATCTGCAAACTTACTAACTGTACCTCTTGTACTCGCATCCAAATCATTTATGTTAATGACAAAAAGTAGAGGACCCCGCACCAAACCTTGTAGCACTCCACTGGTCACAAGTCCCCTTTTAATCTCTTCCTTCCTTACCAACAGGCAGACAGGGTAAAATAACTTATGGACAGGGAGGAAAATCAGTTCAGTTGCCTTTGTTTCCAGGTTCTGTTGTTGAGATGCTCCTTATGAGTATTCTTCTGGCCAACATTTAAAACAGCTCTTTCTTGTTTCAGTTCCAAATCTTTGTAAACACAAAATCAGAAGACATGGTTCTTACAACATGATCAAAGGATGCAAAGTCAGAGCTTCCTAGTTTATTAGTGATATGCAGATTAAAATGATTTAAAGGCAGGAGCTTTATGTTAATTGTCTTAGAGTTCATAATCTTCTTGTCAGACGGCAAGAAGTTTTCTTTTATGAATTTGCATCTCATGAATTTGCACAGCAAAATTATTGATTCTTAGGGTATAGGCAATAAGTACTGGCCCAGCCAGCAATGCCCTCATCCTGTGAGTGAATGAAAAAAAACACAAATTACCCTTATAAATCTTCCTTCAATATTGCTGTGGGTCTAGAATTATATGCAGGCTAGACCAGGTAAGGGTGGCAGTTTCCTTCCTTAAAGGACATTAGTGAACCAGATGGATTTTTCAAATAATCAACAATGGTTTCATGGTCATCATTAGACTCTTAACTTGAGATATTTATTGAATTCAAATTCCACCATCTGCCATGACAGGATTTTCAAATCTGGCTCCCAGAACACTGCCTGGGCCTCTGGATCAACAGTCCGGTAATAATACCACTAGGTCATTGTCTCCCCAGTGTTAATACATTAGTCAGGGTATAAATAAGATGCAACTTCATGAAAGAAAACTTCTTTCATCCTGACAAGAAGATTATAAACTCACCAGCTAAGACATGAGAACTTAAAAAGGA
This sequence comes from Chiloscyllium punctatum, assembly GCF_047496795.1. NCBI lineage: Eukaryota > Metazoa > Chordata > Chondrichthyes > Orectolobiformes > Hemiscylliidae > Chiloscyllium > Chiloscyllium punctatum. The sequence goes on from NC_092743.1 coordinate 124,413,383, forward strand.
GAAATTTTCTCAATGGCAAGAATAGGATTGTTATATCTTCTAATGCTTAAGTCATCTCACTTGCCCTCATTCTCATTAGCTAAGAGAGGGGAGAATTCAACTGTACGGCTGTATGCACCAAAAATTAGAGTGGCTGTATTTACTAAAAATGAGAGTGCTCTGTATAGCTGTATTCACGAAAAATGAGGGTGCTGCTAAGTGCCATAGTAAGAGGGAAGTTAGATGTGATGTATAGGATGAAAATAAGAAACTGGAAATTATTGATAGCACTCAAAGTAGGACAGTCATTCTTTCTGATGTAATTCACCCTGGGTTGCTGAGGCAAGTCAGAAGAGTGATGGAAAAATCTCAGGAGCCAGTTTTCTAATCCTTCTTCGAGAAGGGAGCAATGCCAAAGAACTAGAGGATTGCAAATAGTAGAGAGGGATAAACTGAGCAGCTGTAGGTCAATCAGTCAATCTAATATCTGCAGTGAGGAAACGTTTACTGACAATAAGCCACAACAAAATTAAATTTTCACATGCAATGGTGATAAGAATTGATAAATGTCGGCCAACGTGGAATTGTGATATACAAATTCAATCTTAGTTTTACATTGGCTGCTGCCGTCAGGCCTAACATCCAATGACGGGGGCTTTTAAAACAAAGGAACATTTGAAGGCAGGAAACAAAAGACAGAGTGCTTAAATAAATCACTATGACGAAAACCTGGAAAAGTTGTGTTTCAAAGCAACATCCATTGAAATGATGCAGCATTCCAATTTTCTCTCTTCTCCACTGACAGAAATTTGGACTTGTTATTCTTTTTTTCTGTACTAACTTGTCATTAGGCAATCAATAATCCTCAATTCAGGCTATGGACTTCCAGTAAGCCAGTGTTATAGATTACCCCTTTACATATCTCCACAACACACCCATCTCTGCAACTTCACCATCACCCCATCCATTTCAACAACAAAAAAAGTGAGCTTCTGGCTGCCTGTCTTGCTGACTTTATTAGCCTTGAATTTTAAAAAAATCCAAAGAACTGCAGATGCTAGAAATCAGTTACAAAAACAGAAATTGCTGGAAAAACTCCATAAGTCAGCCTGCATCTCTGGAGACAAAGTAGAGTTGCGTTTTGGGTCAAGTGACCCTTCTTCATAACTGAGTTCTGAACATACTTTTCAGAATTCTTTGGAACATTTAAATAGTAAAAAGGACAATATAGAGTTAAAGCCAACTGTGGACCAAAAGCTTGGTCTAAGCATGGGGATGGAGGGTATGGATGAGATATTATATGAGCACTTTCTAGCTGTGGTTCAGAACGAAGAAAATTCTGTCAAAATCACAGTGAAGGAAGAGTTAATTGAAAATAAAAACAGATGGGCTAAAAAATTTTAAAGCTGATTCAGGCTGTGATTAAGGATGATAACTCATCAAATCTAGATAAGACCTGTTTGAGACTACTGATGGAAATAAGGGTAAAAATTGTGAAGCTACTGATTATAATCTTCCAATCTCCCTTAGGTATGAGAATGGTGCCTGAGAGTTGCAGAATTAAAAAAAAGTTAGGTCCTTGCTTAAACACATGTGTAAGGATAAAGCCAGCATTACAGTCCTTTCAGTTTAACATAAAATGGGAAGGCTTGAGAAACGATGATGGAAGACAATAATTTGTATAAATATGGATTGATTATGGAAAGCTAGTATGAGGGCAGAGCAGTAGATGTGATCTATATGGACTTCAGTAAGGCATTCGACAAGGTTCCCCATGGGAGACTGATTAGCAAGATTAGATCTCATGGAATACAGGAGAACTAGCCATTTGGATACAGAACTCGCTCAAAGGTAGAAGACAGAGAGTGGGGTGGTGGAGGGTTGTTTTTCAGACTGGAGGCCTGTGATCAGTGGAGTGCCACAAGGATCGGTGCTGGGTCCTCTACTTTTTGTCATTTACATAAATGATTTGGATGCAGGCGTAAGAGGTCCAGTTAGTAAGTTTTCAGATGACACCAAAATTGGAGGCGCAGTAGACAGCGAAGAGGGTTACTTCAGATTACAACAGGATCTGGACCAGATGGGCCAATGTGCTGCAAAGTGGCAGGTGGAGTTTAATTCAGATAAATGTGAGGTGCTGCATGTTGGGAAAGCAAATCTTAGCAGGACTTATAAACATAATGGTAAGGTCCTAGGGAATGTTGCTGAATAAAGAGATCTTGGAGTGCAGGTTCATAGCGCCTTGAAAGTGGAGGGGCAGGTAGATAGGATAGCAAAGAAGCCTTTGGTATGCTTTCCTTTATTGGTCAGAGTATTGAGTACAGGAGTTGGGAGATCATGTAGCGGCTGTACAGGACATTGGTTAGGCCACTGTTGGAATATTGTGTGCAATTCTGGTCTCCTTCCTATCAGAAAGATGTTGTGAACCTTGAAAGGGTTCCAAAGAGATTTACAAGGATGTTGCCAGAGTTGGAGAATTTGAGCTACAGGGAGAGGCTGAACAGGCTGGGGCTGTTTTCCCTGGAGCGTCGGAGGCTGAGGGGTGACCTTATAGAGGTTTACAAAATTACAAGGGGCATGGATAGGATAAATAGACAAAGTCTTTTCCCTGGGGTTGGGGAGTCCAGAACTAGAGGGCATAGGTTTAGGGAGAGAGGGGAAAGTTATAAAAGAGACCTAAGGGGCAACTTTTTTCACACAGAGGGTGATACATGTATGGAATGAGCTACCAGAGGATGTGGTGGTGACTGGTACAATTGGAACATTTAAGAGGCATTTGGATGGGTATATGAATAGGAAGGGTTTGGAGGGATATGGGCTGGGTGCTGGCAGGTGGGACTAGATTGGGCTGGGATATCTGGTCTGCATGGATGAATTGGACCAAAGGGTCTGTTTCCATGCTGTACATCTCTTTGACTCTATTACATAACCTAAACTAATTTTTGCTTACTTGGTTGCAGTTGTTCATACACTAAAGAAGACTTCACATGGTTAATGTATTCTGTGTGTATAAGAACTTCTAAAAGGTATTTGATAAATTATCACATAACAGGCTTTAACATTTAGAGGCATTGTTTATGGAAAATTTACACTTGTCTTATTTTTGACAACCTTCCCAAAGATAAATGATCTGACTTCTCATGCTCTAACGAAGTCATTGACCAAGATCAATTTTACCAGTTTGAATCTGCAATCAGGTTAGGCACATATTGTTTTAGCTCCTAAATATCCTAGAACCCAACACTTATTTTGAAAGTATCCACAGAAATCCACAATGTTTAAAGACGCAGAGCTTTTTTTAAAAGAAGGTGTATTTTAGTTTTTGAAATTGCAACAAATTCCTTGGATATGCTTTGAATGAGAAAGAGAGGAAGCAAAGTTAAGTAGAAATCAAAAGATTTTTTTGAAGAATCAAGATAGTTTAACATTAGCCACGGATTTGTAAACCAACAACATATAGGATGAATGGCACAGAAACAAGCCATTTGACTGAAAGAGTCAGTGGCACTGTTCTATATTCCATTTCAGCCTCATCCATCTTCCTCATTTTAATGTATCATTGCCACCTTCTCCCTCATTTGCTTATTTTCCATTCCTCTTAAATGAATCAATACTATTTACCCTAACCACTCCCTATGCTATGACCATTACAACACTATCACCATTCTTTAAGTGCATAATTTACTTCTGCTTTCCCTATTATATCTCTTGAAGACAATTTAATGTTGACAGACTCTAGTCTTTCTATTCCCATTGAAACATACATTATCTGTGTCCACACATGAAAACCTTCCATAATTTTAAATAACTCAGTTACCCTTTTTTTCCAAAAACAAGAGACCTAGCCTGTGAATCCTGGCCTCATATGTATACTCATGTATTTCTGATAGAATCATTTATATCTTCTCTACAGGTTCTTCAATCCTTCTACACCCTTTATATAGTCTAGTGACTAGAACTACACACAGTATCATACATGTGCTTTAATCAAGGTTCAACATGGGTGTAGTGCAACTTGCTGTTTTTCAATTCCATCCCTCTTGAAATAAAATCAAGTTGTTTGTTTGCTTTTTTATCACCTTGCTGACCTAGTTAGTTAAAAATCGCACAACACCAGGTTATAGTCCAACAGGTTTGATTGGAAGCACTAGCTTTTGGAGCACCGCTCCTTCATCAGGTGGTTGTGGAGGAGACAATTGTAAGGCACAGAATTTATAGCAAAAATTTACTGAAATTATACATTGAAAAATACCTTTACTATTTGTTGAGTTTTTCAACTGTTCAAATACCATGATAGTTTCACTTCTTTCATGTGTAAATCATAAAACCTTTTTTTGAAAAATGTTGCATTCTCAGGTTAGCTGTAACAATTGGTGCTAGCTAGGCAATATGTTGAAGGTGTAAACCCCCTGTGTTCTTGGTCTATGCCATGATGTTTAGATTGATTCTAATTTTAAAATGTGAGATAAATTTATTAATGTCCTCTTATTCTTTGTTCAGTTTAGTCTACTTTTCACACTCTCTATCCTCCAATCTAGTAGTATCAACAAATTTAGAATTTGTGTTTAGATCTTACAGTCTAAACCATCAATGTAAATTGTGAACAATATTGGAACAAACCATCTTCATGTCATCTACCACTCAGAACAAGTCAGCTTCCCAACCACATTCTGCTTTCTGTCTTAAAGCCAGCTAACAATCAATTCTACTACATGTCCCTTGACTCCATATTCTCTGATATTATTAATTATTCTCCAACTGAACTCCTTACTGCATACCATTCAAAAGTCCAGATAAATTGCAGCAACTGCATTACCATTATCTGTTCTCTCCATATTCGCCTCAAAAAACAAATCAAGAAGTATGGTGAAGCAAGATTTCTTAAAATCTATGCTGACTGCTTGTTGTTATGTTTTACTTTTCTAGATGTTCTTCTAGTTTCTTCCTTAATAGGGATTCCTTTTCTCATGACTGTAATGCACACTTTATACTTTTAACATCGTCAAGCATGAGCTGCAAACTAACAAAAATCTGCCTCAGACAGTTGCATAATTAACTGGACTTTACTGACTGGTACTGAGGGCAAGTTGAAAAGCAGACCACAGGTGAGATTGCTTCATGGTGATTTTGTTTTGGCCAGTGGAACAATATTTCTTTTTCTACTGTTTATTATTTTTTTCTTTTTTTCCTGTTTATTTTGTTATATAGTGGCCAGTGGCCCTTCACAAAAGGGCACCCTTCTGTTTATTTATTTTTTCTTTTTTTCTACACGACTGCAGTTAGGTGGTAGTGCTTATTTTTCCCTAGCACCCATGGTGTGTGTGTGTGTAGGTGTGAGACACAGTGAAAGACACAAAGTGCACGAATCTTTATTCAATTTCCACCACCAGGAAGATAGGAAAACACCTGCGTGGCCAGTGACAAGCACTGCCCTTCACATCAAAGGGCAATGCTGTGTGATCAAAACAGTGAAGGGGAGGGTAGGGACTAAATCAAAATAGAGTTGGAGAGGGATGCTTCATGGTGATTTGCACTAATTGTTTTGATTTGATTGCATCAAAGATTAACGAGGTTGAATTAAGAATGTGTGATCATGTCAGTTTTCAAAATCTGGATCTCCTATTATAGTTAGTTTTCTGCCAATACTCAACTGTCCATATGTTGTGCATGTGTCCTTTTAAATGATCACTGAGGGCAGAGAAGCAGAAATGAAATTTAAGCAAAATATTTTAATTTACACAAAAGATTAGAATTGATAAAATATGATGTAGAGAGAATAGAATAATAAAGATTTTAAGAAGAGGAAAATTAGTGAGAAGAGAAACAAAGGCAAAGGTGAATTTGATTGTGTAACTTAAGGATGTTGTTATATGATAATATTTTTGTGAAGGAAAGCTGGTACTGTCAAACAATTTAAAGAACTACAGTTAGTCATGAGATACTGATTTTTAACATCAGTAAATCTGGTTTTAATTTCATAACTAATTAATGCATCCAGCTCATAAAAAATATTTTATTACTGATAATATCATGGATGATTAAATAGAAAAACTCATAAAAATGAAGTGTTTATGCTAAAGAGTTCATCTGTGATACTGAGATTCTGGATTAGTGGTGCTGGAAGAGCACAGCAGGTCAGGCAGCATCCAAGGAGCTTCGAAATCGACGTTTCAGGCAAAAGCCCTTCAGAGCAGAGTTAAATTGTCATCAGATTTCTCATTCATAAGACTTTCATTTTACATATTTTGCTCCATAATGGTTTACTGTTAGTTCTTTTCCCTTATCTTTTAAATGTCATCAGTTGAATGTTGGCCGAGTTTAACCACACAGTTTCTTAATCATTTAACAATTCTGCTGTTAACTTTTATGCCCTTCTCTTTTCTTTCTGCCCTGTTTTGCCACATCCAACAATTCCTGAAGAAGGGCTTATGCCCGAAAAGTCGATTCTCCTGCTCCTTGGATGCTGCCTGACCTGCTCGCTTTTCCAGCAACACATTTTTCATCCCACATCCAACAATTGTATTCCACCCAACTCAACCTGACATCTTTCTATCTGACCAGCCAATTCAGATTAGCTGGCATTTGAAAACAAGAGATTTGTTTTTTTTAAAAATTCTTGTATGAAATATGGATGTCACCAGCAAAGTCGGCATTTATTACTCTTCTCTTATTGTCTTGCTAAAATATTTCAGATGCAACCACACTGCTATTGGTCCAGATCCATATGTAGGCCAGACAAAGATGGAAGGTTTTCTTCGGGGCATTTGTGATCCAATTAGGCTTTTAATCAAGATTTGCTACATGGTCATTAGTAGGCTAGTTTTTTAAATACAAATTATTATTCAATTCAAATGTCACTGTCTATCATTAGAAGGTTTGGACCCATGTCAACAGAACATTTCTGGTCTCTGGATTAGTAGCTCAGTGACATTACCACAATGCCACCAACTACCCATTCTCCTTTGAAGTTGATTTTCTGAAATGCAATATTTTCTTTGTAACTTCCATGATTATCAAACAGTAAATATTAGATGTCAGAAATACTTAACTCTTCAATTACAGAGCTCTTGATTTCTTTGTTCCTGAAGACCCTTTTGATGAGTCATCTTGATAGAGGCAACTCTAGCATAGGTCTGGATAGCTCTGGGAGACAGTGAACAGTAGAGCTAGTAGAGATGAGAAACTCACATAGAAAGCTGTTGCATGAATACCAATGCGGGAGGGCATGTGGAAATAAAGTTCCACTCTCAGTTATCACCTGCTGCAGCCAGACCTGGAGACTACACATTGCCAGTGGCATAACAATCTCAAAGAATTTCAGTTTTGACTCTGAGTTATTCCAGGCTGCAAAAAGCAAAATGGTATACCCCAGACAGTTGATTCCATGTACAGGTATTTTGTATGCAATCTGCAGAAGGATTAACCAAGCACACTGTAGACAATGGGAGCCAGCATGAACTGACTATCGACTTTGCAGCTCAGTTGGGATCCCCACAAGTGTAAGAAGTCATAAACTGCACACTTGTCACTAACACAACATCTGCAGATGGGACTCCAGCACACATTCAGAGAAAAGGCTGTTTAATCATAATGTGCAAATGTTGACAGACCATGCTGCAAAAATTATCTACTTATTCATGAACTTAGAAAGTAGGTGACATGAAGTTGGCATAATGTGGAAGGTCACAGGTTACAAAACCAGAAGCATTTTTTGTGATAAAGGTCCTGCGTTATCTAATAAGTTGATGATGCCACAATTTCCTGTAGATTGTCACTGTAATAATAACTATCATGTGTACTTAAGGAAGACATCTTCAGAACACTAAAGAAACACTTCAGACGTGACAGTCTCACAGTGTAGTCAATCAAACATAACATACATGTTATAATATGATGCATCTGATATTATTTTACTGTCAATCACAGAATAACTTAGATCTGGAACACCAAGAAGCCTTGCAGGACACCGAGTATTGCCCTCCACAGCACATTTTCCACTCCTGTGCACTTCCCAAATTGTTTAAAGAGGTCAGAATGCACTCAGTTATCTATCAAATCCATAAAGCAGTAAAAAGTTGATTTGATAACAATTGACCATTCAATAATTCTATGCTACAGGAATTTCTGGATCGCACAATGAAGATTCTTCACTTATAGTTAACACCAGGTTCCCATCATCCCACCAGGTTGAATTAAAATATTTCATGGATTACACAATGCATAGTGAAAGATGTACACCACTTAATGAAACATATGCAGGAACCTATACTGTATATACTGCCATCAATAACACTTAATGAGATACCAGCTACTTTTATGAGAAAGACTTACAAGGAAGAAAATTAAGGAAGGATTTTTATATTCATTAAAAACAGTTGGCAATTAGTATTTACCTTCAATATAAGTATAAATAACAACGGTTTAGGATTGTGAATCCATATCTGAGCCAGAGTGTTGAGGGGCTTTTGTGATTCAATGGTAGGATCTGTACCCTGAAGTTAGCACGACAGGGCTCAAGTCCTACATGCTTAAAGCTGTGCAATGACGCAGCTAAACAGGTTGATCTTTATGGATCTTGATATGTTTAAATGCTCAGTTGCTTCAGAACAGATACAAATGGTGCAGGACAATATTGAGACATGGGAAATGTTTTGATACTACACTAGGTCTGAATGAGCATATTAAAAACAAAAGAACTGAAAGCAGAGATAATTATCAAAATCATAGTTGATTGAAAAAATTATCAATTAAAATGTTCCTCTGAAGGATATTAATACAAAACTTTCAATGCTCTTCAGTCCTTGCTTCAGTATTACAAACACATTTTGGGCCAGTCTCACCATAGCTCAATACAATTTGATTATTTGCAATATCTCAGTTACATTGAATTGCAAAACTCTTTAATATTTATGTATCATGCCATCAAATTACATTAGCGAGCATAATTGATATTTAAAATAAATTGATATAAGGCACATCAAACTCTATTTCATATTACATGTGACTTGGGAGTTGTGAACATTTAGTTAGTGTTGACATGTGTTCCATAAAGAAATAGAAATACTGGCAATCCATTAATGCAATATTTAAGTCCTACAATCTGTTTGAAGGCCAATTTAAAATAATGCTTTGAACTGAAAATGATTTCACCATCTTCAAACACTACTCAGTAGATAATGATTTTTTAAAATTAAGCAGAGGACTAATGCTGTTTATTTATAGTATAGAGGGTTATAGGCATAAATGTAAATATAAGCGAGCAGGTATTGAAGAATTTGGCTTCAAAGCAGTTAAAACCATGTCAATGAGATAGAAGCGGAAAATATATCTATGCATATTAATGGTTTCTGAGAGAGATTTTCGGTCATGGGATGACATAAATTATACTTAACAGTTTGTTTCAAAATTTATTTGTAAATTTATTCTTAGAAAATTTTACAGATGCATTTTGATAGAAGAAATATTTGGAATTAGGGATACAACATCAGCTAAATTTATGCAATACTTTTAAAGATGATGTAATATCCCAAGCTACTTCATGGAAATACTGCAAAATAAATAGGGCAAATTAAAATTCCTACAATGTGGAAATAGACCACTTAGTCCAATAAGTCCACACCAACCCTCCAAAGAGTATCCCACCTACACCAGTTCTGCTATTACTCTACGTTTACCCCTAAATAATGCACCTAGCCTGCGCATTCCTGAACACTATGGGCAATTTAGCATGGCCAATTCACCTAACCTGCACATCTTTGAATTGTGGGAGGAAACCGGAGCACCCAGAAGAAACCCACACAGACACAGGGAGAATGTGCTAACTCCACACAGATAGTTGCCCGAGGCTGGAATCAAACCCGGGTCCCTGGCACTGTGAGGTAGCAGTGCTAACCACTGAGCCACCGTGCTGCCCCAAAATGAGACATTAGCCACAAATCTTCGAAAGAAAAATCTCAGTGTGTGCTATTAATTGGTCCTAGCCTCAACCTGGAATTCAAGGAAATTGAATTCATAAGTTGTTGGAACAGCAAGTGAGAATGGCACAGCAATGCCAGTTAGAACATCCCGGACTGGTATGAGAAATAAGATGGATAGTTAAAGCAAAGTAAGAAAATAAAGTTTTTTTTCATTTTATTTTCAATTTCTAAGAATAATTTGATACCTGTTCCACTTGTTGCCTTAATTTGAGCAAAGAGGCCGATTGACCTTGCAGGAGCAGAAATTTGTCTGATGAAATTATTTAAATGCTGTTAAATACTAGTCCTAATTTCCTTTGGTAGGTTAATGCATTTTACTGAGCAAACTCATGAAGAAGTTAGTTGTGAGATCCCATTAGTTTGAGGTTAAACATGGAGCCAGCAATTTGTGATGTTTATGCGTGGTTACATTGTCACCACTGTTCAGTATCTTACAAAGAATATTGTTAAATTAGTTAAGCAACTGAATAATCCAAGGCAAGTCTTTGGTAGATTCACTGTCACCAATCGTTCTTCTTGGTATTGGCCAAATTTACTGACACCAAATTGGAAAGGATACGCACATGAAGTCTTTGGTAGAAGATAGGCTCAGTCTTGATAAATGCAATAGGTTTATGACACATAAGTGGAAAGCTAGTGTTGTAATCCTGGACCAGTCTGCCAAAATTTATACTATAATCTGGCTAGGAAACAATAACTGTTATTTTAAGATAGACAAAGAGAGATATGCAGGGAATTTAGTAAAAGAGTAAAGATACAGGACTCCATTGTTAAGACTATAAGATTGTAAGGTGTAGGAGCAGAAGTTCACCATACATTACATTACTCCATAAATCAATGAAATTATGACTGATTCGATAAGCCTCAATTCTACTCCCTGCCCTATCCACATAACCGTTGATTCCAGTATTGATTAAAAACCTGTCTATTTCAACCTTGAGTATACTTAATGACTCAACATCAAAAACCCTTTATAATAATGAATTCCATAGATTCACAACTCTCTGAGAGAAGAATTCTTCCTTGTTTCTTTCTTAAATGTGTGACCCCTCACTCTGAGGTTATACCCTCTGGCCATAGACACTCCCACAAGGAGAAATATTACTGGTGAAGAACCTTGTATCAATGTTGTTAACACTCATTCTTCTAAATTTCAATGAATATAGGGCCACCCTACTCAACCTGTCTTCATAACACAGGCCCAGGATCAGGCTAGTGAACCTTTACTACTTATAGTGAAGGTACCTGTATAACTTGCCTCAGATAATGTTCACAGTATCCCACCTGCAGTCTGACGAGTGTCTTGTGTAGTTTTAGCAAGAACTCTCATTTTCTTTTATTCCAAGGATCACAGTCTAAGAATGCAGGGTTAACCATTTTGAACCGATGAGGAGAAACTCCTTTAGCCAGATACTGGTAAGCTTGTTGAATTCTTTGCCACAGGGAGAGGTTGAGGCCAAAACATTGAATATTTTCAAGAAGGAATTACATACAATTCCTAGGGCTAAAGGGATCAAATAGTGTGGGGGAAAAAGCGAGATCAGAGTATTGGATTGAAGGGAGTTGATAAACCGCCCCGTGTTTACCATGGAGCAAGGCCCACATCGGGAGAGCCAGCAGTATCCATTTTAAAGCAAACAGTATTCATTTTAAAACAGCAGCTGCCAGCCCGACCACGTGATCGGGAGAAGGGGGGCCCAAAGTCAGATCCAAATACACACCAGACCAGACACTAGTCAGGACTCCAGACAATGGTCATGACTCAGATCGAAACCCACCTTATAATCTCGTCAAGGTTCCAACTGACACACACCCATAACCTGATCATGCAAAACAGTCCTACACAAAAGGCAAACACCAAACGAACAGGATGAATCTAACAGACACTTTGGAAGTAACAAAGGGGGGTGCTAGCCTCCAGCCCTCACGGAGAGACAAGCAGATAGCACCCGGATCCATTTACATAAAGATAAACAGCACACCTTTTGTGTATGCTGCCAACTCTCCGAGGACGGCAGGAAGCTTGACATTCACACATACTCCAGCCATGATTGCCACCATTCACACTCATTGCTTGACATTCACACGTACTCCAGCCATGATTGCCACCATTCACACTCATTCATAGCCAATCTCCTACATCCTGACTCATGAAGTATATAACTTGTAACATCGCGCGGGGAACGGGAGAGCGATCGAGATTCAGACCTCGGTTGGTCTCCGCCAGCGTTAAACACTTTAATAAATTACCGATTGTCGAACCGCATTCTGGGCTCGGACTGAGATCATTTCATCCGTGCTAACAATTGGGGGCTCGTCCGGGATGACGACGGCTGCTGGATCTCTGCGAAGGCACTGGGTGAGTATCTTTACTCTTTTACCTCTCCTGTAAAAGTTCCCCAGAGCCCCGCAAGGGACTCAGCTGCCGGCCGTTATCCGAACCTGTTTTTATGTTTCGATATTCTATCCCCTTTGAAATAAACAGCAACATTCTATTTGCCTTTGCTATTACCTGCTGATATTTCATGCTAGCTTTTTGTTATTTATACACGACTCCTAAATACCTCTGTTCTGTAGTTTCTGTAGGTTTTTTCTCTATATAAATAATATATAACTCCTTTATCCTTTTTGCCAAGTTGCATAATCTCACATTTTTCCACATTGTCATCCATTTTGCCTACCCACTTAATTTGTCTGTATCCCTCAGCAGACTGTTTGAGTCATCCTCATCTCATGTCTTCGCACTGATAAGAAGCTTCACAATACAATATTAGAACTGTCATACAACTTGCAATAAATGTAGAACTTGTTTCTCACACCCAGAATTAACATGTCGTAGATAAGGAGAGTGGACTGTGATCAAACAATGCACAATGCATAACAGATAGCATATAAGATCATAGTAGCTGTTGCAGATTTCTCAGCAGTTCCACTCAGATGTTGTCAGCAAATGTCATGAAAATTAATAATCGATCACATTACTTTCAGCACTGAATTGTTGCAGAGAAACTACCAGTGGACATAATCAGACTGATTGGTTTCTATCATCTTAGTGAACCAAACTGAAAAGGACAAATTTCATTGATGTCAGAGATAAATGTTTGAACATGCATTTTGCCTGAATTATGTAGCAAAGTCCTCACATATCTCTTGCATCATTGTTTGATTATTTCTGCTATTAATATTATTAAATTTATTCTTCAGTACCTACAGTTTATCCTGCAAATTTAGCAAGACAAAAAGAAATGAAGTTTGAAACTTTAGCCTGAGGGTAATCTTTTAGCTTGTGTGAGATCTATGGGATTTTACTCAGAACTTTAGCTTGTGCAACCTTCAGCTGCAGGCTTACATCATTTGATTTGTTCCTCCAACAAATATATTTTGGTTAGCTGAGAACTTATCAAATCACAGGCTTCAGAGGTCAGTCCAGCAGAAAATAAATTTACAAGGAATGTAGCTAATTGAAATGTGATTACTTGAGCAATTTTGGAATGTGAATGCATTACATTGAGGGCAATTGCATCTGTTGTCCATCTGCTGGATTCCACTTCTGTTGTCCAAAACATGCAAGAATTCTCCTCGTTTAGAAGTTGCACAACACTTTTGATACGCTTTCAGCATGGTAAGATTCAGCTTGCTTAACAAGATTATCCACCTCTGCCCTGATCTTCTAAATCCCCAACTCCAACTTCAAACTGACTCCCATCCCTCTAACCATTCCATTCATTTCAGCAGCCCCTTTGATTGAGTCCCAACTTCCCTATGTTGTACTGGAATTTCCTGTATTCTGGACTCTAATCTTAAGGCCCCAGAAGATCACAAATATTCTTAAATAGTTCACCAAAATTACTTAAATATTTGCATTAATTATTAAAAATCAGTCATAAAACATTGAGTAACACTAAACATGAACTAGTAATATGTTTAAATACTATTACATTAAATACTAATTTCTAGCCTTTATGTCATAAACATTGTTTCATTAATGTATATTGTTTATTTGGCAATGTTAAATATTAAGAAGCAAATATTATTCACAGCATATCAAATGTTAAACATTCCATTGAAATCCTGCAATATTTAGGTTGTAAGTTAATAATAGACCACATTTGAGGCTGTTGAAATATCTTTCATTCCTCTGGCTCTTTACCCAGAAGGGCAGAAGATTTTTATTGCAATCTTCAGTAGATTCCTAAAGATTTTCAGATCAGATTAACAAGTATTTTACTGTCTTTGTCTCAGCAATCATATGTCAGTTTTATATTAACCTAGTTTTCATGGACATTGGTGATGAGACAGTTGACCTTGAGAAAAGTGGCCCATAAAAGTTTAATGGGATCTGTGGTGTCAATTACATCTTTAATGACATCAATTTCATTTGGTCATTATCTACAGGTGATCTGTAGGTTTGAGAACAGTGAAGTCATCAAGCAGGTTAAGTAGCTATCAGAATGAATAATTCTCATAGACAGAAAACCAAGTTGTAAAAAGTAATAATTATAATTCATTTTTTAATCATTTCATAGAGTACAAAATACAATTGGTATTAAATACCATAAGAAAAGTGTCATAAGTAAAGTTTATTTTCATTTACATTATTTTAAGATGTATGAGCTTATTTTAATTGAATTTAAAGAATTACACTGAAGACTTCTAATTTATTTTTGTCAAGGCCAAAGAAGTTGTTCAGAAGTAATAAAGGCTCAGCACATAGCATTATTATTGTTGCACACATTTTTATTAAGCTTCATAGTCCTTAGAATTCAATTCAGAGGACATGAATGTAAGCAATTGTCACTTGTTGTAAACCTAATACTATTGATAAGTGTTTATGAACTTGTTTATAGGTAAGATGAAGGCCTAGTGGTATTATTGGTGAACTTTTACTCCAGAAAACCAGGTAATATTTTGGGGATCTGTATTCACATCCCATTATGGCAGACAGTAGAATTTGAAATCAATAACAAATCTGAAATTGAGTCTAATGACAAACATGATATCATTGGTGATTGTTGAAAAAAAAACAGTCTAGTTCACTAATATCTTTAGTTGATGAAACTGCTGTCCTTACCTGATCTGGCCCACATGTGACTTCAGACATACTATAGTATGGTTAACTTTTTTTTTCAAGTCACCCATTATTATATGCACACTGTACACTGGCTGTGATCAGCCAGGTCAGAGTCAGTCCCTGAAATTAGGAGACTGTCTGAGACCCTCGTTTATGTTTTTTTGCCCCACAGTGAGAGACACAAGGCGCATGAATCTTTATTCAATTTCCACCACCAGGAAGATAGGAAGACACCTGGGTGGCCAGTGACAAGCACTGCCCTTCACATCAAAGGGCAATGCTGTGTGATCAAAACAGTGAAGGGGAGGGTAGGGACTAAATCAAAATAGAGTTGGAGTGGGAAATAATGCACTCCACTCCCTGTGACGCCCACCTCTCCCTGAACAACTCCAGGGTGTTGGTGGACACCGCGTGCTCCTTCTCCAAGGACACCCGGGTTCTAACTTAACTGCGGAAGAGGGGCAGGCAGTCGGCCCTAATGACCCCCTCCATTATTGGAGATAGTCATTGACGAGCACTTGTGTGACTTTCCCTTTGGCACCACAAGCTTGGATGCTGTCCTGTTACATCAGGACAAAAATTGTTTCGTTTTGTGAGGAGCTCCAAATGGTGTTGAACATCGTACGATTATCAACGAACATCTCTTCTTCTGAGTTTATGATAGAAAGAAAGTCATTGATGAAACAGTTGAAGATTGTTAGGTCCAGGACACTACTGTGATAGGGTTAGGGTTAGAGTTGGAGCTGAGATGATTGACTTCCAACAATCACAGCTATCTTTCTTTGTACCAAGTATGACACCAACTAGCAAAGAGTTTTCCACGTGCTTCCCATTGACTCCAGTTTTGCTAAATTCCTTGATACCATATTCAGTTAAGTACTGCCATGATGTTGAAGGCGGTTACTGTCACCGCACCTCTGCAGTTCGGTTATTTTGTCTGTATTTGTTCCAAGGCCATAATGAGACCAGGAGCTGAGTGAACCCAAACTGAGTGTCAGTGAGCAGTTTATCCCTTTGCAAGTGATGGTTGAATGCATTGTCCATTATCACTTCCATACCTTTGATGATTGAGAGCAGGCTGATATGATGGTAATTGTTCATGTTACAATTGTCCTGTTTTGTGCACATGATAAACCGAAGCGATTTTCCACATTGTTGATTATATGCAGCATTGTAGGTGGACTGGAACAGCACATTGAGATCTATGTCTATTTCTGGAGAACATATCTTTGTTATTATTGCAAGAATATTATCAGAGCCCATCGCTTTTTCATTACCTAGCACATTCTTTAATTTGTGATATCATGTGGAGTGACTAAATTGGTTAAAGACTGGCATCTGTGATGCTGGTATCCTGACTGGGGCATCAAGATGGGTCATCCAGTTGACACTTTAGGCTGAACATGGATGGAAATGCAGATAAAAATGCCTTGTCTTTGACACTAGCATACTTTTATCTCTATGGCTTCAGAAGGGCTTGAGTTCTAGAACATAGAACATAGAAGAATACAGCGCAGTACAGGCCCTTTGGCCCATTGCCGTCCATTCTAATTAATTGTGACTCAGTATTCACATCGGCAACAAGATGTGGCACTCTCTTTCCATAGAGACACGAGATATGCATAGTGTGTTTTGGAGCTGGCGACGGCTCTGCCAAAATCTGTGCCACCTGCATTTGTGGCCCAATAGCCAAAAGAATGTTTGCCCAGTTCTCTCTGCTAGGCAATAGTGCAAGTTCAGCAGCTATTTTGAGGACTTCTTCCTCATCTCTTCGATCAATGGACACTAATGAGATCAATTTCATGTCTGTTGAATAAAGGTGAAATTAGGTTACAAAGTTCAGATCATGCCATTTCATGTATTAATGACATTGATTCAACTGAAGTGATAAATCAGCACTAAGTTGCAATATGATATCAAATGCTGTAAACAAGTCTCCGAGCCACCCCATCTCTCCATCAGCAATGGACTGAACTGGTGTCTTTCTGCTGATGTATAAAACATCATTATCCATTGTGAACTCATTGTGGTTACACTTCCAGTTCTATCAGACCTCTCCCTGTAGCTATGGTCTCTTTTATCCTACAATGACCAAAAAAAAAGGAAGTTAGGAGTGTGAGAAGTAGAATGTATGCTGAGAATGGAGGGTGAACATTTCAGAAGGTGGCTGGGAAGAGTGGATGCCAAAGGATATTTGGAAATTAGTAAATTAGACTGTTGTCAGTTTCAATGGAGATGTGTCAAGAAAACTGGAGAGAAAGTTAATGTTTGTGACAATTAGGTTTCCCAATCAGAGAAGTCTACAGAGGATGCTTTGGTGTTGAGAGAGCAATTGTTGTTAGTTGTAGGGCACTTAGATTGCCAAACAATGCAATGCCATTAAACCACTTCCACATCCTTCCCTCCTGGCAGCTTCTAAAATGTGCAGCCTTACCTCCTTAGTCAGTGGGACTGGTTATTCACCTCCTGTCCTGGCAGAAGACATCTCTGTACCCTCACTGCATCAGCAATGACCTTCCAGGAGAATCAAACAATCAACAATGTCTTCTCCCTGTTCTATGATTCCTTTCTTCTTCTCATTGGGAAATTGTTGCCTTGGTGAATGCTTTTAATGTATCTTTAAAGCAAGATCCTCGACCTCTTGTATAGGTGCTGTACTCACCATATCCTCTCCCTGAATGGTTTGGGAAACAGCCACAGGCACTGATTATTATTCTCTTTTCAGGTCAGATTTCACTTTAGTTAAAGAGATTTAACGCAAGAACTACCCTAAACACAAAAGTGATCTATCAGTGTGAAGAGTTGTCAGCAGTCCCTGAGGATGTTTCGTATTTCCCATTCTACCTGTAATCCTTACTATATACAAGCTTGTTTACTTTATGAGTTAATAGGAAGGTCACATCTGTTCTTAAGGCAGCAGTCAACATTAAGGATGGGTTGATGGTATTAGACATTAAGCCAAAAGCTAGCCCAAGCTACATTAGATCCATCAGAATCATTTCAGATCATGCTATCTTTCTCATTCAGTATATGATTAATGTAGTGTACACAAGGGTACATAATGATGACTGAAAAGGCAGTCTATTAGATTTGAGAAGTGTCATTATGCCTGAGGAATGCTTGTGGTTCTGAGCATTTCCTTTTGTTTATCATCTAGTCATAACGTAGAAATCTTTCTCAATTACTGTTGTTAATTCAGTTAATTCAGTTTTTTTTATTATGCACTAAACTGAGTTGAATCCTCAAATTATTTGAATTGAACTTTAAATTAAAATTATTCTGCAGAATAGCTTTATAACTGTAATGTTTATTTCAATTATATTTTAATTCTTGCCACATCCACCACCCTATTACAAGATGTTATTAGTCTTTGTTAATGCTGTTTTTGTGGAATCCCAATATTAGATTCTTAGCACGCCACTGAATGGTTGTTGGTGCATCTGTTTAATATTAATGTCATCAGTATGTGTTATCTTTTTCAATATGGATAAAAAGAGGCACACTGGGACAATGTTTCAATGTGTGACGTTATTTGGTGCCTGGTGTCAAATGAAGTTTGGTTCACAAATGCAATTTGAATAAATTTGTAGATTTACTCTGTTTAGAGTTTGAATAATAAATTGATTATAGATATTAATATTTGGCAATAGTTTAAATAAACAATTAATTGCATAATGGTGGATGCCATAATTTAGAATAATTATTGGCAGGGTTGACATGCTGTAAGTATGCATACTGTCTGAAACTTGGTTTAATATTTCCACTTCACCATAAAAGGTTGCACAGGCAAATCTCCTATACTACTTTTGGTGGCAATAACAGTGGTGATTTTTATTGTAAAATATAAAATCATTTAAATTGACTGTCAGGCAGTGCCTAAAGCATTATATGATTCATATGCAACCCATGATTTAATTAAATTTACTGCAGTGTGAGAGCTCTTATTGCAACAAACACATTACTGTACTTAAGCGTACACTATTCAATCATTTCTTAAAAAAAATGCCACAAGCTGAAACCGTTCGATGAATTATCTGGCATATGTCAGGTTAAACTCTATATTTCTGATTAGTTTAGAAGAATTTTACAGAAAAACTCAACCTGTATGACAGACCTCATCAAGAATTAAACTGTCCATCATCAAAAAGTATGTTTTGTACGCTATGTTTTTTGTTGATGTTTAAAAAATGAATTTAATTAAAAGTTTTGACTAGAATGTTGTGTTCCAAATATCTAATTCATAGTTTATATGTGTTACTGTATAATCTTTAGAAAATAAAGGTTAACTATAAAACCATGGGATAAATGCAATTGAAACACCTTGTGATCTCGTGCCCATAAAAGGTTGGGATTTAATTGCTTTAAGAGGTGAAAAGTTTGGAAGGTGAGGCAATTAAAGTGCTGAGCTTTAGTGATTTCCTGAACATAAAACAAATGGTAGTTTGAGTGGTTCCAAATGTTTGCTTCGTAGAATCAACTCGAAGCGATTAAGCTATAAAAAGAGCTGATCACTATGCAGCTTGAGATGGTAGTATCTGCAAAGCTTACAGTATCAACAATCCAGAAACAAACCCAAAATATCATGTTAAGGCCAGCCCAGAGCATGTTACATTGTCATGGAGATTATTAGACCAAAGGAAAGTTTCCTTGGTTTCAATTTATCAATGTATTTACTGGGAGGGATCAGTTACACTGACAACACAGATGCAACGGGAGCATGATGTCTTCTAGGAGAGTGCAGATACTTTCCAAATTCTGATCTCACAGCCTGAGACTCTATGAGCATTGGGACTCCAGTTTTCATATACTGTATCTATCGGTCCCGATGCGGTTTCCTCTACATTGGGGAGACAGGATGCCTACTTGCAGAGCGCTTCAGAAAACATCTCCATGACACCCGCACCAACCAGCCCCACCTCCCCATAGCCGAACACTTCAACTCTCCCTCCCACTCCGCCAAGGACGTGCAGGTCCTGGGCCTCTTCCACCGCCACTCTCTAACCACCCAATGCCTGGAGGAAGAACTCTTCATCTTCCGCCTCGGGACCTTCGAACCCCACGGCATCATTGTGTATTTTACCAGTTTCCTTATCTCCCCTCTCCCCCACCTTATCCCAGTTCCAACCTTCCAACTCTGCACCGTCCTCATGACCTGTCCTACTTGTCCATCTTCCTTCCTAGCTATCTGATACACCTTCTTCTCCGACCTATCACCATCACCCCCTACCTCCAATTACCTATTACACACTCAGCTACCTTCGCCTCCCCCCCCCCACCCATTTATCTCACCACTCCCTCGGCTCACAGTCTCATTCCTGATGACAGGCTTTGGACTGAAACATTGATTCTCCTTCTCCTCGGATGCTGTCTGACCTGTTGTGTTTTCCCAGCCCCAC
This sequence comes from Chiloscyllium punctatum, assembly GCF_047496795.1. Lineage (NCBI taxonomy): Eukaryota > Metazoa > Chordata > Chondrichthyes > Orectolobiformes > Hemiscylliidae > Chiloscyllium > Chiloscyllium punctatum. Next base: position 124,433,806 of record NC_092743.1, read on the forward strand.
ACTCTCAACTTCACACTCTCGGCACCACAATCAATCCCTGCCGTTATCTGTATCTGTTGTGCTATTGGTAGTGTTTCCTGCGATCTCAATCTCTCTGCTGCTTCTCCCTGTGTTGTTCCACTGCAGTTCTGTCTACAGAAGACTGTTGTTGTTGTTGTTGCTGATGGTCATAATACTCCTCACCCAAGTTTCAATACAAGGTAGACACCTTTGTAACCTTATTCTGAATACCTTTGCAGGGGAGAAAATAGCCCCTCATCAGAAGAACAGTGAACAAGTCATTTTTAACTGGTAGGTAAGGAAGCAGATATACCTACTGAATATTTATTGGAATATTTGCTTAATTTTTAATTAGTCAAATTAATTAATGTTATGTTCTCTTTTTACTTAGAGGTGCAATGCAACATCCGATGGCTAATGCCTCTGATGTGGTTTTGTGGCTCAAATACCACTACCAGTATGTTAAGTTTGACTGCTATACTATATGTTAGATCACATAACCTAAACACAAAGATTGATTTGCTATGAAGATAGTGTCTTAGAGTTTACTAACAGTAGTAGCTACTTATATAATTATACTTCCAGAGTTATAGTCTGTGTTCTCTGCTTCCATGCATTACATATAGATAACTGACTGAGCATACTATATTGACTCCATTGCACTGGGAGCCTGACTGAAAGTAATGAGAGCTTCATTATACTGGATCATCATATGCTCAATGTCATGTAAATGTCTGCAATCTATGGAATACTACAATATCCCCTTTTCTCTTAAAGAATTGGAATCCGGGGTGGCACGGTGGCTCAGTGGTTAGCACTGCATCCTCACAGCACCAGGGACCCGAGTTCGATTCCAGCCTCGGGTGACCATGTGGAGTTTGCACATTCTCCCCGTGGGTCTGCATGGGTTTCCTCCGGGTGCTTGGTTTCCTCCCACAGTCCAAAGATGTGCAGGTCAGTGGATTAGCCATACTAAATTGCCCATGGTGTTAGGTGCATTAGGCAGAGGGAAATGGGTCTGGGTGGGTTACTCTTCGGAGGGTCAGTGTGGACTTGTTGGGCCGAAGGGCCTGTTTCCTCACTGTAGGGAATCTAATCTATAATATGTACTCTGCACATTGCAATAATGCTTTGTTAGAGTGACAATACAGCTGGATCATGTCACTGCACAATTACCATAATCTGGCCTAAGGTGGCAGAGTCCATACCAAGAGGGCACAAGTTTAAGGTGAGAGGGGAAAGATTTAAATAGGACCTGAAGGGTAATTTATTCATGCAGAGGGTGATGCATGCATGGAATGAGCTACAAGCGAAAGTGGTGGAAGTAGGTACAATTAGAACATTTAAAAGACATCTGGGTGGGTACATGAATTGGAAGAGTTTAGAATCATAGAAGCCCTACAGTGTGGAAGCATGCCATTTGGCCCATCGAATCCACACCAACCCTCCGAACAGCATCCCACCTAGACTTACCCCCTACTCCTGTAACCCTGTCTTCCCTTTGGCTATCCCACACATCTCTGGACACTATGGTCAACTTAGCATGACAAATACATCTAATCGGTGCATCTTTCGACTGTGTGAGGAAACTGGAGCATCCAGCAGAAACACACGCATGCTAGGGGAGAATGTGCAAACTCTACACAGACAGCTCGAGGGGGGAATCAAACCCAGGTCCCTGGAACTGTGAGGCAGCAGTGCTAACCACTGAGCCACCGTACTGCCCTATGATAGAGTGATATGAGCCAAGAGCTGACAATGGGACTTGGTCAGCTTGGGATGTCCAGTCGGAGCAGATGAGTTGGATTGAAGAATCTGTTTCGGTGCTGTATGACCTTATAACTGTGTGGCTTCATTCAGTGATGTAATGTCTGTCATGGGAAAGTATTTAATTGGGGGAGGGGGAATTACATTGCTATTAGGCAGAAACGAGGGTGCCTAAATTGGGAACTGATGTTCTTAGGGAAATGCACAACAGAAATACGGAGGTTGTTTAGGAAGCACTGGCTGATTGGGCTGGACAGGTTTGTCCCACTGAGGTAAGGAAAGGATGGTAGGTTGAAAGAACCTTGGATGACAAGGAATGTGAAACATGTAGTCAGAAAGAAGGAAGCTTACTTAAGGTTGAGGAGACAAGGATCAGACAAGACTTTAGAGGGTTCCAAGGTAGCTAGGAAGGGACTGAAGAATGGACTTAGGAGAGCTAGAAGAGAGAATGAGAAAGCTTTAGTGAGTAGGATTAAGGAAAACTCTAAGGCTCACATGAGGAATAAGAAGATGGCCAGATTGAGGGTAAAGCCAGTCAAGGATAGTGGAGGGAACTTGTGCCTGGAGTTGGTGGAAATAGGGGACATCCTTAATGAATAATTTGCTTCAGTGCTTACTACTTGATATTTCTGAAAAATAGACTGATATGCTTAAACAAGTTGATGTTAGGAAGGAGGATGTGCTGAAAATTTTGAAAAACATAAAGATAGATAAATCCCCTGGGCCAGATAGGATGTACTCCAGGTTGCTACAGGAAGCATGGGTAGAGATTGCTGAGCCTTTGGCGATGTTCTTTGCATTTTCACTGTCCACTGGAGTAGTGCCAGAAGATTAGAGGGTATTAAATGTTAACTCCTTGTTCAAGAAAGGAAATAGGGATAATCCTGGGAATTAGTCTTATGTCAGTGGTGGGCACAGTATTGGAGGGGATTCTAAGGGACAGGATTTGTGGTGGCTTGGAAAACCATAATTCTATTAGAGATAGTCAGCATAGCTTTGTGAGAGGTGGGTCATAACTCACAAGCCTTATTGAATTCTTTGAGGATGTGATAAAACACAATGATGGTAGAGCAGAGAATGTGGTGTAAATGGATTTCAGCAAGGCACTTGATAAGGTTCCCCATGGTAGGCTCATTCAAAGTAAGGAGGCATGGAATACAGGGAAACTTTGCTGTCTGGATACAGAATTTGCTGGCCCATAGAAGACAGAAGGTGGTGGTTCATGGAATGTATTCAGCCTGGAGCTTGGTGACCAGTGGTGTTCTGCAGGGATCAGTTCTGGGGCCTCTGCTACTTGTGATTTTTATAATTGATTTGGATGAGGAAATGGAAGGGTGGGCTAGGAAGTTTGCCAATGGTTGGTGGAGTGGTAGATAGTGTGGAGGGCTGTTGTAGATTGCAATGGGACATTGACAGGATGCAAAACTGGGCTGAAAGTAGCAGATGGAGTTCAACCCAGAAAAGCCTGAAGTGATTCATTTTGGAAAGTCCAATTTGGATGCCGTTTACAGAGTTAAAGGCAGGATTCTTTGCAGTGTGGATGAACAGAGGGATCTTGAGGTCCATGTCCATAGATCCCTCAAAGTTGCTAACCAAGTTGAAGGTGTTGTTAATAAGACACCTGGTGTGTTGGCTTTCATTAGCAGGGGGATTGAGTTTAGAGCCATGAGGTTATGCTGCAGCTCTATAGAGCTCCAGTTAAAGCACACTTGAAATATTGTGTGCAGTTCTGGTCACCGGATTATAGGGAAGATGTGGAAGCTTTAGAGGGTACAGAGGAGATTTACCAGGTTGCTGCCTGGACTGGAGGGCATGTCTTATGAAGAAAGAAAAGCACTCACTCCCTCAATCTAATTGAAGTGAAGAAGGATGAGAGGTGACTTGATAGACCTGTAAAAGATGTTGAGAGGCATAGATAATATGGATAGCCAGAGACTTTTTCCCATAGTGGAAATCTCTATCATGAGAGGGCATAATTTTACGTTAATTGAAGGAAGATTTAGGGGAGTTGTCAGAGATGGGCTCTTTACACAGAGTGGTGAGAAGGTGGAATGCACTGCCAGCAGTGGCAGTAGAGTCAAATACATTAGGGACATTTAAGCAACTCTTGGATAGGCACATGGTCGGTAGTACAATGAATGGTATGTAGGTTAGTCTCTCCTTAGAGTAGGATAAAGGACTGGCACAACAGAGGGCTGAAGGGCCTGTATTGTGCTGTACTATTCTATGTTCTGTTATGGATGGATATATTTTGTTGGTTGCAGATGTGTTTTTTTTTACTGGCACAATATCTTCAGGATCTCTGTTGTCATCATAGTGACAGAAAAGTTGATTATATGCATTTTGGATATTTTACCTATAGCTTTGCGTTTCTTGACTCTTGCTCATTCTAATAAAATTGGGTCTAGGCAAGACACAACAATGTACTATCTTGCCCCAAGCTCATATGTTCAAGCAAAGATCTTGAAAGGGTGTTTTGACTGGATCAAGTTGGGATAACTGTCATCATGCTCATTGATCATGCTCTTCTATCATTATTTCCCTTCTTTCCTCCAATGGATTGTGTGGTGGAGTGTGGAAAGGAAGAACTATGAGGACCTGTTCTTTAAACATTGTCATGAATAGCATATAGACTTTGCATAGTTATCTGAATTTTGTTAAGTCACTTTGCATTTGACTATCATTGACTTTTTGCAAGACTTCTAAAATGATAGCAATGAGAAGGCAAAGTATTGTATTGAATAACCCATTTCCTACCAATGTCTCAATGATGTACTGTACTTAATCTCCTGACATTTTGATTCAACTGAATTAATGTAGTGGTTTAAGAAAGCCAGGAATACAGACTGGGTCAGATAAGAACATTGAAACTGCTGCTAGCATAATAGAATCTACCAACCTGATGGTACGAGTATTCTTCCAAGGCAACTGTGTGTTCAGGAGAGCAATCTATAGACCTTCCAATGAAAATGTTTTACCACAGGAACTTAAATGTTCAGCTGTTCTTTTTCCTGTACAATTGCAAAATCCATTACCATGGCAGAGCCACTCAAGTTAAATTGCTGCTCCCTGCATTCTGAGACTCCATTGTCTTCCTGACTTAGCAATACATGGAACATTGGAAGAATAGTTTTGAATTTTTGTGCTGTAGACTGAAAGAATCTCAAGCTGCTTAAATTGAGGGTGAGAGACACCTTAACAAACCTTCTCTGCAGTTGCAGATCTAGTGAAAGAAAGTGACATTGTCATCTGATCTCCAGCTTTGTGAAGCGTAATTAACAAAAGTATTCCTGGGTATTGTGAAATGAGAAGATGACAGAGAAAGGCCCCATGAAATATTTAGTATCTATGGCCTTTCTTTTGTGACCCTTCCTCCATTTGTGAACAATTTTCCTTTTCTGCTATCTCTGTAGCCCAGCAGGAATTGTTTTAAAAATCCTATACCTGTGAGTGAGTTTTTTCCAAATCTACACCACCCCCTCGTAACTGAAATAACTTGGGTAAGTTTAAAAGTAAGGACAAAGTTCAAATTTATCTCATACATGAGAACACATAATAAAATCTGCTTTTGGTCCCTAATGAGTCCTTAATGAAACTTAGGTCAGAAAATTCTGCAGATTGCAAAAGAATGTAAAACTTGAAAATGATATGGAGTTCCACAATTTTGCAACTTCAGAGAAGAATTAATTTGGGAATGAAATAGTTGCTAATACTCTATCACCCAAACTGTCAGCAATCATAAATTCACGACTTTAATTCTTAAATTGCATCATAATACCATTAACCACAACAAATTATCCATTGTAAATTGGTCTTGCATCTTGATTAGTACCTTGTTATTTATAGATTCTGAATTGACATGGATTAACAAGTTAAGTGTAGGAATGAACAATTTCTTGTAATGCTCTTCATGCATGTGTCAGAATCACTGATAATGAAATGTCTATCCTGTAATCCCATGTGTAATAGTTGTTAGTTGCACTGAACCTTAGAAAATGAAATAACTGCTCTGTTGCCTTATTTCTACCTCCACTTCCTTCCCTTTCCAGGAAATATGTATTCAAAATTTAATTTCCATAGATAGTGGTTAATCTTATCTATAGCTGCTTTGCAAAGATGAGTTTAGAGCAAGTGTGCTTCACTTCACGGCTGCATTTAATTGAGTATGACACTAAGGAGCTTTACCAAAGCTGGAGTATATAGGAATCGGGTGGAAAACTCTCCAATGAGGTCATATCTGATAAATAGGAAGATGGTGTGGTTATTGGAGGTCAGTCAACTCAGCTCCAGTATATTCCTGCATAGTATCCTCTGCCCAACCATCTTCAGTCGTTTCATTAATGACCTTCCCCGATCATAAGGTCGGAAGAGGGGACGTTTGCTGATTGTTTAACAATGTTCAGCACCATTCAAGACTCTTCAGTTGCTGAAGTAGTCCATGCCCAAATGCAATAAGGCCTGCACATGGGCACTGCTGCCTCACAGCACCAGAGACCCAGGTTCATTTCCTGCCTCAGGTGATTCTGTAGAGTTTGCACATTCTCCCCATGTCTGCGTGGGTGTCCTCTGGATGGTCCAGTTTCCCCCCACAATCCAACAAAATGTGCAGGTTAGGTGAATTGGCCACGCTAAATTGCCCGTAGTTTTAGGTGAAGGGGTAAATGTAGGGGAATGGGTCTGGGTGGGTTGTGCTTCGGCGGGTTGGTGTGGACTTGTTGGGCTGAAGGGCCTGTTTCCACACTGTAAGTAATCTTAAAAAAATTATGCTGGCTTGAGCTGATAAGTGGCAAGTAGCATTCGCACCACACATGAACCAGACAATCACCATCTCCAGCAAATGAGAATCTAACCATTGACCTTTGTTGTTCAATGTCATCATCACCTCTGAGGTCATCATTACCAATATCCTGGGTATTACCATTGACCAGAGACTAAACTGGGCTCACTGTATGGTCTACAAGGTTAGAAGCTCAATCTTGAACTGAATAACTCAGTCCTGACTCCACAAACAATGGCTACATTTTACAAAGCACAAGACAAGAGCATGGTAGGACACAACATCTAGAAACATGGGAAAAGCACCACCTTCAAGCTAACAACCAGCCTGACTTGGTTCTTTCAGTGTTGTTGGCTCAAAATCCTGAAACTCCTTCTTTCACAGCATTATGGGTGCACTTACACCACATGGACAGTAACAATTCAAGAAGTCAGCTCCTTCTTGAAAACATTTGTATTTGTCTCAGTTGCTTTCTGTGGCTCACTACATTCTGGTGAAGAAATGCCAAGAGCTCCCAGCTAATGATGAGCTGTTGAACAGTTGGTGTTGGTATGACAATGGGTTGAGGCTGAGAAACATCAGTGAATCACAAAAAATCTTCTCAAGGACAAGTGCTGGCTCAGTCAACAATTCTCTCATCCCTAAGTGAATAAAAAGATAAAAAATCAACAAAGTTTGGTCACAACAGCGAAAAGTAGCTGCCGATCAGGATACAAGATCGTGATAATCTTAGTTCTTTTTGATACCTCTGTGCTTTTTTGCTCTTCAGTACATGCAACTTTGTTCTTATCACAAAACCTTAGATCTGCATTCAACCTAAATTCAACCCCTGGTTTTTCATAATTATCTCCAACAAGGGCTTAAATTCAATTGACTATTTTTAGCTTTTCTTTCAGATGTTGCTCCTTGCATAACAGACTTAAATGGTTGACAAAGTGATAAACTTAGGTGATCAATTCATAAATGTTTTCATGACACATTTGTGCCTTTATAGTAGGATTTCCAAACTGAAGAATAATTACTCTAAATTACCAAAATATGAAAGCTAATAATTGAATTGCTATTAATTTCACAGCCAAATAAGCCATTAGATTCACTTTAACAGAAACTAGAGATGTTATTTGTGCTTGGTTTGTGGTAATTATTTTCATGGAATATAATGAGTTTAGAGTCATCGAGATGAACAGCATGGAAACAGACCTTTCCATCCAACTCCTCCATTCCGACTAGATATCCTAATGTACTCTAGTCTCATTTGTCAGCACTTGCCCCATAACCCTCTCACCCCTTCCTATTCACATACCCTTCCAGATGCCTTTTAAATGTTGTAATTGTAAAAGCCTCCACCACTTCCTCTGGCAGCTCATTCCATACATGCACCACTCTCTGGAAAATGTTGCCCCTTAGATCCCTTTTAAATTTTTTTTCTTACTCTAAACCTATTCCCTTTAGTTCTGGACTCCCCACCCCAGGGAAAATGACTTATCTATTTTCCTTATCCATACCCCTCATGGTTTTATAAAGATCTAGAAGGTCACCCTGCAGCCTCCAATGCTCTAGGGAAAACAGCTCCAGCCTATTCAGCCTATCCCTTTAGCTCAAATCCTTTGTTAGATGAATTCAGGATAAAACATTTAATTGAAAGCAAATAGTCAAGCTTGTGGTGAGATTCTTGAACAGAAAATTGCTTCATCCCTAGAGGGCTGCTTACTAATTTTGAGATTGCTATCAATGAAAAGAAAGCATTTAGGGAACAGTGAGTGTGATCGGTTGCTGGTCAGAGTAGGTGAGGCTGAGCTGTGCTGCCTGTTTTAATGAAATCCTATAGAAGTAAGTGGCATATACATGCATAACTGAGCAACCACAGAATCAAGGGAGCAGAGAGTGAGAAGCATGCTGCATTGAACCTTAAAAAAAAGGACTGGGAGTATGCCATTCAGCCCTTTGAGATTGTTCTGTCAATCAACATGATCATGGCTGACTATCCAATTCAGTATCCTATTCCTGCTTTCACCCCATTTCCTTTGACACTTTTAGCCCCAAGAGATATATCTAACTTCCTGAAAACATTTGGTGTTTTTGGCTCAGTTGCTTTCTGTGGCTCACTACATTCTGGTGAAGAAATGCCAAGAGCTTCCAGCTAATCTATTGAACAGCTGGTGGTGGCTGTCGTTGGTACAACAATGAGTTGAGGCCGAGAAACATCGGCGGATCATAAGCCACAGGTGAGTGTTGGGTTGGTGGTGCATGAGGATTTATGGAGTGGGGACTTTGGGACTTTAGAGTGAGGAGAAAGGTTAGTGGCAAAGGAAGGGTGGTGGCTGTCAATGGGCTCTCCCTTTCAAATGCTAGGTCCCTCGATCGGCCACTTTGAATGATGGACCAGCATATCATCCATCCCACCCCTCAACAGTTGTGTTCCACACTTTGTAACTTCCCCACTAGTCACTTTTTTTTAGTTAATATCTGTAGCATAGCATGAGACCCCAAAGGCTAGTTATAGACCTCAATTGATGGCAGGTCAAGAAGGCAGTCTAATGTTATCATAAATGCAACAGAATAACTCCTCAGAATCACTACAGTTTGAAAGCGGGCCATTTGGCCCATTAACTCCATACCAACCCTTGAAAAAATTCCACTCCAGCCCAGCGCACCCAACCTATCCCTGTAATCTTGTATTTTTCATACCTAATCTACCTAGCCTGCACGCTATTGTCAATTTAGCATGGCCAATCCACCTAACTGGCTCATCTTTAGACTGTGGGAGGAAACCATAGCACCTGTAGGGGATGCACCCAGACTGTCACCAGAAGCTGAAATCAAGCCCAGTTTCCCTAGCACTTTGAGGCAGCAGTGGTAACCACTGAGCAATCTGTCCTTCACTACAAAACAAGAGCTTATAAATTTTCTCTTGAGTTTCCATAGGTTTCTCTAATCCTATCCATTCAAAGTCATGTCAGAACACCAGTGGTGGTCCCTTTGAGTCCCAGGGCAATATATTTTATTTAAAATGCTTATCCTGTGAAGTCTGTTTAGCAGTATGGCTTGTCATTTCCTCATTTTGTACCTCTTTCCCTTTTTTTTTTGAATAAAGGAGTTACATAAAGCTGCATAAATGTTTGAATTTGCACAATACTGTCAAATAAAACTTTGCATGTTACTGCAGTCCATCTGTAGAAAGTGATATGCCTTGCAATGTGAGTCTATGATCATAAAATTGTCCTTGTAGCTCAGCAATCCAAAATAGACAATAAAGAATCAGCAACTTGCTTTCCGCCCAATGGGAATAATTTTAAACTGAGATAATGCGTATCACTGAAAATACTCAATAGCCCATCTATTACACACAAGCTATCTATACCAATGATATCAATGGAAATAAGAGTCTTATGGACTGCATAATAAACAGGGAGTACAAATAACTGGTTTACAACATTGACAAAAATGAAAGATTCCCCTTCTTACTTCAATAGAAAAGAAAATTATGCAGGTAACACTCCATATCGCCATCCAGCCAACTGAACTACCACATCCCTTATGCAGGTATTATGCATTTACAAAAAGAAAATTTCAAAGATCAGTTTTACTTTCCCCCTCACTATGAAGCTTTTCTTACAATTGATTGTATGTAAAGCTGCAAGGGAAGTATTACTTTCAGATGAAATTCAGAATATCAAGGGCATTGACAGGAAGTCAATCTTCATAACAGAGGGCCAGAATAAGGACTATTGAAGTATAAAACCAATACAAGCAAAGGTCCCCAAATCTTGTACCAAGGAACTCTGCCTATATAGATTTCTCAGCAACTTGTTTGGCTTGGTTTCAAAACTCTTAAATATTGGTGATACTTTTCTGCGTATGTCTTACTCAGCTTAAAAAAAACTATCATTACATGTGTATTATGATTAGCTGCAATTCATTGCTGCTAATGAAATTATGTTCCTAGGAATTAAAGACTTCAAGCTGTGCAGTCCTACAATGTTGATAATGTTATATAAATTGTGAAGCAACTGCAAATTGCTCTTGCTTGTTTAAATGGAAGAAAAGATAGTCCTTTGGTGATCTTGCCATTCCAGGAACTCGCATTCTCTTATCATTGAAAATGTAGATTAATTATTATTTCTTTTAATACAATATAAAAGAATAAAGTTCACAAATATATGCATGAAATATGGAGTGGAAATATGTTAATGTGAGTTCCGCCTGGATCAAATGAAGATTAGCATTACCTTGCAAAATTCAATTTATATTTAAATTAAAAACTTGAAATAATTTATCAGGTGAAACATACCTCAGGAAATATAAAACTTTAATAGAGCTATGTGTTTGTTCTTGTAACTGAATATCTCCTCAGCAGATAAGCTTGAATTTGGCTCGTAAAATAATAATTAGCATGTATCTTTCCCTTATCACAATATTTACTACTTCGTACTCCCACTCTATCATGAGGCTATAGTTAATGTTTTTTTCCATTTGAGAGACAAATGATATGATTTAGAACTAGGATCATCCAGCAAGAGCTGTTCCACAAGCTGTACAGTTGGCCTTGCTTGATCTTCTCCTCTGTTTAGAATGTCATGTCCGTTAGTGAAAGAGAAGTACTCCCCACTATTTTCTCAAAGAATTTGCAGTGGCCAATAAATGCTGGCCTTGCAGCAATGTCCACATCCCTAGAAAGAATATATAGAACAAATTTGATTAACCGAATGAGACAGGCAGGGAGTATTTTGTTATAATTGATCTGATCGTAAACGAGCGGTAATTTGAGTGCCGGTTATCCAACTGTGCCTCCGTTATCCAGCTATGCGCACCATAATGTCGTTTAACTGATAAGTGATCATTCGGGTAATTGATCTGATTGTAAGCAAGCGGTAAGTTGAGTGCCATTTATTGAGCATGCCTCGATTATCCAGCAATGCACGTCATAATGCCGATTAACTGAATGCTGAGTTGCTTGGCACCATTTTTACACTACCTTGAGATCTTGTTTGGATAATCTGAAATTCGGATTTTTGATGTTTGAACAATCTAGGTTGTTCTGTGTATAATATTTTAAACTTCTACGGGGCAGAATATCATGGAGGAGGCCTCTGGGTCTATACTCGGAGTTTAGAAAGATGAGGGGAGATCTAATTGAAACTTACAAAATTTCTGAATGGCCTGGACAGCGTGGATGTTGGAAAGATGTTTCCATTGGTAGGAGACACAGGACTTGAGGGCACAGCCTTAGATAAAGAGAAGTCCTTTTAGAACAGAGATAAGGAGAAACTTCTTCAGCCAAAGAGTGGTGAATCTATAATTCATTGGCACATAAAGCTGTAGAGGCCAGGTCATTGAGTATGTTTAAGACTGAGATAGATAGGTTCTTGATTGTCAAGGGATACAGGGAGAAAGCGAGAGAATGGGGTTGAAAAACTTAACAGTCATGATTGAATGGTGGAACAGACACAATGGGCTGAATGGCCTAATTTCTGCTCCTATGTCTTATGGTCTTGTGGATTTACATACCTCATTGATTTGTAGCATGGTGCCAACTAAGCACAGTGGCTTAACTCAGTTATGTGGATCCTTGCTAGGTTTTAAGAAAACCAAACCAAAACCATAACAACATGATGGTAAACACAGATCAGGACTGCACTGACTGAAATAGCTCAACAAAATGGCTTGCTAAACAGAGCAACAATGGAAGTTTCATGAAAGGGGGAGTTTGGTGCTGAATAATAAGTAATTCATATCAGGGACATCAAAACATGACTAAATATCTAAATAGTTAAAATATATAGTTATTTCACCAGACCATATAGTCTGTCATCCCATCCAACCACACTCAAAGCTTCTCTTATTCCATTCCCAATGTCTGCTTGTCATTATTCAATAGTGTCATATCACAATACAGGCAATTAGATAATTCCAAATACGTGCTTTTATTTAGGAATACAAATAAATATATAGCTTCTCCTATATTTCATATCTATGTAAATAAAAGGATATGTAGTGTTTTGATTTTCAATCTGTTTAAATATACTGATGGAATTGTCCTGCTAAGTCTGTCTGCTGGAAGAGATTTGATTGTTTAATTAATATTTTATGGCAAAATAAACTATTGTACAAGGGGCATTCTTTTTTTGGCACTGTTTCAAAAAATATTGCAGGTGGCTTCCTGTTGTATAATGCAAGTATCTTTGCCTTTTTCAGTCCCATTTTCTATTATTTCAAAAGCGATTTGAACATTTTCAAATTGTTACATCCACTCTTCCTTCAAAAGCGAAGTGAAGTTCAGTTTACATGAATATTGAATACAAGACACTTACAAGACTTGTGCATTTCACATTTTTAGCATTCTATGATCAGTGGTCAAAGCATAAAGCTGAATTTATTATTAACATAAATTTGATGAATGTTATGTGCAAAGCAAAAGAATTTGGTTTCTCTTTGGACACACCATTCATTTTCTTTTTATCACTGACGTGCTCCATTTTTAATGGTGTTTGTAGTTGTTCAGGAGTAAATATGCTGCCCCCCTAACTCACCACTCATTCATCTCTACAAAGTGTGTGCTGATGGATATTTGAATACTTGTGATTTTAATACAGAATGGACAGGAAGGAAAGAAGGGAGGGGGATGAAACAGAACAAAAAAGAAATTTCAACCAAAGCTTTTGAAGATGACCTGTGGAAACATTGCCACCATGTCTCTAGGATTTCAGTTAAAATTATGATAGGAAACTGCTCTGGAAATTAATAACAATAGCCATAGGGCATGGAGCAATCTCTTTGAAAGTGAAGACTCCATAAAACTGAAATATGTGGAAAGTTTATGTAATGAAGTCAACATGTCAGAAATAATTTACAAATCACTTATTTTGTTAACTTTTTAAAAATTTGCTTCTTAATTCTTCTTACAGGATCAGTGAACGTTTTGATTTTCAGATCACCCCTCTTCCACCTTCAATCAGGAAAAGTTAACTGCTCCTATGGACTTTTCACTGTATACCATTATTGTGATCAAGGTAAAAATGCCAACCCTACTGGACTATACCACTGCTCTTTCATTAGAGAGGGGCGACTGATGGTTTAACCTGAGCATCACCATGTCTCGCGTAAGAGGAAAGATGACCTCAACTGGTGCAGGAATCAAAGTCCTGCTATTGGTGTTATCTCTACATGGCAAACCAGCTGTTCAGCCAATTGAATTAATCAACACAGGAAGCAGATGATATGTTATAATGAAGAAAAGTTGTCATATTTTGCTGGTTTTACCCTAACTGCTCCTAATGATTGTATTGTACACCACTGAGTGCACCACCCTGAAACCGAGGTTGAGGGGGTGTTAAAAGTAGCAGTGAATCCATTATATGTGAATACACAATCGTGGGTAAAAATAGAAATTTTTGGAAAAGCTGAGCAGGTCTGGCAGCACATGTGGAGAGAAATCAGAGTTAATGTTTCCGGTTGAGTGACCTGTCCTCAGAACTAGTGATCGCTGGGCAAATGTTGGTTTATATGCAGAAGATAGGCTGGGGGGAGGCAGTAAAGAATAAACGATAGTTGGGGATAGAGGCCAAAGAGACAGGACAGTTAGACATCCAAAGGAGTGGATAGCAAGCTGGCTAGGACAGTGAAAAGCTGTGAATGGGGACTATTAGTGGCTAACAATGGTTGGTATGTAATTGTAGACTCTAAGTGTGTGTTGTGTGATCTCCAGCCCTAAAGTTATTGAACTTGATATTGAGTTCAGAAGGCTGCAGGGTACCCAGGTACAAAATGAGGTGCTCTGGAGAATTATAGGTAAACTGAACTTGTTAAATTAACTCTAGGATGCTGCCTGACCTGCTGTGCTTTTCCAGCACCACTCTAATCTAGAATCTGGTTTCCAGCATCTGCAGTCCTTGTTTTTACCTAGTTGATTTTAACCCTACTGTGAATCCTCTTGCAAGGATGCCTGCCTTGAAGAAGTTTTCCTCGTCTCTCTCACTGCAAACCCCAGGTCATCTCCTCTGCCCTGAAGCTCTTCAACCATGTACTCTATGCTACTTTCTCCCCATCCCCACCCCCCTGTTATTTATCTCTCCACTCTGCAGGCACCCTGCCTCTATTCCCAATGAAGGGCTTTTGCCCGAAATGTCGATTTTCCTGCTCTGATGCTGCCTGACCTGCTGTGCTTTTCCAGCACCCCTCTAATCTAGATTCCAATATTAACCTGCCTGTTCTAAAATGCTTTTGATATTAAAAACCAGATGGGAATGTATAGCTCACTTTTTAAAATACATTGAGTATGTGACCTCCATGCATCACTGCAATACACCCACATCTTCCTCAGACCGATTTTAAAACCAATTGCTCCAGCCTAGATGCTACTCAAACTAAAGTCATCATGCCTTCCTCCTATCATTGTGCATTGCTTACCTGGGTCATTTATCTTGGGACTGTTGAGCTGAAAAATGTGTTGCTGGAAAAGCGCAGCGGGTCAGGCAGCATCAAAGGAGCAGGAGAATCGACATTTCGGGCATAAGCCCTTCTTCAGGAAGAAGGGCTTATGCCCGAAACGTCGATTCTCCTGCTCCTTTGCTGACTGACCCGCTGTGCTTTTCCAGCAACGCATTTTTCAGCTCTGATCTGCAGTCCTCACTTTCTACTGGTTACAGTTATGGCAGTGCCAACTACTGAGCTCTGGTACTGCCAGGCCTCCTGGAATTGTCACCCAAGAAGATTTGTCTGCAACCTCCTACTGAGCGACGGGAGTCCAAATTCCCATCATTCTATCTCACTCCTGGCACTGGTAAGGACGCAGAACAGGTTTTTTCTGAAAATTCCAATTGACCATCAACTTTCCTTCCAGGAGGGTGTAAACTATCCTCTCTCACTTCACATCACCCCACCCCCATAGGTGTCTGCCCACTAAATCAGATGATCGAATAATTGGTCGAAGAGGCAGGCTTTTAGCAATGTCTTAAAGGAGGAAAGTAGGAAGTGAGGCATTGATGTACAGAAAAGGACTTCAAGAGGTTGTGCTGACTCAACTGAAAGTGTTACCACCACTTATGGAACAGCCATGGACTGGAGTGTACAAAGTTAAATGTTCCACAACCACTTGATGAAGGAGCAGCTCTGCAAAAGCTGGTGCTTCCAAATAAACCTGTTGGACTGCAACCCGGTGTAGTGATTTTTTTAAATGATGGAACAGTTATAGCCAAGAAAGCACAAAAGGTCAGAACAAAAATACCTGTTATTTCAGGGAGATTAGTCTTAACAATATAGTTCAAAGTCAACAGCCACCAAATTATGGTGGCTCTGCATAAATGAAAATTAATTTTTACAATGCATCAATGAATAATGCATGGTTATGTAGTGGTCAAAGAAATGTCATGAATAGAAAAGCTGCATTAAAATATTTGTTTTTAATGTAAACATTCAGATTTGAGATTAAGGGATGCAGTATGTTTCATTTAAAGCAATCAAAATATCCAAATTCAATTGTTTCCCCAACTGAAATCAGCTTGCTCAGACCAGAGAACAAACCTAAGAAAGTTGGCTGCCAAAAAAAGTGTGGTGCTGGAAAAGCACAGCTAGTCAGGCAGCATCCAAAGAGAAGGAGAGTTGATGTTTTGATAAAAGCTTATACTCGAAACATCAACTCTCCTGCTCCTCGGATGCTGCCTGAAAAGCTGTGTTTTTCCAGCACCACATTTGTTGACTCTATCTCCAACATCTGTAGTCTTCACTTTCAACCTAGGAAAGTTGTATTGCTTACAGCTTTATAGTACATTAGACAATAGGTGCAGGAGTAGGCCATTCTGCCCTTCGAGCCTGCACCACCATTCATTATGATCATAGCTGATCATCCTCAATCAGTATCCTATTCCTACTTTATCTCCATAACTCTTGATTCCACTATCCTTGAGAGCTCTATCCAACTCTTTCTTAAATGAATCCAGAGACTGGGCCTCCACTGCCCTCTGTGGCAGAGCATTCCACACAGCCACCACTCTCTGGGTGAAGAGGATTCTCCTCATCTCTGTCCTAAATGGCCTACCCCTTATTTTTAAGCTGTGTCCTCTGGTTCGGGACTCACCCATCAGCAGAAACATGTTTCCTGCCTCCAAAGTGTCCAATCCTTTAATAATCCTATACGTCTCAATCAGATCCTCTCTGTCTTCTAAACTCAAGGGTATACAAGCCCAGTTGCTCCAATCTTTCAACATAAGATAGTCCTGCCATTCCAGGAATTGACCTCGAACCTATGTTGCACTCCCTCAACAGCCAGAATGTCTTTCCTCAAATCTGGAGACCAGAACTGCACACAATATTTCAGGTGCGGTCTCACCAGGGCCCTGTACAGCTGCAGAAAAACCTCTTTGCTTCTATACTCAATCCCTCTTGTTATGAAGGCCAGCATGCTATTAGTTTTCTTCACTACGTGCTGTACCTGCATGCTTACCTACATTGACTGGTGTACAAGAACACCCAGATCTCTTTGTACTGCCCCTTTAGCTAAATTGATTCCATTTAGGTAGTAATCTGCCTTCCTGTTCTTGCCAGCAAAGTGGATAACCATACATTTATCCACATTAAACTGCATCTGCCATGCATCTGTCCACTCACCTAACCTTTCAAGGTCACCCTGTAATCTCCAAACATCCTCCTCACATTTCACCCTGCCACCCAGCTTTGTATCATCAGCAAATTTGCTAATGTTACTATTAATACCATCTTCTATATCATAAATATATATTGTAAAAAGCTGTGGTCCCAGCACTGATCCCTGCGGTACCCCACTGGTCACTGCCTGCCATTCCGAAATGGAGCCGTTTATCACTACTCTTTGTTTCCTGCCAGCCAATCAATTTTCAATCCAAGTCAGTACTTTGCCCCCAGTACCATGCGCCCTAATTTTGCTCACTAACCTCTTATGTGGGACTTCATCAAAGGCTTTCTGAAAGTCCAGGTACACTACATCCACTGGATCTCCCTTGTCCATCTTCAGAGTTACATCCTCAAAAAATTCCAGAAAATTAGTCAAGCATGATTTCCCCTTCATAAATCCATGCTGATTCTGACCTATCCTGTTACTGCTATCCAGATGTGTTGTAATTTCATCCTTTATAATTGACTCCAGCATCTTTCCCACCACTGGGATTAGCTTCCCAAACAACTTCTAAGAACTTTCACAAGTTAATGCAAACTTTTGAATTGTAAATTTATCCATCTAGTAAATAAAGCTTTGAACTCCTGTAAACAATTTGTTGCCATCAGTGATAACATAACATAAATCTACTAATCTATGTGGAACATTGAAATGTTTCCAACACCTTTTTAATGGAAGATTTACTTCTTGTCTCTGTGCATAACAGTTCACAACCACTCCAAAGGTTAATATGAATGACACAACCAACATTGTGATAGCTACAAGTTTCTGTATACATAAGTCAGTTTAAATCAGTAAGTGCAATTTTTTTACTTCAACTTATTTCTGCCTGCAGCCCCTGTGGTCATTTTCCATTCAGTGTTTTGTCAGTAAAGATTAATATTAATAAGAACAGGAACACAGCAATGAAATCAGTCACTGATCTAAATAACAAAACATTTGTTTTTAGCACCTTAAAATACTTTGTCAGTCCATGTAAATATCAGTTGGGAAATGCAGTCACTACTCACATAGAAGCAGGCTGTGTTATTGTACAGCCACGCCATGTGCAAACCTCAGTATCACATGCATGATGATGTCTGAAAGGCTCATACATAACTTAAGCTGATAATATTTTAACATTTCCTGAGCTGTGTGTTTCCTGCTCACACACAGGAGAGTGATCACCACCTGGTGGGGTTGTGCTTGATCGTCATATGCTCGTGTACATGTTACCAACAAGCTCAACCCTTCCTTTTCTATCATTGTAGGATGAAACATGAAAGTGAGGCTCCAGACTCTTGGGAAGCCTTTTTTAGGGGGCGCTTCCTAATCACTGCACCCTCAGAGTTATTGAGGAAGATTTGGTGAGTGAGGACCAATACTGGTCCTGTACTGATGGTGAGATTGGAGTGGCAGAAGCCAGTCAGCAGCACTTTTATCAGAAGTGTAGCTTGTCTTACCTAATCCTTTACTGACGGTTTGATCTTCTTCACTAATGAGTGCTTTTTTTTTTCTGTCCCGTAGGTCTAAGCAGTCAAAAGACCGTGAAATAGAAAAGTGTTCAGCGGAACTCCAACTGAAGTGCTTCTGAGGATGAATCCTATGACATCTCAAGGAATTTATCAACAAGACATTCACCTCTACCCTCCACCAGCACCGAGACTATCACTTTGTGAAATACCTTAGCTAGTGTAGACTTAGGTGCAATTCCATGTAAACATTGTGTTTCTACACAGGAAAGTATTTCTTTTCAGTCTCTGAGGCTTTGTTGCATGGCCTGACTTTGAATAGCTGAGCTTTTAGCTCAGGACTGAAAATGTGTTGCTGGAAAAGCGCAGCAGGTCAGGCAGCATCCGAGGAACAGGAGAACCTACATTTCGGGCATAAGCCCTTCTTCAGGAATGGATTTGCGGTAGGTTAAAATCTTCGAGGAGAAAGTGAGGACTGCAGATGCTGGAGATCAGAGCAGGTCAGGCAGCATCCAAGTTACAGGAGAATCTTCCTGAAGGGCTTATGCCCGAAATGTCGATTCTCCTGTTCCTTGGATGCTGCCTGACCTGCTGCGCTTTTCCAGCAACACATTTTCAGCTCTGATCTCCAGCATCTGCAGTCCTCACTTTCTCCTTTTAGCTCAGGAGTCCACTTAAATTAGTTAGATTACTCCAGTTCTTCTTGAGAACATCTTTGAGCTAATTTTGATAAACAACTTCAGACTCCACCAAGATATACCGTATCACTGGGAGATCCAAAAGTATAGTCATATTTTTATTTGCTGAAAGAAATCATGAGTGCTTTCATAGATTGTTGATGGAGCTCAATTGCAAAATTTAGTTGGAATTCATTTATATATTAAGAATTTTGAAATGTTCAGCTGTAGATTGATCCAGCTTGAATCTAGGTATATCCCTTTCCCTTGATCACCTTTATTTAATTACATGCCATAATTGAACCACCATTCCTCCTATAAAAGAATGACAATTGTTCTTTGATTGCATCTATTTCTCCAATGGTTGCAAACTGAAGTGGTCTGTTTTGAAACTGCCTTGCTGCAGTTTGAACTTTCTTATTGCTGTTTCAGAAAATCACCTGAAAATGACCCAGCTGACAACATTCAGCTATGCTAGCTGGGCAGAATTGGCACTGATATGGAGATTTCCCAAAAAGCATTGACAGGACAAATGCAATCCACCCCATCACCCCCCACACCGCCCCCTCACTGTGACCGATATCTTGCTGCACATTCATCAGCAGCAGCAACCCCTCACAGATGATGATGACTTCCTTCCATTCTTGGGGTGAGTCAATGGGGGCTATAAACACCAATGCAGCTTCTGCAGGCTCTATTACACTTGGGTGGGGTGTTGGCATGGCACGCACTCCTTTCCCTGTTTGCTCCTAACTTCTGCTTTTTCCTAACAGGAAATCCCGAGGTGCTCGATACCTTCCCAGATTCTCCTCCTCCACTCAGGACATTCTTGGCCCAGTGAGTCCTGGTGTCCGTGGGAATGCCACACTTCGCCAGTGAGGCCTTGAGGGTATCCCCGAAGCCCTTCCTATGTGTACCGGGGTCGGAGGTGGGGGGGGGGGGGCGGTGGGGGTGGCGGATGTCGCCTGCCGTTTTGGAGCTGGGAGTCGAGCACCTGCTTGGGGAGTCTCATGTCTGTCATGGAGACATATGTGCCCAGCCCATCGGAGTGAATCAAGAGAGGTCAGTGTCTCAACACTGGGGATATTGGTCTGGTTGAGAACACTGCTGTTGGTGCGACTTTTTTATGTCAGTTCATGTAAATTCACAGGGGGAATTTACATTGCACAAGTAGCAATGGTGCTCTACTGCCTTGTGGTGTCTGTTGTAGACAGTCCACATCTCAGAGCTATCTAGGGAAGCAGGATCACCACAGCTCTGCACACCAGGATCTTGGTGTTGGATCTGATGTTGTTGTCCTCGAGCACACTTTTCCTCAGGTGGCCAAAGGCTGAACTAGCACACTCGTACCTCTTAGCGTAACAATGTCCTCTAACTGTGGGTTAGTGAGCAGGTCCCATTTCTCTAATTCACAAATAAAGCTCCTGTCCAATTTGCAAGGTTCAGTTTACCTGGGGGACTGCATTGTTTGTGATAACATGAGTTCTTCTTTAGAGGTGCATTTACACAGGACAATATTTCAGAATAATCTTCCCCTGATACAGAAGTACTGTATTCCTTAATCAAATACACCACTCCCCCTCCTTTCTTGCCAGATTTCCTATCCTTCCTATAGCATCTAAAACACGGTGCATTGAGCTGCCAGTCTTGTCCATCTCTCAGCTAAGTTTCTGTACTAGCTATGACATCCCAATCACATGTTCTGAAATATGCCGTGAATTCACCAGTCACACCCTTTGAGTATAGGATTTGGGAAGTCATGTTGAGGTTGTAGAGGACATTGGTGAAGCCTCTTCTGAAATACTGTGTCCAGTTCTGGTTGCCCAGTTACAGGAAGGATAGCATGAAGTTGGAGAGGGTTCAGTAGAGATTTACCAGGATGTTGCCAGGTGTAGAAGGTTTGAGTTACAAAGAAAGGCTGGAACTTTTTTCACTGGAGCATAGGAAGTTGAGAGGCGACCTGATAGAAGCTTATAAAATAATGAGGGATGTGTGTAGAGTTAAAAGTAGTTGTCCTTTCCCTAGGATGGGGGTTTGTAAAACCGGGGGCACATTTTTAAGGTGTGAGGAAAGAGATTTAAAAAAGGCATAAGAGGCAAATATTTTACACAGAGGATGGTTCACATCTGAAATGAACTTCCTGAGGGTGTGGTGGATGTGGGTACAATTACAATATTTAAAAGACATTTGGACAAGTATATGAATAGGAAAGGTTTGGAGAGATATGAGCCATGAACAGGCAGCTGGGGCTAGATTAATTTGGGATTATGTCCGGCATGGACTGGTTGGACCACAGGATCTGTTTCTGGACTGAGCAATGAACATTATATTAACAGGAAAAGCCAGGATAGACAAAAATGAAATATTTCCCCAGGTTACAGATTCTAGAACTAGGGGACAAAGTCGAAAAATTAGGGTCAGGTTGTTTAGGAGAGATGTTGGGAAGCACTTCTACACACAAAGGATGGTAGAGATTTGGAACTCTCTTCCACAAAGAGCATTTGACACTAGTTCAGTTGTTAGCTTTAATTCTGAGATAGATTTTATTTTGTTAAGGAAAAGTATTAAGGGGTATGCGACAAAGGTAAGGACATGAAGTTGGGCCAGAGACCATCCATGACCTTATTGAATGGTAGAACAGACTAAAGGGCTGAATGGCTTCCTCCTATTCTTATTTTCCAAACATAGAGATCCTTTGCTGTCTTTACAGACTGTGGGTGACATCATTATGAAGGCTCATGGGAATGTAACAGGAACTTTAACCCAGGATTTCTCAAAACAGAAGTCAGGACTGTGAGCTCTGTCACAACAAAGGACACTAGAATTCCGACCATTTTATAACAGCTGTCCCCTCACTCTAACATACCTCTACTTTCGTAAACCCCAAGTTCCCAAACTCCTACTCTCCATTTTCACTGAGGAATTGTAACACTTTTCAAGTTTTAAGATGGGGTTACAACAGGAAAATGGTTCTGAAGCTGACCATTAACCCCTGCAGAACTATTACATTATTCTCCCTGAAGCAATGATAAGTCAATCATCATCTGTGTGCACCTCCAATGAAATCATTAATGATCAGAAGTGTCAAAAAATTGCCTTTGTCTTTTAGATGTTGTGGCATAAGTTCAACAGATGTGAAGCTTGTGGGTCCTTAGTTTCCTCTCAGCATTATTATCATTCCCACATAAATTATTTCTCACTAGCTTCAGTAGCAGCAGTTGGTCCAGAAGCAGTGCAGTTACCAGCTACACATAGGATATGCTCTGAGGAACAATTGAGAACATGAATCAGCTTTGACAACGGGTCAGTTAGACTCAAAATGTCAGCTCTTTTCTCTCCTTACAGATGCTGCCAGACCTGCTGAGATTTTCCAGCATTTTCTCTTTTGGTTTCAGATTCCAGCATCCGCAGTAAATGGCTTTTATCCAGTGAGAACATTAATGTTTGGTTTATTAAGTGTTATGAATGAGCTAGACTGCAATTACCTACTCTATGACTTCAGCTAGCAAAAACTCAACAAATAAATATATTTGTCAGCCACCAGTTTCCGATTCCAACAGACTAAATGCTAATATCTGGCTTTACAGTAAACCATCAGAGCTGAATCTTACCATATTTTATCTAAGTGTCATTTTCATTGCGTTTTATTAAAGTTTCTCACTTCATTGCCACAAACCCCTCTCATTGATGATCTACTACATCTTCCAGCATCCCATCTCATCTGATGCTAGCCTAATTCTGCAACTCACCATAGCTGGATGTATCCACTACTGGCAGGATATTCCAGCATTTGCATTCTTGGTACTGATGCTAGCACCTTTTTGTATACCCCAGCTGTGCCCCCAGGTAAACATTGACAGTCTAGAGTTCCCCTTCACATTACAGCAATCACAAACCAATACATCTTATAGCACATATGCAGCACTGTTCTTTGCACATACAAGTGCACATTCTTACACCTATGGCTAGTTAAGATCCAGGATACACAACTCCTCAATCCTTAACCACAACCCATTTATTAAGCCTCTCTACATCAAAGTTATGCTTTCTTGAATGCCCACCATTTTATCAGTAATGAACGTGGGGACATCTCACACTGAAAAACCTTCAAATGCTTCAAAAAAATTAACTTCTATATACAATCATCAAAACTGATGAGAAATCAAGCAAGCAAAATCTGAAGATGCCCCTCAGAACACAAACAAACTGCTAATGAGTGAGTACCAATAAATTTGCTGACTACACCAAGCCCATGACTGGCTTGAAACACCTGTTATAGTTGCATTGTATTATCCACAAAGTACTGCTCCCCCTGCTTACTATCCTTATTCTTCTCTGCTCCCACTTTCCCAGTTTTATCCATATCCATCACATTCCTTCTCTGCCTGCTCCAGAGACTATAACGTGCCATGATTATGCAACACACTCTGTCTGGAGTATGCTCCTTGGCCCATTAGTCAAGTCCAAGCAACGGAACCTCTTCTTCATCAAGTATATTGTCTGCTTCCTCATGACCCTGGTCAAAGAAAGGCCTGCACTGTATCTGTACTCCTCATCAACCAAGGTCACAGTGGGTAACCATTGTCTGCCAGTAACCAGCCTTGTAAAAAGACCCTCAAGCACAGCACAGATACATGAGTTCTCAAGGATGTATGAATCATAGCAGCTCCAAAGGGTTCTGGGTGCAAACCTCTAAGCAGTGGAACCGGCAATCATAACTCATTTGTACACTGATGGGATGGAATCCTTTCCAATCGATGAACCCAGCTGCATTATGGTATGACCTTCTCAGCAGACAGCACTGTGATGAAGCAGCGTGATCCGGAAGAAATGGCATTGGTTAATTTATGGATAGATTAGTAAGTGGACAATTGAAAGATCCTATGGAGGTCCTCAGTGGCTCCCTGGAAACAGCTAACTTCATCAACATTCAACACAGTTGCCAAGCTGTGTACTACTAGCAAAGAAAGGCCACCCACTCCATTATGTCACAAGTACCAATCCATCAGTTGGCATAGCCCCTTGGACATGCTCAACTTGTGCCAACACTTCACCTTCTTCATCTTGAGAAAATGGCATCAAAGACCTTGATTGCCATGTATCCCCTGCACATCCCGTGTGGACCTTTAGCTGGAACGTCTTCATCTGGATGCTTTTAGGGTTTAATGCAGATTTCTGATTCTCCTAAGCTCACAAGCCCATTAGTTCCTCTTCTGTTTCTCTACGTCATGCTTTCATCACAGTAAAGATAGCGATAACCCCAATAGTGGCTGGATCCATCACTCACATTTGCAATCTTATTGCGTGGAAAGCAAATGATACAGAAAAGGTCCTTAAGAATAAGAGCAATCAGCATTTACATCCCTTTCAAAAGATGGCTTAACATATTCTTCCATATAGAAGTGGGACATGGAGCATTCTGACAAATAGGATGGTGTACTGATTTGCGTCAGAACATACTTGGCAAATGCGATTTGCTGCTCCTGACTTTTGGAAAAGGCCTCACCTGACATCTCACATAACTCCCCCAGATTTCTTACTATTCCCCAAATCGATCAGGGCCTGGGAAGATTTTGCTCTAAGCTGTTAAATGAGACAGTTTAATGGATTAAAATGCGTTCACAGAAGAGTATTTATGTATAATAATCTTAATAACATTATATTTTTCATAGAATCCATAGTGTGGAAGCAGGCCATTTGACCCATTGAGTCCACACTGAACCTCTGAACAACATCCAGACTTTACCCTATCCCTGTAACCCTGCATTTCCCATGATGAATCCACCTATCCTGCACATCCCTGGACACAGTGGTCAATATAGCATGGCCAATCCAACTAACCTACGCATTTTTGGAGTGTGGGAGGAAAGCAGAGTACCTGAAGGAAACCCACGCAGACACGAGAAGAATGTGCAAATTCCACACATGCAGTCATTAAGGGTGGAATCAAATCTGGATCCCTGTCACTGTGAGGCAGCAAGGCTAACCACTGAACCACTGTCCTCAAAATTACTCATTACAAAATTACAAAATTTCACATTGGCCCCAAGGTCCCGTACTTCCCACGGGAGCCTGTGCCCCACAACATGAGCCGCCTCCGGAATTTTAATTTTGTCCCCTTAAAGGATATAAAAAGGAAGGCCCTGTATAGACTGCTGCTGCACACCGTCCACCTCTTCTCCCTCATCCACCGCCCAGACACGCCTTGGCGTGCCCATTTGCCACCGGGCGGTGGAGATCCCCAGTGGAGGGCTCTCTACGCGGGAGTCCTCCCCCTTTCTCTCGGGGATCTGCGGTGGAGGGTGCTGCACGCAGCAGTCCCCTGCAACCGCAGATTGCGGTGGTTCACGGACTCCCAGCTCAACTGCTTGTTCTGTGGCGCTGTGGAGTCCGTGGACCATGTATATATTGGGTGCGGGCGTTTGCACTCCCTTTTTGATTTTCTTAAAAACCTTCTCCTCTGCTTTTGGTTGCACTTCAGTCCCACGCTCCTGATCTTCGGGCACCTGGTACGGAGGAGGGAGGGCAGGTCCGAAGACCTCCTCGTGGGTCTGCTCCTGGGCCTGGCCAAACTGGCCATCAACAGGTCCAGGCAGTGGGCCGTGGAGGGGGTCGTTAGGGCCGACTGCCTGCTCCTCTTCCGCGGTTACGTTAGAGCCCGGGTGTCTCTGGAGAAGGAGCACGCGGTGTCCACCAACACCCTGGAGTTGTTCAGGGAGAGGTGGGCGCCGCAGGGAGTGGAGTGTATTATTTCCCCCTCCAACTCTATTTTGATTTAGTCCCTACCCTCCCCTCCACTGTTTTGCTCACACAGCATTGCCCTGTGATTTGAAGGGCAGTGCTTGTCACTGGCCACTCGGGTGTTTTTCCTATCTTCCTGGTGGTGGAAATTGAATAAAGATTTGTGCACTTTGTGTCTTTCACTGTGTCTCACACCTGCACACACACGCACACCATGGGTGCTGGGGGAAAACATAAGCACTACTGCAGTTAGGTGGTAGTGTGGGGATTAAATAAAAAAGAAATTTTAAAAAAAGGAAAACAAACGGGGTGTCAAACCAAAAAATATATAAACAGGAGGAAACAGAAAAAAGATATAACTAGGAGGCAAGCCTGTGTGTCCCCGGAGACAGAGCACATGGTGTCCACCAACACCCTGGGGTTATTTAGGGAGAGGTGGGCACCGCAGGGAGTGGGGTGCATTATTTCCCCCTCCAACTCTATTTTGATTTAATCCCTGCCCTCCCCTTCACTGTTTGATTGCACAGCGTTGCCCTTCGATGTGAAGGGCATTGCTTGTCACTGGCCGCTCGGGTGCTTTCCTTTCTTCCTGGTGGTGGATACTGAATAAAGATTTGTACACCTTGTGTCTCTCTCTGTGTCTCCCACCTGCGCTCACACACACAACATGGGTGCTGGGGAAAAATAAGCACTATCGCAGAAAAGAAAAAAAAACCAAGAATGTCAGAGGGTCTGTTCACTCTGAGAGCTGGCTGTGAGGGAGCTGGATCAGTGTCAATGATTCTCCACATGTAAATGAAGGGTGACTTGGAGATGGCATACTGGCCTCTGTGGAGTTATTTCAGATGCTGTCAGACCTGCTGAGAGTATCCAGCAATTTTTTGTTTTAGTTCCTGTTTTTTAGACTGTTAGGTACATAGAAAAAAAAAGAAAAAAAGAAAAAAAATATAACCAGGAGGCAAGCCTGGGTATCCCTGGAGACAGAGCACGCGGTGTCCACCAACACCCTGGGGCTGTTTAGGGAGAGGTGGGCACCGCAGGGAGTGGGGTGTATTATTTCCCTCCAACTCTATTTTGATTTAATCCCTGCCCTCCCTTTCACTGTTTGATCACACAGCATTGCCTTTTGTGAAGGGCAGTGCTTGTCACTGGCCACTAGGGTATTTCTTTTCTTCCTGGTGGTGGAAACCGAATAAAGATTTGTTCACCTTGTGTATTTCATTGTGTCTTACACCTGCACACACACAACATGGGTGTGGGGGAAAATATAAGTACTACCTCAGTTAGGCGATAGTGCAGGGGTAACGAAGAAAAAAAAGAAGTGTCAGTGGTTCTGTTTATTCAGCAAAAAAAGAAAAAAGAGGAATAAAAGGAGTGAGCAGTTATGCTGAAAAAAGAAACAGGATATGATCCTCGGTTTCCCCAGAGAAGGAGCATGTGCTGTCCACCAACACCCTCAAGCTGGCCACTCGGATGTTTCCTTTCTTCCTGGTGGTGGCAACTGAATAAAGATATGTATACTTGTTCTTCACTGTGTCCTACACCTGCGCACGCACACAAGATGGGTGCTGGGGAAAAATAAGCACTACCACTGCCAGGCAGTAGTGTGGGAATTTTATAAAGAAAGAAAAAAATATATGTAACGAGGAGATTAGAATCTCCTAAAAATTATTTTAAAGAAAGAAAATATAAACAGGAGGCAGCATTGCTTGCACTGGGCTTTGCTTGTCACTGGAAAAAAAAATATATATAACCAGGAGATTAGAATCTCCTTAGTTGAGGTGACTAACTCCTAGCTCGCTGGCCACAGCTGGTGTTTTGGTGTGCAAAAGTAAATAAAGGGTAACTTAGTGGCAGGATACTAGCCTCTCTGTAGTTATTTCAATATGAGAAGCTAACATTTGTGGAAAATAAAGTGTCCAAGTCGAATTGATTCAAATGAAAAACCTCACATGAACCATCAGGACATCTGCTGATTGAATAATGATCATCAACAGTGATAGTATAATTCATTGCAATAAAGACTTATATCTCATCCTGCAGAAAATTTGGAGCAGAAAATTTAATATAACCATTCTTGTGGAGGTATTAATAAGGACTTTTTCTTTAATGATCAAATCAATCCTACTGATATAACCCTTGATTCACTTGAAAAGGATTACACCATGCCATCGTGATCAGACTGCTGTTCCAAAATTACTTTCTTCATGACATCAGGAGATCTCAGTTTGAATCTATGGCTCTCCATACCCTATCATGTTCACTAATGAATACACATTGTGAAATATTAACCATCATGATGACCAGATATGTTAAGATGACAGATTGAATGCTTTATTCCAATGTGAATTCAAACCAATAGAGAATGCATGGCTGACTTCTCTAATCTTCAACCTACTGAAACTTAAACTGTACACGTGCCACTTTTGATTTGTAGCTACCTTGGCTGATGCATATTAAAGTTAGAATTTAAGGACATTTTGTAGTGATTTTGCAACAGAATAACCTACATCTAAAATGATAACATTTTCAGCATAACGTGCTAATTCTGACATGGCAGGCAAGTCCACACCAGCACTGTTGTCACTGCAAGGAAGTGAATACAAGTGGAAGATGCTATTACCTATTGGACACATGAGAGGCAGTCACAGGGGATGAGGGATTTGATGAATGAATGATTGAATGAATGAACAAATTAATTAATTAATTAATATAAGCATCTATGTATATACATATGTATTTCTGGAGAGAGATGCAGTGGTGTTTGTCGAGGTACATCCTAAGCAGCTCTGTGATGCAGGACTGTGTACACTATGGGCTGGGATGCACATCCAGACAAACATCAACTATGCCTGAAAGACCATCACTTGGTGAAAGACCCTCTTTAATCAGTCCAAACCTTGTTGGTCTTTATAGGAGTGACCTCGGTCTCTGAGGCAAGAAGACTCTGAAGGTGTTGAGAATTCAGCAGGAACAGCACTTTATTCAAGCAGTAATTGATTACAGCAAGAAGAGGAACTCAAGATCATCATGCAGGATGATTGAGTTCAGTCCGTCAAACACCTACATAATACTATCTTTATACCTTCTTACATCAAAATATCTAGTTCATAAGTCAATCAATTAGGCAAAGATGGTAAATCATTTGACTAGGCAGTTAAATACATCAGATCTACAAATAACTACATCAAATTTATAATTCAATTAACTGGCCATTTTGATTACATCAAATCATTGTGTATTACATAGCTCTGAATTGGATTCAAACACACAGTGCTTGTTTGCTTATGTAGTCACTTGCTTATTTTGGAACTTTTGCCCCTGAATATCCTGTGATCTGCTAAAAGTCTGCCCTGCTTACCCACATCATAGAATCACATAGAAGGTTCTTTATTTTTGTATTAAAATCCTTTGTTTTACCAATCCTGTCACAAGCACTCTGTATTTACTATTACTACCTTTCTTTCATTCATTCATTCATTCATTCATAAAACTGTGGTGTCTCCACTCCCCATTGCATTACGTCACCCAAAACTATGAAAAGATTATACTACTAATCCTCCCTCAGCAACACCTTTTGGGAACTGAATAGCCTGTAGGACATCAAGCAAGTTTTCTTTATCAACGCGTACCTGTTAGATACATGCCTGAATAGGACCTCTGTCCCTTTGAAGAAAGTTACTTTTAAAATAGTGCTTCAGTGAAATTGAATGAATGAATGAGTAAACCAACAGTAGTGAGTGAAATCTCAACACCCAGCTGTGGTAATCAGTTTGTTACCCCCTCTGCTTTTATTAAGTATATATATAAAATTCCTGATTTGGTTAAATCCGATAACCCTGACATTCTTTCTAGTATTCTTGACCCTAAAATGACCCAAACCTCATTCCCCTACTATAGTCTTGCAGTGAAAAGAGTTGACTTCCATAAGTATGGCAGACTGGCACATTCCAAGGTCCAGGATTACAGCTTGGAGCAGCCGCTGCCAAGGTGCAGTGGGGAAAGGCCACTGTCTAGGGTCTTTCTGTCAAAGTATAACGAGGGTCCTGTTCAGTTGTTAGACGACCTTATTAACTCAAAATAAATGTCAATAGTTTCCTGCATGAATAGAAAATGCCTTTGCTTATTTAACTACAGGGAAGCTCTGAAGAATATCAAATTCCAAGGTCTGGTTTGCTTTTTCTCTGCAAAAACTGTACAGAACTGTTTGAGCACCTTTTGTATGTACTTATAGATTTTTAAAAAAATGAATAAAGCACAGATTTGAAATTTTAAAAAATGAGTGAATACTCCTTGATATCACAGAATCACGGAAGTGTTTACCGTGCAGTAGGAGGCCATTCAGCCCGATGTGCCTGCACTGGCTTGTTAAAAAAGCATCATGACCTAGTGCCAACCTCCTGCTCCATCCCCATCCCCTTGTACATTATTTCTAATCCAAATAATCATCCAACTCCCTCTTGAAAGCCTCAAATGAATCTGCCTCCATAACATGTCCAGGCAGCGCATTTCATTCCCTCATGACTCACTGAGTGAAAAGCTTTTTCCTCACTTCAGCTTTGCTTCTTTTGAAGATTTCTTTCAATATTTGCCATCTTGTTCTTGTTCCTTTTATGAGCAGGAATAGTTTCTCCTTATTTACTTTATCCAGCAGGATTATGATTATGAAAATCTCTATCAGATCTCTTCTTCTTCTTCTTCTTGTCTTTGAGGAGAGCATCTCAACTTCTTTAATCTCTCCTCATT
This sequence comes from Chiloscyllium punctatum, assembly GCF_047496795.1. Lineage (NCBI taxonomy): Eukaryota > Metazoa > Chordata > Chondrichthyes > Orectolobiformes > Hemiscylliidae > Chiloscyllium > Chiloscyllium punctatum. The sequence goes on from NC_092743.1 coordinate 124,464,610, forward strand.
ACTGTAAAAGTCAAACATCACCTCTTTGGTCTTGTCTTCTATATTCCTATTAATAAAACAGATGATAATATATTATCTGCTTGCTGGTGTCTCTATCTGTCCTGCCAATTTCAATGATCTGAGCACATATAACCCAGGTCTTGCGTTCCCTTTGAAATTGTCCCCTGAGCAATATGCATCAGATCATTTAAGATAAATCAGGAAAAACAAAATTCCCAATACAAACCCCAGAGAAATCACCATTGACTTTCTTCCAGCCTGCAAAATATCCATTGATCCATTGTTTTCCATTTCCTATCACTTCTAACATCAAAGAAGACATTGTTCTGTGAAATAGTCCTGTTTGAATTGTCTTTAGGAAAGAAAAACTGGTATGAATCAGAATTAAGTTCATTCTCTCTGCTTTATATGGAAGGAAAGATGGTTCTGACGTGAAATGGGGTTAAAGGAATTCTCGGCCAGAGAAGCAAAACAGCAAAGCTTTCCTGGATTGTCTTTTAATTTACTGTCCAGAGGGAAATCCAGCCTTGGATTTTGTGTTTAGTATCCATGCTCAGCTGAAATAGCTCAACTGGGACAGCATTAAAGGTCGCTGGTTCAATCACAGATTTCAGATGTGTGTTTGCTCAGTTGGGAGTTGGTTTAGCTCAGTTGGCTGGTCAGCTGGTTTGGAATGTAGAGTAGCAACAGCCATTATGGGATTATGTTCTGGCTAAGGCTGCCATGAACAATTCTCCTTCTCCATCTCTCTCCTTGCCTGAGGTCTGGTGACCATTAGATTAAATGACCTGCCACCCCTCTCTCTTTCTGCAATGAGAAAGCAGCTCTACAGTCTGGTAAAACTGCAAGCAATCAGCGACTCAGCATCCCACAGATTTAGACCACTCCACTGGATATTTTGTTATTCAAGCTGTAGGAAGCATTATTGAGTACACAATCCCCTTATCTACCTAGTGGTCGTTATTGTGGAAGAATCACTCAATGCTCTATAAAAAAAAATTACCAGGTAACGCAAAAAATCCTTCACGAAATTAAACTTTATTCTTGCAAAATCAAAGCTGTGGGAGCCAGCAAAATGTCTTCCTGACTCCCCACAATCTCTTTGTTCTCCTGCAATTTATACAGTTATTCTTCCCACTATCAAACTGGCTTGCTTTCCCTTTCTAACTTAATCATCGTCCCCTACACTGGTTCCCTCAATCACATTTAACCGATCACATTACAACACCATTATCTTCAGCACTAGCTCATCTCCCTGTGATTTAACTAACCAATCACAATGCATTACCATTATCTGTTACTGGAGCCCTGTAACATGATCCCGGGCATACATTGCAACACTAAGTTAACTACATAACTGCCAGAATAACTTTCATATTGTTTTGCTTTATCATTGGATTCCCTCTCAACTTATCCACTTACCCCTTGCCCCATCCCCCAGCCTGGTCTTCAGCATAAATACCACCGTTTCCAGCTGCTGTTAGTTCTTAAGAAAGGTCACTGGACTCAAAACACCAACTCTGTTTCTCTCTCCATGGATGCTGCCAGACCTGCTGAGTTTCTCCAGCAATTTGCTTTTGTTTGTGTTTGAAAAATTGATAGTTATGTTGACAACTATATCAAATTTGGCCATGCTTAATTATGAGAAAGTATTTAACCTGGTTACTAATCCCAGTGACAATAGTGTGAGGATGTTTTATTTGAAGATGATGAGTTAGAAATTGAATGGTATGTTGGTTATTTTTCAGAGACTGACGCATGTCAGCAAAGCTATTCAACAAATGAATTGAGTCTTGTCTCTATACTACTTTGAAATGTACTTCTGCATACATGTGAAACACTATCAACAGTCCTTTGATTTTGTTAGAAATGTTTCAGGGCATGTAGTTATAATTGTTATGGTGAGGTGTAATTCTTAATATGTGAAAATCATTCATATGTAACTGAAAAAGTAAATGTTATGGTGGGTCATTTATTGACTGCACTTTTCAAGGACATTGAGTGACTTAGTACCCTTGAATTAATATGAGGTTTGGCTGCTGTGTAACTTGTAATATGGTTAATATGTTGTTTTGTTACCATGATATAAAAGTAATGTGAACACAATTTAGAGGAATAATTAAAATGTCTCTCTGCCTTACTTGAGGGGGTCTTAATAAAGGTTAAATCACAGTTTCAGTACTTGATTGTCTGTGAGGTTTCTTACTAAGTAGCTGAATTGAAGGTAACTTGTGGTGATTTACCCACAACACATTTAAAGATGCATCTTATTCATTCTTTGGGCTAGATGTGTTGGAAGGTGCATGATTTATGCATATTTAGCATTATTCATTTTAGAGTTTTGATTTTAAGCTGTGATTCAGTCTGTGTGTCTGTGAAAGGGTATAATGATTAACTTGTAAGTTTTTCTAAAGCTGTGGTGATTGTTTTTAAAGCATAATATTAAAGTGAGACGTCCTAGAGAATAATGTGGCTATGTTTCCCCATAGTGTTGTATGAACAAATTAAACAGTCCTGTAGATGTGAAAGAGCATAAATAGCTTGTAGTTTTCTATTTTATTTTGGTTTCTTTAGTGTAGTAAAGTATAATTTCAAAGATAAACCTGCATCTAGAACATTGTGTTGGTGTTTCAATGAAAGGTCACCTCATGGAAACTGAAAGTAAAACAGGATGACAGGTGGTCTGGATCTGACTTGTTCTAGCAACAGCATTAGGTGGAATCACAACAGCAGTACTTTTACCGCTGAGTGAAACTAGGCAAAAGTGAGGACTGCAGATGCTGGAGATCAGAGTCTAGATGAAGTAGAGTGATGCTGGAAAAGCACATCAGGTCAGGCAGCATCCAAGGAGCAGGAAAATCGATGTTTCGGGCAGGTTCAAGTCCCACATCAGAGTGTGAACAGATCACCTAGACCTACATTTCAGTGTACTATTGTGGTAATGCTACATTGCTAGAGGTATTATCTTCTGGATAAAGTTTTGAACCAGTTCTGAACCAGGTGGGTGTGTTGCAGTGGATACTTTGCAGTGAGATCCAGCAGCAGACAGACATCAGATCGTGAAGGGCAATACTCTGTGTGTACTTTCCAATGTTCATGCTTCAACAAAAACTATCAGAAATTAATTGACCATTTTCATTCCTGCCAGTGCAGACACAATGGGCCAAATGGTTCCCTTCAGTATCATAACAATGCTGTGGTTTGCTTTAGTGTAGCTTTCTTCCTGTGCAAAGAGGATAAAACCTAAAGCAACATTAAATATGCTCGAAGGTGATTAATCTTAATAACTTTGGATTGTTGCAATATAAGAATGCAAATTCTTTCTTCCCTTTCTATTAAGAAAAGAAAGGACACTGTCTGAAGATAAATGATGATGACTATATTAAGTGGTGCTTTAGGTTTCTGGAGTGCCTTGCTGAATAGCTGATGCTGCTGAACTTTATGTTAACTGGTGTGTGGCAGAAAAGACCATCAGCTACCTGAGTGATGGCTTATTTTCAGAATAGAAGATAGTTCAGTGAATGGAAAGTAATGCAATGCAGATGTTGTGAAGAAAAGTAATCACATTGATTTTCCAATGGACGAGTGCTGTGTAATTTTCCTCATGGATTTTATTTCAAGTGTGAAAAATGTAAGGAATTGTCCAGTAACAGACTCTGTGAAGTCCATAACCTTAGGGTCCAATAACTACTAGACAAAGTCATATATTCTTTGTGGTAACTGAGAGCGTCACTTCACATATTTGAAACAGATTTAGTACAGTGATAAATGATAACAGCCAGTGAACTAAAAACACCAATTTAACAAATGACAGATCTCACACATCATAAAACTTTGATGAAGCAATGACATATGCAATACCCTCTCAGTCCAAATCCAATACGTTTACTATGCAGTGTCTGACTTGGGAGTTCTGACAGTTAATGTTCCCTAAGAAGACATTCCAACATTGTAATGACTTACTAATTTTCTTTAAAAATCCAATTTTCTTCTTTCCTGCTCCCAAGTAAGACTTACCACAATGTTACTGGTGTCAGCAGCATTTGTTATCTCACTCAAGTGACTAATGCCACAGGACAAAACCTCAACGAGTGAGTCGAACTTGACTTTGTCTCTATTGATTGCTGTATACATGAGTTTGTAAGAAGGTCACAGGGCAGTGATCAAGAACGAAGGCACAAGCTATGATTTTTTATTTGTTCTGACCGGATACAGAATTACTGAAGGCAATTGTTAAGTCCTAAGTATAGCTCCTGTTGAAACCAACACAACACAGTCCATCAATTGATCCTGCCTGCCTTTATTTATTGCTTATTCATAGGATGTGTGTCTCTGGCCATGTCAACCCTTTCTCCCCATGCCTAATTGCCTTTGAAGAGGTATTACTGTAAGGGGCAGTTTCTTGTTGAATCGTTAAACCGACTGACCAATTAACTCAAGCAAGCATTTTGCACGGGACACAGTAGGAGAAATGTACTTAACAATTTGCTGTGCCATATTACCAGTTGCATACTCAGTAACATGGTTTCTTAAATATTTTGTTTACTATTTTACCAAAGATAATAATCTGTTCCTGTACTATTCACTCCCCTTATTGAAACATTACTTTTTGTCAGGCAAATTGGATTTCCAGAATTTTCTTCAGGTGCCTTGTTTTAAAATTGAAGAATACAGAAATCATTTTAGATTTTGTTAACATATTTAGATTAGATTAGATTCTCTACAGAATGTAAACTGCCCCTTTGGTACAACAAGTCCACACCGACTCTCTGAAGAGTAGCCCACCCAGACTCATTCCCCCACACTATATTTCCCCCTGACTAATGCACCTATCACTATGGGCAATTTAGCATGGCTAAATCACCTAGCCTGCACATCTTTGGATTGTGGGATGAAACTGGAGGAAACCAACGCAAACACAGGGAGAATGTGCAAACTCCACACAGACAATTGCCCAATGCGGGAATTGAACCAGGGTTCCTAGCACTGTGAGGCAGCAGTGCTAACCACTGAGCCACCATACCACCCAACTTATTGGCAATATCTCAGGATTTCCGCTCCTTAATTGCAAAGGCAAATGCTGGACCTATTTTCTTGAAAGGGTTGCAAACGTTAATTAATAAAGGTTGTTTCTTTTCCCTCCCACAGTTTTTCACATAAATATTTTTCAATATAAAAACAAAATTAAGAGCATAGTGGAACCACTTGTAAGGATCATCTACATGTGAGCATTGACAGCTGTAATCTTTAGAGACATTATTAGTACACAGTAAAACAAACAGTACAATAAATATAGACTCAGATCCTTATGGGACTAGATCCTTACCCATCTTAGTTTTGACAAATGATTTCCAAACATAGCTAATTGTAGCATGGAACATGACTACCTTATGAATTTGCCTCTGGTTTTAATATTGAATTAGAGCAGAAATTTGGAACAGAATTATTTATTATTCAGGATATATCCCTGAAATAAAAGAGCAAAATTTTAAGGAAATGTCAAAGCGTTTGAACAAGGGGTCAACAATGGAGTGTTGAGGGGTAGAGACAATAGTCACACAACAAAGGTGGAAGAAAGAGTGCATGTGCTGGCAGATGGACTTGGTGATGAGTTTGCATATGCAATAGTTCCTGTGTGGTTGTTGCAAACAAAACCTTCTGATCCCATTAGGTGGGAGGCAATGCTTCAAATTTGTGCAGGATAATGAGTTTTCCATGGGCATCTGGTGTTGATCTTCTTTCTCATGCTTTCCCTGAAGGCGGGAGAAAATTCTTTCCATTATATCTCATTCACTCTTGAGTGTTTGCACTCCAATTTTAGCTTTTGTGCACTATGTTGTCACAATTTTGTAAAGTAAAGTTGATTTGCAAATTAGATTGGATGACAAATTTGCATTTGCAATGTGCTAAACATTCCCTTTTTAATGGTGTCTTCAATCATTTCCCAATGCCAATTGGTGATTTTTAAAAACTCATTCACAGGAGGAGGGTGTTGCTGGCTTACCAGCATTTATTCCACATTCGTAATCACCCACAGGGAAGTTTTAAGAGTCAACCACATTGTTGTGGGTCTGGAGTCACATGTAGACCAGACCAGGTAAGGATGGCAAAGGACATTAGTGAAGCTTAGTGAGTGAGATTGCCATAAGTATAGATTAAAAGGTTAATGTGTGGCTGTACGTGCAGTGCAGGAAACTGAGAAGTTCAACTTGTGGGTCATCAGAATAAGTAGAAGGGGAAAAAAGAAGAGCTTTTCTGTAAGGAGGGCTCCACCAGCGACTGGATGACTGCTTCACAGAACACCTATGTTCTGTCCACAAAAAAGAGAGTTATAAGGTAGCCAGGAAGGATCTGAAGAGAGAGCTAAGAGCAGCAAGGAGGGGACATGAAAAGTCCTTAGTTGGTAGGATTAGGGAAAACCCAAAGGCTTTCAAGAGGTATGTCAGGAATAAAAGGAATGACTAGGGTAGGAATGGGTCCAGTCAAGGATAGTAGTGGGAAGTTGCGTGTGGAGGCTGAAGAGATTGGGGAGACACTGAATGAATACTTTTCGTCAGTATTCTCTCAGGAACAGGATATTGTTGCTGACGTGAATACTGAGTCACAATTAATTAGAATGGACGGCTTTGAGGTATGTAGGGAAGAGGTGTTGGAAATTCTGGAAAGGGTGAAAATAGATAAGTCCCCTGGACCTGATGGCATTTATCCTAGGATTCTCTGGGAAGCAAGGGAGGAGATTGCAGAGCCATTGGCCTTGATTTTTATGTCCTCGTTGTCTACAGGAATAGTGCCAGAAGACTGGAGGATAGCAAATGTGGTTCGCTTGTTCAAGAAGGGGAGTAGGGATAACCCTAGTAACTATAGGCCGGTGAGTCTCACTTCTGTTGTGGGCAAAGTCTTAGAGAGAATTGTAAGGGATAGGATTTATGAACATCTGGAGAGGAATAATGTGATCAAGGATAGTCAGCATGGTTTTGGGAAGGGCAGGTTGTGCCTCACAAACCTTATTGAATTCTTTGAGAAGGTGACTAAGGAGGTGGACGAGGGTAAAGCGGTAGATGTGGTGTATATGGATTTTAGTAAGGCGTTTGATAAGGTTCCCCATGGTAGGCTACTGCAAAAAATACGGAGGTATGGCATTGAAGGTGAGTTGGAGGTTTGGATTAGGAATTGGCTGGCTGGAAGAAGACAGAGGGTAGTAGTTGATGGTAAAGGTTCATCTTGGAGTGCAGTTACTAACAGTGTTCCGCAAGGATCTGTTTTGGGACCATTGCTGTTTGTCATTTTTATAAATGACCTGGAGGAGGGGCTAGAAGGTTGGGTGAGCAAGTTTGCGGATGATACAAAAGTCGGTGGAGTTGTTGACAGTGAGGAAAGATGTAGCATGTTATAGCGGGATATAGATAAGCTGCAGAGCTGGGCAGAAAGGTGGCAAATGGAGTTCAATGTGGGTAAGTGTGAGGTGATTCACTTTGGTATGAGTAACAAAAAGATGGGGTACTGGGCTAATGGTCAGATACTTGGTAGTGTGGATGAGCAGAAGGATCTTGGTGTCCATGTACACAGATCTCTGAAAGTTGCCACCCAGGTAAATAGTGCGGTGAAGAAGGTATATGGCGTACTGGCTTTTATTGGTAGAGGAATTGAGTTCCGGAGTCCTGAGGTCATGTTGCAGTTGTATAAGACTCTAGTGTGGCTGCATCGGGAGTATTGTGTGCAGTTTTGGTCGCCATACTATAGGAAGGATGTGGAGGCACTGGAATGGGTGCAGAAGAGGTTTACCAGGATGTTGCCTGGTATGGTAGGAAGATCGTATGAGGAAAGGCTGAGGCACTTGGGGCTGTTTTCATTGGAGAAAAGAAGGTTTATGGGTGACTTGATAGAGGTGTACAAGATGATTAGAGGTTTAGATAGGGTTGACCATGAGAGTCTTTTTTCACGTATGGAGTCAGCTATTATGAGGGGGCATAGCTTTAAATTAAGGGGTGGTAGGTATAGGACAGATTTTAGGGGTAGATTCTTTACTCAGCGAGTCGTGAGTTCATGGAATGCCCTGCCAGTAGCAGTGGTGGACTCTCCCTCTTTATGGGCATTTAAACGGGCATTGGATAGGCATATGGAGGATAGTGGGCTAGTGTAGATTAGGTGGGCTTGGATCGCTGTATTGTTCTATGTTCTATGTTCTAAGACCCTGAACGTCCTGCTGCCTTCCCTTTCAACGCACCTTGTTCCGTGGTCAACATCTGTCTCAGGCTTGTTACAGTGAAGCTCAGCATAAGCTGGAAGAACAGCACCTCATTTTCGAGGAGAAAGTGAGGACTGCAGATGCTGGAGATCAGAATAAAAGAGTATGGGGCTGGACAAGCACAGTCGATCAGGAAGCATCCGAGGAGCAGGAGAATCGATGTTTCAAGCATACACTTTTCATCAGGAATGGGGGTAAAAGGGGCTGAGAGATAAATGGGAGGGGGTGGGGCTGGGGGGGAGGTAGCTGGAACTGTGATAGGTAGATGAAGGTGAAGGGTAATGAAGATCGATCAGAGAGGAGGGTGGAGCAGATAGGTGAGAAAGAAGATGGACAGGTCGGACAGTTCAAGAAGGTGGTGCTGAGTTGGAAGTTTAGATCTGGGATAAGGAGGGGGTAGAAAAATGAGGATGCGGGATCCCATGTGGTTGGAGGGTCCTAAGGCAGAAGATGAGGCATCATTCCTCCAGGCGTCGGCTGGCTAGAGTTTGGTGGTGGAAGAGGCCAAAGACTTACATGTCCTTGGCAGAGTGGGAGGGTGAGTTAAAGTGTTCGGCCACAGGGCATGTGTTCCAGGGAAGTTCTCTGAAACATTCCGCAAGTTGGCGTCCTGTCAACCCAGTGTCGAGGAGACCGCATCGGGAGCAGTGGATACAGTAGATGACATGTATGGAATCTCTGTCGATGTGGAAGGATACTTTGGGGCCTTGGATGGAGGTGAAGGGGAGAGGTGTGGGTGCAGGTTTTGTACTTCTTGTGGTGGCAAGGGAAGGTGCTGGGAGGGGAGGGTGGATTGGTGTAGGGTGTGAATCTAACAAGGGAATCGAGGATGGAATGGACTTTGTGGAACACAGATAGAGGTGGCGAGGGAAATATATCCTTGGTGATGGGATCTGTTTGTAGGTTGCGGAAATGTAGGTGCATTAGCTGTGGGATATGCAGTGTCACAGGAATAGGGTAGGAGGGATGGGTCTGTGTGGGATGCCATTCACAGGGCTGGTTTGAACTAAATGGGCTGAATGGTCTGCTTATACAGTGTAGAGATTCTATGAAGTATACCAGTACTTCTAGATTTTGGGAAGAGAGAGACAAAAAGTAAAAACAGCGAGCATTGCCTTTGTAATAAAGGACTGGATAAAGCCAGTATAGAGAGAGGGCCTTTGTCTTAGAAATCATACTTCCTTGAGACTGTGTTCAGCATCAGTGCTCCACATGTTGAGCATTTGTTCCTCTGAGCAATATCCTTCAAGGCTGCAAAAAGAGAAAAATAATCAATCAGAAACCTGAAGAGATAACAAAAATGTAACAAAGTGCTATATTTATTGTATGGTTCTACATGTCATTGACACCCACACACACAAACTGGCTTCAAGGTTCTTCCTGCCATTTATTTCTATGCTTGTCTCCTTTTGTCACTTCAACAGCCACAGCTGAAATTGAAAGTCTCACACATGCTTTGCCATCTTGTGCCACCGTGCCGCCCACGGTGGCGCAGTGGTTAGCACTGCTGCCTCACAGCGCCGGAGACCCGGGTTCAGTTCCCGCCTCAGGCGACTGACTGTGTGGAGTTTGCACATTCTCCCCGTGTCTGCGTGGGTTTCCTCCGGGTGCTCCGGTTTCCTCCCACAGTCCAAAGATGTGCAGGTCAGGTGAATTGGCCATGCTAAATTGCTCGTAGTGTTAGGTAAGGGGTTGATGTAGATGTAGGGGTATGGGTGAGTACGCTTCGGCGGGACGGTGTGGACTTGTTGGGCCGAAGGGCCTGTTTCCACACTGTAAATAATCTAATCTAATCTAATCTTGCCTCGAGTGAGTTTGGTAGTTATCTTTGAATGATCCTCTGGATAGAGGGCAGTCTCCTTTGCATAATGTTAAGGGTTTAGATGGAGAGGAATTTGTTAAGTGTATGCAAGACAATTTTCTGATTCAGTATGTGGATGTACCGACTTAAGAAGGTGTAAAACATGAGCTACTCTTGGGAAATAAGGCAGATCAGGTGACTGAGGTGTCAGTGGGGGAGCACTTTGGGGCCAGTGACCATATTTCTATTAGATTTAAAGTAGAGATAGAATAGGATAGACCAGATCTAAAAGTTGAATTTCTAAGTTGGAGAAAGGCCAATTTTGACAGTATTAGGCAAGAACTTTCAAAAGCTGACTGGGGGCAGATGTTCGCAGGTAAAGTGACAGCTGGAAAATGGGAAGCCTTCAGGAACAAGATAACGAAAATCCAGAGAAAGTATATTCCTGTTAGGGTGAAAGGGAAGGTTGGTAGGTATAGGGAATGTTGGATGACGAAAGAAATTGAGGGTTTGGTTAAGAAAAAGAAGGAAGCATATGTAAGGTATAGACAGGATAGATTCACTCAATCTATCCTGTCTATACCTTACATATGCTTCCTTCCTTAGAAGAGTATAATGGAAGTATACGTAAAAGGGAAATCAGGAGGGCAAAAAGGGGACATGAGATAGCTTTGGCAAATAGAATTAAGGAGAGTCCGAAGGGTTTTTACAAATAAGTTAAGACAAAAGGGCAACTTGGAAGAGAATAGGGCCCCTCAAAGATCAGCAAGGCGGCCTCTGTATGGAACTGCAGGAGATGGGGGAGATACTAAATGAGTATTTTGCATCAGTATTTACTGTGAAAAATGATATGGAAGATACAGAATGTAGGGAAATAGATGGTGACACCTTGCAAAATGTCCATATTACAGAGGAGGAAGTGCTAGACGTCTTGAAATGGTTTTAAGATGGATAAATCCCCAGGACCTGATCAGGTGTACCCTAGAACTCTGTGGGAAGCTAGAGAAGTGATTGCTGGGGCTCTTGCTGAGATATTTGTGTCATCGATAGTCACAGGTGAAGTACCAGAAGACTGGAGGTTGGCTAACATGGTGCCACTGTTTAAGAAGGGTGGTAAGGATAAGCCAGGGAACTAAAGACCAGTGAGCCTGACGTCAGTGGTGGGAAAGTTGTTAGAGGGAATCCTGAGGGACAGGATGTACGCGTATTAGAAAAGGCAAGGATTACTTAGGGATAGTCAACATGGCTTTGTGCATGGGAAATCATGTCTCACAAACTTGACTGAGTTTTTTGAAGAAGTAACAAAAAGAGGGCAGAGCGTTGGATGTGATCTATATGATTAGATTACTTACAGTGTGAAAACAGGCCCTTCAGCCCAAAAAGTCCACATCAATGTGCAACCCACCCAGACCCATTCCCCTATATTTACCCCTTCACCTAATACTATGGGCAATTTAGCATGGCCAGTTCACCTAACCTGCACATTTTTGAACTGTGGGAGGAAACCCACGAGAGAGAATGTGCCAACTCCACACAGTCAGTTGCCTGAGGCGGGAATTGAACCCGGGTCTCTGGTGCTGTGAGGCAGCAGTGCTAACCACTGTACCACCATGCCACCCATAACCACTGTACCACTATGCTGCCCATATGGACGTCAGAAAGGCGTTCAACAAGGTTCCCCATGGGAGACTGGTTAGCAAGGTTAGATCTCAAGGAATACAGGGAGAACTAGCCATTTGGATACAGAACTGGCTCAAAGGTAGAAGACAGAGGGTGGTGGTGGAGGGTTGTTTTTCAGACTGGAGGCCTGTGACCAGTGGAGTGCCACAAGGATCGGTGCTCGGTCCTCTACTTTTTGTCATTTACATAAGTGATTTGGATGTGAGTATAAGAGGTACAGTCAGTAAGTTTGCAGATGACACCAAAATTGGAGGTATAGTGGACAGCGAAGAAGGTTACCTCAGATTACAACAGGATCTTGATCAGATGGGCCAATGGGCTGAGAAGTGGCAGATGGAGTTTAATTCAGATAAATGTGAGGTGCTGCATTTTGGGAAAGCAAATCTTAGCAGGACTTATATACTTAATGGTAAGGTCCTAGAGAGTGTTGCTGATCAAAGAGACCTTGGAGTGCAGGTTCATAGCTCGTTGAAAGTAGAGTTGCAGGTAGATAGGATAGTGAAGAAGGTGTTTGGTATGCTTTATTTTATTGGTCAGAGTATTGAGTACAGGATTTTGGCGGTCATGTTGCAGCTGTACAGGACATTGGTTAGGCCACTGTTGGAATATTGCTTGCAAATCTGGTCTCCTTCCGATCGGAAAGATGTTATGAAACTTGAAAAGAGTTCTGAAAAGATTTACAAGGATGTTGCCAGGGTTGGAGTATTTGAGCTACAGGGAGAGGCTGAGCAGGCTGGGGCTGTTTTCCCTGCAGCATCGGAGGTTGAGGGCTGACCTTATAGAGGTTTACAAAATCATGAGGGGCATGGATATGATAAATAGGCTAAGTCTTTTTTTTGGGGTGGGGGAGTCCAGAACTCATAGGTTTAGGGTGAGACGGAAAGATATAAAAGAGACCTAAGGGGCAACTTTTTCACACAGCGGGTGGTACGTGTATGGAATGAGCTGCCAGAGGAAGTGATGGAGACTGGTACAATTGCAACGTTTAAAAGGCATTTGGGTGGATATATAAATAGGAAGGATTTGGAGGGGTATGGGCCAGGTGGGACTAGATTGGGTTGGGATATCTTGTCGGCATGGATGGGTTGGATCGAAGGGTCTGTTTCCATGCTGTACATTTCTATGACTCTCTGATTCTATGACTGTTGGAGGCAATTGGCTCTCTGGGCTGGAGAGGGGGTGGTTCAGAGGTTGGGACGCATAGCTTTCTGGAATGTTTTGAGATGACATTTTATGAGTGGCTGGCTGTGCCCTCCCTGCCAGCCTGCAATGACATGTTCCTCACCATTTCAGGCATCTGGAGTGCGTGCCTCACTCGACACCTTCTCACTGGCAAGATCATCAGATAGATTCCTCACCTGCTGATCCTCCAGAGCCTCAGGTATTTGGTATTGCTGCTGGGTAGCCCTTTGCCTTTTCTTCTGCTTCCTCTATAGACATAACAAAGCTAGTACAGCTGTTTTGTTTAGCTGTCTAAACACTTAGCATTGGAATATAGATCAATCCCTTCAAGCTATATCTTTCTTTTTTCCCTTATTCTTAAATTATTCAAAATGGCACATAATCATCATGACAAGTGAAAGCGTTTCATTATATTTCATTGTTTTCTTCCTGTAAAACACATGTGACAATAAAATCCAAAATCGAATCAGAGAGCAGGAAAGAGATGTTGCTGCTAACAACAGAACCTTTTAGTCTCTTATCAGGTTGCTGTTCAGGGAAAGTCTGCCCTATAGCCACCTCAGCATGATTAAATCCGTAACCCATGACCCATGACCTGTGACTGCTTACTCTTTTCCTCACTCAACCATTTGAAAGAAATTTCTAATCTTAAGCATTGTAATGTGTTTATGGATGTGGCACATCGCTCACTTCTGATCTTGGTGATGTTTTTAATCTCCTGTGACATTGCCCTGAAATCTTTGAATCAACAACAACAATAGCTTCATTCTGATATCCATACAATTCAGATCCCCAGACCGGTGAACCTTTCTACACAGTTTAACATATACCATGCCCCCACCATCACCTGCAATATTGTTGATTGTGAGTAGTTCAGAATTCAATGCATTACAGAACCTGACTGAGATGTCAGTGTTATGAGTTGCTTGAACACTTCACTTCAGCATAAATATGTTAACTGAGCGCTTGTGTACTCACTTTCTTTGGGTTCGGTTTTGCTTCACACTCATTGGATATTTGAGCTATGTGGGGACCTCATGCCAACTGACCTCAGATTCCTTCCATTTTTGCAGTGCATTATTGTCAACAGATTAAACTTGATCAGATTGAAGAAGAAATTGCTATGTGTAAAAATTTATTTTGATACTTCAAACTCAATCTTACCCCTCTAATGTATACTTTTCCCTGCATTACTGTAGACTCTCTACCCCTTTCCTCTAACATACCATCTGTTATGTTTCATTTGCCCCTGTTACTGTGACTCTATTCATTATTACTATGATCTTCTGGATCTTCCCTTGAGCCAATACCCATTCAGCTCCCCTCCCCCTGCTGCCATTAGGCTTGAACCATGCCCTTATTCAATTCACCTGCTCCTTCACGCTCAGCAGCATATGTCACAACCCTCATTCCAATTTACAGCTCCCACCCTTCCTTGTCTCTCTAACTCTGAAGCTGTTGTTATGGACTAGGCCAGACCACTCAAATCATTCTTAAGCAGGCAGCCCAGACCATAACTTTGCAATTTGTTTCAGTAAGTGTACAGTAAAAAACTACTCAGAGTAAGGTAGCGACGTTGACTACTAGCTTTTAAAACAGACAGAAATTTATTCACAAAATTACACAATAAAACACAAAGAACAGAATAAAGAACCCCTACAGTACTCAGTCTATCCAAATTAGACTTAGTTGTGTTGTTCCAAATATACACAACAGTCCCAATAAGCAAACCCCCTTAAAACACATTTTTTAAAAAAAGGAACAGATGCTTACATGTTGAAGTTAAAAGGGCAGAAAGAGAGAGAGAGCCTGTTCACACAGTCCACTGATGAATTCCAAACTAGATCTGGACTGAACTGCCCAGCTAGAGAGCTGACCACTAACCTTTCATTATACAGGTCACTTCTAAAACATGACCACTTTGCCCTGAAGGCTCATCCATTTATATATAAACAAAAAAGCCTGTCAATACCCTTTAATCTCTGTACCAAACCAGTCTAATTGGACCATGGAGCATTTTATTACCCCTCTGATAAAACCAAGGACACAGTATCCTTGAGAAAAGGAATAGCTTTTAGAAAAAAGGGATCAGCTTTGTGACACTTCCACCCCCTTAAAAAGTGAACCATCAAAAGATGGCTTTGTTTTTCAAACCCTTCAAAAACAAACTGGGTTAGTAGTCTAAAACATACATAAACACTATACTAACTATACACATGCAAACATACACAACTACATGTGAATTCAGGCCATGGTACACCCGCCACCAAATACCTCTGTATCTCATTCTAGCCTCAATAACGCATCAGCAATCATGTTTTTGCAACCTGCCATATGTACAATTGTCAAATTGAATGGCTGAAACAACAAGCACCATCTAAACAGTCTGGCATTTCTGTCCTTAATTTTTTTCACAAATGTCAATGGGTTATCATCAGTGTATATGATTGCCTCAGATCCATTGCTGGGAATATGAACACTGAGATGCTGCAACACCAACACCAAGTTTAAAGTTTCTTTCTCCACCATTGGTATTTCTGTTGATGAATGCTTAACTTCCTGGAAAAATACCCAATTGGTCTGTCTATCCCTTCATCATCCCTCTGCAAGAGCACCGCACCATTACCCACATCACTGGCATTGATAGCCACCTTAAAGGCTTTGTGTAATCTGGTGAGGTGAATACTGGGGCAGTGGTTAACATAGTTTTTAGGCTGTCAAATGCATTTCGACCATCCGGTGTTGTTATGAAGATGCGGGTGTACTTTAAGAGCATTAAAAGCAGCAGAACTACCATACTCAGCACCAAGTGTTCTCAATAATGTAACAATGTGACACTTGGTCAAACAACTCGATTAGCCAGTTACCTGAAAATGACAAAAAAAAATTGAATTAGGCTAATCACTTTAAATTATTCCCCCCAAAAATACCAATTTCCAATCAAGTTTGAATTGACAATCTTAAAAGCCAATGACACAATCCGATGCCCTGGCGTATAAAACCAGGAGAAAATTGAACAGTTGGGAGGAGAATTGCCAAGCCCCAGTTGACAAACGTCTGCCTGAAAAATAGTTCAGTACCTTCCTTGATCAATAATCTGTGAAGCAGAGTCTCTAAGAAGAAGAAAGGAAGACACAGGAAGATCCAAATAGAAGAACTGAAAGCTACTTGATTTTGAGATAAAAAGTGTTGTGTTGTAAATTTTAATCCGGAGTTTTATCAGACTAGTATTATAGAAGAAAAGGTAAAAGATAGGACTTATATATAATTGTTAGTTAATTATTCTCTGTTATACTTAAATAAATAAACAACTTTATTTTTACTTTAAATAGTTCTTGGCCAATGGAAATTTTACAGATTACTGCATGGGATAAATCTTTTCTGTGTTGCTGGTTTGAAATTAAGCAGGAGAGTTTGCCTCGTGTCACAACAGGTGTCCACTGAAATGTCTTGCCTTTTTTCAACAATTCAGTGAGTGGAGCAGCCACACTGCTAAAGTTCGGCACAAACTTTCAGTAAAATTCATTAAATCCCAGGAACCGTAATACTGCTTTTTCATTGACAGTGTGGGAAATTCCCCAATTACTTTTGTTTTCACATCCCATGGGGCCAGTTGTCTGTGTCCAATAATATGGCCCAGGAAGGTGACTTGGGCTAAATTCAGTTAGCGAGGTTTACCACCAAGCCTGCCTTCCGAAGTTGACCAAGCAAATCCAATAAATGCTGTAAAGTTCCTTCAATTAGTGAGTAAAAATTACCAGGTCCTCAATACAAACAACACAATTGGGTAACCCAGCAATGGCCTTGTTAGTCAGTCTCTGAAATGTAGCTGGAACGTTTTTCATATCAAGTGACATGACTTTGAACTGATATAGTCCATTTGGTGTTCCTAAAGCCAAAATTGCCTTTGCTCTCTCTGACAGAGGTACTTGCCAGTAGCCTCTGGAAATGTAAGTTGCTTGTTCCACTTTTTTGACACAGTTCTCCATCCATGGAATTGGATATGCATCAGTCTTTGTAACGACACTGACTTTGCGATAGTCCATCTGAATTTGGCACTATGTTTATGGATGAGCTTCAGTCACTGTAACTCACTTCAATTATGCCATCTTGGAGCATGAACTCTGTCTCCTTCTGAACATGTGCCAACTTTCGAGAGTTATGCCTATAAGGATGTTGCTTAATTGGAACATCTCTACATCATGCACAATTAGGTTAGTACTTGCCAGTTTATTTCCGCATATCTCCCCATGCGATAGTAAAAACTCTTTCAGGTCATTTCGATTTCTTTGTGGAAGATAACTAATAATGTATCCCAATTTTTGACAACTTCCTCATTGTCCAATTTGATTTGAGGAATGTCCAATTCAGAATCCTCTGAACTTGGTTCTTCCTTCTGTGCTGTAACCATTAACACCTTCTCCTCTTGCTTTCCTTCCCGATCAAAATACCTTTTGAGCATATTCACATGACACACTGTGAGATTTCTTCCTTATCCTTATCAAGTAGTTCACCTCACTCAATTTCCTCTCAATTTGATACAGTCCACTAAACCTTGCTTTTAAAGGTCACCTGTCACTGAAAGTAATACCAATACCTTATCCCTTGTATAATTGCAAATTTGTGAATTCTGATCCGTTCCGCTTCCTGTTTCACTGTGTGCTGTGATACTTTTAAATACCAACTTGCCAGCTCGATTTAATCATTGTCTAAAATTTGACACATAGTCCAAATGGGTTGTCTCTGAATTCTGACTTATTAATTTCTCCTTAATCAATTTTAATAGTCCTCTTACTTCATGCCCCAAAATTAATTCAAATGGACTTAATTTGGTTGATTCATTCTGTGCATCTCTGATTGCAAAAAAGTACAATTGGAACTCCCTCATTCTAATCATCTGGATAATCCTGACCATAAGCCCTCAACATGGCCTTTAGTGTTTGATGCCATCTCTCCAGCACCCCTGTGATTTAGGATGGTATGCAGTAGATTTGAATTGCTTTATTCCCAAATCATCCCTAACATCCTTGAATAGTTTGCATGTGCAGTTTGATTCTGATCTGATTGTTTGAAGTAGGGGACCTGTGCAATCATTCCTGAAGAAGGGCTTAAGCCCAAAATGTCGATTCTCCTGCTCCTTGGATACTGCCTGACCTGCTGCACTTTTCCAGCAACACATTTTCAGACCTGTGCAATCAATCAATCAAGACTCCTGTGAAAGGTTCCTCAAATGCTGGAATAGGTGTTAAAGGTGCAGGTTTTATTACTGCTTGTGTTTCCCCGATTAGCTGACATGTATGACACGTCTGGCAAAATTCAACTACATCCTTGTATAGTCCAGGCCAGGAAAAATGTCTTTGTGTTTTGGCCTGTGTTTTCCTCACCTCTAAATGACCATTAAGTGGTAGCTCATGTGCCATCACAGCACCTTCTTTCTATACCCTACTGGCAAAACAATTTGATGAATCTCTGCCCATTTCTTATCTGCTTGAATGTGTGATGGTCTACATTTCCTCATTAAATCATCATTTGCTAAGTAATACACAGATATGTGTTTACTCTCCTTCTCTGTATATGCCTTTTTGATACAATTGTTTTAAGTTCTCATCTTTATGCTTTAACTCAATAAGCGTAGCAAAGCTAAAGATATTTCCATGTTTACCTAGTTACTCCTGCTCAGTCCCACTTATCTGATCAAAAAAGTCCCTGATAAAACTGTCAGCTTCCTTATCTGTGCCTCCTGATCTCTCCTGCTTCAACTTGTTTCTCTGTGATCTTGTGATCGCACAATCTCGTAAAATTCCTGGAAAACCATCCTTCATTTCTTCAGTTGCCTGTATCTCCATTGGCTTTTCAACTAAAGTTGGCAGCACACCCACCGGTGAATCAGCTATATAATTTGCAAGGACAAATTGTATTCCTGGAGCTGAATGTGTGCCCAGTACTCCTACCACAAATTCTCCAATCTTCTCTGGATTCTCTAGCCTCACTTAACATAATTGAGCACTTTTTGTCTCATGATGAATTCCTGTTACAAGTACCTTTTCTGGCAATAGCCCCTCAGGAGTATATATCCCATCATCCTTCAGCATTACAGACTGAGAGGATCCTGTGTCCCTTAATATTATAGCCTCTGCGACTCCTGACCTATGTGAATAAGCTTTACCCTTGCGTGTGTATTTTTAAGCAGATCTGGCACTTCCTCCTGAACCATCCTCTGATCATCTTGCACATTCTGAGGCAGTTGTGTAACTTCCCTTGTGCTTTTTATTACTAGTCCAACAAAACTCCCAGGTTTGTCCGGTTTTCCTACATCTGACGTTCTCCTAGCCCACCAACACTGTGATTTTGTGTGGCCCACTTTATTAAGATGAAAGCAGCAGAGTTTTTTAACTTCTTTATTCACCTCAAGGGTTTCTTTTTTACCCTGTGGTAAGTTATCCTTATGATCTTCACTGAGATCTACCTTTCCCTTTTCAAGTGAGGATTTCTCTTTGGACCATTTTCTATCCCTCTTGGACTGTAATTGATTCTGGAAGCCAAACCATGTTTTATGGACCAGCTCATAATCATCAGCCATTTCAGCTGCTAACCTTGTTTTAACTTTCTGCTCTTGTGGTCACTAAGCCTACCCTCAGCCTTTATCATCAGTCTTTTAAGCTGACTTTCCTTTTTAAGTGTTAGTTTTGAAGTTCAAACACTCTCTTTTTCTCTCTGTTCTGCTGCTCTCCCTTTTTCTCTCCCTTTTGCATTTAATCTTAACTCAAACTGTTTCAGTTCTGCTGCTTTTTTCCTTATCTCTCACTTTTAACTCAAGCTGTGTCATTTGCAATTGATTTCTTACCAACCCTACAGATTCTGATGATTTCTCCAGCAAGTTTAAATGCAGAGCTACTGCTGCAGTTATCTCTTCTTTCCTCACGGAAACAGGCAGTTCCAATTCCATCTTGTCTGCTAATTCCTGCAGGTCATATTCACCTTTTGCAAAACTTCCAAAGTCACTGCATCTACTCTTGGTGATGGAAAGAGCCATTGCGATACCAAGCCTTGTCTACCCAACCAAACCACCACCTGAAATAAAGACATTAGCACCTACCACTCTCTGTTTAAAATCCCACAAAGAACCCCCAATCTGTTATGGACTAGGCCAGACCACTCAAAACATTCTTCAGCAGGCAGCACAGACCATAACTTTGCAATTTGTTTCAGTAAGTGTACTATGAAATTTACCGAAGTTAGTGAGGTTGACTACCAGGTTTTAAAACAGACAAACATTTATTCACAAAATGACACAATGAAACACAAAGAACAGAATAAAGAACAAAAACAGAACTCAGTCTATCCAAACTAGACTTAATTATGCTGTCCCAAATATACACAACAGTCCCAATAAGCAAACCCCCTTAAAAACAATACAAATGGAACAGATACTTACAGGTTAAGGTTTGAAGGGCAGAAGGAGAGAGACCCTGTTCACACAGTATACTGCTGAACTCCCAACTAGTTCTGAAGTGAACTGCTCAGCTAGAAAGTTGACCACTCCCCTTTCATTTTACAGATCACTTCTAAAACGTGACCACTTTGGCCTGAAGTCTCATTTGTTTACATATAATCAAAAAGGCCTCTAAATACCCTTTAATCTCTGTACCACACCAGTCTAATCAGAAGCAGGAGTGTTTTATTACCCCTCTGATAAAACCAAGGACACAGTATCATTGAGAAAAGGAACAACATTTCGAAAAAAGGGACCAACTTTGTGACACGTGATTTTCCCCGCTTTCTCCCATTTGCCTAATTCTCTTGCCAAAAACTTCCTGTCACCCCTAACAACCGTACCCTTTAGGTTTATCTCAGTGCCCATACTTATCCACCTTTATCAGCAACCTTTCTGTCAAGTCCCTTTTGTGTTAAGTGTATTTTGTGTTGAGCCCCTTTTGCTGGCTTTGTCAAGTTTGTTGGGATCAGCAAGGACAAACTAAAGGGGAAAATGCAGTCTGCACCCCTACCCTACAAGAATTATAATAAATGAAATTTCCAATGAGTAGGAAGATGGGACAGTCTGCATCCCTGTTTAAATAGTGAAACATCTTGGTTAAGAAGGACCCTGGTATTAAAACAATAGTTTACTCAAAGTAGTAAACAGTCCATGGGGAAATCTACATGGCCAGGTACACACTTTATTTTTATTTTTGCCTAACAGGATTGTGTATGTGCACATAATTCCAGCAGGCTATGGTGTTAATGAATATTCATGACATGCTAATGAATGCAAAAGAGGTATCTACTGAATCCTCGCTGTTAATGATTAGTTTATTCTGGATTTGGACTGAGGGAATAGTAAACAAGCTACAATAAGAGTTGGAAGTTAAAGCTGACACATGCAAGCTGGGATGATATCTCTGCATAGCTCTGTGATATGAAATAAAGCATAGTCGCTTTGAAAATCGTTGTTCTTTTTTTCAATCTGTTAGTCTCATTACACAGCACATTTCTAACTTCTTTCAAATATTATGGGATCTTCAAAGGCAAGTGCATTGCAAAGGATGATTTCCAGACAGGTTACAAAAGCGCTTGACAGCAAATTATTTCATTTTTATCTCATATGTCAAATTTTCCACGACCTTTCCGCCAAGATCTTCTCAGCAACAATGATTTGTAGTTTGCATCTTGGGATGTGTAGAAAAAGATAGATTGATCAGCAGGTTAGAAATCTGCACATTACTTAACCTACATAAAGGAATGTTATCAACATGGTCTTTTTATGACTGTCTTTGTTTGCAGATCTTAGGAATGATCTATATGTGTAATTAGTGTCTGATAACCATCTAGTCACACAGTACTTCCGACTCACTTGTCCTCTACAGTGGCGTATCGACTTACGTCTGTTGTTTATAGACTCTCAGGCAATGCATAGCTTGCTTGATGAACAGTCTCTGCTGCATCCTGACATGTGACTTGACAGCACTGCATTACTTTTTCCATTATGTGACCCAGTCACACGATTCCTTTACAGCCTAAATGTGACAGAAAGCTTTAATTACTGTATTTCAGCAATCCATATGTCACATGATTACCTTGTGGCAAAAATATTATACACCCCTGATTCAAGAGATATAGTTTTTCAATTCATATTTTTGACTTTCTTTACAGATCACATGAGGAAACTTGCTTAAGATTCAATTGCAATATTTGGATTATTCTGATTTTTTGTTTCTCCTGCCAACGTACGGAAATCAATATTGACTATGAACCCAAGCAAGACTCTGTGCACAGCGTAATCCAGGATGACATGATCTATGTGTGCAATAGACCCATTTCTAATTTATGCAATGATTCCATGTCATTTGAGAAAGTGATTTATAATTCTCACAACAGAGATTTTTGAAACAGATTCACAGAGATTCTGGCTGTAAATTGTTTTGGAGCACCATATCTGTCATCTTTGAGACATTTAACTGTCAGTTGTTCAGCTGACTGTACCAGGCAACATTTACATGTGTAGCAAAGATTGCCTGTCAACTCATAACCTTTGAACAGCAGAGCCAGTGACTAGATAGGCCACAACTTGCTCGATTTTTATGCTAGCCCTGGTTAGTAGACCTTCAGAGATTTATGGCTCCTTGAAAACAGATCAATAAAATGCGGTACACATTGGCAAAGCATGTGTAGCTTTCAGTACACTCAAACATCAATTTGGGAATGAAGAGTGAAATAATACCACAAAAGTTGGTATCCCATCACCACGTTACATGTGCATTGTACTTGGCAATGGTCCGACTTCCTCAGAGGCAGCTCTCAGAGTGAACAGAATCTCTGAAACTCCTGTTTATATTTGTCAGCCAGGGCTCCCTGATCAGACAAGGTTAACAGCCCCAATCAGGGAACTCATATTCTGGCTGACCTTATTCCAATCACTACAAAGAGAAGTACCAAACTGAATGTCTCTTGAGCAATGGTTCTGCCTGCTCTGCTCTATCCATACAAAACTTGCACTGCATACCAACGGCAAACTAAGAAGCTCAAAGACTTTCACTTGAACTGCCGTTAGTATCTTCTGAAAATCAGAAGGCGGGACAACTGATTGAGAACTGGGTCACCCAACCAAATTGGCTTATCAAGCATCTGCATCATATTAAGGGAGTCACAGCCGGTCATGTGGCCAGAATGCCTGTCACTCTCTTCCAAAGATAATCTCCAATGGGCAGCTTGTGTCTTTGGAGTGCTCTCATAATGATCAAAGGAAGCATTGCAGGAAAATCTTGCTGTTGCCTCTCGGAGTTTTGATTTTGAATTCCAGTCCTGGGAGAAACTTTGTTTACTGGACCTACAGCAACCAAATAAAAAAAAATTAGTGCCGCCTCCTTCAAAAACAAGCGCAGGTTTGAGGAAAAATCTCACGGAGAGAAAAGTCTGAGCCCACAACTTGTATAAAATTAATTTTTCTGTGGTAGCTTGTCTTATTTGCAGCAGAAACCTCCAGGCACAGATTAGCCTTAACAGTCACTGACATATCCATTAGAAATCCCACCAAACTTCAGGCACGATGAACCCATGGTCAGCTCTGCATCGTTTCCTCAAAGAATGAACAAAAAGGATGGTTGAAGTTTATCATGAGAATATAAAGAGGAAGTGGTTTTACTGTAGCCATGTTGAGCATTGGATAAGCTACACATAGATCAGAAAGTAAAGTTGGTGCATTATGTTCTGCTGAAAGCATGTGGCGGCACCACACTTCTGCTTTTAAGGCCAATCTGTCCCTTTTATTGGGCAGCTGGACTGAATGGCAAGATGCTGTTGCTGAAGACCACAGTTGCAATTGAAAAAAGAAAACGGGAAAATCCAGGCAGAGGTAGGGCTTCAGGTTTTTTTTAGTTCATCCGGGGATGTTGGTTTTCCTGGCTATTGTCTGCCCTGGTCATGAATGTCACACTGACAGCCTCAAGAGTGGAGGTTGGTGGGAAGGAAGATGCCTGGTTCTGCAGGAAGCCAATAAGCTCTTAGATCCAATCCTCAGACAAGATTTGAAGAAGTGGCATCAGAAACTTGTCTTGGTGGTCAAACAGTAGTGCTGTAACAAAGTCTGATGACCTCACATGGGTAGTCAAAGTTTGTGGATGAATCTGAGCATAATATCCCATTCGCATCCACATCAGCAGTTTCTCATGTTGCTCAATGTGCAACAACCTCATCCATCAACCAGTCACCCAGCATAATTCATGGCACGTAGGACTCATTTTAATACTTTCACTTTCCTCACGTAGCTTAAAACATTTCCAGTCTCACACTCAACCCTCCCTGCTTCTACATACCATCAGCTATATTGCCAAAATGCAATGAGACACAATCACTCTATTCTTAACTCCTTTATTCAGGACAACGTGCCAAAAATGTGAGGGAGCAAACAAAAACCAGTGAAGGACCAGAATACCTGCATCAATCAAGTCTTATGGAGGAGATAGTTCTTCGCAACGTAGGACTGGTTATGACAGAGTCTGTGGAATCCAACATCACCGAGCGCATTAAAAATGACAAATTTGAGAGATTAAGTGTGATTCTTCCAAGCACTGCTAATTGGGTCCTGCATTATTGGAGATGCTGCTTTTCAGATGTTATGGTCATCAATTTTGGTTAAACTAGAGACAGATAAAAAACATTTTGTGACACTATATCAAAGAAATGGATACTAATTTATTTAATATTCCAGCTGACATTTGTCTCTCAGTCAAATTGGTCAATTTCACATTGCTGCTTATGAAAATTTGTTTCGGGCAATATGGATCCCATTTCCCACATTGCAATAGTGGCCACATTTCTAAATACTTAATTAGCTGTAAAGCACTTTGTTTGACATGCTAAAGTTGTAATGATCATTTTGAATGGAAGGAGTCTTATATTTACTTACATGAATTGTAGAAAGATGTCAGCACATCCAATAAAAAATAAGTATAGTCTAGGAACATCCAGCACTGGTGTACAAATTAAGTCAAAGTCCACAATATAAATTGAGTGACACAATGTTATCAACGACTTCTAAGGAATTTTCTCAGTGTAGTTGCAGTTAGTTGAAAAAGGTAAATTTGCAATCATTTTTCAAATCAAAAATACTGTAAGTACCACAGTGACATGCATGTTAATATTTGGATTAGAAATCATTTACTTCTCTCCTAGATTAAAAACTAATCAAAAATTAATGGGGAAGAAGTCTCAGACAGATTGTTGGTACATAAAGTTGACAAGATGCCAGGAATGGATGAAATTTCAGCAAAGGAATTTGGAAGGAAGAGAAGGTAGAAATATCAGTGTCACTGGCCATCATCTTTTCATCTTATGTGGACTCGGGGAGAACCATCTGGCGTGGAAGCTTCTTGATGCAATGTGAAAGAATTAGTCATCACATTAAAATAAAAAGGTTGATTAATTAACAAGCGTCAGCATGGATTTCTAAAGGGGAAATGTGTTTAACTAACTTGCTAGAATTTTTTTTAGGAAGTAACATAAAAGCTTGAAGAGGGCAACACTGTTGATGTAGACACAGATTTCCAGTAGGTGTTTGATGCAATACCACAAAACAGAAGAAAATTACAGTATAGGGCATTGTATAAATGGAACAATACCATATAAAATTGGTTGAGTGATTGAAAACAGAGTGTCATGGGTAACTGATAATTTAGGATGAATTGAAGAAATTGGGTCTGTTCTTTTTGGAGAGACGAACCCTTGATGGAGATTTTCAAAATCTTCAGCACGCTAGATAGGGTAGATAGATAGGAGCTATTCCCGCCACCTGAAAATGTGGTGGAATACAATTCCATTGAGGCATTCAAGAGGCAATTGTTTAATTATTTGGATAGAAATGATGTGCAGGGGAATGGGATTAAAGCAGGAGATTGATACCAGTTAATGATCCTTGTTTGAAGAGCTGTGCAACCACAATAGGCTGAATGGCCTCCCTTTACTCCATAAAAATTCTGTGATTCTGAGGTAGTTTGAAATGATGCTCAATTTTATTGAAGAGAAATAAATTGTTTAGCATGTTGCATTTATATTTTATTACTGAAATGCACAGATGATTGATTAGGTTCAGTATGTGTTTCCCAGGGAATAATTTGAAACCATTAATGAACATTAGTGCCACCTACAGGATCATGCAAATTTTATGCATTTTGTTGTGTGTGACGAATGAAATAGGACTTTCATGTATCATTTCCTCCTAATAAAACAGACAGTGCAAATATGTTTGTGTAACAGCCATGTGTGTCATTTTACAGATACTAAGACCATGTCTGTGTTCTCAGATGCTTGTACAATGTCTCATAAAATTCCTCTACTGAGTTCCATTCAATTATAATTGAACAATATTTAATGCACCTTTTTTAAGTTCATCATTTGTACTGTTTAAAACCGTGCTAGTTTCATGAACTTACACTTCGATGCACGAAAATTTACATGATAACAATTTGAACGACTCTCATTTGGTGTGTATCATGGGGGATTGGGGTCTGCAAGTTGCTTTGGTTAACCGTCACATGTCAACCAACACCACTGAAGCAGTTTACATCATCATTTATCTCATTGCTAATGGTGGAATTTTATCTCAGACTTGCTGCCAAATTTTCCTCCAGTACAATGGAAGCTATCTTTCAAAGAGTACTTAACTGGTTCTGAAGCACTCGTATGATCGTAAAGACATAAAAAGAAAACATATGAATGTAAAATAACTTATTTTCTTATGGCAAAAGCTCAAATCATAAGTGAATGATATCGATTTATTATGATTGTACAAGAACTTTGAACCTCTACTTATTTGTGGCTATATATGTATTGATTTTTGGGTTAGAAATAAACTACACTTCTGACAATGGCTCTAAATATTCTTTGACAATACTATTATTATTTAAACTTCTTGCTGCCTTAAGCATGACAAAGGAAAGTATTCCCTTGACCCTGACACCCACAATTCTGACAGATTGATTAGTGTCTTTGCTCTCAAAAAAGATGCTCAGTAAATTAATTTTATTGTGACATTATCCTTGAAACAAGTTTAAAGATATCTGTGTCCAGATAGATAACATTTATCTGAAGTAACAGTTTTCCCATTACTTAAATATATAGGGAGAAGTGAAAATGATGTACAGTCTTCAGACAATTTTTGAAAAGGCTCTGAGCCATCTGTTTGCTGTAGGTCAGGTCAAGGGCTCTGATAATCTGAAATCGAATAAAAGTAGTTGTTGGTAAAACGCCACCATACAGGTCTTGCTGATGGGACTGAAACGATTAATGATCTGAAGTTTTTATTTAACAGATAGCCAAAAACCATTCACCAAAGATTTTGTTACAATTCAGTTCCATAATCTCATAAGCAACACAAAAAAGTCAACATAAAAGACCTACCAAAGACCTCCACTGACAGCAGAAAGGTCACAGTAAAGATTATTTAAAATAAAACATGTACAAGTTAATGGTATGTTTAATAAGTAAGACTTAAAAAAAATCAATATTTGTGAAAAAAGTGAATTAACTATTATTAATAATTATGTTTCTGAAAATTAGTATTGAACAAGTTGCAGTTATATCGTACTGCTGATGTAAATTTATTCCATGGCTCTTCACAAGTAGATATGTTGTCTGAAATATTAATTTAGAATATCAATGGCTGGGCGTATATCTATTTCTTGGATTTTAATGTATTGCAAAGCAAAGGAGACTGGCTGCAGGAGGGATATATACTGCATTTGCAGAGAACACAAGCTGCTTGACTGGAACCACTGCGACTACAATATTTTCAGAGAGAAATTACTTGATCTGCCATGTAGGTGTAATAAAGCTATTGGATTTGAACAGTGGCAGAGGTAATTTGTTTGTAGCAACAGCCTTTGCCCTCTCTATCTTTCTCTGAAATCCTCTTCAAGAAAGTTTTTGAGTTAAAAACTCACTGAAAGACATCATTGACCTCATTACCAGAAGTGAAGGATTCCTAAAGCAGAATTCAAAATATACACCGCAGTATCCAGAAACGCAATTTCAGTGATGCTGGAAGACGTCCAAGGGCCAGCAGCTTGTGAGCAAAGTGATTTTGGCTGCATGCCGTCATTTGGAAAATCTGTGAATAATTATTTTCCTGATTTTAATTGGTTCTTAGTCAAAGTACTTTTAAGATAACATTCTGCAGACTTTTACTAGGATTGTAAGTTGTGCATACATTCCTGCCTGACTTTCCAAAATGACTATTTGTACATATTTGCACACACTTTAATTGTTTTGTTAATAATCTTTTATTGAGCGGGTGCTGGCAGGTGGGACCAGATTGGGTTGGGATATCTGGTCAGCATGGACAGGTTGGACCGAAGGGTCTGTTTTCATGCTGTACATATCTATGATTCTATATGTATTGTTTGCATAAAGCTAACATAAAGCTCTTTGTTGGTTAAGGAAATTGGCTGAACCATGTCTGAGACTGAGCTACATGCAATCTGATGTATATATCATTATCTATGCATGGGACATGGACATCACTGGCTAGGCTAGATTACATTGCCTATCTCTAATCACTCAGAAGGCCATTAAGACTCACCCATGATGGTGTTGGTCTGGAGTCACATGGAAGCCAGACTGGATAAGAAAAGCAAGTTTCCTTCCCTCAAAGTGAATCAGAAAGTTTAATAGGAATGTGCGGCAGATTTTCCTTAGCTCCAGAATATTGGGGCATTGACAAAAATGTTGGAAAAATTGTAGTGATGAAGAATGAAGAGCTTATTGACATTGACTACAAAAAAGTCCTATTTTCCAGGCAAGTATTGAGTGATGAGGTGAAATTATCAGTAGTAAGGGGCAAGAAGAATATTATGATATCATAGTTACCTAATCTCACCTCATCAATATGTAATTTCCCATGGCAATTCCCTACATGACAATGGGAGTGGTTACCTGGTGACTCCAGCTCACTGCATGCTCATCAATGCAATGAACTGGAAAACAAACCATCCTTTACCTCTGACCTGGCTGCACATCAGTTACATCCAGTAACTTATCATGTACTGGATTCTGCATGAGTCTCAGAGTAAATACCATGCAAGTATGTGCACTGTTGAATATCAGATCAAATGCCAGTGCCTCTTTTGTTACTTTATTTCCTGCTCCAAGAGTTGCTGTGGCTGACCCAAAAGCAGGTTTTTCTTTGTGAATTTACGAGCAGGAAGCAGAAGGTTGATACTGGGAGAGGATGAGGAAGCGTAGAGCAAGAGGTCACAGCATCAACAACCTGTTCATCATGCCATAGCAGAATGAGGTTGCAATGAGAGTTGAGAATGGAATAAGGCAATAATGTGCTATTATTCTCAATTTTCTCAGTGAATCAAGATGCTATGGCCATGTTGCAGTCAGCCCCATGATGCTGAGATTCATTACCTTCATTGGTCTCAGTGGATACAGATGATTTTGTATCCAGCTGGATCAGACCATCTCTCCTGCAAAAGAGTAGACATGTTGTCAGTGATTACACAGGACTGTGTTTGGCTGCTATGCCTGCCATAGCTTAAAAGCTGCAGATGCGTTGGGTAAATTGATATGTGCCTTCTACGTTTCGGTGTTACTTCGCCTTTCTTTTTCAGTATTCCGCATTAACTGAAGGGTTGAAGATCTTCAGGACTGCATGGCAGTGTTCGTAAGGGCATTCTAAGAAAGGTTTCACAGTTGGGTTTCTTTGCTGTCACAGCTGCAGCCGATCCACTGCACAAAACCTTTACAATGGCCACTCCCATCCTGAGGTTGTTGAGGCACACTAGAGTGTGTCACATTTCATTGGTTTCTGCTGGGAGGAGCTTCTTCTGGTCAATGTACAAGGTACAGATTTTCATCAGTAAATTAGCAGCTGTGGGTGTGAGAGTCAATGAGCTGGACTGTAAGAAGCTGCCCTTTGAATTCAGCCTGTTACCAGTTTTTTTTTGAGAATCACTGGTCTGTTTGGTGTAACTTAACTCTTTACAGTAGATGGAGCAATAGCAGCAAAGAGTAACAGACTGTCCACTTTATTGGGTTTTAGATGGCTAGTAATAGCTCAGCAAGATGTGGGCGTGAGGTTGATATGTGTGTGGAATGGAACTGGACTATTCAGATGTTAGACAGAACTGCTGAGTGCTGGGGAATTCCTTCTTTTATTTATTCTTGGGACATTAACAACAAGGCTAGCCAGCATTAATTGTCCATCCCATGCTTCTCTTGAGAAGATGGTGACAATTACCTTCTTAAACAGTTGCAGTCCATGTTGTGTAGGCGCAGATAACAATTTATTTAGAAAATAAATGAGTTTCTTAGTAACTAATGTAAATAACTGGAGGATGGGATTTCATACCTTAATGTTTTTACTATAACAAATAAAAACTGAAATGAACACAAATTAGAAATTACTTAACTGGTAAATAAAACCATATGGCTTCTCTTCCTACCCACTTCCATCCCTAATTCCTCCAGGGTCACATCAGTCAATCTGGATACCTGTCATAGTCCTACTATTCAAATTTCCTCTGCTTTAAATTACAGAAATTTCTTCTGTGTGACTTCCCTTTAAGAAGTCCAGCCTGCAATTATGGAGGAAAGGCTGGCTGCAGCATATAATTTTCGAACAAAATCTCTTAACTCTTTGTTCAGTGCAGAAATGAGGAGATAAACAAGAAGCTGTTCATGCCAATGTAACTTTCATTCAGAAGTGATAGGTCCAAGTTCATAAATTGTCCCCACTGATCTGACTCGGACATGGGCAGGACTATAAAAATGGAGCAATTAATTTTCTGTCCTCAAGCCCCACAGGTGAAATGGAGTAGATTTTTGAAAGTACAGAATATTGTCTAAAATAAATATTATGGCCAACAGCATATGATAAGGAAGAGAACTAGCATTAAACATGGATAAAGCACTGGGCCACCTAGCCTTTTGGACCAATTAAATTCATACTGATTTAGAATAAAAAATCTATCTCAGATTTAAATTAATAACTGATCCCACATCCATTGCCATTTATAAAACCCACCATCTTTTTTGTATTTCCTAACATCTCCTAACATCTCTCCTGAATGATCTGGAACCATTTTTTAGACATTGTCCCCTAGTTTTAGAAACTTCAACCAGCCGAAATCCTCAGCCAGCTCTGATGAAGAGTTATCCAGACTGAAAATGTTAGCATACTCTTTCTCCACGGATGCTGACTGACCTGTTGTGATTTCCAGGATTATTTGTTTTTAATGGAAATCTTTATCTACCCTATCTTTTCCTTACAATATCTTGAAGACTTCAATCAGATCACCACTTACTTGTGTAAATGCTAGAGAAAACAAGCCTAATTTTTATTATCTCTCCTCATTATTTATCCCCTGAAGTCTACATATCATTCTTGTATACCTACGTTGTACTCCCTCCAAGACCAATATATTAAGATAACACCAATTATAACTTTCCATATTATGCTTCATGTTGCTTTAAATTAGCCAAGTTTGAGTCTAAATCTGTAAACGATTCAGGAAAATAGCACCTCGTGTTGAGCCTCTGCAGTTTCATATGTTTATTTGTTTACATGTGAAATGCCATTTATTTTCTCTGGATAGATTTAATGAATGTTCAACATTTGTAAAGTATTTTCCTACTGCACTGATACATCCTGGGAGGGGATTGCCTATCAATTTTATGGAACAGATTAATATAGAAACTAATGGTGTACAATGAAGCAATGTTAACTTCAGTAAACTAATTTAATTTATAGTGAAATGACTGAACTTCCACCTCTGAGATCTGAGTTCACGCTAAGCCAAATTGATGTAGTGTGTTTCCCTCATTCCGAATTGCTCTCCAGGAGTGGTGTTAAGGCCCAGCAATTTGTGGAATTGTACTGGGCGCTAAGCCAGAATGGTTACTGAGGAGTGGACAGGCAGCTTTTTATTAATGAGTTGCAATCTAAATAATGTGCTATGGCCCTTAGCGGACTTCAATCTTAATGTCAGCTTCTTATATTTTGTAGTCATAACTGAGCTACAAAAAAGTAAAATCAGTTGCTATAAACTGTAAATAATAAAGGTCTGCAAACAATCTATTTCACAAGACACATATCTTATTTGTCTTTCTTTCCTTATTCCCTTGTTCCTTCATACTCAGGTGAAACATACTTATAAAGTTTGATTTTGTTAGTCGTGAATATGAAGGAAAATCTATTATATCAATGAATGCATAAAAGTGCCTTTTTTTATTTTTATGCTTTTACAAACTGTAAACTGAAATGATTGTTCTTTAATAAATACAACCATCTTCCTTTGTTACTGCAACCAGTGGAGTGTTTACCCACTTATTTCCATTAACTGCAGTTTTGCTAGCGATTCTTAATGATTTGTGATACTGGAAAAAGCACAGCAGATCAAGCAGCTTTAGAAATGGAGAGTTGATGTTTCGAGCAGGATCCTTCAGCAGTCCTGATGCAAAGTCCTGCCTGAAACGTTGACTCTCCTAATGTTCTAATGCTGCTTGCTCTGCTGCGCTTTTTCCAGCATCACATTTTATTGACTCTGACTTTTCAGCATCTGCAGTCCTCACTATCTCCAACGTCCTTAATGACCTAGTTGGTTGAATGCTGCCTTGATGTCAAGGGTAGTAACTTTTACTTCATCTCTGGAGTTCAGGTATTTTACAACAACTCTACACCCTAAGGATTACAGTTGTTTAAGAAGGCAGCTCACCAGGGCATTTAGGGAATGGCAATAAATTCTGGCACAGCCAGTGATGTCCATATCCTATGAATAAATAAAAAAAAAACACCTAGATGTAAAATCAGAATTTAGTACAAGAGCAAATTAGCCCAGAAATCCTGAAGTTGCAGCCTCTCTTCTCTGTTTTGCTCGAGACTCATGGGTCTTCCTTCTCTTCCTATCCAAGATCAGCAATTAATCTGATTTGTTGAGAACTTCCCTTTTCATGCTTTAATACATCTGTTAAAATCCCCAGAGAATATTTAGTCTTGTTCAGTGATGTATATCTGGGTTGTCAATGACAAACTGAGTTATAAATACTTCTGAATAGCCTATCTGTCTCTAAAGGATATGGGAAATGCTGTCAAACGTATCCCTTATGTTTATTCACCGGGTTTTTCAAGCAAGATTTTTATTTATTTTCCCAAGTTTTGTTTTTAAATATTTTCGGCATGATTTTCACCTTTTCATTCACTCTAATCTTACTTGCGTGAAAGTTTTATTTTTCCGTAAGAGGTTTGATCATCAATGCTCTCGTTTCCTGTTGGGCTGTGTGTGAAAACTCTTCAATGCATTTATAAGCAAAATCTTTCACCAACCTGGTGACATCCACTGTATCTTGACTCCCTTTACACAACAGCACAAACAATGACATCTTGTGAGAATTACTTAATTTCCACAAAGTTTGCTAAACCTCTCAGCAAGGTTTTCACCAATGTTAGCAGTATGTGCGTTCACATTACCACTGACTGCCACACTTCGCACATTACGACTAATTTGAGTGTTGGTTCCAACATAGCATCTGATTGCATTATAACTAACCTGGGACTATCTGCTCTTCACAGATATGCAGCAGTGAAAGCCACACATTAATCACCTACCTGAAGGTTGTGCAGATAAATTTCTGTAGGTGTTCTCTGTGGTTTTGGGGAAAGATCTGCAAAATCCTCAGAGGAATTGTTTAAGTTCATTCGATGCCTATGAGCTTTGAAGGAGAGTTGAGGAATTAAATGTGGATTTTTACAAAGGAGGACCAGTCCCAGTGTATCTGGATGTTTGGAAAGCATGTTTTTATTATAGGTGGTGCGCTCCCATTTGGCAACTACGTATGTTTCATACGAGAGAATAACCTGAATCTGACAGAGGAACAGTGCTCTTAAAGACCCCAATTTGCTAGCGTGGTAGCTACAAATTGTACATTATGCTGCAGGCAGCTTTTTCCTTTGTGGGACTTAAAACAAAAGTTGCTTTTTGTAAGATGAGAATCACAAACTCCCTTTGCTGCTACTTCCAATTTAGCATTTTAAAATTAGCAGTAGTCCACTTGCTATTGATTCATTTCCAAATAACTCCAACCTGCATGCAGCAAGCCAAAAGCTACATATGAATATATTAGTGTTATCTTTCTGGTACTCAAGCCTTCTGGTGTGCAATAAGTTCAAGATCATACAGTCATAGAGTCATAGAGATGTACAGGATGGAAACAGACCCTTCGGTCCAACCCGTCCATGCCGACCAGATATCCCAACCCAATCTAGTCCCACCTGCCATCACCAGGCCCAAATCCCCGCAAACCCTTCCTATTCATATACCCAACCAAATTCCTTTTAAATGTTGCAATTGTACCAGGCTCCACCGTTTCCTCTGGCAGCTCATTCCAGACACATACCACCCTCTGTGTGAAAAAGTTGCCCTTAGGTCTCTTTTATATCTTTCCCCTCTCACCCTAACTTATGCCCTCTACTCCTGGACTCCCCGACCCCAGGGAAAAGACTTTGTCTATTTACCATATCTATGCCCCTCATAATTTTGTAAACCTCTACATGGTCACCCCTCAGCCTCCAACGCTCCAAGGAAAAAAGCTCCAGCCTGTTCAGTGTCTCACTATAGCTCAAATCCTCCAACCATGGCAACATCTTTGTAAATCTTTTCTGAACACTTTCAAGTTCACAACATCTTTCTGATAGGAAGGAAACCAGAATTGTACGCAATATTCCAACAGTGGTCAAACCAATGTCCTGAAAATCCGCAACATGACTTCCCAACTCCTGTACTTAATACTCTGACCAATAAATGAAAGCATACCAAACGCCTTTTTCATTATCCTATCTAACTGCGGCTCCACTTTCAAGGAGATATGAACCTGCACTCCAAGGTGTCTTTGTTCAGCAACATTCCCTCAGACCTTACCATTAAGTGTAAAAGTCCTGCCAAGATTTGCTTTCCCAAAATGCAGCACCTCGTATTTATATGAATTAAACTCCATCTGCCACTTCTCAGCCCATTGGCCCATCTGGTCCAGATCCTGTTGTAATCTGAGGTAACCCTCTTCACTGTCCACTACACCTCCAATTTTGGTGTCATCTGCAAACTTACTAACTGTACCTCTTACTCTCACGTCCAAATCATTTATGTAAATGACAAAAAGTAGAAGGCCCAGCACCGAACCTTGTGGCACTCCACTAGTCACAGTCCTCCAGTCTGAAAAACAACTCTCCACTACCCCTCTCTGTCTTCTACCTTTGAGTCAGTTCTGTATCCAAATGGCTAGTTCTCCCTGTATTCCGTGAGATCTAACCTTGCTAACCAGTCTCCCATGGGGAATTTTGTTGAGCACCTTACTGAAGTTCATATGGATCACATCTACCACTCTGCCCTCATCAATCCTCTTTGCTACTTCCTCAAAAAACTCAATCAAGTTTGTGAGACATAATTTCCCACGTATAAAGCCATGTTGACTTTGCCTTTTCAAATACATGTATATCCTGTCCCTCAGAATTTCCTCCAATAACTTGCCCATCACCGAGGTCAGGCTCACTGGTCTATAGTTCCCTGGTTTGTCCTTACCACCCTTCTTAAATAGTACGCCACGTTAGCCAATCTCATTTAATATCTCCCCCATTTTCTAAGGCTACACACAAAGGCCGCCTTGCTGATCTTTGCGGGACCCTATTCTCTCCCTAGTTACCCTTTTGTCCTTAATGTATTTGTAAAACTCTTTGGATGCTCCTTAATTCTATTTGCCAAAACTATCTCATGTCCCTTTTTTGCCCTCCTGATTTCCCTCTTAAGTATACTCCTACTTCCTTTACACTCTTCTAAGGATTCACTCGATCTATCCTGTCTAGACGTTACATATGCTTCCTTCTTTTTCTTAACTAAACCCTCAATTTCTCTAGTCATCCAGCATTCCCTATACCTACCAGCCTTTCCTTTCACATGAATGGAAATGTGCATCCTCTGGATTCTCGTTATCTCATTTCTGAAGGCTTCCCATTTTCAGGCCGCCCCTTTACCTGCGAACATCTGCCCCCAATCAGCTTTCGAAAGTTCTTGCCTAATACCATGTTAAAATTGGCCTTTCTCCAATTTAGAACTTCAACTTTTTGACCTGGTCGATCCTTTTCCATCACTATTTTAAAACGAATAGAATTATGGTCGCTGGCCCCAAAGTGCTCCCCCACTGACACCGCAGTCACTTGACCTGCATTATTTCCCAAGAGTAGGTCAAGTTTTGCATCTTCTCTAGTCGGTACATCCACATACTGAATCAGAAAATTGTCTTGTACACACTTAACAAACTCCTCTCCATCTAAACCCTTAACACAATGGCAATCTCAGTCTATGTTTGGAAAGTTAAAATCCGCTAGCATAACCATGCTGTTATTCTTACAGATAGCCAGGGACTAATTGTTAATTAATTATTTAAAATTCCCATATTACCTATTAAACCTACAACCTGAAGCCATTTGGTCCCAATCATTCCTAGCACACAGTAATTCACACATTTGATGCCACATTCACTTGACAACTGCTCCTGATTCTGCATTTGTCCTTGTCTTTATTCGAATAAGCATTTTAGACTTTTTCTTCAGAGTTATTCAACTCTCATCCTGTATTGCTCTAGTGTTCATTTTCATTTCCTTCCCTTTCTTTGTCCAATGGGCACCCCAATTACTGATACATTTCAGGGCTGTTAGAAAATGCAACAGTTTGATGGATTAATTTTCCTCACCTCCATGTTATTCACTTCTTCACTACCAGGCCATTGTTGGAATCGTCTTTACCTTTAATTTGGGACATTCCTATGGTCAAGCCCAGGAGTTGAATTAGTTTCAAAAGGAAAGGTTTTGCCTTAACAGATACCTGGTCTATCATAGTGAAAAAAATTGGAAATCAAAAATTTTGCCACTGAATGGATCATTTCTGAATTTTACAGGAAATTTAGGGATTGTTATGCATACAGAGAACGCTGACCATTTAGGTGTTTAGATATCTCAATTTCAATTCCACGTTGGTGCCTGTGTTATCAGTGATCCAAAATGCTTAGAGCAGCCCCAGGCAGAGCAGGGATGGCTTCAATTCATTTAGTTTGGATAACCAGCTGTCAATTCTCAGAGTTTAGTTTCCCCTGTGGATGGAGCACCAGAATACCTTGCAGCTCGGGAAGGCATTTCAGCTGCTGTTAGGAGAGTCAGGCGGCCAGGCAAGTATATAACAGCCTTTGGCAAGGTTAACATGGGTAAAAATGTCTCTCCAATGTACATAAACTCATTGGAACTTCGAACATGTCAAATAGCTGTCAAACCATCGAAGTTGGCATAGTACTTAGAATAAACTGCTTGTTTTCATGGGAGATAAGGTGAAGGAATTTTAATGCAATGATTATTTTTCACTGAGAATTTTTTTTAAAAATAATGTCATAAATGGTCACATAAGCTTATTTTCTATCAGGAAGTGATGTGTGCATTTATAGGATGATAAGACATGGGAGTAGGAATTCGGCCATTCAGACTATCAAGTCTGCTCCATAATTCAGTCATGGCTGATATGTTTCTCAGGCCCATTCTCCTGCATTCTCCCAGAAACCCTTTGATACTCAAGGACCTATTTATCTCAGTCTTAAATATATTCAATGACCTGGCCTCCACAGCCTTCTGTAGCAATGAATTCCATAGATTCACCATTCTCTGGCTGAAGAAGTATCTCCATTCTTAAAGGTCTTCCCTTTACTCCAAGACTATGCCCTCTGGTCCTACTCTCTCCTACCAATGGAAACATCTTCCCAAAATCTACTCTGTCCAGGCCATTCAGTGTTCTATATGTTTCAATTAGAATCCCCTTCATCCTTCTAATTTCCATCGAGTATAAACTCAGAGTCCTCATATGTTAAGCTTTTCATTCTCAGGACCATTCTCGTGATCCTCCTCTGAACATGCTCCACGACATATATATCCTTTCTGAGATATGGGGCTCAAAACTGCGCAACATTTTTCAATTTTTTGCAGGCAATTTAATAAGTATTTTAATATTAACCATAACCTGTTTTCTGTCAGATCTTTTAGGGTTTTATTTTCCCAAAATCTGGAGACAAGGGTGGCAGCCCCTCCTTGCTTATCGGAAAGAGTCACTAACCAGTAAGATCATCTCGGGGGAGTCTTGTATTACACACCTGGATTTCTTAGACTGGTTGGTAATCCCCCAATTCCATGCTACCTCTATGTTCCAAAACTCCATGTGCCCAACTCTCTAAATCAGGAATTGAAGTAGTTATTTGTATTGCTGAAGAACTCAGAGCTGATGCTTTGGTATCTGGTAACACTTGCTGCAGATCTGGGTTTGTACAGGACACAGGTGCATCCATGATTGCCCACATGCCACAGGCCACTGTGCTGACAGCATCTCACATTTCACTACAGTATATTTCACTCAACATCTATACAACCTCCAATAATAAAATGTCCATTTCCTCCTTTGATATTTGAGAAAATGTGAACTGTATGTTTTTTATTATTGACATTATGCCGATGACCTATATCCAAATCCGTTAGTGATGATAATATCACTATTTACTTACAGTCAGCCTAAAAAAGATAATCTTAATCTACTGTCTGTCATCTTTA
The DNA here is from genome assembly GCF_047496795.1 of Chiloscyllium punctatum. NCBI lineage: Eukaryota > Metazoa > Chordata > Chondrichthyes > Orectolobiformes > Hemiscylliidae > Chiloscyllium > Chiloscyllium punctatum. Next base: position 124,503,142 of record NC_092743.1, read on the forward strand.
AACAATTCACCTACCCTGCTGCCATATTCTTACAGTTTCTTTACGGGAATCATTAGCAAGGACAGTATTTATTGTTCTTTCCTGATTGCCTTTTTAAAATTTCTTTTCAGTACAGTGTTTCCTCCAAGTGCTGCTAACCCGATTGCCTTTGTATTGAAAGGCCATTTCAGAGGCAGTTAAACTTCAACTGCATTACTGGACACAATGAGACACATGCAGTCAGTTCAGGTAAAGGTAGCGGACGTCCTTCCCTATAGGGCATTATTGAACCAGATAAGTCTTTATGATCATTGGTGATGGTCTCATGACACTAACTTCAATTCCAGATTTAATCATTGAAGTAAATATCACCATGCCTCTTAGATCAATCGATTTGTGTTATCTTTACTTTGGACACAGTTAGCATTAAATCCCATTATGTTTGTGGTAAGATCATGAGTAGTTTTTGTAATTTTTTTTCTGGAATGATCAGAATTATAAATGTGACCAATTAAAATAACACCTTTCAAAACTATTTATAAGAGCATGAAAAGTTCATTTAGTCCATTGAAACTGACTTGATTGACTTCATTGCTTCTAGAACAAAGTGAGGACTGCAAATGCTGGCATCAGAGTCGAGAGTGGGGTGCTGGAAAAGCACAGCAGGTCAGGCAGCATCTGAGGAACATAAGCCCCTCATCAGGAATGAGGCTTGTTGTTGGGGCTGAGAGATAAATGGGAGGAGGGTGGGATTGGGGGGAGGTAGCTGAGAAAATGATTGGTGGATGAAAGTGTGGGAGAAGGTGATAGGTCAGAGGGGACAGTGATGGACAGGGGATCTGGAGGGTGGTGCCAAGTTGGAGACTTGGAACTGGGATAATGTTGGGGGAGGGGAAATGAAGAAGCTGTTGAAATCCACATTAATCCCAAGTAGTTGCAGGGTCCCAAGGAGGCGTTCCTCCTCCCGGTGTTGGGTGGTAACGGTTTGGTGGTGGAGGAGATCCAGTATTTGCATGTCCTTGATGGAATGGGCGGGGGAGTTTAAGTGTTCAGTCATGGGTGATGGGGTTGGTGAATATGGGTGTCCCAGAGATGTTCTTTGAAACGATCTGCAATGTATACCAATGGATTGGATGCTGCCTGAACTGCTGTGCTCTTCCAGCACCACTAATCCAGTATTTGCTTTCCAGCATCTGCAATCATTGTTTTTACCTCAATGTATATCAATGTCATCTACTGCATTCATTGCACCCAGTGTGGTCTCCTCTACATCGTGGAGATAGGACACTTTCTTGCAGATCGTTTCGAAGAACATCTCTGGGAAACCCACACTCACCAACTCCAAACACCCCCGTGGCTGAACACTTCAGCTCCCCCTCTCACTCCATCAAGGACAGACAGGTCCTGGGCTTCCTCCACCTTCAAACCATTCCCACCTGATGCCTGGAGGAGGAACACCTCATATTCCACCTTGGGACCCTGCAACCACATGGGATAAATGTGGATTTCAACAGTTTCCTCAATTCCTCTCCCTCCACATTATCCCAGTCACAAGCCTCCAACTCAGCACCGCCCTCCAGACTTGTTCATCGCTGCCCCCCGACCTATCACCTTCTCCCTCACAGTCATTCACCTATCGCTTTCCCAGCTACCTTCCCCCAATCCTATTCCCCCACCCATTTATCTCTCAGCCCAGACCCACAAACCTCATTCCTGATGAAGGGCTTTTGCCCGAAATGTTGATTATTCTGCTCCTTGGATACTGCCTGATCTACTGTGCTTTTCCAGTACTACACTTTCTTCATTGCTTCTGGTTCTGAAAAATACAGGGTGAAATTTTATCAATAATCAATTGTGTCAATTTTGAGGGATTTCATGGAGGGTTTCTCTCTGTAAGCTTTGGTGAGATAACTCACTCAAATTCCAAGGCTCACTTCATTTTATATGCTCTAGGCCTCTATGGTTCTGAGCTGGTTCTCTTCTGCACTCGCCAACAACAGAAGTACCTATTACTGCTGGGCCCTTCAGGGATTTCTACTGCTAGTACCATATTTAAAGCACAGCTGGGCAACAAGTCAATCACTGCCAATCATGAGCAGCCCTCAGGAATAATCAAGAGTGGGAGGGACATCAATAAGAAAACCTTCTGAGGCTATATGTGTGGCATGGTGACTCTTCATTGCACGTTCATAAATGCACTGATACATTACATGCCACATGTGCATTATAACTCCAGCTACAAGACTCAAGTCACGTATGCTACCCTGAGTTTATGATAGAGGGAAGGTCTTTGATGAAGCAAATGAAAATAGATGGGACTAGGCTACGACCCTAAGGAACTCCTGTAGAAATGTCCTAAAGCTGAGATGACTGACCTTCAACAAACACACCAGTCTTCCTGTGTGCCAGCTATAACTCCAACCAGTGGAAAGTTTTCTCCTGATTCCCATTGACTCCAGTTTTACTATGGCTCCTTGATGCTGTGCCCAGTTAAATAGAGTGTTGATGTCAAAGGCAGTGAGGACAGTGAGGAAGGTGATCAGAAGTTGCAACAGGAACTTGTTCAGCTGGGGAAGTGGGTCGATAAATGGCAAATTGAGTTTAAATATAGATAAGTGTGAGATGTTGCATTTTGGAAAGTCAAATCAAGGAAGGAGTTTCATGGTGAATGGTAAGGTGTTCAGTGGAGCAGAGGGATCTTGAAATTCAGGTTCACAGTTCTCTGAAAGTGGAGTCACAGATAGACAGGGCAGGGAAGAAGGCTTTTAGCTCAGTCAGGGCATTGAGTATAGAAGTTGGGAAGTTATGTTGCAGTTGTACAGGACATTAGTGAAGCCGCACTTGGAGTATTGTGTTCAGTTTTAGTCACCTTATTATGGGAAGGATGTTATTAAACGGGAAAGAGATCAAAAGAAATTTACAAGAATGTTGCCAGGAACCAATGGTCTGAGGTATAGAGAGAAGTTCGACGAGCTAGGATTTTTCTCTTTAGAGTGTGGGAGCCTGAAGGGGGACCTTATAGAGATGTATAAGCTCATGAGAGGAATGGATAGGTACATACACGCAATCATTCTCTCAGGGTTGAGTAATCAAGGACTAAAGGGCATCCATTTAAAGTTAGAGGGGAAAGAATAAAAGGGAACCCGAGGGGCAACGTTTTTACACAGAGGGTGGTACGCATATGAAATGAGCTGCGAGCGGAAGTGGATGGGACATTTAAAGGCATTTGGACAAATAAGTGAATAGGAAAGGATTGAAAGCATATGGACCAAGTGCAGGAAAATGGAGTTAGCGTGAATGGACATTTTGGTCAGCGTGGACCAGTTTTGGTCAAAGGGCCTGTCTCCGTGCTGTATGACTCAATGGCAGTTACTCTCACCTAACCTCTGGAATTCAACTTTTTGTTCATTTTTGAATTTAAGGTTGTAATGAAGTCAGGAGCTGAGTGTCCGTTGCAGAACTCATTCTCAGAATAAGTGAGCAGGCTATTGCTCCGCAAATATGATTTGGTAGCATTGTTGATGACACCTTCCTTTACTGATTATCAAGAGTAAACTGATTGAATGGTAATTAACCATTTGGGATTTGTCCTGCTTTTTGTGGACAGGATATACTTGGGCAATTTTCCACATAGTCAGGTCGATGCCAGTATTGTAACTGTACTGGAACAGCTTGGCTATGAGTGCAGCTACTATTGCCGGAATGTTTCCAGGAGAAAGTGAGGACTGCAGCTGCTGGAGATCAGAGTCGAGAGTGTAGCACTGGAAAGGCACAGCAGGTCAGGCAGCATCTGAGGAGCAGGAGAATCAATGTTTCAGGCATAGGCCCTTCATCAGGAATTGTTCCAATACTCATGGCCTCCACTGTCTTCAAGGATGCCATGGAGTGAATCAAATTGGTTGAAGGCTAATATCTGTAACACTGGGGACCACTGGAAGTGTCTAATTTGACCTTCTGACTAAAGATTGCTGTGAATGCTTCAGCCTTACCTTTTGCACTGATGTGGTGGGTTCTATCTATGCTGAGGGTGCAGATGTTTGTGAAGGAACCTTGTCCACTGAGTTTTTTCATTAATCAATGAACAGAAAACTCCTGCACAGAACCCATCAAATCAACGATAAGCAAATAAACATCCCTTACAGTCAGTAATAGAGAATAGAAATAGTGAAAAGAAAAAAGCAGTTAGAGAAGGAAGAACTTGTTAATAGCTAATGAAGTAATTCTGAACCAAGAATTCATGAAAAGAGGCCAATTATCAACACCAACAACAGAATGCATCCTTTAGTAAAAGGGAAAACTAGAAATCTAGACTGGGAAACAGATTTAAGGCTTCTGGCAGCCATTTAGCAGATTTAGGCTATTAATTCAATGATAACGTTAGCACAAAGCAAGTTAGAAAAAGTACACACTTAATGAAAACCGATTCAAAATGATCAGGAATAAGAGTAGCATCTCGGAATTTGAAGTTTCAGAGCTCAGCAGTGAGGTTAGTTAAATGTTTTGGTAGCTGTTCTATTTGAGACCATGTCTTAGACATGAGAAAGATAATGCAAATGGAGGAACAAGCTGTTTGCAGAGGAAGGAATTGGATGGGGAGAAATGATCTCAGCAAGTAGTCTTCACCTTCAGTGATACAAGATGTCTCCTATCACCAAATAAACTAAGATTAATGTTTGCAATTTAAAGCTTAATTGCTTATAAGCCCTACCTCTTGTCAGATTTCTTGTGAGCTCAGAGCAAACTATGATACTAATAAGCGCATTGTTTAGTTGAGGCTACTTAATCACTGGGGCAAGGATGGGTTGAGGTCTTAAATCATGATAATCCTAGTGAGGACTGAATAGGATTACGTCAATCCTGTTAATATTGAGCAGGAAAATTTTCCACCTTGTCCATAAAATACTAAATCACACTTGAGAGCTCCATCTATTGAGTACAGGTTACCTGGAACAGCAGCAAATATTTAAAGAACTATCAATGGCTGTGGAAACCACTCTTGCCCCTATCATTTATGCCTCACACTTATTCAAAACATTCTCTATCACTATCTTATAGGAATGCTGTCATTTTCTATCAAACAATGAAACACTCATCATATCAAATTTGATCACTCCAATAATATCATTTGCCTCTGCGTAGCAACTTTGAAACAGTAAAATTGTCAAAGGTCCTAGAACATAGAAAATTACAGCACAATGTTAACCCTCAATGTTGCACCGGCCTGTGAAACTAATCTGAAGCCCATCTAACCTATACTATGCCATTATCATCCATATGTTTATCCAATGACCCATTTAAATACCCTTAATATTGATGAATCCACTACTGTTGCAGGCAGGACATTCCACACCCTTACTACTCTCTGAGTAAAGAACCCACATATGTCTTTTATATATCTCACCCCTCAGTTTAAAGCTTTGTCTCCTCATGCTAGCCATCACCATCCAAAGAAAACAGTTCTCACTGTCCACCCTATCTAATCCTCTGATCATCTTGTATGTCTCTATTAAGTAACCTCTTAACCTCTCCAACGAAAACAGCCTCAAGTCCTACAGCCTGTCCTCATAAGACCTCCCCTCCATACCAGGCAACATTCTGGTAAATCTCAAAAGTCTTTTGAACCTATTCAGTTTCTGAGCATACTCTTGTACCCACAACATCACCACTACCCCAATCACATTTAGAATAACATTTCTGCTCAATTACAAACAAAAAGCTGTAACATAAAATAATTTAAATACTAGCAGACATAATGCATTTCTTTTGACTCTGAGATGTGTAAAAACAGAGCTCGATCTATGTAATACCCAACAAGTATTTCACTGAATTGAAACATCAATACTCTTGCCATCATTGATGCTGACCAGATGGCTAGGGCTTCTTAATGGAAAGTGGAAGGGTAGATCTTTCATGAGATCATTAGGAGAATGTACTTTACATGGACAATCACTCTTGCCCCTATCTTTTATGCCTCACACCTATTCAAAAGATTCCCCATCTTATGAGAATGCTATTACATTGACAAATGAATATAATTGCAGAGTCACTGCTGACCTGCTATGATTGCACATTAAGATTTGCAGATAAAGACATAGGCGCAACCATATCTCCAAAGGTACTGTTGTAATTTAACATCAGCAGGACCTTTGTGAGATCTTTTCTTTCTGATTGTCCATGTAGAACACATTCTCTTATTGACCTCAGGAAAGATCTACTCTTCCACTTTCCATCAGGAGCCTTGGCCATCTAATCAACATCAACAATGCTAAGAGAATTGATGTTTCATTTCAGTTAAATAATTGTTAAGTAGGAAGCTAGAACAAAGGATGACAGAGTAAGGTTTTGCTAATTAAAAACCAAACGAACTACTGATGCTATAAATCAAAGACAAAAACAGCTTTCTGAGGAAGGGTCACTGGACTCAAAACGTTAACTTTGATTTCTCTTCACAGATACTGCCAGAGCTGCTGAGTCTTTTCAGCAACTTCTGTTTTTGTTTAAGAATTTGCTAATTCTCAGCTTTCATTTTGGCCCAAGTATGTAGTGGAACAGCTGAAAGCCTTTTTTTGCATGTATTTTAACTTAAGCTCCTACCAAGATAAAATGGTAGTAAGGTATTCAGGCATTCAGACAGGAAGATTAAGATAGGAATGTTCATTATTGATAATGTGAGAGCAATGAGCGGCAAGTATTGCAATCCTCACCCATCTAATATTTCTTGCTGAACTGAAAAATATGGTCATGTCATAAGTATAATTTGGTTTCAAGCAATGTAAGCCAGATGCTAAACTGAACTGACTTTCTATGGGCCATATTTCATGGAGATGATATGGGTCTCACCTGCCAACTGGAGAACCCCACTCATCTCTTTTAGGGAATTCAGTGCCACTCAGGAACTTTGATGAACAGCCAATAAGTCCTTGTAGGACATCAATGACCCCATGTGCAGAAACTCCACCAATTGACAGCTGCCGGTAAATCAGAGCCATTGGAGAGGCATGACATCTACATGAGTGAGGCCTCATATTCTTGCTGGATTCCAGGTCATAGCTGAGAAAATGATCAAGAGATGGGATCAAGGGGAAGTTGGCAGCAAGGGCAGGGCTGGTTCTCAGTGTGACGTGCTTCTCTATACCAACCCCTTCAATCAGGCATTGAGTTCTTTTGAAGAAGGGAGTCCATTCGACCCCACATGGCATCTTTCCTATCACCCTCCTACCTGATTACATGCATCCCTCCACCATCAAATGTACCATGAGTAATCTCCCCTGTGCCAAAATGTTACATTAGCACTTAACACATATGCCTCTCAGATCGGGAATAATTGCTCATGAATCAAAGAAGAAAAGCACTCAAAAATATGAACTTATTTTCTGCAGAATTGTCAGGTACAATGTAAGATTCACCAATATGATAAGGGTGAACATTTATTTCAAATAATTCATGAAGTGGTCTCAACAATGCAAACTCTGCCCACCATAGAAAACATCCTATCTGGATACATCACAGCTTGGTATGGCAACTGCTCTGCCCATGACCACGGGAAATTACAGAGAGTTGTGAACACAGCCCAGTCCATCACACAAACCAGTCTTCCTTCCATTGGCACTTTCTATAGTTCTCGCTATCTCATGGAAGCAACAAACATAATCAACCACCCTTCCCACCCCGGTTACACTCTGTTCCACTTTCTTCCATCAGGCAGAAGATACAAAAGTTTGAAAACACATACCAACATGTTCAAGAACAGCTTCTTTCTAGCTGCTATCAGACTAATGAATGGATCTCTCATAGAGTCATAGAGTCAAAGAAATGTACAGCATGGAAACAGACCCTTCGGTCCAACCTGTCCATGCCGACCAGATATCCCAACACAATCTAGTCCCACCTGCCAGCACTCGGCCCATATCCCCCAAACCCTTCCTGTTCATATACCCATCCAAATGCCTCTTAAATGTTGCAATTGTACCAGCCTCCACCACTTCATCTGGCAGTTTATTCCATACCCATACCACCCTCTGAGTGAAAAGGTTGCCCCTTAGGTCTCTTTTATATCTTTTCCCCCTCACCCTAAACTATGCCCGCAGGTTCTGGACTCACCAACTCCAGGGAAAAGACTTTGTCTATTTTACCTATCCATGCACCAAATAATTTTGTAAACCTCTTTAAGGTCATACCTCAGCCTCCGACGCTCCAGGGAAAACAGCCCAGCCTGTTCAGCCTCTCCCTATAGTTCAAATCCTCCAACCCTGGCAACATCCTTGTAAATCTTTTCTGAACCCTTTCAACTTTTACAACATCTTTCTGATAGGAAGGAGACCAGAATTGCACGCAATATTCCAACAGTGGTCTAACTAATGTCCTGTACAACCACAACATGACCTCCCAACTCGTGTATTAAATACTCTGACCAATAAAGGAAAGCATACCAAACGCCTTCTTCACTATCCTTTCTACCTGCGACTCCACTTTCAAGGAGCTATGAACCAGCACTCCAAGGTCTCTTTAATCAGCAACACTCCCTAAGTGTATAAGTCCTGCTAAGATTTGCTTTCCCAAAATGCAGCATCTCGCATTTATCTGAATTAAACTTTGTCTGCCACTTCTCAGCCCATTGGCCCAGCTGATCAAGATCCTGTTGTAATCTGAGGTAACCCTCTTCGTTGTATATTAGAGTTGATCTTTCATTGCACCTCTCTGTAGCTGAACACTATATTCTACATTCTGTTTTATTACCCTGATAAATTGATGTAAGCTATGATTTGCCCAGGTAGCATGCAAAATAATACTTTTTTCTCAAAGTTTTGGTATATGTGTCAATAATAAATCAAATCAAATCAAAATGATCTATTACAGGAGAGCTGTATACTGTCTTGTGTGGAATGCATGATGAATGACAAAATACTCAATTTGTCAGGATTTTAATCATTGTTAGTCTGTCTAGTTGCTCAAAGATTTGTCAGATGAGGAAATTTCTTCTCTCACAGGACTGTGAATCTGTGGAACTCACTGCCCCAGACTGCAGTGGAGACAGAATCAATCAACAGATTCAAGAAGAAAATAGAAATGTTTCTGATGAAAAATCTGATAAAAGGTAATGGGGAACAGGCAGGAAAGTAGAGTTGAGACCAGATTAAGATCAACTATAATCATGTTAAATGACAGAGCGAACTTAAAGAGTTGAATTGCCTACTCCTGCACCTAATTCCTAATTCCTATGTCTGGATAAATTTCACAAAGCCGTGATTCGAGTACAAGAATTTAGGACATTGGACATAGTGGTCCGAAGGAACCACGGACATCTGTGTATCAATTTCCAATATGTCAGAGAGCCATAAAAGCAGTGATTGTTCAGGGATAGTTTGGAGGGTAGAGGAACCATAAAAGAGCTGTGTGAAAGTAAAAGGAGACGAGGCGTCATAAATTGGTGAGAGTTCAATGGGAATTTGGAGAACAGTTGGGCCATAAAATTAGCAGACAGAGTGAAAATTCAGAGACTGTTTGAAGGACTATCTTCAATAACTTCTGCAAACTAAAGGGAAAGCGTGTAGAAGTAGAGATGACATGGCTACGGCAAGCTAGCTGATACAATACGTACAATTGGATTTCTGCAAACATGACTCTCTTCATAAATAAAAACAAAGTTTAAAACATGCATGCAATAATATTTGCATCTACAAGATACCTGACTTACCTTATATCAATAGTTAGCAAGCAAACATATTTACAAAATTGCGAGTTAATTCTCCTAAGTCCACTTCTCTGCTCTTGCATTGTATTATATATATAACCTTTAAATCATGCAGGGCTTCTAATGGTGCACATTGTGTGTTGTCATTAACTGTCCACCTGGTATCTAGTGTGGGAACGTGTTGAAATAATGACCGGAATCAGTGACTGGCGAAAATAGCCTCTTTACAGAGGAACCTTGATTATCCGATGGATACGGGTGGGGAGTATTTCATTCAGTTAATTGAATTATGGATAATCGAATGCCAGATAACATAGTTTAGCCAAACATCTGGGCCTTTTGATCTTGCCGGATAATCCGATATTTGGATAATCAAATGCCGGATAATCGATATTCCTCTGTATTCAGCAATCACAAGTTCAACGTGGCATTAGAATCCCGAAATACAGTACTTACAAGAGCCCATTTATACACAGTTCTCACATATATTAAAGTTCCACTCTATAGTACACAAAGGTTTGAAGGTCTTCTGTCCTGGATGCCAGGAGATGGGTTAAAAATGTGCGACCTGCTGACTGCTATTTCTGATGGGATGTCTGCCTGGTCTGCTTGCATAATTAGAGGTGTTAGTTCTTTTGTATTTTAGATTAGTACATGTTAGCCTTTTTCTCTAAATAAGTTAAAAATCGTAATAAATGTATAAGGATATTAAACTGATTACTGCAGCTGTATGGTGAGATTTATTTACTATTTGCCAGTATGAGTTTCATTCATTCATGCAGCTTCAAGCAAGTGCTGTTTTGTCAGTTAGTTTCTTAAAGGGATAATGGCCCATTTAAAAAGTATTTAACAGGTAACATTTCATGGAAACTTGATGAGGAAGGTATTGTTCAGTATGCTGAGTTAAACAGTGTTTCTAGCAGGGGCTGATGAGGTGTGGAAATGCAGTGATGAGTTTGAAAAGTATGTTCTTAAATTTGGAGACGACTGACTGTGTTTTTATGAATGAATGACAAAAAAAAATGTTCTAGTAAATAATGGGTTAGTAAAGGGTTATGAATAAATGAATGGAAACCCGGTATTAATGAATCTAACAAACTGGTGAGTGAGTTAATAAAGATAACGCAATATCTCATAACACAATATCTCACACTACTGATTCCTGGGGTGATTATCCTTGGCTGGAGAATTTCATTCCCATTGCAAGCTGTTGACATGTTAACTATTATTGCTAGTCCACAGCTGTAGCTGGGAAACGGATGATTTCTCAGACTGATGGTCTTGCAGCACTATAGTCAGTTGTAACCTCAATATTTCTCATCAGCTGCTTACAATGTCATAGAGGAAAAAGTGAGGACTGCAGATGCTGAAGATCAGGGATGATAATGTAGGGCTGGAAAACCACAGCAGGTCAGGCAGCATTGGAGGAGCAGGAAAATATATTTTACAGGCATCAGCTCTTCATCAGGAATGTCATAAAGTCCTACAACATAGAAATAGGCCCTTCGGTCCACCACAATAGTCTGCAGTTGCTTTGGTGTAGCTGGTTGTTTGCAATCGCACTGTACAATTGAGATGGCAACTCTACACTGGTCCCAAGTTATGTGGGTTGACTCTTGTTGAGGGCATTGAATGTTTGCACTCAGACTGCAATGCACAGCACTTATCCAAGTGAAATTCTGCTTTCTTTTGGTTCACCTTAATTTGTAACTTACTTCTGTAATTATCAGGCTTCATTAAATTTATTTTGATACTGGAAGAGAGGTTTGCAAATGGTGTGACAATAGTTCTTGGAATGGACTATTTTCCAATCCTTCATTTGGTATATCACTCCACTCAAGATTGCCATGTTAGACTTGCTTGATTTCTTTATGATTGTTTCGGCATTTGTCACAACCATCTCAGTCTTCCAAATTGATGGGGGGTGGTGTGGAGAACATGGATGGAATTGAATGCTTCAATCATTTGGATGTGCCTGAAATATTCACTGTTGAATTGAGAGCCATTGTTGCTCATCACAAGGTGGGAGATGCTGTTATGATTGGTGTGCTTTCAGTAAATCTATAATCTCACTAATAGCCATTAACACAGCTAGTTTAACTCCCAGAATTTAGAATAGCAGTCAAGGGTAATGAAATAAGCAATTCCTGTGAGAATGAAGAAGACTATTGCAAACTTTAACCATGGTCTTTCTGGAATGTCATATATCGTAAGTGGCTCTGTAACATGCTTCAATTAGCATTCATTACAACAGTGCACTTGCTGATGAGGTTCTTAATCTCACTGAACCTGTTTGAACGTGTAAGATGTTTGTCTTTGCAATCAATATATCTGCTGGATTGGTTCTGGTGAAAATTGATTCTTGTTCAGTGCTCCAATACTGTTGCATATCCTTAGCAGTGTGGTGGACATATCATGAATCCAACAAATCTCATCATATTTTATGACAGGATTGCTTTAAGTCGATGCTTTCATAAGCCATTTTGATTTATTAACCATTCTTTGGTAAAGGGTTGGATTTAAAATGAGAACATCTCCCACATTGCAAAGAAAAACAATGTAGCGTTATCATGTTTCTTTATCTTTAGCCTCTTGAACATCTATTCGATGGCATTGCAAATGTATTTAAATGGCATGCTATGGGTTATACCACTTTGTGCTTATCTGCTGAATATTTAATGAAAAGAAATTCCTCTTTTTCTGTTTCTTTCCCTTAAGTTTTCTTAGGTCATACACATCAACCCATTCCTGGTTGAAATGATTGGCAAGTTGTTCAAAGGTTCCTTTTCAGACAGCTCAAAAGGTACTCTTTGATCTCCATCTAGAAGTGACTCTCCTATTCATTTCTCTCCCTCTTCGTGCAGGAATTCCCAGCCTTTCCAAACACTTCTGTTATCCAAGAGAATACTTCAACCTCCTCCCAGATGTTCTTTCCTGTGTGACAGATAAAAGACAGGGTGTCAATTTGGAATTTAACTAAACAAGACCTTCATTATTTAGCTCTTTCGATATCAATGTACAATATATGTTTGTTGCAACATTTACTTTTTACTACATTTAACAACTTTAACTTAAACTCACTTCATTTAGTCTCACTTTAATTTAATTCACATTTAACTCTAATACAAAACTTTAACTTGACAAGTTTGACTTGAAACCAATACCATCTCAATTTGAGTGTAGCGGCCAGCTTTTGTGCTCACTGTAGATCTTGCCTCATGATTCTTTGTCTTTTTGAGGATGACTTCAGGGCACATACTTCTCAAATATGAGTATCGAGTGATCACTCAAAATCCTTTGTGCTGGTAACTTTCATCTCAAAGTGTGCTCATTTCTTTCAGAAACTTCTCTGGCAATCAGCCAACGAATTGACTAAACCTAATCACAATGTTCTATCCCAGCCAATAGAATTTACCACTAAACAACATCACCACATTCCATAGAGGGTTCATTGAGAGTACCTTGCGCTGCTGCATCACTGCCAGTTCGGGAATTGCACCGTCTTGGATTGTAAGACCCTACAACAGATAGTGAGGACAGCTGAGAAGATCATCAGGGTCTCTCTTCCTTCCATTACTGACATTTACACCACATGCTGCATCCAAAAGGCTAAGAGCATTGTGGAAGACTCACTCAAACTCTTCTCCCTCCCTCCATCTGACAGAAGATACCAGAGCATTCGGTCTCTCACAGCCAGACTTTGCAACAGTTTCTTCCCCCAAGCCATCAGGCTCCTTAATGCAATTGAACCCTTTCCCATCTGAAATTCTTTGCATGATTTTGAATTGCTGCTCGAAAAAATGTCTATTATTTATCATTCTTCTACTACACTGCAACTTGCGTGTTTTGCACTTCTTATGCACTGTATGCCACCTAAGAGTGTGTAGTTTGTGCTGTCCATGTAGCACCCTCTGTCCTGGAGGAATGCTATCTCATTTTTACTGTGTCAGTTGTATATAGGAGAAATGACAAATAAAAGCTACTCTACTCTAACAATTTTTAAATGTTTATACCAAGTTCCAAACCATCACATACCACGCTCTCAGTGGTGTCAGTATGTCTGCATCTCCATTATTTGTTCAACACAGAAAACTGAAGGTTGCAGCTTACAAGACAAGTCACAATGTGTCCTTGTCATTGTTTTAACCTAGTCAGAAGTTACGTGACACCAGGTTATAGTCCAACAGGTTTATTTGAAATCACACAAGCTTACATGATTCCAAATAAACCTGTTTGACTGTTACCTGGTGTCGTGTCACTTCTGACTTTATCCACCCCAGTCCAACACTGGCAACTGCACATCCTAGGTCAGAGCTCAAATTAGCTTAACCAAGTTTCCCAGCATGCTTGATTGTCACTCTTAACCAATCTCATAGCCATTTCTGCTCCTGGCCACTTGACCACTCTTCCTTCTGAAAATCAATCAGCATTGAAAGTTTATCATGCTCGAGGATTCTCTGGTTGTTAAGCGTAACCAGTACTGTGCATGCACTAGTGATGATATCTCCTGTTTCATATTCCCATGATGTGGAGGTACTGGTGTTGGACTGGGGTGGGCAAAATTGAAAATAGCACAACACCAGATTATAATCCAACAGGTTTATTTAAAGATCTAGTTTGTCCCACTAGCTACCTGAAGGAGGAATGGTGCTCCGAAAGCTTTCACTTTCAACTAAACCTGTTGGACTCTAACCTGGAGTCATGTGATTTTTAACTCCACATTCTCAGATCATGTTCAGTATATTTTGTATATTACAACAGTGAATTTATTTCATTGGCTGGAAAATATTTCAGGGCATTCCAAAAGATAGTAGATACATGGAAGCCTTTGTTTCTTTGAAATGAATGCTGCTGAAACATAAGTCAAAGAAAGGAATTCTCACAAATGCATATACAATGCCTTGATGCATAAAACAACTCAAGAAGGTAACAACAGATGAAGATTTAATAATTAATTTTCCTTTGTAAGTAATGACTGCTTTGTGCTGTCAGCATGAGTAGGCTCAAGAGGTATTAGATTACTTACAGTGTGGAAACAGGCCCTTCGGCCCAACAAGTCCACACCGACCCTCCGAAGCGCAACCCACCCATACCCCTACATCTACCCCTTACCTAATACTACGGGCAATTTAGCATGGCCAATTCACCTGACCTGCACATCTTTGGAGTGTGGGAGGAAACCGGAGCACCCGAAGGAAACCCACGCAGACACGGGGAGAATGTGCAAACTCCACACAGAGACTCACCTGAGGCCGGAATTGAACCCAGGTCTCTGGCGCTGTGAGGCAGCAGTGCTAACCACCGTGCCACCATGCCGCCCATGAATGAAAGTGATCAGGAAGGGTGCATTTTCAAAATCTACAAAATTTACGATGTACCGTCATAGATCATAGTGAAGAATAGCATGGTAATAGACCCTTTGGTCCAACTCATCCATGCTGACCAGATATCCTAACCTAATCTAGTCCCATTTGCCAGCACATAGCCCATATCCCTTGAAACCCTTCCTATTCATATACCCATCCAGATGCCTTTTAAATGCTATAATTATACCAGCCTCCACCACTTCCTCTGGAAGTTCATTCCATACACACCACCTTAAATGTGAAAAAGGTTGTCCCTTAGACCCCTTTTATATTTTTCCTCTCTCACCCTAAACCTATGCCCTCTAGTTCTGGACTCCCCATCCCAGTCTGCAAAGGTTTGTATATGCACCACATATTTATCCACTGAGATGCAGATCAGCCATTCTAATGGGATTAGAGAGAAAACTAGAACGATTGAATGGCCCATTCCATCTCTTAATGTTTTGATGTTACTCTATTTTCTTTAAAATTGCATGAGTAGATTGAATAAGTCAAATTCATGCTAACGGTCAGTAATTGATAAGAAATGATGTAACTTTTGAATTGTTGGGTGGAATAACTATATAAATCACTTCACATTCAGGTCCATTTCAAGCCTTAAAGAAAGTCTGTGGCAGTCCAGGGACTTCTCGACTGAACCAAAGGAAAAACACACATTATATACACTGGCTGTTAGCCCACATTTGGCTGTTACAAACCAATTGTATTATTAAATGACTGCATACATTTACAATCAGGTTAATCATTTGACTGTGTGATCAGTCCATAGACAGCTTTAAGTTATCCCAAGATCTCATGATATTTACTAGACCTCTTCTGAATTATCATTGGGCCATCACAATACATCTTATTTAATCACATGCCAGACTTGGTTCCTGGACCAGTTGTTTAATATTCTGTTACTAATAGGGAAGAGGCTCCTTCTATCTACATTAAACTGAAGATTCACAGGAATGCATTAAATCACCCAAAGCCTGTCTAGTTAAAAACTTCAAGTTTTGAAATATGACATGTTGCTACAATTTCCTGGGTGTCTTAACTAATGTAGATCAGACCCTTCCTTTCTATGCCTTTATGAATACTGGATTTTGGACCAGCCTGTTTTGGAGAATTCCATCATCATATCTCAAGGATGTACCGTTATCAAACTGCCTTGAAACGAGCTGCTGCATTTGTTTCTGTTTCAATGGAGTCCATTGTATGCAATTCACAAGATCATTTGTGTGTTGTTTTAATCTTGTTAACTTGGCTACACTCCTTCAATGAGGCGATAGTTACACTAGTTTATAGTTGAACTTCAGACATCAGACTATGGAAGCTTCTGTTTCAGTTCAAAATTTTCCCCAGCCATTTTATGTCAACTGAGAACTACTTTCAACTATTTAATGCTGCTTTCACCATGGGCAACCACGGTATTAATAATTTACTTGGTTCCATTGGAACTGTTGCATTACTCATCTATTGCGATGGGTAAATCCAGATGGAACATAAAGCATAGAACATAGAATGTGACAGCGCAGAACAAGCCCTTCAGCCCTCAAAATAATCTGATGTCCATCTAACCTACACTGTTCCATTATTATCCATATGTATGTCCAATGCCCATTTAAATGCCCTTAACATCAGCGAGTCTACTATTGTTGCTGGCAGGCCGTTCCATGCCACTACTACTCTCTGAGTGAAGAAACTACCCTTAATATCTGTCCTAAATCTATCACCCCTCAATTTAAAGCTAGGTCTCCTTGTGTTCACCTTCCGAAGAAAAAGACTCTCACTGTCCAACCTATCTAACCCTCTGATTATCTTATCCATTTCGATTAAGTTACCTCTCAACCTTCCTCTCTCCAATGAAAACAGCCTCAGGTCCCTCAGCCTTTCCTTATAAGACCTTCTTTCCATTCCAGGCAACATCCTAGTAAATCTCCTCTGAACCCTTTCCAAAGCTTCCAAATCCTTCTGAAAATGTGGTGACCAGAATTGCACGCAATACTCCAGCTACAGCCTTACCAGTGTCTTGTACTGCTGAAGCATGACCTCATGGCGCCAAAACTCAATTCCCCTACCAATAAATGCCAACACACCATATGCCTTCTTAACAGCCCTATCAACCTGGGTGGCAACTTTCAGAGATTTAGGCAACTGGATACCGAGATCTCTCTGTTCATCTACACTACCAAGAATTTTACCATTAGCCCTGTACTCTGCATTCCTATCATTTCTTCCGAAGTGAACTAACTCACACTTTGCTGCATCAAACTCAATTTGCCAATTCTCAACTTAGCTCTGCATCTTATCTATGTCCCTCTGTAACCATTAACATCCTTTGGCACTATCCACAACTCTGCAATGTCATCCGCAAATTTACTAACCCATCCTTCTACACCCACATCCAGATCATTTATAAAAATGACAAACAGCAGTGACCCCAAAAACAGATCCTTGTAACACACCACTGGTAACTGAGCTCCAGGATGAACATTTCCCATAAACTAACACCCTCTGTCTTCTTTCAGCTAGTCAATTTCTGATCCAAACCATAAAATCAACTTCAATCCCGAAATCCCATATTTTGTGAAAAAGCCTACTGTTTAGCACCTTATCAAATGCCTTACTGAAGTCCATATACACCATATCAACCACTTTACCTTCATCCATCTTTTTGTCACCTTCTCGAAGAACACAATAAGGTTAGTAAGACATGATCTACTCTTCAAAAAACCATGTTGACTATCCCTAATTAAAGTATTCCTTTCCAAATGATTATAAATCCTATCTCTTATAACCTTTTCCAACACCTTACTTATAACCGAAGTAAGGCTCACTGGCCTATAATTACCAGGGTTGTCCTGACTCCTCTTCTTAAACAGGGGGACAACATTTATTACCCTGCAGTCTTCTGGCACTACTCCTGTTGACATGATGATATAAAGACCAAAGCCAAAGACACTGCATCTGAGGATAATCTGAGAATAAATCCTATCTGGCCCAGGGGTCCTCTCTATTTTCAGATCTTGCAAATTGCTAAAACCTACTCTTTGTCAACCTCAATCTCACCTTGTCTTGTAGCCTGAATCTCCGCATTCTCATGAACATTGCCATTTTCCAATTCAAATATTGATGAAAAGTATTTGTTAAGCGCTTCCCCACACACATCTTTCCACTACAATCTTTGATTGGCCCTAATCTTACTCTAGTCATTCTTTTATTCCTGAAATCCCTATTAAAAGTCTTAGGATTTTCCTATCTGCCAACAACTTCTCATGTCCCCTCATGGCTCTTCTTAGCCCTCTCTTTTGATCTTTTCTGGCTAACTCATAACTCTCAGGCCCCCTATCTGAGCTTTCACACCTCATCCTCACATAAGCTTCTTCTTCCTCTTGACAAGAGCTTCAACTTATTTTGTAAACCATGGATCCTTCTCACGACAACTACCTCCCTGCCTGATAGATATATACTTATCAAGGACATGCAGGATCTGTTCCTTGAATGAGCTCCACATTTCAATTGTGTCCATCCCCTGCAGTTTCCTTCCCTATCTTGTGCATCCTAAATCTTGTTTAACTGCATCATAATTGTCTGTTCCCCACTTATAACTCTTTCCGTGTGGTATATACCTATACCTGCCCATTGCTATTGCAAACATAACTGAATTATGATCACTATTACTAAAGTGCACACCCACGTCCAAATCTAACACCTGGCTGGATTCATTCCCCATTACCAAATCCAATAGGGCATTGTCCCTTGTTGGCCTGTCTACATAATGTGTCAGAAAACTCTCCTGCACAAAAACTGACCCATCTAAACTGCTTGAACTATAGTATTCCCAGTCAAAATTGGGAAAGTTAAAGCCCCCATAACAACTACCCTCTCGCTCCTATCGAGAATCATCTTTGTTATCCTTCCCTCTACATCCCTCAAACAATTCAGAGGTCGAAAGAAAACTCCCAACAAGGTGACCTCTCCTTTCCTGTTTCTAACCTCAGCCCAAACTACCTCAGTGGATGAGTCCTCAAACATTCTCTCAGCTGCTGTAATACTATCCTTTATTCACAATGCCACACCCCTATCTCTTTTATCATCTTCTCTGCTCTTACTGAAACATCTAAATCCTGGAATCTGCAACAATCATGCCTGTCTATCCTTTAGCCATGTCTCTGAAATGGCCACAATAT
The DNA here is from genome assembly GCF_047496795.1 of Chiloscyllium punctatum. Classification (NCBI taxonomy): domain Eukaryota; kingdom Metazoa; phylum Chordata; class Chondrichthyes; order Orectolobiformes; family Hemiscylliidae; genus Chiloscyllium; species Chiloscyllium punctatum. Next base: position 124,522,353 of record NC_092743.1, read on the forward strand.
CAAAATACCAGGTACCAACCCATGCTGCAAGTCCACCCACCTTATTCCGGATACTCCTGGCATTAAAGTACACACATTTCAATCCAACATCCTGGTTGCTGGTGCCCTCTCACAATCTTGTAAATCTATCCATGAGAGCACTACCCTCAACCTCCTGTACACTGGAGCTACGATTCAGGTTCCCATCCCCCCACTGTATAAGTTTAAACCTCCCTGAAGAGCATTAGCAAATCACCTCCCCCACCACCCCATCCCCCCAACAAGATACTGGTATTCCTCTGTTTCAGATGAAGACCATCCTGTTTGTGGATGTCCCACCATCTCCAGAAAGTGTTCCAATTATCCAAGAATCCAAAATCCCACCTCCTGCACAATCCCTGCAACCACATGTTCAGCTCCACTCTCTCCCTGCTCCTGGTTTCACTAGCATGCGGCATAGACAACAAACCAGAGATAACAACTCTGTTTGTTTTAGCTCTAAGCTTCCAACCTATCTCCCTGAATTTCTGCCTTAGATCCCCACTTTTCTTCCTACCTTAGTCATTGGTGCTAATGTGGACCACGACTTGGGATTGCTCCCCTTTCCCCTCAAGGATCCAGAAAACACGATCAGAGACATCATGAACCTTGGCACTTGGGAGGCAACAAACCAATTGTGAGTCTCTCTCGTTCCCACAAAACCTCCCATCTGTCCCCCTAATTATGGAGTCCCCAATGATTAAAGCTCTGCTCCTCTTCTTCCTTCCCCCCTGAGCAACAAGGACAGACTCTGTACTAGAGACCTGTGCCACATTGCTTCCCTTGGTAGGTTGTCCCTCCCAATAGTATCCAAAATTGTTGTTGAGGGGAACTACCACGGGGGATTCCTGCACTCCCTGCCGGTTCCCTTTCCTACCCCTGATGGTAACCCATCAACATCTTCGCATGGCTGTGGAGTAACTACCTCCCTGTAACTCCTCTCAAGAACCACCTCCGCTTCCCGAATGATCCGAAGTTCATCCAGCTCCAGTTCTCTAGCACGGTTCTTGAGGAGATGGAGCTGGCTGCACTTCCAACAAATGAAGGTGGCAGGGACACTAGAGGTGACCCTTAACTCACACATACTGCAGGAGGAACATTCAACTGCCCTGACCTCCATTCCCACTATTCTAAATTCCCAAATAGACCACTGAAAAAATGAAACATAAATGAAAATACCACCTTACAAACCGATGCTCGGAAGTTTATTTTTGGTTAGAGGAGGAGGATGGGTGGGAGACACTATCCGAGTAGCGTTTCGGATAAAAGAATCACCCAACTATGTAACCTCATGACATCTCCAACAGCCGCCTGCTCGACGCTGTTGCACTTCCTGCTGCTGGAACAACAATGATGGGCCTCGACGCTTGAGGTGAGTTTTTAAACTTTTTTCCTCACCTTCCCAACAGCCTCCTGCTCGATGCTCCCACACATCCTGCTGCTGGAGCAACAATGGCTGCTTTGAAATTAATCTTATGCTTTGAAGACATAGTGAGGTTTTACATTACTGCGAGAGAAAACATAGTGAAAATGGTTACCACAAGAATGAGAATGCAAAAAAGCTGAATTGGTTTTCTCATCACTCAGCGCTGCTCATCTGAAGAGCAATCAACAGCTGATTGTCAAGTCAGATAAAGGAGCACATCTCCTGTAGGTAATGCCAGAAAGAGAAGATCATTTCACAAATGGTCTCCTGAGCCCTCACAACAGTCAAACCTCATATGATATCCTGACCCACTTTGTCCATAAGACTTTGCTGTGAAGTCAATATTATGCCACACTCAGGTGCTCTGAAGTACGTAACCTTATCGAACAGTACACTGGATAACCAAAGTGTTCATGCCGAATTGGAGGAGTAGAATTTTGACAGTAAGCCTTTAATTTATCTCATCTTCAAAAAAAAATACACCATGAACATTACAGGACATATGCTTGTATACTTATAGTTCAGTGTGTAAATGTGGTAGTGATGGCTGTACTGTGCATTTCAAAAATGTCAAAACTATGTGATTTCTTTTACCCTGCCTGTGGGAAATAGACATCTCTGGTTGGGTCAGAATTTGTTACATGTCCCGAGTTGCCCATGAGCAGTAGCGGTGAGCCACCTTTTTGAATCATTGTAGTTTCTGTGCAGGAAGGGGACACCCACGATGCTGTGAGGAAGAGCGGTTCCAAGATTTTGACCCAGCTTTAAAGTTGGCTTGTCTGATTTGCATTTGCTTAGCCAACATGTCCATGAAGCAAATAATGCAAACAATTTAACAGTCGTGATTGGCTGGTATCTATATTGGACAAGGAATAACCTAGGAGAAAGAAGGGCTTATGCCCGAAACGTCGATTCTCCTTCTCCTTTGATGCTGCCTGACCTGCTGCGCTTTTCCAGCAACACATTTTTGAGCAAGGAATAACCTGTCAATATAGAGCAATTGATGTCAGGTGATGGGCATTGCCTGAATTAGTGAACACATAATTAATGCAATTGTCCTTTATGTCCTTTAATGCAATTGGCCTCAACTTTCATAATTTTACTCCACCACTGAATAAAACAGTAATTTACTTCATCCATTCTGTAGACAGTGGTAGCCATTTTCCATCAGGAATGCACAATTATCTTTCATTTGAATAAGGCAAGATTTCAACTTTATGTTCTTTTCTGTGACTTGCAATGTCCACCTGAGACACAGGATAAGGATAAGTCTCCTCACCGCTACCCCAACTCCCCACCATCCTTCATGTACTTCTTCTTGTGTCATGATTACCTTTGAGCCTCATCTTGTTTCCATCCAGCTCCATACTGTCCTCAGCTTACTCCCACAGCCCATGATTTAGTAAATTGACATGTCCTTGTTAGCCATACTATGTCACCATGTAAAGGGCAGAAATTCAGGACTGACTGTGGCCAAATCCCTTGACCATAAGAACTGGAACATTGGACTCTCTTAGAAATAAGTTTCTGCTTGAACATAGTTAATTCCCTGCCAATAGGACAAGCCCCTTGACAGACTATAATTATATCACCTGACTAACTCTTGTTCTCTTTCACCTCACTAAGGACTGCTCACCTTTGACTTTCAGGCATGACCAATTACTTGAAGCACATGTCATATGTTTGCAACATAAGCTGCTGGCTGCAATTGAGATATTTATGCAACATACTGCCATGCTGAGACATTTCCACCCATTGGCTGTTCAGTGCTTTCAACTCTGACAAGCTGGCTGCCGTTTCTCACCCTGAAAAGCAATTCATGCCAAAAGGGCTAACATGTCTAAGTCAGTGCAAAGTGATTGAGTGCTAAGAAATGAAATTAAAACTCATAAGTCACATTCTGTTTCAATGAATGAGATGCATGTATGCAGAAGCATACAAGTCATCATCATTGTCACTGAATGCTAAAGTCCTGAAATGGTGTGAAAGTTGAACCAAGACCATGTATGATGATGTGATGAGGCTGGTGGTTTGCCATTGCCAACTCGCGTGTCTAAGAGTAGAAGCAGATGATGTCTGTTGTGAAGGTGAAAGGGGTACTGTACCTTTCAGATATTTAAAAGCTAGCAGAAGTACCTGACACAGCACCAAGTGTTCTGAACAAAGTAGGAGTAAGTGAGGACTGCAGATGCTGGAGACCAGAGTTGAAAAGTGTGGTGCTGGAAAAACAAAGCAGGCCAGGCAGCATCCGAGGAACAGGAGAATCGACATTTCGGGCATAAGAAGGGCTTATGCCTGAAATGTCGATTCTCCTGCTCCTCGGATGCTGCCTGGCCTGCTATGTTTTGCCAGCACCACACTTTTCAGTTCTGAACAAAGTAACAATGCAATATTTGGTCGCATAGCTAGATTAACTGGGTTGTTTGGAGACAAAAAAAAACAATTCAAATTTGGCCAATCAGTTTGAATTTTGCCCCAAAATACCAAACTCCAATCAAATTTGAAATTAGTTGTACTTTGACAATATTGAAACCAATGAAATGATCTGATACTTTGGAGTATAACACCAAACAAAAATACTAAACAGTTGTAAGAGAACTGCCAAGCTACCAACATCTGCAGACTGCTCATAGAATAGCTCTCTTAAAGGTACCTTTATCTATCAATGACCTGTGAAACAGAAATCCCTAAGAATAAGAAAAGAAGATAGGGGAAGATACAAAGAGAAGATGTGACAACTGGTTGATTTTGAAATTTAAATATTTTGGTAAATCTTAATCGGGTGTTTTATCTGACTAGTATTGTAAAGGGGAAGGTAAAAGATAGGTTAGAGAAAGGAGTTGTAAGTAGTTATTAGTCAATATTCTATGTCAGATGTAAAAAATAAAGTTGTTAATTTTTACTTTAAATTGTGACTTTTGGGAATAATTATTTGCCTCTCTAATTTTTACAGATTACAGCATGTGTTAAATCTCTTTTCTGTGTTGCTGGTTAAAATTAGCAGGGTATGGTTTATGAACATGAACATGGAACATGACAGCACAGTACAGGCCCGATGGCCCTCGATGTTGCGCCAACCTGTGAAAATAATCTGATGCCCATCTAACCTACACTGTTACCCTGTGTTGTAACATGTCTATGTAATCCGCAAAATATTGTCACATCAGACTACTTTTCAGTAAGATCTGTTTTGCTGAAAATAGTTCATGTGCAACTAAAAACAGATGGTTTTTCCAGCAGTAGTATTGTACGATTTGAGAACATTGTTATCACTAAGGTGATAACAGAATTTAAAAATAGGGGTCAGGCTTGTGATTTTCTAAATAAATTGTTTCAGAAGCAGACCAGAACTGGAGTGATTTTAAATCAGCAATGATTTTTGAAAATGTCTGTCCTATTCTAGGTCATCACAGAAAGTTGGCATAATATGTAAAAAATAGACACAACAATTACAAAGCTTGATCAGTCAGTTGAACTGGTTTGTACTGGTTTCAAATGTTGAGAATGTTTTCAGGGCAAATAAGATGTTACAAATTATATGTGGGAAAAAGCATACTTAAGATTTCCATTCTTCAGTAACTCAAAATACATGAAACTAGCCACATTTAGTTAAGATGCTTCACACACTAATCTTTCTGATAGGTTTTTGAATGTGGCTAGTTTAATAATCCTTCTAATAGATAAAATATGAAATGCCGCCCTTTAGCTTAGGAAACTTCGAAATTAAAAGTGGTTGTTCAAAGTCCTTTAGCTTTTAAAACAGTGGAGGCAGTGGATATGAGAGTCTAATTATCAGCATTTTAATGAAATTCCACACTGGGAGTATTCTGGATATAAGACAGCCACTGAACAGTATAAGTTGTTCCTTATGGGAAAATAAGTACACTTTACCAAATCATGTGTGTATGAAAATAATACAGATTAGCTTTCCCCGTTTGAAGCAAATGTTGAAGAGAAATAAAATCTTTAAAACTAAATGATGAAATTAAGTAATCCAGTGCCTTTTGTTGTACAAACAAATCACTTGTATGAAAAAAAATGTCAGGCATTTAGATGGAGAGACATCTTACAATATGCAATAATATACTTCAAAAAGCATGGACCTTCCTTTTAATTTGAAATAAAATGTGAATTGTGTGTCTTAAATGTAGAGTGGGCTTTATTTAAGGTGAGAGAGTAGAATCTGTTAAATGCCTGGCAATTGAGTTTAATTACATACAAGGCCAGGACATTTGTTGAGATTTTAAGAATATCGGTAACAGCATGGGACTTAAGAGCAGGAGAGTGAGTCTTTAATTGAGCATGTTAAAGTGACACTTACTTAAACTAAGTGTAGCTGACCCGAGGAGGTATATGTTCACTTTGTTTTACTCTGTAATAAGCATAAAGCTGAGTAAAAATTGATTTCCGTATCACATAATCAACTGGCTCGAATAGAATACAAAATGTGGTTAGGGAAATGAGATTCTATGCTTTAGAACACTCTAAATCGCCTTTAAAAATGCTTCTGTTGCTAGCACATCAAACACTTCAACTCCCCTGAGGCCTTTTCAGCTTACTCCAGAAGAAGCCAAAACAAGGCTTGTTCACATCAAATCCCCGATCTAACATCAATTTTTAGAACATTCCCACACCACACATTCTCAAGCCAGGTCCACCTGGTTGGGAAAGTTTTGCATATTCTTTTTAACTATGACTAATTTCCCACAATTGGTGTCTCTCTGTCTTGAGGACAAAGGTGATGGTCCTGGCCATTTTAATAGCTGTTATTATTGAGCATGTGATAAATCTAAAGGGTCAATGAGGAAGGGCAATTTTTGCTGTAAGAATTGAAACTGCATTGTTTGCTCCCTTCCAGGGATTTTGCTGATGACTGGTAAAGTCAGAGTAATTATTTCTGTCATAAAGTAAATTAAAAAGTGTTGTTACCCTTTAAAAGAAATGATTATCTCTAAAGTAATTAATGACTGTAAATCACGATAGTACGTTCAAGTCAGGTTATTGGAAGGTTTTCAGAATGTTAACTCTGCTGACTCAGGACATGTTCATAAATTTTGAATATATTTCCTCCCACTTGCAACTTGTTATTTGATTTTTTTGAATTAGACACAAAAAAATTCCAATGCATTCAGGAAAGGTAGATGCCAAATTATTAATGTGTTCCAACAACATGAATCAACACTGCAAGTTTGTGTAAGAGTATTGCTGAAGACAGGAAATGCCGCACCAAAGGAACTCCACTATCTGACCCATCGAATGCATGCATATAAGTAACATTTTATTTACTTCTTGCAGCTTATTTCAATGAAAACAATACATTTGTTTTGCTTCTGAACATGTTTCACTCAAAATTGTGAATGGAGTTCTTGTGAAAATTTTTTGTACGTCATTCTTAATCTTAGTGCTGCATTGCAGATTACTGCTTCTCTTTTCTGCTAAATATCCCTGCAAAGAAAGGTCATCTGTCTGCAAAATTCAGTTCTCTTGTGCCAGTTTAGTAGCAAGTGGTGTCCATACTGTTCCAACCCATACTAAGAGCAACTTACACTAGTGCAGGCAGTCTGTGTATGCACCAGAATGCACAGAGTGGGCAAATTGATATCAGGCAGTGTTTCACATTTGAACCAGACCTGAATTTGTTAACCTTATGTCGAGATAATGCCTTATCTTGAAGACAACTAATGAGTGGCAATGATTGAGTGTCTGCTGAAGCCAATTAGATAGGTCATCGTGTAGATCAGCTGTTGTTATTTTCTCCGCATTCTTGCTGAATTTGTGGTAATGCGGGGTGTTTGACAAGGTTCATAACAGTTGGTAAGATCTGCTGAGAATGCTGCTGTTTGTTTGAAAGGCTTTGGTTACTACTGAAAGGCCTTTGAGAACACTATTTGCTTCCAGTCCTGCAGATGACGTTAGCGGGAATCCTCAAAACTCCCAAAATCAGAAATTGCTGGAGAAACTCAGCACGTCTGGCAGCATCTGGCAGAGGTAAGATTTCCACTCGAGTTGCTGAGTTTCTATGACAATATTCTAATTTTGGGGGTTTCAGATCTCCAGCATCCACTACTCTTGTTGCAGCTCCCTTTTTCCTGACATCTCATTATTCAAATAATAATCCACCTTACTGTTTTATCCTCACTGTACTTTATCTGCCAATTCCCACTCAATTAACTTGATTTGTATTTCACAACAGCTCCATGCCATATCTTCCTGGCCTCAATGCTAAATGCGAACTATTGCAACAGAATCATTTCATATCAACTAAATGCAGCAAAGCATCCAATATCCTCTGTGCAGAAGTCAACTGATCATGATGATTCTTTCCTTGGTGCTTGTCTTATAGATATTTTTACCTGTCTCAGTGCTCCATTGCAGTTCTGCTCTAGTTGTTGCAGAGTACCCTCTGCAAGGCTGCTGACTTTCGGGGGTGGGGGGACTACAGAAGACTTTGAAAGGTTCATCTAGCAGTTCCAGCTTTAGAACATCTAGCACTTCTGAACCAACTGGATTGAATGGCTGACAAGGAATAGAAAGGGCACTGGCACAGCTGCAGTAAATACTGCTATCCCAGAGGTAGACACTAGGTCCATGCACTATGGTGGCAGGGGAGGAGGGATATTGGTAGAGGACTGAGTGTTGTGGGGTCTCATCTGTCTGACTAATCTAGTGAGGCATACATATCTATGCAGGTGTGAAACTCTGCAAATCCTTTGTACACTGGCATCCACAGCCATGATAGCAGCTGTCTGAACTTGCCTCACTCCAAGCTGAGAATTCATAACCTCAGAGTAAGATTCTGGTGCAGCACTGGGTAGTTTCTCCTTTAATTTTAATAGAAATGGCCATCAGCCCATGTGCCATGATTTATTCTGCAATCATCCTCATGTAGTAATCCACCAGTCCACACTGCAAAGGATGGGCTTTAAAGACTGAAGAAAGACTTGTGCCAATTTGGAGCCAAACTCTTCAATTCTTCTTGACAGTGACAGCAAATTCTCTGACAGGCCTCTTACTGTATGAAGCTTTTCTATTTACATGACCATCAACCTTTCTCTGTTAGTCACCCTTTGAAGTACTCCAGTGAGGTCTCGTCAGCTGAACCGGTGAACAATTTCAGCTTCTGTGAAGCTGATGCCTATGTGATCCTTGGGCCTGCGCCTTCTGAGTTGATGGCAGACCACCACATGCAAACCTACTTTGATGCACCCTCTAAAGGAAACTAAGGACCAAGGTTCCACATGATAGACTGGAGAGCAAGATTTGATCACATGACATCCAGGGAGAACTAACCATTTGGATACATAACTGGTGCGAAGGTAGGAGACTGAAGGTTGTTTTTTGGACCAGAGTCCTGTGACCAGTAGTATGCTGCAAGGATCAGTGCTGGATCCACTGCTTTTTCTCATTTATTTAAATGATTTAGGTGCAAATATAGGAGGCCTGGTTAGCAAGTTTGCAGATGAAGCTAAAATTGGTGGTGCAGTGGACAGCCAAGAAGCTCACCTCAGAGTACAATGGGAGCTTTGTCAGCTGAACTGATGGACCGGGGAGTGGCAGACAGTGTTTAGTTCAGATAAATGTGAGGTGCTGCATTTTGGAAAGGCAAATCAGGGCAGGACTTATATATTTAATGGTAAGGTCCTGGGGAGTGTTGCCAAACAAAGAGACCTTGGAGTCTAGGTTCGTAGTTCCTTAAAAGTGAAGTGCCAGGTAGACAACATAGTGAAAAAGGTGTTTAGTATGGTTTTTAGCATTTGATGAATTTTTCCCAAAGGTGATAGTTTTAATATAATGAGGAGTATACAACACAGAATTGACATTTCCTGAGAAAGAGCAATTTCCTTTAGTCGAATAGTTTTTTTCAAGTCTTGAACATTTTATACAATCTGTTCTGTGCTGAGGCTGCAGCTTACTCAACCTGCACAAATGCAAGTTGCCTTTGAGATAGATTCTGATCTGAGGCATCAGATATAAATTGTGACTGTTTGCTTCTGTACAGACTGAAGATCATTTGTAATGCAAATGGCACTGTCCTATCTACAAGTATGGAAAATGGAAATATTATAGCATTGTGATTTTACTTTGATTATAAATCCCTGCTGTATTTCTTGCTGCCTAATGCTTGATATTTACTTGAAATAAAAAGGAAGTAAAGTCAGTATGGACTTATAAAAAATAAATTTTTGATATTTGGATTTTCACTTCTCAGAAACATGCGTTATTTATACTACTCAGAGTTTTGCATTAAAATTGGATTAATTTATAAAAGACATTCTGCACTCATGGACTGTGGTGGGTCAAGAGGGCAGCTCACCATCAGCTTCTCAAGGGCATCTCTATCTCCCATGGATGAATAAAATAAGACACAATAAGACTGCTTTCTAAATATAGTACCGCACAAATCCAGTTGTTGTGCTGATGCTATTCTCCTTAAATAATTATTTTCTGAATATCTCAAATTGACCCTGAGAGGTTAGTGATGAACTGCCTTCCTGAAGCATTGTGGAAAAAATTCTTCCAAAGTGTTGTTCAGGGCACTCTGTGATTTTATTTCAGTGACGTTGAAAGAATGGAGTAACTATTTTCTGGCAAGGGTGATGCAAACATTAAAGGGGAACCTGGAGCTGATAATGCTCCACAGCATCTGATGTTTCCTTTTTCCATTTGAGGTCATGGATTTGGGTTGGTGCAAGTAAATAAACCTTGTCAAGTTATTTCAATTCATCATCATAAGATCATAAGAAATTAGAACAAGACTAGGCTATTCATCCTCTTGAATCTGATCCACAGAGTTGGAGGGCTTTGAGCTGTTGGGAGAGGCTGAATAGGCTGGGTCCATTTTCATTGGAGCGTCAGAAACTGATGGGTGACCTTTATAGGGATTTATAAAGTTATGAGGGGCATGGATAAGATGAATAGCCAAGGTCTTTTTCCAGGGATGAGGACATAGTAGAGGACATAAATTTAAGGTAAGAGGGGAAAGATATAAAAGGGACCTGAGAGATGCAGAGTGTGATGTGTGTGTGGAATGTGCTACCAGAGGAAGTGGTGAAGGCTGGTACAATTACAACATTCAAAAGGCATCCAGATGGATATATAAATAGAAAGAGTTTAGAGGGATGTGGGCCAAATGCTGGCAAATGGGATTAGATTGGATTAGAATATATATTTGGCATGGACAAGTTGGACCAAGGATCAGTTTCCATGCTGTACAACTTTATGACTCTTTGACTCTATTTAGATAATCGACTTCTTTTTTATTCTTTGTGTCAAGTTGGACAATTTCATACTTTCCCACATTATACTCCATTTACTCAATCATTGAGCACCTACTTAACCTATCTATATCCCTTTGTAGGTTTCTCACGTTTTCTTCACAACTTGCATCCTTACCCACCTTGATAGCAAATTTAGCTACTGTGTCTTTGATCCCCACAACTAAATTATCCATCTAAATTGTAAAATGTTGCAGATTCAGTATCGACCCTCGATGGCACCACACGCATGACATCCTGCTAGCCTGAAAAAACCTCTGTGCTCCTGCTTCCAGTTAAGGAGCTAGTCCTCTATCCATGCCAATATGTGACTCCTACACAATTAGCTTTTAACTTCTGCAATAACCTTTGATGTGGCACCTTATCAAAAGCCTTCTGGCAATCTATGTGTAGTACATCCACTGGTTCTCCTTTATCTATTTATTGCACAAATAAAATATTTAAACATGATTTCCCTTTGACAAACTCATGTTGGCTCTGTCTGATTACCTAGAACTTACCCAAGTGCTTGTTACATGTTTATGATGTTTTTAATAATAGCTTCTAATATCTTCCCTATGACAAACATTAAGCCAACTGGTTATAATTTCCTGTTTTCTGCCTCTCTCTCTCTTTTTGAATAAAGAAGTTACATGAGCTATTTTTCAATCTAAAGGAACCTTCCCTGAATCTAATGAGTCTCAAGTAAATAAAACCAGATATCTTAATTGGCTACTTCTTTTAAGATTCTAGGATGAAATACTTCAGGACTTGGAAACAAATCAATTCACAATTCCAACAACCTACTCAATACTATTTGTAGTGATTGTAATGAGGTCAACCAGATGGACCTCATAGAATGTGAGTTCCCTGACAGGGCCTCTTAACCTGGTCCAATCAGGGAGCCCTCACTGACAGTTATAAAGAGGAGTGTCAGAGGCTCCACTCAATCTGAGAACTGGCTCTGAGGAAGCTGGATCAGTGTCAAATATTATCCATGTGTAATTAAAGGGTGACTTGGTGATGGGATACCAGCTTCTGTTGAATTATTTCACTGTTTTCCTGAGTTCCTCTCTTTCCTTTTAATTCCTGATTTACCATTATTTTCAGGATGCTACGTGTGCCCTTTCTAGAGAAAGTTGACACAAAATATCTGTTCAAGTTGTCTGCCATCTCTTTAACCTCCATTTCTAATTCAGCAGACACACTTTACATTGGAAATTAGTATTTCTAATCAATATGACAGCTTTGGCCATGCCATCCCCTCCACCCACCCCTATACCCACATGTGGATGATGCTACACTTCTTGGGAAAACCAGTTTATAAATTAAATCCATGTTGCTCGAGTGTGGTGTAAAATCATAGAATTTTACTATACAGATAAAAGCCTTTTGGCCTATGGCATTTCTTCCTTTGGAAAACAATCCTGTCATCCCATAACTGCTTTCTCTCCATAGTATTTCCAGGTATGTGCCGAACTGTCTTTTGAAAGTTTCTACTCAATTTGTTTCTACCATCTTTCCAGTTAGGTTCACAAAAGATAATTCACAAAGGGCATAATAATTTCACGGTCCAGCCAATTTCCCTATTTCTTGTTTGTAAACATTCTGCAATGTGTTTCATGTGCATTCAAAGAAAATTCAAAGCCAAACTTGATACACCTCTCAAAAAGCTAATTTTAAAATTATTACCCTTTGTCACTTCATTCTCATTGAGCCACATTTGCTCCCAATCAAGCGTCTCCTTATCTCTTCAAGCTCTAAGAATCTCTATGCACTTGTATAATTCAAATCTTGTCCACAGCTGCTAATCAAAATAATCAATTGTCAATCCCATCAAATTGTATAGATGTGCTGGATTTGATTGATTGGATTAAATCTGTCCACTTAGCTATAAAAGGTAAGGACACCTTGCTTTCAAATGCCCTTAAGAGAAACTACAGTTTTTCTGATCTGGGATAAGTTACTTAAATGGGGTAAATGTTTGATCCTACATTCATTTTCTAATGAGATGGTTCATTGAATCCACAGTAATAGCAAACCCCAGAAAGGTGACAGCTAGATTTAAACGCTAGTGCAGCAGAATCAGATTGTGAATGTCATTATTAATGATTGTCTCCTTTGAGCGCATTATCTCTTTGGTCGTAGAGTTAAAATGTCTTCTCAATATATCCTGAAGATACATTTTCAGATCAACTTTCATTGGTCTGCTTAATAGGATAGGGGTGAGTAATTAGTACATCTTGGCTATAATTGACAAAACAAATGTCAGAAATTATGAATTGTCTTAAGAGGAAAAACATTAAATCAGTCTGTGATGTCTCCTTTCTATTGTCACAAGTTGCAGTAGTTCATGTATTTTCGACTGATGGCTTTTTGGAATCCTGTATGGATGTTTCTGAGCTCAAATGCAATGAAAAGCTCTTTATTTTCCCCTCAAACGTAAGAAAAGTTTTGTTTAATTATGGCAGCTTCTCTTTGTGTCAGTTCTATTACAGTCATCTAGAATAACAGCTGAAGAAAGAAAAAAATTGCATTGATTTCTGTGAAGACATAGCGCTTTAATTATTTTATCTTTTTATTTCATAAAAGATGTTCAAAATATAAGTTGGAAGTATTGAAGCTGACAAATGTATTAAATTGAGGCCAAAGTCAAATGGCAGTCATTACTTCAAAGTATATGGGGATTCCCAAATCCAAGCATGAGATAATTACACTTGGAAATTAACAGATTTGTTTTTTCCAAAAATACTTCATGACTTGACTTTGACTTTTGAGACATTAATAGTAATTTTGCTTTCTGAAATATTTGGGCTGCACTGAAAAATCTTGGGTTTGGCAGTCTCTTTTAGATCATTTCTAATCGACTTGGTCAGGGATATTATTACACATCACTGAGCAGGTAGGAGTTGAGCCCAAGCCTTTGAGGTATGGAGAGGTAGGGAGGTAGGTCTTTGAGGTAGGGACGCGACCATAGCACCAGAAGACCCCAGCAATCTTTTTTAAAATATGCAAAGAAACCTAGAAATAATTGTAGCTTAACCTAAAAGACAGTGTATTGTCTTTCCTGTTGTGATTATTTAATAGCTATTTATAATGTAATTAATGATTTCTACTGATATAATAGATTTTTATTCTGTAAGAGTTGAAAACGAACAAGGTTTGAAAGATGCTAATATTTGGGGTAAAAGGAAAATTGGGTTTGGTTCTTTTTATCAATAGAATGTCTATTACAATGTTTCACATGAAACAATTGTGTATGACACCACCTTATAAACATGGATATATGTTAAGCATTTTCAGTTTCTTTTTAAATTCAACAAGCAGCAACTTTATATTGCTGAATATAAATGTATGTATGGGCTATTATTAAATTTTAACCTACACTATCAGAAGGAAATTGTGTGATTAGACAAAATATTTCCTTAGATATTTAAGCAGAGGCACAATGACTTCACTGAGGTTTTTGTTGTAAGAAGGATATTATTAAACTGGAGAGGATTCACAAAAGATTTCCCAGGATGTTGCTGAGAATGGAAGGTTGAGATATAAGGAGAGGCTGGATAAGCTGAGACTTTTTTCACTGGAGTTTAGGAGGTTGAGGGGTGACTGTTAAGAGATTTATAAAATCACGAGGGGTATAGATAAGGTTAATGGCAGGTATCTTTTCCATTAGGTGGAGGACTTCAAGACTAGGAGGTATATTTTTCAGGTCAGAGTAAAAAGATTTGAAAAAGACACAAGGGTCAACTTTTTTTAACACACAGTGGCTTATGTGTGGAATGGACTTCCAGAAGAAGTGGTGGGTGCGGGTTTGGTTACAATGTTTAAAAGACATTTAGGCAAGTACATGAATAAGAAAGATTTGGAGGGATGTGGGCCAAGTGCAAGCAGGTGGGATTAACTTAATTTGAGGTTATGATCGGCGTGGACTGGTTGGACCGAAGGATCTGTTTGATTGCTTAGACATGTTTCAAAGATGGCTTGAAGCTAAGGGTACGTAACCTGTGTAACTTACATAGATAGCAACAAATTTATGAAATGAAGTGCTTGCAATGAAATGTTCGCCATGTTATCTATGCAACCTGAGAAACATGCGGTTTCAGTTCTCTTCACATTACGTGCACAGTGAAGAGAGACTCCTGATTAACAGCATAGATTTTAGAGACGTGCTTATGATAAGATCACTATTTCATAACTTGTGATGAAAGATCTCATCTCCATCTTACCCACAGCATTTGAAACATGATACTTTACTGGAAGCGTTCCACTCTGTTGTAAACTAACGGCTTAATATTTATCCAGACACTTATGCACTTTAGAAATGTATTATTTATACATTATAGTTGGTTGTAATATATAATTGGATTTTTTTAATGCCATGATTAGGTAATGTCTAAGTTGATAACATAACTTATCAAGAAAGTACCCTTTCGCGACTAACTCACACCAATGACTGAATTGTCCTGGTGTTGTGACCTAGTCCAAGAGTAAGAACTTGGAAGACTCTGATTGTCTCACTCATTTAATTTCATCAACTTCTTACCTGTGCAAGAATAGAATATCTGTGAGCCATCAAAACGCAACAAATTAAATACTTTTCACTAATTCATCGTCTGAAGTATTGCCAGAATCTAGTTTCATGCTAAAATTTCCAGTTTATGGTTTGAATAATTTTGCCTTATTCCTATTAGAACTTCATGAAAGCCCATTAAATTAGACTTTAAAAAGGTCAGAAATCACATAACACCAGGTTATAGTCCAATGGGTTTATTTGAAATCACGAGCTTTTGGAGCAGCGTTGAAGTGAGTACTTGACTTCACCCGGCAAAGGAGCAGTGCTCTGAAAGCTTGTGATTTTAAATAAACCTGTTGGACTATAACCAGGTGCCATATGATTTCTGACCTTGTTCATCTCACTCCAACACCGGCACCTCCACATCATAGATTTTAAAAAAGCAGAAGAGGGAGCCCCATGAGTTGTTGTAGCCATAGATCTTGCTATGGTGGTATGGAGGATATATGATTGGATGGGTTTTCTCTTGTAGTTCTGGCTTTCAGGGTATATCCCAGGTTATTTTGACCATGCTCAGTGCTTAAAGGTCTGACAGTTCGAATACGTGTCCATGTATGTGTGAGGTGAGCAATGGTTTCCACTTATAACTCAAAGGGCAATAATGTTTATTATTATTCTCAATTGTTCTTCATAAATTTTGGTTCAAACATTGTGTTCTGAATTAAGTCTCACTCATGGCTTATCAAAATCCGAACTGTTGCCAAAAGGGAAGTAGCATTGAACAGGCAATCCACAGAAACTTAAAGGTGTTCTTATGCAATGCATCAAACCACAGTAGGGAAGGAGATGCCCAAATGACATTACTTCCAGGCCTATTAATCCAAAGATCCAGGGAATGTTCTAGGGACCCAGGTTCAAATCTTACAGGAATTTGAATTCAACAAAAATCTGAAATTGAGTTAATGATGACTGTCAAACTGTTATTGTCAGGAAAAAAAAACATCTAGTTCACTATCCCCTTTTCAGGGACAGAAACTGCAGTCCTCCCCTGTTCAGACCTACATGTGACTCCAGACCCACAGCAATGTGATTGATTCTGAACTGCCCTTTGGGCAATTTGGGATGGACGATGAATGTTGACCAGCCATTGACTCATTCATCCTGTGAATTAATAAAAAAGAAACAGCAATTTGAACACTGCAAGATCTGACAATTGAAAATGTTTTATTTAATGAAACCCGTAAGAACTGCACATGCTGGGAATAAAAAAAAACAAAAACAGAAATTCCTGGAAAAGCTCAGCAGGTCTGGCAGCATCTGTGGAGAGAAATCACAGTTACTGTTTCAATTCGAGTGATCCTTCCTTAGAACTGTCACTCAGAAGGATCACTCGGGGACACAGAAATAAAAAGTGTATGGCACTGAATTAAATGGTTGCAAAATGGACAGAGTGTTGGGGATTCATGATCAAGAAGGTATTGCTGCCAGGGCAGGAGAGTGAAAATTGGAGGGAAAGCTAAGGGAAGTCCAAGGTATTGTGGGTCATCACACAATGCAATATTCTTCCTGTTGCTCCACACAAAAAAAAATTAAAATAACCCTTTAAAAAAATCACTTACTTTTCTATCTTTTAATCCTGATCTGTAGATTGGAGGGAAACTGTCACAGCCTTTAGGGGAATATCCCTGACCTCATAAGAGCAGGATTTATAATATGTGGGAAAGCAGCCAGCTTACAGCAGGGAAGTGATAAAATATTAGCTGCCCATTCAGTTTCCAGCAAACCAAAAGAGTTAAAGCCATCTGTCGAGGAAAATGAAACAATCTCTATACAATTATTTCATTAACTTGATGCGTATGGTTCTGTAATAATCGGCTACGATCTAAAAATACTCATGAAATTCATTTCAACCTGAGCCACACATTCAATAATTTGATATCACCATCAATATTCTAAATTTTCCCAAAGAGCCTCCTAGGAATGTAATCAAAAGAAATTTGTTATTCGTCTAAAAAGCCTGAAGCAACTTTGCATTTTCTAGAGGATCAAGGTATAATTTGACCACAATGCAGGTAGACAATGGAACAATGTTACATATCTTTTTATTATGGTGGAATTCATGAAGATTCTGATCATTCCATTTCTTGCAATCATTGTTTTGGACCTGGTCGGCTTGCTTGAGAATGATTTAATCTCTGTTGAATCGAAGTAGGTAAAAAAAACACAGTATGATGCCAAATTAAATACTTCAAAGACTTCACATGGCTAAAATATCAAAATCTAAGCACTGATAAATTATACAACAGAAAAGTAATTTAGAAAATTCAGCTCATAATGGAAATGTTGCCAAAGTCCATTAATAATACTAAACCCTGCTTCAGTAGAGCAGACATACTTAGAACAGTTATATTATAATTTTATTGTTCCCTCTGGGACCCTGTCAAAAGAACATTACTAATACTGGAAAGAAGCCAGCAGTTTTCCTCATAATCATTATTCATTGTACTATAGAACATTGTTTTTCTATCTTTTATGAAACCGTAATGTAACACAATTTTTTAGAAGAAGTTTTAACTTGTGAAATTGTCAATGGGTCTCTCATTTGTCCAAACATCTAGATTTTTCTTCATGACTGCTGAATATCGGTGTCTCCAATCAATAAATTCCCTGAGGACAAAATGATATGCGTGCATTTTTATTTTTTAACAGACTGTAACCTCCACAGCTGCTTTATTATATTTAGCAGTTATAGAAAATAAGCACGAGATTGATAGAACTTTGGCAAGATCAGAATATAACTAACAAACATAAACTTTTAATGGCAGTAATTAAACATTGTAAAGGACAAGATCAGTTGTGGGCAGTATAACACACGAGTGACCTTGAATGTCAAAATGCAATGCAAAATTAAATTAAATATTCTATAAACTGGTAGGTTTTGACCCTCTGCTTTATGGCAACTTCAAAAATCTGAACTGCATTATTATCTTGTAACACAGTCAACTGTTCATCTAAATATCGGATACTTTGATGCACTTCCACTACAAGAAATTAACAAATGACAGCTCCCTTTTCCTTTTCAATAGGTGCATGAGGCTAACAAGATTCTGCACAGCTTGAGAAGAGGCAATCATGGATCATGTTTGAATAAATTATTATATCTGTTGCCACTGTGTGTGTTTGTAGTAATGTTTTATATTCGATTTGAATCTGTATTTCATATATTTAGTTAAACTGTTGCAGCCATCTTGTGTCAATGAAGGTACAGAATTTTATATCACAGGTTTGCTGGGTTCACGAAATTCCCCAAGTTGACTTCATTAAACCATGTACTTTGATAATGTTGCTTATTATGTCAACATCAGTGGAGAATCTATTTGAATGCTTAAAAAGTAATCAATTGACCGTGAGTCCAACTTCATCACATTAGAGTCTAAATGCCAGAAGCAAGCTTCACCAGATGCTTTCAGTGATTTCAGTGATGCGTTTGAATGTTATTCATATGATGTCTTCTAGTTTCATCAATAGCAGTCATGATTTGAAGATGCCAGTGTTGGACTGGGGTGTACAAAGTTAAAAATCACACAACACCAGGTTATAGTCCAACAGGTTTAATTGGAAGCACACTAGCTTTCGGAGCAGCCCTTCCTCAATCACCTGATGAAGGAGCGGCACTCCAAAAGCTAGTGTGCTTCCAATTAAACCTGTTGGACTATAACCTGGTGTTGTGTGATTTTTAACTATTTTCATCAAGTGTGCGATGGACCTATTGTCAGACTCCTAATATCTGAATTGCAATATTAGATCTTTCATTCTTCAATATTCTCACCAGAATCTGTTTTGACTTTATCAACAATTGAAACCTATTCATCTTCTGTTAGAATGGCACAGAATCTTTGATGGCCAGATCGCCATTAATGCAGCAGAGACTCGAATTGCATGATGAGATCTTGTGAAAATCCTGATGCAACTGACTCCAAGGGAATTGGAAATGTAATATATCATTGAGGGAAATGACAATAACAAAATGAAAGTTCTGGTCATACTGGGAAATCCAATTAAGAATTACCCTCTTTTGAAATGCTCCAAGAAAAGTCCAATAAATTTGGAGATTTCCAAAGGTTCCAACAGACGTAAGTTTAAAACATACTCTAACCTATGAAACTAAACCCTCATTTCACCATGACCACAATAGCCACACCCCTTTGAAAACAAACATCTGCCTCCTGACGTGATCTGAGCCCCATACTCAACACAACCCTGTGCCCTACTGGACATGCCTTCCATCCCCAGGCTCAGTTGGCTTTGTCAACCTGATAGCCTCCCAACTCAACACTCTCCCCATCCCCCAAACATCTCAACCCTATGACACCCATTGGACCTGATGCCATCCTACTCCCAACCTGATCTACCCTAAGTATTCATCTAGATACTGGACTCTATCACCTCACCTACCTGGTAGCATTCATCTGGCACCCTGCCTTCCCCCAACCCAACTGGAAACTCCTCTCACCCTTTGTCATCCTAATCCCTTACTCACTTGGCACCTTACCCAACTGACAAATGACCCAGTATCATAACACCCAACCCACCAGCCCCTCTAACACTTAACTATCAACCTAGTCCCTCACTCACCTGGTAGCTTAACCATCTCACCCTTCTAATCCCTTACCCATTTGGCACCTTACCCACCTAACAAATGACCGATCTCCCTGACCTCTTACTACCTGGCACTCTACTGCCATTTACTTGCCACTCAACACTTCCAACTTCACTCAAGGACTGTTAAAGTGACCTTGGAACCTTTAAACAATGAAATTCTTAAAATACGGCAGCAATTTCCGGAGAAAGAAAATTAGACTCGACTTGGAAAACAAGCCAGAAAGATGAGCAACAGGGGAGCAAGTAGATGATTGCAACAATGACTCCCAACAATCAAATCTGTTCTGAGTGTAGTTGCAAAATTGGGTGTAATTGGATATAATTGTTTTGAAGGTTGCCTTGATAACATGCAGATCTGAAATGAACTTGGATGAACAAATCTGGGGAAGGGTCACTGGATCCAAAATGTTAACTCTGATTTCTCTCCATGGATGCTGTCAGACCTGCTAAGCTTTTCTTGGAATTTCTGGGTTTTTTTAGTCACTTATGGAGGTGTGTCTGATGTTGATTTCAGAGGAAGATTAATCTTCAAAATCTTTTTTTTGTAATATAATGAAATTATTTCTCGAATGTTGATGAGTCATAGAATTACAGCTATCAATTATCCTTGAACAAATACTATGCATGGTTGCAAACAAATTGAACATTTTAGCACAGAAATTATCCAGTTCCATCACTGGCTATCATTTGCATCTCATACATGGTGCAAGTAACTGTCCAATTCTACTTACACAGTTTGACGAGGAGGGTAACTGCTACTGCTAAATTAACTTGCAATTCATATCACTGTGAATCTAAGACAGGAAACACTAAGCTGTCAAGATTCAGTTTCTGATCCACAACTAGTCACGCTTCTAATTAAGCTAAAAGCAAATTACTGCAGAGCTTTGACAAAGGGTCAGTTAGACTCGAAATGTCAGCTCTTTTCTCTCCTTACAGATGCTGCTAGACTTGCTGAGATTTTCCAGCATTTTCTCTTTTTTGACTTCTAATTAAGCTGCTTTGGCAAAGTAAGAAATCTGATATTTACAGAAAAAAATGCCTGGTTATGTCCTATCCATCAAAAAAGAACAAATCTAACCAGTCAAATATTACTCTGAAGCACAATACAGCAATGGAAGATATAATCAAAAGTGTTATCAAAGGGAATCTACTGACCCAATAACCCAACCTTCAATGCTCATATTTTGTATCAATAGGACCACTTCGTTCCAGAATTCACTGTGCTCGTGAGTTAAACATGGATGGTAGAACTGAATTCAAAAAACAGTGTGAGAGAACTGGAAATGAACAGAGCCTGTCCCTGTTGCGCAGAAGGGAAAAAGGGAAAGGAGGAGAGTGTTAGTCATTGGGGACTCAATAGTTAGAGGCTCAGATAGAAGGTTTGTTGGGAGCGAATGAGACTCGCGGTTGGTGTGTTGCCTCCCAGGTGCCAGGGTCTGTGATGTCTCAGACTGTATCTTTGGGGTCCTGAAGGGAGAGGGTGACCAGCCTCAAGTCGTTGTCCATATAGGTACCAATGACATAGGTAGAAAGAGGGATAGGGATGTAAGGCAGGATTTCAGGGAGCTAGGGTGGAAGCTGAGTGCTAGAACAAACAGAGTTGTTATCTCTAGTTTGTTATCCATGCCCCATGATAGCGAGGCAAGGAATAAGGAGAGATAGTAGCTGAACACATGGCTGCAAGGATGGTGCAGGAGGAAGGGTTCCAGGTACTTGGATAATTGGGGCTCATTCTGGGGAAGGTGGGATTGTACAAACAGGACGGTCTTCACTTGAACCAGAGAGGTACTAATATCCTGCGTGGGAAATTTGCTGGTGCTATTTGGGTGGATTTAATTTAACTCAGCAGGGGGATGGGAACCAGAGGTGTAGTTGCAGTACTCAGGAGGATGAGAGTAGGAAGGACAGGGACAGGATTTCAGGGTCATAGGAATGTGCTGGCAGACAGTGAAGTGGTTTAAAGTGTGTCTACTTCAATGCCAGAAGTATCCAAAATAAGGTAGGTAAGCTTGCAGCATGAATAGGTACCTGGAACTTCGATGTTGTGGCCATTTTGGAGACATAGATAGAGCAGGGTGAGGAATGGATGTTGCAGGTTCCAGGGTTTAGATCTTTCATTAAGAACAGGCAAGGCGGTAAAAGTGGGGGAGGCATGGCCTTGTTGGTCAAGGATAGTATAACGGTGACTGAGAGAACTTTTGATGAGGACTTGTCCACTGAGGTAGTGTGGGCTGAGGTTAGAAACAGGAGAGGAGAGTTTCAGGGAGAGTTCCGCAGAGTTCCAGGGAGGTGGAAGAGAGGATTAGCAAAATTATTCTGGGTAGGAGTGAAAGGAACAGGGTGGTTATTATGGGGGACTTTAACTTCCCCAACATTGACTGGAAATGCTATAATTCCAGTACATCGGATGGATCAGTTTTTGTCCAATGTGTACAGGAGGGTTTCCTGACACAATATCTCAAAGACCCGACAAGAGGGGAGGACACACTGGATCTGGTGCTTGGTAATGAACCAGGCCAGATGTTTGATTTAGTTGTGGGTGAGCACTTTGGAGAGAGTGAACATAATTCAGTTACATTTAGTTTAGCGATGGAAAGGGATAGGGATGCCACAGGTCAAGAGTTATCAATGGGGCACGGGCAATTATAATGCGATTAGGCAAGAATTCGAATGCAGAGAATCGTGTAGCAAAATGCAGGGGATGCAGACAATGGAAATGTGGAGCTGGTTTAAGGAACAGATATTGCATGTCCTTGAAAGTTATGTCCCTGTCAGGCAGGGAGGAAGTGATAAGGTAAGAGAACTATGGTTTACAACAGCAATTGCATCTGTTGTAATGAAGAAGAAGGAGGCTGATGTGTTGATGAGGCAAGATGGTTCAGGTGAGGCGATGGAGAGTTACAGATCAGCAAGGAAGGATTTAAAGAGAGAGTTAAGAAGAGCAAAGAGAGGACACGAGCAGTCTTTAACAAATAGAATATAGGAGAACCCTAAAGCTTTCTATAGATATGTAGGGAATAAAAGGATGATTAAGGTAGGAATAGGGCTAATCAAAGACAGAAGTGGGAAGTTGCGTGTGGACCCTGTGGAGATCGGAGAGGTGCTAAATGAACATTTCTCATCAGTTTTCACTCAGGAAAAGGAGAATATTGTAGAGGAGAAGAATGAGGTACGGGATATGAAATCACAAAGGATCAAGGTTAGTTACGAACAGGTGTTATCAAATCTAGAAGGAATGAAAGTAGACAAGTCCCCTGGGCCAGATGGGATTTATCCGAGGATTCTCTGGGAAGCTAGGAAGGCGATAGCAGAGCCTTTGGTTTTGATATTTGAGTCGTCATTGTTTACAGGTTTGGTACCAGAGAATTGGAGGATTGCAAATGTTGTGCCCTTGTTCAAGAAAGGCAGCAGAGATGACCCAGGTAATTATAGACCAGTGAGCATTATGTCTCTTGTAGGAAAGGTTTTGGAAAGGATTATAAGAGTTAAGATTCATAATTATCTAGCAAACAACAGTATAATTTCAGATAGTCAACATGGTTTCGTCAAGGGCAGGTCATGTCTCACAAACCTCATTGGATTTTTTGAGAAGGTGACCAAGTATGTGGATGAGTGTAGAGCAGTTGACATGGTGTACATGGACTTCTGTAAAACCTTTGATAAGGTTCCACATGGTAAGCTGTTGGAGAAAATGCAGAGGCATGGAATTGAGGGTGATTTAGCAGTTTGGATTAGAAACTGGCTTTCTGAAAGAAGGCAGCAAGTGGTGGTTGATGGAAAATATTCAGCCTGGAGTCCGGTTACTAGTGGTGTGCCACAAGGATCTGTTTTGGGACCACAGCTGTTTGTCATTTTTATAAATGACTTAGACGCAGGCATAGGTGGATGGATTAGTAAATTTGCAGAAGACACTAAAGTTGGTGGAGTAGTGGACAGTTTGGAAGAATGTTCCAGGTTGCAGGGGGACTTGGATAAACTGCAGAATTGGGCTGAGAGGTGGCAAATGGATTTCAATGCAGCTAACTGTGAGGTGATGCACTTTGGAAGAATAACAGGAAGGCAGAGTACTGGGTTGGTGGAAAGATTCTTGGTAGTGTGGATGTGCAGAGGGATCTTGGAGTCCATGTACATAGATCCCTGAAAGTTGCCACCCAAGTGGATAGTGCTGTTAAGAAGACATATGGTGTGTTAGGTTTCATTCGTAGAGTGATTGAGTTCTCGAACCGCAATATCATGCTGCAACTATACAAAACACTGGTGATGCCACATTTGGAATATTATGTGCAGTTCTGGTCCCCATATTTCGGGAAGGATGTGGAAGCATTAGAAAAGATGCAGAGGAGATTTACCAGGATGTTGCCTGGTCTGGAGGGAAGGTCTTATGAGGAAAGGCTGAGAGGCTTGAACCTGTTCTCATTGGCAGGAAGAAAGCTAAGAGGGGATTTGATAGAGACATAAAAGATGATCAGAGGATTAGATAAGGTAGACAGTCAAAGTCATTTTCCTAGGATGATGACGTCAGCGTGTACGAGGGGGCATAACTACAAATTGAGGGGTGATAGATTTAAGTCAGATGTCAGAGGCAGGTTCTTTATGCAGAGAGTGGTAAGGGCGTGGAATGCCCTACCTGCTAATGTAGTCAACTCAGCCACATTAGGGAGATTTAAACAATCTTTAGATAAGCACATGGATGATTTTGGGATAGTGTAGGGGGACGAGATAGGAATAGTTCACAGGTCGGCGCAACATCAAGGGCTGAAGGGCCTGTTCTGCACTGTATTGTTCTATGTTCTATGTTCTAATTCAATATGAATTGGGGAGAAAAGTCTTTGATTGGTATTGTTGTACCATGATGTTCTTCCTTTTTTTTTTGTTGAGTTATGGCCTGTTTTTCAGTCCCATCATACTCTATTCTCCCTTAGTCCTACTGCATTAGACTCTCTACAGTGTGGAAATAGGCCCTTCAGCCCAACACGTCCACACCGACTCTCCGAAGAGTAACTCACCCAGTCCCATTTCCCTCTGACCAGTGCACCTAACACTATGGGCAATTTAGCATGGCCAATTCACCTGACCTGCACATTAGATTAGATTAGATTAGATTAGATTAGATTACTTACAGTGTGGAAACAGGCCCTTCGGCCCAACAAGTCCACACCGCCCCGCCGAAGCGTAACCCACCCATACCCCTACATCTACATCTACCCCTTACCTAACACTACGGGCAATTTAGCATGGCCAATTCACCTGACCTGCACATCTTTGGACTGTGGGAGGAAACCGGAGTATCCAGAGGAAATCCACGCAGACACTAGGAGAATGTTCAAACTCCATACAGACAGTCACCGCAGGCGGGAATTGTTTGTACATCTTCACTCCTGTGCTCTGGTCTCTGCTGTTTGACAAATGCTCTTCATTTGCCTGGATAGATCAGCCTGCAGAAAAGAAAAATGATTGTAAGAGTGAGGTGCCCAGATTGTTTTCTACTTTTTAGTAAGAAGAACTTTAAAGTTTAACTTTTTAACTTTGTGTTCTACTTTGTACCAAAATTCTGTGCCTAGGTACCTATGTACCTAAGATGGTGCCATAAGTGGTAACTTGTAGACTTTTTGCTGTACTCATGTGAGTACATGTGGCAATAAAACTAATTTAATTAGTCAGAAAGATTGCTTGACAGGCAGCCAAGTGCAGACTCAGGATACCCATTGGACTGAAACCAGTGACAAAATTAAACACGAATGTCAGCCAAGATAGGAAGGTACAATTTGAGCTGTGCTGACAATTTTTGTACTGAGGTCTTTAATCTGTCTTGATGAAATGCTTACAGTTATATGTAACACTTTTCAAGGAGAACATATTGTGGCTTGAAAACTTAACTTCTGTTGAGAGAATATTTTGGCTAATTTCTATTTATCATTTTGTGTTGACAACTTCAGCAGTTGACTATTTGACTGCACTGCTGAGAGGATTATAAATAAATTCATGTTTTCTTAGCTTGATCTCACTTTTTCACCATTAAATGTTCACACACTATTATTATGAAGTGCTTTGTAGCTTCTGTGTTAATTGCTCAATATATCCCACAGTATTTGGCTGCTTATTGAGACAATCCTGAAGTTTATATCGAACACTGCGTAATTACTTGACTATAACATTAAAGATATCCAAACATCATTAGGGTCCTCTGCTCACTGATGTTACTGTATGCTCCATACACATACATTGACTAATTCATTACACTGACTCTATTATACAGAGACAGAATGGCTGGAAGTGTTGTTGGTACCTTCATATCAAAATGTCACATGTCATGATGTTGTGTCATTATCTGAAAACACAGGTATGACTGACCTGGAAGCCATGCAATAATACAACAGGTTGCTTCTTACCTCTGAATTATCACAAGAGAAGTTCATCACCAGGAGATGGATGAGTGACCGCTCACATGATCAACATGGCCTGACCATTATGGTTATCACAGATACGTTACTCTTGACACAGTCAGACCCTTAATTCAAGATTTTAAAAAAAAATCAAATTCAAATTCCACCATTTGCCATGGCAGGATTTGAACCCAGACCCCTACCTGGGTTTCTGGATTAACAGTCCAACAATAATACCACTAGGCCATGTCAATATCACCTTATTTATCTTCTATTGTGTTCTAAGAGTTTGAAGCCAGTAATGTTAGTAGCATGGAAACGTATCCAATGTAAAAACATAGAAATTGGAGTAGGCCAATTAGTCAGGTTCAATTTCACAGGTTCCAATCTTTCAATGAATTAACTGCTGGTCTATGACCAAGGGTCACACATCAGCTTTTGGCCCATATCCTTCAGTATTTTGGCTCTCTAAAATTGATTAATAAATGTATTATATATCTATTATGTGGAAGGGACCTAAAATATTTTATCTATATGATCTTTTCCTGTTAATATCTTCCACGCATTGATAAAATAATCCTGTATAAATTTCACAAATACAGCCCTAATTGTGTACTCTCTTGGTGCTTGACCTTTGGAATCCAGATCTCATTCTAATAGTCTCTCCACAACTAGCACATAATTTTTAAAGTGTGATGTGCAGAACTTTTTGATGTATTCATGTAAGTATTTATTTAAGTGATGTCTGACTAGCATTTTGAGTCTATTCTAATGACCTAGATCTAAAGGCATTCGTTTACCAATTTTCTGTACCTTTTCATACCATTTTAATGACCAATATACCTGGACCTCCAAGTCTCTTTTAAGCTTGACTGTTTCTTTCTGCCTACCATTTAAGATGTACTGTTTCATGTTCATCCATTCTGAGCTTTAAGATTGATATCCTGACATCTATTTTCTCATAGTTTATTGAATCATTGAATGTAACAATGTCTCTGTAATTTTACACTTGTACCTGCACTGCTACTTATATCACCTTTCTTTGTTCTTTTCACAAATTTGGAATAGTCACGTTCTTTTTTTATTATTTAAGTTATTAACAAATATATCAAACAGTTGAGGGTCAAACTCAGATCCATGTGGGTTACTTCCTGACAGTAATACAACTCTATTTTATTCCGCCACTCAGTTAATTTCTTAACCAGATAATAGATTTGCTTTCAATTTCATGGCAAAAATCTCTTCATCAGGCACTCTATCTAATGCCTTCTGAGGGTTCTTTAGAAGACATTAGTCATCTTTTATATTTTCATCAGCTATGACTTGTTACAAATACATGCTGTTTCTTCCTGATCAGCTGACAAATTTTCAAGGATTTCAGGCAAATTCTCCTTATTTAAAACTCGTGATTTATCAAAAGCAGATGTTCACAAACCTGTACTTCTGAGTTTCTTTTCTCAACATTCTTAGCTATCAAATTTGCATGTACAGTTTTCCGATCCAAAGAAAAAGTTCCATAATCAAGGCAACTTCCAAAGATTAATGTTTAGGTATTTACAAAGTTCTCAGCTAAATCTTGCAATAGAAAACACTGGAATTGCTAACTTTGCTGACATTAATCTTGGTGGTTTTTTTCCCTGATTCAGTACTTTTCTTTCCCAGAGGTGTTCTATCATAATCCAATATAACTACAATACTGATATCTATGCAACAATGTGAAAATTTTTCCAGGCATGTTCAGTTCACAAAAAGCAGGTTAAATCCAATCCAATCCATTATTGCATTCTTAGCCTCTTTCTGATCATCACCAAAATGATGGGAGGTGTCATTGACAGTGCTGTCCCATGGCACTCACTTAGCAATAACCTGTTCACTGATGCTCAATCTATTTAGTTCCTGACTTCATGGCAGCTTGGTTTCCAAGAAGGGCAAAAGTACTTGAATGCAGCTGAGAGTAACTGCCCTTCATCTCAAAGAGACACTTAGACAGTGTTCTAAGCATATAATTAAGTGTGCTCTTACTGGAGCTGAAGTACACAATTCAGCTCCTTGACCTTGCTCTCGCATTCAATTCAATGACAGCTGATCTCATCACAGCCTTAACCCCACTTTCCTGCCTACTCTCTATAACCTTTCAACTCACTACTTTTAAAAAAAAAAGTCGATCTCCTCTTTAAATTTATGCAGTATCCTGGCATTCATTGCACTCCAGGGTAGTGAATTCTACAGACCATTTCAGAGAAGTAATTTCTCCTCATCTCCATTGTAAATCTGCTATACCTTCTCAAAAACAATGAGCTCTCATTGAAGATTGCCCTCAAAAGGAGCCATCAACTTTACGTTTATTGTGTCAATCCTCTTGAGAGCTTACGTATCTCAATCAGATCTCCTTTCAGCCTCCCAAACTCTAGATAGTGAAGGCCTAAACTGCTCAATCTCTCTTCATAAGAAATACCCCTCATCTCTGGATTTAATTGAGCAAACTTCCTCTGCACTGCCTTTAATGCATCTCCATCCCTCCTCAAGTAAGGAGACCAAAACTGTACACAGTATTCCAGATACGGACTCATTAATGTCTTGTATAATTGCTGTAACAATTTCCACTTTAACCTCTATTCTTTTGGTAATAAGTACTAAAATTCCATTTGCCTTCCATAATGTATGCTATGCCTGCATATTGGCTTTCTGTGTTTCATGCATGTTGATCTGTCTGCACCAAAGCACTCTGACCTTTCTCTCCATTTTGATAATAAGTTCCCATTCTATTCTTCTCACACTTATCCATGTTAAACTCCATCTGCCAAATTTGAACCCATTCACCTCAGCTATTCACATCGACTTGCCATTTTATTTTTATTTCTT
This sequence comes from Chiloscyllium punctatum, assembly GCF_047496795.1. Lineage (NCBI taxonomy): Eukaryota > Metazoa > Chordata > Chondrichthyes > Orectolobiformes > Hemiscylliidae > Chiloscyllium > Chiloscyllium punctatum. Next base: position 124,551,477 of record NC_092743.1, read on the forward strand.
CATTGCAACTTACTTACCCAGCTATTTTTGTGTTGCATCCAAATTTAGTTAGAGTTTTTCTATCCCTGCATTCAATTTATACAGAACCTTATCAAATCTTTCTAAATATACTATATCCACAGTATTCCCGTTATTCAACTAGCTAGATACATCTTCAAAGAAGGAGACAGTGAGGACTGCAGATGCTGGAGATCAGAGACGAGACTGTGTTGCTAGGAAAGTCCTTCATCAGGAATTCCTTATGCCCGCAACATCAATTTTCCTGCTCCTCGAATGCTGCCTGACCTGCTGTGCTTTCCCAGCAACACACTCTTGACCCCAAAGAACTCAAACAAATTAATCAAATGCAATTTATCCTTTATAAAACCATGCTGACCGTAATGGATTGCCTTTTGACTTTCCAAGTCATCTGTTACTACTTCCTTATTAATGGATTCTAACAAATTCCTAATGTCAAATATTAAAGTAATTTATAGTTTACTACTCTCTGCCTCCCTCCTTTTCTGAGCATAGACATTATGTTAGCGTTTTTCCAATCAATTGGATTCTGTCTAGCATCATGGGAATTTTTGGACACTATAACCTATAGTCCCACTGTCTCTGCTGTCATTTCCTTTAAGATCCTAGGATGGAGGAAATTACGTCCTAGACTTGGCTGCCTTTAATCACAATAGTTTGCTCTTTTCTTTTGCCCCAGTGATGATTGTTTTAAGTTCATCTTTTTCTATAACTTCAGCATTATCTGTTATTACTGGGCTGGTACTAATGTGCTTCACTGTGAAAACTGAAACAAAATCTTGATTTAGTATCTCTGTCACTTCTGTGTTCTCACAATTCACACTCCAGTCTCATTTTCTGAGGGACCAATATTCACTTGAGCTACTCTCTTCCTTTTTTTTGTACTTATAGAAGCTTTACATCACTGTTTATATTTGTTACATTAGTTTTCTTTCATAATTTACTTCTGTTCATTTTATTAGTTTTAATAACATATTGTTAATCTTTAAGCATTTCTCAATCTTCCAGACGTCCACTAGCCTTTGCAACATGGTATGCCTTAGTTTTGCCTTTATCTTTAATTTACTTGATTAGCCATGGATGGTTTTTTCTTCCTCTTACAATCTTTCTTCCTCCCTGGGAAGAATTAACTATAGTCTTAAACATCTGCCACTGCTCATCAACTGACCTACCATTTTGCATTCTTACCTCGCCAATAAGGGCTAAATCTTGCGTATGTAATTACTTTTGTTTAATTTCCAGAATGTTAGTTCAAAACTCAATTCTCTTGCCCTCAACCTGAATTTGAAATTGTAGCATTCTAGAGGACCCTTTCCTGTGAGATCACAAATTAATCCCATCTCACTGCTCATTGAAGAGAGATATAACAATTGAGTGATTGACTGAAAGAAAAATATTCATTCACAACTCCCCACATACTGAAGCTGTCCATGTCCATATGCAAATTCCTGTACCGCATTCAGACTTGGGATGATAAGTGGCAAATAACATCAGCACCATATAAGTGCCAAGAGTGTAGTGCTGGAAAAGCACAGCAGGCCAAGCAGCAAGGCTTATGCCTGAAACGTCAATTCTCCTGCTCCTCGGATGCTACCTGACATGCGTGCTTTTCCAGCACTACGCTCTCGAGCTCCGGCATCTGCAGTCTTCACTTTCACTTACTACAGGAGTGTCAGCAATGAGTAGCTTTGATATGACAGAATCTAACCATCTTTCCTTGACATTGCTGTTGACATTGCTATTGACTAGAAACTGAGCTAGTCCAGCCAGAAATATTCAGTGGCAACAATAACAAAAATCTGCAGGTTCAGAATTGGCCCCTTCATTCACATGAAGATACTTAATAGAAATTTGGATACAGCCCAGATATCTTCCTTAAACCAATTGACTGTTTATGATGACAGACTTATTACAGTACCTTAAGCATGATATGATAAGCAGTCAAAATGGTTCTCCATTTTCACTGCAGAAATTTGTGGGCGCAACTTTATTTTAGGAATCTCTGGAAGCTTTTATTTCATCGTGATATGGATTTTTTTTTCAAATTCTGCTTTTACTTGCTTTAATGCATCACGCTGTTACTGTTAAAGCTGACAATGGATTTGGTAACAGGTTTGGTTTCCGATTGTCTCACTTGCTATTTATTGTTTTAATCACTCTTTGACTAATTTGTCAGCAACCATTAATGTTTGTGATTAACTTACAGTGCAAAATCAAGTAAGCAATAACTGTACCCGCATTTGATTTCTTGCCCAGATTTCAATTTTCCTACAGACACTCATTCTGTCTAAGTCCAAAAAGCAATGGAAAATTAGAACAATTGTAATTGAATAACAGATCACTTTTATTAAATAGATGTATTTCTGGCTCATATAATTTGCAGTTACTTTTTTATATACTCAGAAAATCCATTGGTTACATGAACACATAATTACCAACCACAATGTTTGTTTTAACTGTGCACAACTAACTGCAGTCTTGAACTGGCTGCTGCCAATATCAGTCAATGACGCTTGAAGCAATCATTTCCTTGGTTGATATTTTGGGACAGAAATTAAGTTACTTCAAATAAATGGAGTATTGAGGCACCTTGAACAGTGAACAATAGAATATCCTGTGGATTTATTAAATATTTGATGTAGCCAACAGTAATTTCTAACTTAAAATATTAACCTGAACAGGTATTTCTTTTAGGATGATGATTTGTTAGTGCAATTTACTCAATTAACTATACTGGGGGAATGCTCAATGAACATCACATACACATTATGCTCAGTGTGATCTTTTGCATGAGTTCAAAAGGCAATGAAACATAGCAGAAAGGAGTACGAGTACCCCATTTGACCCCTTCAGTATGACAAGGCATGGATAGAAGATTGACAGACTGGGAGAAGGCAAAGAGTGGGGATAAAAGGGTTTTTTTTCAGGATGGCAGCCCTTGACGACTGGAGTTCCACAGGGGTCAGTGTTGAGCTCACAACTATTCATTTTATACACTAATGATCTGGACGAAGGATCTGAGGACATTATTGTGAAGTTTGCAGGGATACAAAGATAGGTGGAGGGACAGGTAGTGTTGAAGAAATAGGAGACTGCAGACGGATTTGGGAATTTGGGATGTGGGCAAAAAAGTGGCAGATGGACTACAATATGGGAATGTGTGAGGTTATCTACTTTATTTAAAAAATAGAGACACAGACTATCTTCTAAATGAGGAAAGGATTCAGAAATCTGAGGTGCAAAGGGTTAGAAGTTCTAGTTCAGAATACTCTTAAGGTTAACATGGAGTTTCAGTTGGCAATTAGGAAGGCAAATGTAATTTCGCATTGATTTTGGGAGAGCTGGAATATGAGAGCAGAGATGTACTCCAAAATTCTACAGTCTCAGGTCAGCCGCATTTGGAATATTGTCAGCAGTTTTAGATCCCATATCTGAGGTAGAATGTGCTAATGTAGGAAGAGATCCTAAGAGGTTTACAAAATGATTCCAGAGACGAAGGGTTTGACATATGAGGAACAGTTGAGGATTCTGGATTGTACTTGATGGAGTTTAGAAGGAATGGGGTGGATCTCCTTGAAAATTACAGAATACTGAGAGGTCTGGATAGAATAAAAATGGAAAACGTGTTGCCATTAGGAGGAGAGACTAGAACTTGAGGGCACAGCCTCAGAGTAAAAGGATGTTCCTTTAAACCTGAGATGAAGAGGAATTTCTTCAGCTAGAGTGAATTAAATCTGTGGAACCCATTACCATAGAAGGCTGTGGAGGGCAAGGAATTGAGTGCCTTTAAGACAGAGAGAGATAGGTTCTTGATTAGAAAGGGGATCAATATTTACAGGAACAAGGCAGGAGAATGGGGTTGAGAAATACATCAGCATTGATTGAATGCTGATGACTGTATAAGCTGATTGGACTAATTCTGCTCCTATATCTTTTGGATTTATAGTCTTATGATCATGGCAGATTATCGAGCTCAATAGCCCAAACCCACAGTCTCCACATAATCCTTGAGCCTTTCAGCCAACCTAAGCTATATGTACTTCCTTGATGAAAGGAACATCATGTTTTAGCCTCAACTGCTTCTTGTGTTTGCAAATTCCAGAGGCTCACCACTCTCTGGATGAAGAGATTACTCCTCATCTCTGTGAAGTTAGAAGTTGGTACTGCCCACAAAATTATTCTAATGAAATGAGTCACTATTATGAGTTGCTGCAGATTGCAACAGATTCTGGGCATTTCTAATTTTACAATTTTGGGAGCACAAGAATACTAATAAGGATGTCCAGGCACTCATTGCCATTTATGCTACAGAAGAATATTTCTGTTGTACATCCTCTTTATTCTCTGTTGTTTTTCAGGAAGTTTGTCCTCTATCTCTGAGAATTTGAACAGATTATGTTTTAGCAAGGTTCCCCAAATGGGCCTCCCAAATGGGACTTCTGCTCAGCATGTTAAACATAATCCAGAGATGTAGCCATTTGGTATCAGTCTTGCACCAGATGACAGAATCATGGGAACATAGGAATTAGGAGGGGGAGTAGGCAATTCAGCCCTTGAGACCCACTCCACCATTTAACACGGTCATGGCTGATCTTATTCCTGCCAATAACTCCATTTTCCTGCTTGGTCTCTACAGCCTTTTTGTCCCATTTATCTCACTCTGGGGCAGTGAGTTCCACAGATTCGCAATTCTCGGGGAGCAGTAGTTTCTCCTCATCTCAGTTTTGAACTGATCTCCTCTCACACCATGTCGATGACCTCTTGTCTGAGACTGTTCCATAATGGGTGAGCATCTCTTTACTGTCCATCTTATCAAAACCCTTTAGCATTTTTTATAGTGGAATCAGATCTCCCCTCATTGTTTTGAACTCCAGCGAGTACAAGATCAAGCTATTCATCGGCTCCTTGTATGGCAGTCCTTTCATCCCTGGAATCAACTTGGTCAACATCCTCTGAACTGCCTACAGTGCTCCCACATCCTTCCTCAAGTACTGAGGCCAAAACTGGATGTAATATTCCAGGTGTTATTTCACCAAAGCCTTATCTATGGTAACAATATTCTTTTATTTTTATAATCCAGGCCTTTTGCAATAAATGCCATAATTATGTGATGCACCTGCACACCTATTTTATGTGAATCTTGCACAAAAATATCCAGATCCATTTGCACTGATGCACTTTGAATTTCCTCCCTATTTAAATAATAACTTGCCTCTTTATGTTTCAAGCTGAAATGCACAACCTCGCATTTATCCACATTAAACGTCATCTGCCAGATTCTGGCCTATTCTTCTCGTCTATCAACATCCATCTGTAAACTCTTTATCACTGTCTGCTTTCCCACCTATTTTAGTATCATCCATGAACTTTGCTATTTTACACCCCATACCTGTTGCAGATCATTTATATAGATTATAAATAGTTGAGGTCTGAGAATTGAACCCTGCAGCACCTCACTAGTTACAGTTCACTATTCAGAAAAAAGATCTATTTATCCCAAATGTTTTCTGTCAGTCAGTCTATCCTTTATCCAAGCTGACTCTCTACCCTTAACCCCCTGGGATCTTACCTTCTGGCTCTGTCTTTTATACTGCACCTTGTCAAATGCCTCCTGGAAGTCTAGATTTACAATATCGACCAGATCCCCTTCTGGACGTTTAGATATACATTATCCGCCTTGCTGATTACATCCTCAAAGAACCGCTGTAGATCTCTCAACCATGACTTGCCCTTTATGAAACTGTGCTGACACCGCTGAATTGAGGATTGTTTTTGCAAACGTTCAGTTATCTTTTTCTTTATGATTGATGATATCCTTTTCTGGATGCTAAACTTGTCAGCAGATTGCAGCTAATTGTATCCAATCATTTGTGATCAGTTTCCACATTGAATTGCTTCCTGAATCAATATGTAAATTAACTTGTGGTACTGAACACCAGGTAAAGTGTTTCACATTCTATGTTATAATAACCATTAATTGGGTCTCTGATAGACTTTTGGATCCAAATTCAATTGGTTTGTTATCTTGAACGATGCTGCTAGTCAACAATCCTGCATCAACTTCAGGGATTGGCTCATTTCTTAGGTCATAGTGTTGTAAGATAAACGTTTCTACTGACAATGATTGTTTGAGTGATTTAAACTATGCTGATAGTCCTCCTGCCAAACACATGGTGGTTATCTTTCTTATAGAGTCATAGAGATGTACAGCATGGAAACAGACCTTTCGGTCCAAACTGTCCATGCAGACCACATATCCCAACCCAATCTAGTCCCAACTGCCAGCACCTGGCCCATATTCTTCCAAACACTTCCTATTCATATACCCATCCAAATGCCTCGTAAATGTTGCAATTGTACCAGGTTCCACCACATCCTCTAGCAGCTCATTCCATACACGTACCACCCTCTGCATGAAAGAGTTTCCCCTCTCACCTTAAACCTTTGCCCTCTAGTTCTGGATTCCCTGACCCCAGGGAAAAGACTTTGTCTATTTATCCTATCCATACCCCTCATAATTTTGTAAACCTCTAGAAGGTCACACCTCAGCCTCTGACACTTCAGGGAAAACAGCCCAGCCAGTTCAGCCTCTCCCTATAGCTCAAATCCTCCAACCCTGGTAACATCCTTGTAAATCTTTTCTGAACCCTTTCAACTTTCACAACATTTTTCTGATAGGAAGGAGACCAAAATTGCATGCAATATTCCAACAGTGGCCTAATCTATGTCCTGTAAAGCTGCAAAATGAGCTCCCAACTCCTGTACTCAATACTCTGACGTATAAAGGAAAGCATACCAAATGCCTTCTTCACTATCCTATCTACCTGTGACTCCACTTTCAAGGAGCTATGAACCTGCACTCCAAGGTCTCTTTGTTCAGTAACACTCCCTAGGACCTTACCATTAAGTGTATAAGTCCTGCTAAGATTTGCTTTCCCAAAATGCAGCACCTCGCATTTATCTGAGTTAAACTCCATCTGCCATTTTTCAGCCTATTGGTCCATCTGATCCAAGTCCTGTTGTAATCTGAGGTAACCCTCTTCGCTCTCCACTACACCTCCAATTTTGATGTCATCTGTAAACTTATTAACAGTACCTCTTATACTCGCATCCAAATCATTTATGTAAATGACATAAAGTAAAGGACCCAGCACCGATCCTTGTAGCACTCCACTGGTCACAGGCCTCCAGTCTGAAAAACAACCCTCCACCACCACCCTCTGTTTTCTACCTTTGAGCCAGTTCTGTATCCAAATGGCTAGTTCTCCCTGTATTCTGTGAGATCTAACCTTGCTTATCAGTCTCCCATGGGGCACCTTGTCGAACGCCTTACTGAAGTCCATATAGATCACATCGACTGCTCTGCCCTCATCAATCTTCTTTGTTACTTCTTCAAAAAACTCAATTAAGTTTGTGAGACATGCACAAAGCCATGTTGATTATTCCTAATCAGTCCTTGCCTTTCCAAATACATGTAAATCCTGTCCCTCAGGATTCTCTCCAACAACTTGCCCACCAACAACAGGCTCACTGGTCTATAGTTCCCTGGCTTGTCTTTACCAACTTTCTTAAACAGTGGCACCACGTTTGCCAACCTCCAGTCTTCCGGCACCTCACCTGTGACTATTGATGATACAAATATCTCAGCAAGAGGTCCAACAATCACTTCTCTAGCTTCCCACAAAGTTCTCGGGTTCACCTGATCAGGTCCTGGGGATTTATCCACCTTTAACCATTTCAAGACATCTAGCACCTCCTCCTCTGTAATCTGGACATTTTGAAAAATGTCACCATCTATGTCCCTACAGTCTATATCTTCCATATCCTTTTCCACAGTAAATAATGATGCAAAATATTCATTTAGTATCTCTCCCCATTTTCTGTGGCTCCACACAAAGGCCGCCTTGCTGATCTTTGAGGGGCAATATTCTCTCCCTCGTTACCCTTTTGTCCTTAATTTATTTGTAAAAACCCTTTGGATTCTCCTTAATTCTATTTGCCAAACCTATCTCATGTCCTCTTTTTGCTCTCCTGATTTCCCTCTTAAGTATACTCCTACTGCCTTTATCCTCTTCTAAGGATTCACTCGATCTATACCTGACATATGCTTCCTTCTTTTCCTTAACCAAACCATCAATTTCTTTACTCATCCAGCATCCCCTTTACTGACCAGCCTTCCCTTTCACCCTGACAGGAATATACTTTCTCTGGATTCTTGTTATCTCATTTCTGAAAGCTTCCCATTTTCCAGCCATCCCTTTACCTGCGAATATCTGCCTCCAATCAGCTTTCAAAAGTTCTCCCGAAACGTTGATTTCACTGCTCGTTGGATGCTGCCTGAACTGCTGTGATCTTCCAGCACCACTAATCCAGTATTTGATTTTCAGCATCTGCAGTCATTGTTTTTACCTTTTCAAAAGTTCTTGCCTAATACAGTCAAAATTGGCCTTTCTCCAATTTAGAACTTCAGCTTTTAGATCTGGTCTATCCTTTTCCAACACTATTTTCAAACGAATGGAATTATGGTTGCTGGCCCCAAAGTGCTCCCCCACTGACACCTCAGTCACCTGTCCTGCCTTATTTCCCACAAGTAGGTCATGTTTTGAAAAATTATTAAATGTTGTATCAATGCTAAAGGGAAAAAAAATTTCAAAAATAATTAACAGATCAGAGATTGGGCAGAATAAATATGGAATTATAAAACAAATGAATAAAAGATTAATACAAAGGGAAACAGCTGAGTATGAGTTTAAACTGGCTTGAAATTTTTAAAAGGAGATAGTAAGGTTTTCTATACATCATTAACTCCTTTTGGTTTTAAATATGTGACCATTGACCCGATTGAAAGAGAGTTTAGAAAGTTAACAATAGAAAATAATGAGATGGCAAATGAATTGAATGGGTATTTTGCATTGATGATCATTATAAAGGATACAGAACTAACTATAAATCAGAAAATAAAAGGAAGGGAGAAACTCAAGAAAATTACATTCGCTAAGGAAATGTTACCAAGAAAATTGTTTCAGGCTGACTAGGCCCTAGGAACTGATAGACTTCATCCTAGAGTCTTAAACGAAGTGCCTACTAAGATAGTTGATGTGTTGGTTTTCATTTTCCAAAATTTATAGACTTGGGAAATGTTTCAATAGCTTAGGAAATTGCAAATATGACCCCTATGTCCAAAAAGAGAGGAGTCAGAAAGCAGGAAACTTAGGGTCATTACACTTAATAATTATAATAACAAAAATATCAGAAGCTATTATTAATGGGGTCTGGTGGGCCATTTTAAGAAACTAAATGTAATCGGGCAGAGTCAAAATGATTTTGTGAAATGGAAATCATATTTAACCAATCTACCCATGTTCTTTGCAGAAGTGACATGTACTGTAGATAAAGGGGAGTCCATGGATGTACTGAACTTTGATTTCCAGAAGACATTTAATAAGGTTCCACATCAAAGATCATTGTGGAAAATAAAGTAAACAATATGGAGAGTAACATATTAGCATGGTTGGATGACTGACTAGCAAACAGAAAATAGAGTGTGGGAATAAATAGATATTTTTTGTACTGGTAAGATGGACTGAATGGCATACCATAGGAATCACAAAGTGAGGACTGCAGATGCTAAAGAGTCAGAGTTGAAAAGTGTGGCGGTGGAAAACACAGCAGGTCAGGTAGCATCTGAGGAGCAGGAGAGTTGATGTTTTGGGTGGAAGACCTTCATCAGGAATGTAATTCCTGACAAAGGGCTTATGCCCAAAATGTTGACATACCAGAGGAATAAGTACTGAGACTTAGCTTCTTACAATGAATGTAAATGACTTGAATCATGGGTTAGAAGGTGTGGGTAGAAAAGCAAGTTGTAAAGAGAATATAAGGAGAGTATGAATGTATACCGTCTCAATGGACTTCATTCTGAGGTCTTAAAGGGATAGCTAATGAGATCGTAACATGCTGGCTTTAATTTTCCAAACTGCATTATATTTTACAAAGGTTCCATCAGACTGGAAAGTAACATGTATAATTCAAGAATAGCGAGAAGAAGAAAAAAGGAAACCATAGATCGATTTGCATGTCTGTGATGGGAAAGTGTTAGATCCAATTATTAAGAAGATAATAGCTGGTTATCTGAGGAAAACAAAAACATAAGTTAGTAAAAAAAATATTTATTTGAAAGTGAAATCATGCTCAACTATTTTTATTCAACTCTTTGCAGGAATTACGTATGTTGCGTATGAATCAGAGCCTGTTTATGTATTACATTTAGATTTCCAAACACTTATGACAACATTCCACACAAAAGATTATTGGGAAAATTGGAGGTCATAATGTAATGGGTTAACAGACAGAAGATTGGCTGGCTGATGGAAAACAAAGTATGAGATTTAGATTACTTACAGTGTGGAAACAGGCCCTTCGGCCCAACAGGTCCACACCGCCCCGCCGAAGCGTAACCCACCCATACCCCTACATCTACATTTACCCCTTACCTAACACTATGGTCTTGGTCTTTTTCACTTTGGCAGGATGTGATGAGTGAAATCCTCAGGGGTCTGCTTTAGGCACTCAATCAGTTTTACAATTGATATAAAAGTCATAGATAAAAGAATTAAAAACCTGATCTTAAAATTTATAGATGGTATAAAGATAAGGTTTCATGATATGCTACCATGATGTTATGTGGCAAGATAAACTAATTATCCACCACTGTCACATTGTGTTTACCCATGTTAACCTCTGTATCATAATGACAAGATGTGTGTCATGTCGTACTTAAATATTCAATGAATTATGACATCATCTTCTATCTATATGTATCCATGACAATCACAGGCACATGCACATCTGGGCTCAAGCTCAGTAATTTGAATGTGGTATGATATGTTTCCTACAGCATGCCATGCTGCAAAAGAACAGAGCTCAGTAAAATGGATACTGAAAACTTTAATCAATTAGACTACATGCCAGACTATGCTGATGATGTCATAGTGCATCTACTGCAAGATATAACACAACTATAAGTAGGAAAGAATGTTGTGAAAATGGTGTAGTAAGGATGCAGACCCATATAGATAAGTTAAGTCAATGGGCATTAATCTGACATATAATGTGGGAAAATGTGAAGTTATTCACAGGAAGAATAAAAACGTGGAATTGAATGTCAGTTAAATGGAGAATGACTTCAAAATTCTGGTGGCCAGGGATCTAGCCAGTCATTCTAGTGTGTTAATGCCAACAAATATTAGTATGCAGGTGCAACATGTGACTGAGAAGGGTAACAAAACACTATCATTGGTTATTAGTGGATTTATACATTAAAGGTGATATATTTCTGTGATGTAAGCCATTGTAACGACCTCATTTCAATAGTACATGCAACTTCTGTCTTCTTATTTAAGTTTGGGGGTGTTTCAGAGGTAGTTTGCTGAAATAATATCTGGAATGAGTGAATTATGATACAAACAAAAAATGGACAAACCAGGCTCATTTTTGCTGGAGTTGGGAGGAAAAAGGAATATTTTGAATAGTACTAACAAAATGGATCTGGAAGGAATGTTTCCTCGTCTGCATGATTCAGAAATAAGGAACACTGTTTTAAAATTAGGAGTCACCTTTTTCGAATATAGTTCTGTGGATTTTCTTTTCCTTTCAGAGGGTCATGAAACATTGAAAATCTTTTCCTCAGACCGTGGTGAAGGCAGGGTCATTGATTATTTTAATGGTGGAGCTAGATAGACTTTTGTTAGATGAAGGACTTATGCCTGAAACATTACCCCTCCTGCTCCTTTGATGCTGCCTGACCTGCTATGCTTTTCCAGTGCCATTTTTTTAAATATACTGATCTCCAGCATCTGCAGTCCTCACTTTCTCCTTTTTAGATAAGGGAATTAAGGAGCAGAGGGAATGTGGAAGTTAGACACAATCAGATTAGAAATGATCTTACTAAATAGAGGAGAATGTTCCAAATTCATATGTTTGTCGACAGTTTAAGCAGATTAAACAATTTAGGCAAAGATCTAGCAAATGAAGTATAATGTAGAGAAATGTGAAATTGTCCATTTTGGCAAGAAGAATATAAAAGTAGCACTCTTTTGCAAAGGTGATTACAGAATCCCAAGATGTAGAAGAATCTAAGCTCTGATAAGAACCTTTGAAAGCAATGTAACTACTTATTGTGATAGGAATTGACTACAAAAGAAGTGAGTGCTTGTCAGGCAGCATCTGAGGAGCAGGAAAATCGGCTTTTGCCCAAATCGTCAATTTTCCTGCTCCTCGGATGCTGCCTGACCTGCTGTGCTTTTCCAGCACCACTCTGATCTAAACTCTGGTTTCCAGCATCTGCAGTCCTCATTTTGCCTACAAAAGTGAGGTGATGCTTCATTTATGCAAGGATTTACTGAGATCTTACCTGAATTACTATGTGCAGTATTAGTCTCTTTTTTAAGGAAATGCATTGGGAGCAGTTCAGAGAAGATTCCTGTGCTCTTCCCAGTTGCATGTCCAACATTGTGTTTGCTTCACACTCTTATAGTCCAGTTTTGAGCTGATTTTCTACCTGAACAAGCTCATCCACTGTGTAAAGCTTTGATATGTCTGACGCAAATATAACTTGTGTACTGTTTCAAGTTTTCGGTTTGAGGCTTTCTCATGCAGCTTTATATGACTTTATGTAACTCATATCACTGCTCTGTTGCGAACAAAAGATCTCCAGCACTAATCACCATATCACATTTCATTGTGTTCTTGGAAACTAACTCAGATTAAGTAGCATGAATCTAGTTATTTGCAAAGCTCAGAGGTTCATTTAAAAGCTCAGACTATAACTATATATTTACAGGTAACTAACTCTCATACATGCTTCTGCTGCACTGCCTATGGAAATTGGTCATATTGTTACATTCTGGTCCTTTTCCCATCTGCATATCCAACTCTTTAAGCGACACAGCTCTTAGAACAATAATAGAGCATCTAGAGTCTTAATGCAGTGTGAATCCATTCTCAGCCCAATTGTATCATTTTCTTTGCAATCCCAGATACAAATCAGTAGTCAAATGATTTGTATGATACATTGCCTTTTTAAGGTAAATAATGCCTTTTCCTCAAATAACAAAATATTGTAGAAATTGGAAGTCTAAAAATTAAACATAAAAGGCTGAAAATAATCCACTGATCAAGCTGCATCTTTTAAGAATGAAACCAATTTCAGGTCTTTGACTTTTTAATCACAAGATTTTACACAAATAACTGATTCAGCACCAACAGAGAAATTGAAAGTCAGAGAAAAATAACAAAAGGGAAAGTCTGCAATAATATGAGAGAGAAAGGTTACTTAACTCAGAGGACGGTGCAATGAGAAAGAAAGTAATTATGCGACAAGTGAAAGAAAGAATAAGGCAGCATCTATTGGAGCTATAAAGGGCAACAACAAACTCAATCGATTGGATCTTACAATCCACATGCCCACCCAACACTACCATCTGCATGTATAATGGGCTTATAAAGTCCAGACTATTTCCTTCTTCCAATTCCATATCTGCACCCAACTTGTATGGAATTTCATGGGGAGAGATAGAAGAGTTTGACACTTCACCTGCTCTTGGATCTGTCCAGGCTCTTAAATGGCTAATGACAGAGGGAGGAGAAACCAGTGTCAACCTGCACCAATGCTTTAACCAAGAGGCAAGATCACAGAGCAAGTGAAGTTGCAGCTCAACGTTTGTTCACTATTATATTTTTTACTTAACATATATTTTGCACTGTATTAACACTTTTTTATCGCTATTGCTTACAAGATCATGGTCTCTGTAAGCTTGAAGGGAGTCCTAGATTGACTTGTACAGTATGGCATCAATCTTAAATACACAAGTGTTGTATTAGCTGTCAATTGTAACATAAATGGTCATAAAATAGATGATGAAGGTAACCATAAAACACAAAAAAAAAATTGAGGAGAATTTGAAAGCAAAGTAACAAATAAAAATATTGTACATTCGCACAAATAGTTGTATATTTTCTAAGCTAATACACTTGCACCAATGTATCAATTGGCCGAAAGCCAAAACAGTTTTGTGGTGTAACAGAAAACATTTAAAGAAGTGAAGAAATTATTTGTTAGTGATGTTGTTTTGACCCACTATGTAGTGAAAAAATGAATGGTTTCAGCTTGATGCCTCTCCACAGGAGATTGTTTACATAATGAAGATAATGTATAGATGCCTGTATGTTTTGTGTGCTTTAATGAAGTCAGAGCAAAATCACTTACAAGTTGAAAGAAAGGCATTGATATTCATTTATCACGTTACCAATTTCCACAAATACCCATAGAGTAGGATGGCTGCTCACCAAGCTCCAAGATCACATTTGGTTCACAGCAGGGAAGATACTATGGCTTTTGAGATGCGTATTGATTTTGATGTCTCATTGGTATGAAACCAAATATTATAAGTCAGCAGATCATCCAAATATAATTGGAAGAAGATTCCCAGGCAGAAAGTGAAAGAGGCCCAATAAACTAATTTAAAAGATGTATGTAGTAAGAAGAAAAATGTTATTCTCTTTTTTTTCTTTCTTTGTCAAGCGCATACTAACATGAAGAAAAAACTATGTTTTGTTACCTAAATGGATCTGGTAATTTTGGTGATAAATATGTTTTGTTTGTGATTACATTAAAAAAACAACTATATAGTACAACCTGTTAAGGTTCAGGTAGCTTTGACATTGGTTTAGTTATGTAACTGTTACATAGTGACCCAGAGCATGGCATGGTGGCACAGTTGTTAATACTGCTGCCTCAAAGCATCAGGGACCCAGGTTCAATACAAACCTTGGACAGATGTCTGCATGGAGTGTGTGCATTCTCCCCACGTCTGTGTGGGTTTCCTCCAGACGCCCTGGTTTCCCCCCACAGGTCAAAATTGTGTAGTTTAGCTTAAAGCTAAATTGCCCTGTAGTGTCTAGGGATATGGATTGACCAAGGTTTGAATAAAAACAGACTATGATACCAGAAGATGAGACTGGGCAGTATGCTCTTCGGAGGGTTGCTGCAGACTCAATAGACTGAATGACCTCTTTCTGCACTGTAGGCATTCCATGTTTCTGGGGGACCATGTTACATTCTAATGTGTATGGTTCCCACTTGAGCACACTAGCCAAGTTGGTATTGCAATGCAATATCAAATGTGCTGTCTTTCAATTGTTCAACAATGACTGCTTCTACTTGAGCAAGTTTGAGTCTATTGTCAGCACAATACATGATAATGAGCACAAAAGGAACACTTGCCTCTTTCTGGGTTGGAGTGGAAGGTGTGATAACAGAAGTGCAGGAAATTAGATGGACATGATTGACAAACAGGGTGGAGGTGACTTCTCGACTGAAGGTTAAGAAAGCTATATTGGAAGATCTGGTATAAATGCGACATTGTCAGTACCAAATGTAAAGGAGCTGGAGCTGGAGACTTAAGACGATTGAATGTAGACCATATGGGAAGCAGATGGGTAAGAAGTATAATCGAGGTCACTTTGGGAATTAATGGTATTAGAGTAAATATTAGTTAATGGCCTATCTCCAGCAATAGTCGTGGAATAAATTGAGAAAGAGAAGAAGTAAGTAGAAATGGGCTGTGTGAAGGTGAGGGAAGGATTAAAATTTGAAGCAAATGTCATAAACTTGAGCTAGAACAGGGAGCAGTTATGATTCAGATGTCAGTGTATCAGACAAGATGTGAGGGAAGGGCCTGAGTAGGACTTTTTTGCTCATTTTTCCAGCTGCTGCCTTTTCCAATTGTCTCCACTCTCGTTTATGTTTCTCCTTTTCCAATTTGTCATTTTTGTCGTCAAGGATTACATTCATCTTTCCATCATCTTGAATTTGTCCTGTCTGATAGAAAGCTATTTCAATCTCTTTTCACCTTCATCCTAGTCATTTATTTCTCTTCATCTTCCTGTCATTGTTTGGGTTCTCTTAATCTGCTATTCTTTCCTCTTTGACATTTACATATTCTGGCTAGTTATGTTTGCTGCTCAATTCTTCAAGCTGTCAATGGAAGTCAACCTCTCCAAAAATTATTTTCTCACCTTTATTCTCATCTCTATTTTCGCACCAAAGGTGTATTCTAATGGCAATGGATTTCAGTGTTGTGAGAGGCTTGGTGTTAACCAGGATATCCTTAAACATTGACATCCATCAACAGAACCTATTCGATACTAGCATAATTATGAGGATGGTGCACTAGAATGGAACTGTCTGGATTGCTCCACAGAAATGCAAAATGAGCTTGATAGGCCAAATGACTTCCTCCTCTGCTGTAATTGTTAAATAATGGTTAACTTGTTCAGCATCCAGCAGTGAATGAATATCTTGACTTCCACTTGACTGAGTACGACTTGGGACCCTCCAGAATAATCCAGGTAGTGGGGAAAGTCTGCAAAGCCTTGTGCTTACTCCACTGTTTGTTTCTGTTGAGAAATAATGACCTGAATGTGTTTCTCTGGATATAGAGGATATCAGTGACCTTCCTTATACAGCAGTGCACTAAACTTGTGAGATACTATATGCTGCAGCAGCCTGGAATAAGTGAGATGCATTTATAGTTAGAATCACAATTGGCTTAATAATCGTATGTAATGTACATTTTCCTACACTGAGGCTGCTGTTCAGGCTGCAGTAGTATTAAGATTTCAATCACAACCTCTTTTGTGGCATGAAGGTGTTTCTTATATTGATTCTTGCTGAAGTTGAGATTTAAAAAAAACCCTCCCTAAAGACTATTCGTAGATATAGGCTTCTAATAAATGCCCCTTTTCCCTTTCTTCTCCTCCTTCTTTTACTAGTTTGTATTAATTGCATGACCTGTCTTCATTCTTCATTCTCACAGGCAAATTCAATGCCCTGAAGAGACTCTCCCAAAACACTTACATTTTGAAGTAATTTGTATATGCACAAACATTGTCACTATCTTGGTTAAACCTTTTTCCATTCTTCCCTGGCATTGAAGAGCATGACAATCTAAGATAGACATTTCATGTGTAAAATTCTACATATTTTCACATTGAACAACAAGCTGCAGCAATAAACATTTAAGAGTTAAATGTAGGCTTACACCCAGTTCAGCCTGCAGCAAAAAATATAGTTGTCAAAACGAAAAAAAGATCTCTGCTTCATCCAGCCAAATAAAAACCACAAGTGCTCCCTGACATTCAAAATAGAATTGACTCACTAACAACCCCATAAAAGCAATTTTCTCTCAACAGTTTTTGTTTAATTTTACTGCCCATCCTTTGTTGCCCTTGAGAAGGTGGTAGTAAGTTGCCTTCTGGAACTACAATAGTCCACCTGCTGTGAGTTGACCCACAATGTCATTAGGGAGGGAGTTCCAGGATTTTGACCCAATGATATATTTCCAAGTTAGGATGGTAAATGGCTTGGAAGGGAACTTGAAGATGGTGGCATTCCCATGTATCTGCTTTCCTTATCTTTCTGGATGGAATTGATTGTGGGTTTGGACAGTGCTGCCTGAGGATCTTTGGTGAATTTCTGCAGTATAACACTTTCACGGTCTCACCCTATACTTCAACAGGCTCCCCTATCAATTCCACAAATTTTGACTTGTACTCATTAAAAAATTCTATTTGTTTCAGATTTATATTTGCAAATTGGACGACTGGAGCAAATTAGTAGGATTCCTTAGGCTCTCGTGAGTCAGAAATTGTGCTTTTTTGCCACCAACTGTATTAAATGTTGGGTATTTTAGAAGTTTCCTCCTCATGATATATTGATGAATAATCAAAGAATCATAAATAATGGCTAAAAAATTGCAAAATCAGTTGAAACACATAACAGAAAATCCAGTTACATAATCAAAGTATTTTCATATTGAACATGTGTTAAAAAAGCAAGGTAATTTATAATTTTGATTAGTACTAGGAAGATTACTACACGTTAAAACTTGTATTGAGACATGCAAATAATCTTAACTGAAGATCTGTAATTGTGGGTCATAAATCTGAAGCACTGTCTTCTACCAAAGTACCTTAATGATTACATAGGGAAATCTGTATCTTTAACATTGGTTTTGCGAATGACAAAAATTGGAATTATTCACTCTGTGTTAGAATCCCAACAGTGCAGAAAGAGGTAATGCAGCCAATCCTCCAATAAGCATCCCACTCAATCCCCATAACTATATATTTCCCACAGCTAATTCACATAGCGTGCACATTCCTGGACAATTTAGCATGGCCAATCTACCTAACCTGCACATCTTTGGATTGTAGGAGGAAACCAGAGCACCTGGTTGAAACCCACAGAGAGAATCTGCAAACTCCACACAGATAGGCACCCAAGGCTGAAATTGAAACAGGGTCCCTGGTACTGTGAGACAGCAATGCTAACTGTCGTGCCATATACTGTTTTCCTTTAGACCTGCTTTCTCGTTCCCTACTCCTGGATTTCTCTTTCCCTTTACACAGCCAACCTGACAGGAAAATTTATGATTGTGAGCAGGAAGGTTAAGAGAAAGCATTGACACAAATGGTTCTTGTGTAAAAATCAGGTCTGCTTACATAGTATTTTGGGGATGAAAGAGATTGGTAATGTCTATAATACGTGATATAAATACAGCATTTTAGAAGGCCTAAGGTAAGGAATGTTGAAAGATGCTATAAATGGTGTGGGATTCTTAATTTTATTTATGATGGATTTAACCATTAATCATCATATTTATTCTTGTATAAATTTATGATTTTTCTCCACACTTTTATCTTTCACTCTTTTGGCCAATAAAATTTCCAATTAATTTAAATTAAATGTGAGCATTAATGATTTGAACGCCTTTGAAGAGCATGCATGGAAATCAGAAAAGAATTACATGCATTAAATTAGATGTATAACATTTGCAAGTCATAAGCATTGGATCCTTCACTGCCAAAACCAGGTCAGGAAGGCAGGCAGTTGAGCGAAAAAGAGGCATATGGATGCATACACTGAACCTTCAACTGTCAAAAAAAAACAGAGATCCTGAGACAGCTTAGATCAGAAGTGTATGCGAATTAGTTTGCTGAGAAATGGGGAATAAGGAACTAACAACTGGAAGCAGACATCCCATGGCACTAATTTATCAATATTTTGATTTAAGATGATTGTGTAGATATTGTCATAATGCTTTTTTATAAATATTTGTCTCCATCTCAGAATAGAAATCACAAGTTTAACACACTAATGAGATAGTCTGTGCTCTGCTTAACTGGGATTCTCTGAATATTATTTGGAATGACTGTAAATTACAATAGACACTGTAGAATTCATAGATACTTGTAAATGTGCTTGGAAGCTTGCTTTTTCACAAAACTTGTTTTGCAAAGATTCAATACACTAACATTTGATTTTAATTGATGAGAACACATTTTCTTAGAAACTACATTAATTTTTCTTTAATTAAAATAACTCCATGCTCTTTTCTAACAGTCTCACTCCAGCAATTTCACTGGATAATAAATGTAAAATGTGTGAATATTATTGTCTCAGTAGAGGTTGGCTGGAATACTGTTATGACAAACCCTAAAGCCTTTACTCCATGACTGTGAAGCTATATATTCTTTCACAGTACTGACCTATCTGGAAAAAAAGATTAATAGACAAGAGCAACCTTGAAATGTTGGCTATAATTAGTAGTTTGAAATATTTTGAGATGAAAATTAGGCACTCATGTTACCTTTAAAGCGACATTCTTATCACAGTGTTCTTAATGTTTATGATTATTGTAGGGATATTGTACATAAAATTGTTATTATCTATAGTGTAAATATTTTCATGTACTTCATGGCAAATATGCTGTTAACAGTTGAGTTCAGTAACAAGTGGAGAAAATAAATGTCTAAGAATATACGCGCGAAAAATCTGAACATGCACAGACATACATGTTGAACAGTTTCAGGTATTGAACAAAAGACCCATTTAGCAACACATTTTAGCTTTTCAGTATTCTAAGGAATGTTGCACCTCTGTTTCATCATTGTTCTTTCAGTGTCCAGTAATTATATTTTCAATAGCAAATAAGCAGCAAGTAAATACATTACTTTTACATGCACATCAGCAAATATATAAAAACCGAAAGAACTGCAGATGCTGTAAATCAGAAACAAAAACTGAAATGGCTGGAAAAGCTCATGAGGTCTGGCAGTATCTGTGGAAAGAAATCAGAGTTAATGTTTCCGGTTGAGTGATCCTTCCTCAGAACAGTTCTGAAAAAGGGCTACTCTACTCAAAATGTTGACTCTGATTACTTTCCATGGATGCTGCCAGACCTACTGAGTTTTTCCAGCAATTTTAATTTTTGTCACCAAATATATAGTAAATTTTAAATGAATGTGATCAGGAATATCCTCTGCTACATCCCTTCTTACATAGAAATATAGAAACATAAAAGATAAGAACAGAGGAGGCCAGTTGGCCCTTTAAGCCTACCTTGTCATTCATCGTGATTATGGCTGATTGTCCAACTGAATAGCCTAATCCTGCTTTCTCCTCAAAACGTTTGATCCCATTCACTCCAAGTGCTATAGCTAGCTGTCCCTTGAATACATTCAAAATTTTGACATCAACTATTATCATTGGTAATGAGTTCCACAGGGCCATCACTCTTTCAGTGAAGCAATGTCTCCTCATCTCTATTTTGAATGATCCACCCTGAATCCTCACACTGTGACCCCTGGTTCTGGATGCACCCTCCATCGTGAACATCCTCTCTGCATCTACCCTGTCTAATCCTGTTAGAATTTTATAAGTCTGAGATTCCGCTCCACCCTCACTTGTCTGAACGCCAGCGAAAACAATCTCAACCCAGTCAATCTCGCCTCATACATCAGTCCACCATCCCCAGAATCAGCCTGGTAAACTTTCTTCAATTTCTCTTTTGAAGAACATGGCCAAGAGAATGATAGCTTTTAAAAAGAATTGAATTCCAAGTGTCCAACTTAAAGAAACAATGCGACAAGATTTCAAGTTCCAAACTAAAAATAAACAAAAGTCAGCATTGAACCAACATCACTTTGTAGGCAACTAATACACTAAACAACAGAAATGATGGGCTTGCTTCTTCTCATTCCACTGAACTGCATGTCAAAATTTGATACCCCCAATCTTCTTACTGCACAGCCTTCTCCATTAACTCTGGGTCTCACAAGAGTGAATCTCCCAGTTTCTGAGTTCTGTTTCTTGATGAAAAAAAAATTGGAGGAGAAAGTGAGGACTGCAGATGCTGGAGATCAGAGCTGAAGATGTGTTGCCTGAAAAGCACAGCAGGTCAGGCAGCATCCAAGGAGCAGGAAAATCGACGTTTCAGACATGAGCCCTTCTTCAGAAAAAAAATTGCCCCTAGTTACATTCTATCTCTCTCATTCACAGTGTTGCTGTTCTCTATCTCTCTTTCTCTTTATCCATTTATTTTTCTGAGCAGACTGCCTGAGACACTTCAATTCTAATCATATTGAAGCAGCTGCTCCCAGGTGTTAAATGTGAAGCATAGATTTAAATAGAACTCGATTTGGGCTCCAAGTCTCCATTATAACCAAGGAAAACAAGTATATCATCACACAAAAATTGTAGTGCTCAGTATTCCTTTTGAATATGCCATTATACCTTGAAATAGAGGTAATTGTTGAATCATAACAATATTTTGCATCTAGTGGGGTGATCATGGAATGAGCTGCCAGAGGAGGTGGTGGGGGCTGGTACAATTACAACAGTTAAAAGGCATCTGGATGGGTATATGAATGGGAATGGTTGAGAGCGATATGGTCCAAGTCCTGGCAAATGGATGAGATTAGGTTGGGATCTCTGGTCAGCATGGATGAATTGGACCAAAGAATCTGATTCTGTGCTGTACATCTCTATGATGCCTATATTACAGGTGAGGAAGTGTTGGATGTCTTGAAGTGCATAAAAGTGGATAAATCCCCAGGACCTGATCAGGTGTACTCAAGATCTCTGTGGGAAGCTAGGGAAGAGATTGCTGGGCCCCTTGCTGAGATATTTATATCATCGATAGTCACAGGTGAGGTGCCGGAAGACTGAAGGTTGGCTAACATAGTGCCACTGTTTAAGAAAGGTGGTAATGACAAGCCAAGGAACTACAGATCAGTGAGCCTGAAGTCAGTGGTGGATAAGTTTTTGGAGGGAATCCTGAGGGACAAGATGGACATGTATTTGGAAAGGCAAGGACTGATTAGGGATAGTCGACATGGATTTGTGTGTGGGACATCATGTCTCACAAACTTGATTGAGTTTTTTGAAGAAGTAACAAAGAGGGTTGATGAGGGCAGAGCGGTGGACGTGATCTATATGGGCCTCAGTAAGGCATTGACAAGGTTCCACATGGGAGACTGGTTATCAAGGTTAGATCTCATGGAATACAGAGAGAACTAGCCATTTGGATACAAAACTGGCTCAAAGGTAGAAGACAGAGTGTAGTGATGTAGGGTTATTTTTCAGACTGGAGGCCTGTGACTCATGGAGTGCCACAAGAATCGGTGCTGGGTCCACTACTTTTTCATCATTTATATAAATGATTTGGATGTGAGCATAAGAGGTACAATTGGTAATTTTGAGGATGGCACCAAAATTGGAGGTGTAGTGGACAGTAAAGAAGGTTACCTCAGATACAATGGGATCTTGATCAGATGGGCCAATGGGCTGAGAAGTGGCAGATGGAGATTCATTTAGATAAATGTGAGGTGCTGCATTTTGGGAAACCAAGCCTTAGCAGGACTTATACACTTAATGGTAAGGTCCTGGAGAGTGTAGCTGATCAAAGAGACCTGAGAGTGCAGTTTCATAGCTCATTGAAAGTAGAGTTGCAGGTAGATAGGATAGTGAAGAAGGTGTTTGGTATGCTTTCCTTTATTGGTCAGAGTATTGGGTACAGGAGTTGCGAGGTCATGTTATGGCTGTACAGGACATTGGTTAGGCCACTTTTGGAATATTGCATGCAAATATGGTGTCCTTCCTATCAGAAAAATGTTGTGAAAGTTGAAAGGGTTCAGAAAAGATTTACAGGAATGTTGCCAATGTTGGAGGATTTGAGCTATAGGGAGAGGTTGAATAAGCTAGGGCTGTTTTCCCTGGAGCATCAGAGGCTGAGTGGTGACCTTACAGAGGTTTAAATCATGAGGGACATGGATAAGATAAATAGACAAAGCCTCTTCCCTGGTGTTGGGGAGTCCAGAACTAGAGGGCATAGGCTTCGGGTGAGAGGGGAAAGATATCAGAGAGACCTGAGGGGCAACTTTTTTCACACAGAGGGTGGTATGTGTATGGAATGAGCTGCCAGTGGAAGCAGTGTAGGCTAGTATGATTGCAACATTAAAAAGGCATCCGGATGGATATATGAATAGGAAGGGTTTGGGGCGGATGTGGGCCGGGTGCTGGCAAGTGGAACTAGATTGGATTGGTATATCTGGTCGGCATGGATGGGTTGGATCGAAGGGTCTGTTTCCATGCTGTACATCTCTATGACTCTCGCAGTCATAACATTCATGTATAATGTACGGGGTGTTTCTATGCAAATAAAATGCCAATTGTAAAACTTTTTGCCATATATGCTTCATACGATGACACATTTCTTTCGAGTAACCTGTTAGGCACTCTTATAAACACACCATAGATAGTCAGAGCTGTGTATAAGATTCCCTGCTGTTCAGTCTGTCAGGGCTAGAATAATCCTTGTACAAATGTTAATTTATGTGCAATCAATAGACTGCATCCTTTTTTGCTCAGTCTGAGTTGAGATTTTTTTTTGTAGAGTGTCTCACTGCAAGACACAATGAATCTTCCTATCCTTTCTTACCAAACACATCTCACTAATTAGAGACATAGAATTATACAGCACAGAAACACAGCCAGCCATCCAGCTCCTCCACACCGCCCAGTTATCTGAAACTGACCTCAGCCCATTTGCCTGCATTTGCACCACATCTCTCTAAAGACTTCCTATTCATGTACCCATCCAGATACCTTTTAAATGTTGTAATTGTGTCCACTTCCATTACTCCTCTGGCAGCCTGTTCCATACACACACCTCCTTCTGTGTGAAAGCCCCTTGGGTCCCTTTTAAATATTTCGCCTTTTGTCTTAAACAGTGCCCTCTAGTTTTGTATTCCCCCATCCTGGGAAAAAAGACCTTCACTATCTACGTCCCTTATGATTTTACAAACCTCTATAAATTCACCCCCTCAGCTTCCAATGCTCCATGGATGAAAGCTCCAGCCTATTCAGCCTCTCCCTACAGCTAACACCTCCAACTTGGCAACATTCTTGCAAATTAATTTTAATGAGAACAAAAATTGCAGGAAGCATCTGTGGAGAGAGAGTTGAGTTAACATTTCAAGTCCATTGACTTTTCTTCAGCACTGACAGTAGGTGCTCCTTCGTGTTGAAGCTGAGGATGGAGTGTCAGTTAGGCAGAATTGCTCAGTTCTGAATGGAATTGAGGATCTTGAGCATTGTTGGAGCTGTATTCATCCAGGCAAATGGAGAATATTCCTTCACATTCTTAGATGGTGGACTGACTTTGGGAGTCAGGAGGTGAATAACTCACTGAAGAACTCCCAGGTTCTGACCTGTTCTTGTAGCCATAATATTTAATAACTGGACCAGTTCAGTTTCTAGTCAATGATTAAAAACCAGTAAAACTGGCAAATGAGGTATACTGACCAGCTTGTCTTGTATCGGTCAAAATAGAAGTGTCATTCAATTGTACATTCATTTGTTGTTTTCTTTCAAACTGGATCTACCCACTGGTCAGGAGGTTGATTATATTCAGCAATATTAATTCCATTGAATGACTAGGATGTGATGGCTCTGTCTGGATGAAGACAGTCATTGTGTGGCACTTTTCTGTTGCAAATGTTATTGTCGCTTATCAATCCAAGATCTTGCTGCATGCCAACAGAGACTGTTTCAATATAATTAATAGAATAGCTACAATAAATCAACACATGTCATACATTGTTAAAACGCAGAACATAGTATATTAACTTTGGGACAGAAACTGATGTAATTAATGAGTAGACCATTTATGGTTGTTCACACAGTTGCTAAATAGACATGAGCTTGAGCTGACAGAAGAAATGTTATTTTTTCTGATGCTCAGAGGAGCATGCCTGATTCTCGGAATTTTGCAGAAATACATTTTCTACTTGGACACAAAGCAGAAGCTTTATAATCTACTTTTGATAGCAGACATAGGGAGGCCCATCTGACTGAAACGCCAAGCAAGCAAAGAAATAGTTACAGGAAAGAGCGCAGTCTGTTCGCGTGCTGCTTGTATCTTAGCTAATGACAGCTTTGAAATTCATCGATTAATTCTATACATTTCTGTGCTTGTGGTGACAGTTCCTAATTAGCCAACAAATAAAACAGGTCACCTCCTATTTCTGCTGAGAAGATGAGTTTCAGCCTTTGGATGAAAGTTGTGATGTATACATGAGGTTCCAGTTAATTACTGGCTAATATTTTAGACATGTAATGCCATACTTTTCCAGATAGTGAACTCCACATATGGATATGAATTTTATTAATTAATTTAAAATGCAGCTTTGGGTTACAACTTCCAGTATCATTGCCTTTCAGTAACACTGTCCTTGAAAAATAGTTAATAGTGAATAGTAATAGGCATTTAAGTTCTTCAGGTAGAACAGTAGTTGGGAAAAGGAGAAAGTTATGTCTCTTTTTTAAAACCTTTCTTATCCTTTTCACTTATTGATTCAGTGAACATCAATTCATTATATTGCCTTACAGTTAGAAGTAGAAGATTTTCTCCCCTTGAATTAGGTACTTCAATATTAATTCATAACATAAAAGTACATGAACTAGTTTGCATTTCTTTTTGTTATCTCTTGCTGGTCAGTACAGCAGTAATAGTGTGGCATTCATGAAAGCAGTTCTCCAACAGTCTGCAGCGAGTATTTGAGTATTGCTACACATATCAGTGAAGAATTTAACAAACTTGTCAGTCATCTTGAACAGAGAATTCATAACCACCCTGATGCACATGAGCAGCTGCTTGCAAAATGCCACACGTGTCCCACAGAGAACCCTGAAATGATCCAGTGTAATTACAATTCAATATCTCAGTGACTATTAAGACTACTGACTTTGGATTGCCTCCCATTCCACAGGGCTGTTGGTCTATGTGAATAAGTTCAGTCTAAGCAGTCACCAGCTCCCCAAGTAACCTCAGCTAAATCTTAGGTTGCCTCCCATATATTTGCAGAAAGTTGATCCATGTGTGGAACACTTGTTAACTTTGCTTGGTGTAACACTGGCACCTGGCTGTCTGTAACTTGAGGGCTTCACCATCAGGTACTACCCACTACTGCCTTTCTGGCTGTTGGTGTGTTGGCCAATGCAACCCTTGCCCAGTCTCTCTGCTCCACTGGAGCCTCGGTGAACTCCAGATGAATTAGACACATACATTTTCCAGAAGTACTCTTCCAGAAAGTGGGAGTATTTGCAGACACCTTTAACCTCTCCTTACCATGATCTGAATTCCCCACCTACTTCAAGAAGACCATGGTGATTCCAGTACCAAAGGAAAATCATGCAGCATGCCTCAATGACTACTGCCTAGTGGCTCTGACACCCATAATTATGAAGTGCTTTGAGATGCTAGTCTTGGCTCACATCAATTCCATCCCACCCATCCCACAATTGCCTTGATCCTTTGCAAATTGCATACCTGCACTATAGATGCACAGCAGAAACCATCTTATAAGCCCTGCACTCATCCCTGGATCATCTGGATGACAAGGATACTTACATCAGGGTCTTACTTATTGACTGCAGTTTTGCCTTCAATACGATAATTCCAAACAAATTCATCTCTAAACTCCGAGACCTAAGTCTCGGCTCCTCCCTCTGTAACTGGATACTCAACTTCCTGACCCATAGGCTGCAATCAGTTAGAATAGGTGACAACACCTCCTCCATGATAATTCCCAACACCAGTGCCCCTCGACTGCGTACTCAACCCCCAGCTATACTTCCTTAGACACTCCTGACTGTGTGGACAAATTCCACCCCAACTCCACTAACATGTTTGCTGATGACATCACCATTGTAGATCAGATCTCAATCAATGGCGAGACAGAATACAGAGAAGAGATCAAGTGCTTAGCAACATGGTGTAAAGACAACAATCTCTCCATCAATGTCAGCAAAATGAAGGAGCTGGTCGTTAATGTCAGGAAGTGAAGTGGAGGACATGCCCCTGGCTGTATCATTGGTGCTGAGGTGGAGATGGTCAAAAGCATCAAGTTCCTGGGAGTAATGATCACCAACAGTCTGTCCTGGCCCACCCATTTCAACGCGATGGTCAAGAAAGCACAACAATGTCTCTCTATCCTCAGGAGGCTCAGGAAATTCAGCATGCCTGTAAAGACTCTTACCAGTGTTTACAGATGCACCAAAGAAAGCATCCTATGTGGATGCATCACAGCGTGGTACGGCAACTGCTCTGCCAAAAACTGCTAGAAGGTACGAAGTCAAGAGCATAGCCCAATCCATCATACAAAGCAACCTTCCATCCATTGACTGCATCTATACTTCCCACTGCCTCAGGAAAGCAACCAACATAACGCTGGACCCCTCCCACCCTACTTATACTCTCTTCCACCCTCTTTCATCAAGCAGAAAACATAAAAGTTTGAATACAAATAGGTTTAAGAACAGCTTCTTCCCTGCTGTTATCAGACTTTTAAATAGACCTAATAAATGCTCATTCTGGTCTCTACCTCTGAACCTTCCCTGCACGTGTAACACAGTATTCTGTACTGTATTCTGCTAACCTGATGCACAATGTATGGTATGATCTGCCTGTGAAGCATGCAAAACAAAAATTTTCACTGTATCTCAGTACATGGGACAACAACAAATGAATGAATCAATCAAGAAAGTGTTCAGAAAACAGGCAAAGAGCTGTGCATTACTGTCTACATAGGCCTCATTCTAGGCCTTGTGTACCCTTGCTCTCACCATGCCATGGCCACTCCACATCAGATCTTCCTCAGATGGATTCTCTTCCTTTGAGATTGTTACCTCTGTAAGCCTCTATATGTGCCAAGAGGAAAGAGAAAAGGGACAAGAGTAAGAATGACTAGATCATAGCAGAGGTCAGACATTGCTGCGCAAAATTCAGAAATTTGTGAAGTACATGTGCATTTGTCTTAAATCTGTTTGGAGGTGCTTCTGACCTCAAGCTGTCTTATATTGACGGTTCTGGAGAGACCATTGATTTCTATCACTTGCTACTCTGCTTGATCTGCTGCAATTGTATACTCCTTGTTGTTGTTCCTCCTTGTTCTGCAGAAAGGATAAGTCAGAGTCACTGTATGCCCATTACAAAGATGATGATAGAGATACTACTTGTTGTACATGTGCTAATTGGAAGAAGCAAGATAGGCAGTTGTTCAATGACAAACAGATGTGAGAAGTAAGAAAGGAGTTAAGAGAAGTTGTTGATCAATTAAATGCGAGGAAGTGAACGGAGTTTGATACTGGTTGCCATGAAGAGACCAAGGAAAAGATGAATGTTTGCAATGAGCATGTGTAGATATTAACTTAAATATGCTGGGTTAGTCAAAATGAAATTAGATGAAAAGAAGAGACAAACATAGGAAGCTTGGTCATGACCTATTGATTAGAAAAGTCAGTGGCTTGAATGTGTTTGTGTTTTGCTGAAAGAATGTGTGTGTGTTTATTTTAAATGTTGTAACTCAGCAGTAATGGACTGAATTGTCACAGTAACTCTGGAAAAGTTGTTCTGTTTAATGCTCAATGAATCAGATGAAATAACGTAGAGTATTTATCAACTAAATTTGTGATCAGCATAAGATGTGCTGTCTAAATATCATGGATGACATCAAGTGGTGAGAGCCTGAACAAGGCTGGCCAGAAATCACAGTTAATAAAACGTGGAGCCGGTCAGACCTGCTGTGCTCTTCTGGATCCAAATTTTATTGACTCTGACTTCCAGCATCTGCAGTCTTTACGATCTCCAGAGGTCAAAGTTAGTTAGGTCCAAGTGATAAGCCTTTTTCCAGGGAGATACAAACAAGTCTTAATGAGCAATTAATCAAACTAGCTTTGGATGATGACATATTTGTGATGTTTGCCAGTGATGAAATTGACCATATGCTGGAGACTAGATGATATTAAGTATTGAATGTGCAGCTTGTTTGCCTGGGAAAAGGGCAGATAGAAAGTTTAACTCAGAGTATAGATAGTTCAAGAGGGGACATCTGATCAGTAGTTGGAGGATGACATGAAGCAGGTTGATCACCTGTTTTAGTCTGAACCTCTGACAGATCCATGTAAACACATTCACTTGTGATTTTGAGTATTGTGTGTGTAAGATTTTTGCAGGTTTTTTTGTTGTGTGGTTTGCTTTAATAAAGAACATTGGACATCATGGAGTCATAGAGATGTACAGCTTGGAAACAGACCCTTTGGTCCAAACCGTCCATGCCGACAAGATATCCCTACCCAATCTAGTCCCACCTGCTAGCACCCGGCCCATATCCTTCTAAACCCTTCCTACTCATATACCCATCCAAATGCCTTTTAAATGTAGCAACTGTACTAGCCTCCACCACTTCTTCTGGCAGTTCATTCCATACACATACCACCTTTGCGTGAAAAAGTTGCCCTTAAGTCTCTTTTATATCTTTCCCCTCTCAGCCTAAATCTGTGCCCTATAGATCTGTTGTTAGACTCCCTTGGATTATTGATGTCCAGAGTAAATCCAATGGATCTATTGAAGTGAGAATAGTGTAGTGTATTATCTGATGAATAAGGCACTCGGCGACCTCTCTCCATTTATAATGAATGCTACAGAAAAATTGGTGATTATTGCACGTAACTTGTTAGCACGCACATCTGGAAGAGAAATTACCCAAGTCTATTTTTAATTTTCTATTTGATATTAGAAACAAGTCATTGAAGTTTTCTCCTTGTAGCTCTGCAGTTCTGTTGTACATGTAGGGATTGAGTCTGAAAATGTGTGTGGCCTTACATGTTGGGGAGAAAAATTCTATCTGTGAGAGACTGATCATGTGAGTTGAAGTTTTCATCCAGTTTCAGAAACTATAATATGCAGAGTATACCCTCTGGTGTTACAGTGCACCCAGTAAGGAATGCACCGGAATGTCAAGCTCTGATAGAGTGGTCTTGTATTCATTATATTTTGTATTCTTGTTCACCTGGAACTTCAGTATCCAATTTTTTCTGTGATCCAACCAGAAATTATAATATATATAAAACAACTGAAAATGTATGTGTCAAGAAAAATAAAATTAATATTTCCTCAATTTGGATTTTCTTTTGCAGATTGGTAAGTAGTAATTCTGAACAATTAATGCATTAGTTGAATTTACTGATTTGTTGAAGGAGAATTCATGTTTATATCAAGGCCAATGATGGAATTTTTAGTGACTGAAGCTTTTGAAGGTGGAAAAGCCACCCAAACAGTTATACATTTATTGACCTCGATTTAAGATGAGAGGGGAAAGACATAAAAGAGACCTGAGGGACAACATTGTCACACACAGGATGGTGGGTATATCAAATGAGCTGCAAGACTAAGTGGTAGAGGCAAGTACAATTACAACATTTAAAAGATATTTGGACAGGTTACAATGACAGGAAAAATCTAAAGGCATGTTGGCCAAATGCAGGTAAATGGGAAAGCTGGTCAACATGGATGAGTTGGACCAAAGGGCCTGTTTCAATGCTGTATGACTATGACTCTATAAAAGCCTACATGTAAGAATCAGTATAATGTGACTTTGTGCAGTTTGTTGAGGGATGTGATAGAGGGGAGTGATGGGTGAGACAGCAACTGATTATTTTCATCTTTGTTGATGGAGATGGAAAAATGAAGAATTTGCTCAACCCTGTTACTCTGTGAGGTAATTGAAAAGCAACACCAAATCATTGGAAGATAAACCTCTGGGACTGGAAATCTCAGCAACAGTTATTCATTACTATTAATTAATTTTATTAATTACTGTTTAGATAATCTCATCCATTTAAAGAAAACTTCTCTCCTTGTTCTGACCTCTTCCAGCAGGATCTCCCATGAGGTTTTGGAGAACCTAAAAGTAACCTTGTGAAATGTAGATATATCTTGCAGGTGGGAATGCATTTTCATCTTTGTCAATTTAAATTCATTTTAATATGTGTAAATGGTTCATTTAAGCCTACAATTTTAGGAAATTGCAAAAACTATTATGCTGGTTTTGCCTTAGATAAGTAAGGGAATGAATGATCAGTAAAATATTTTCAGGAGGTAGCAATTTCTTAAGATCTTCCCAGTTCCAATATCTGAGTGCCATATTTAAAGATCTCCTGGACAGCTTGTCATTCTCTGCACGCCAGGAGAATCACTTAACTACTTACCCATTATCTTAGCCAGTCCAAGAGATGTCAGTGAACAGGCAAATAATGGCCAGTGCATTCTTAGAGTTTCTTTTGAAGGCTATTCAGGAGAGAAGGATAGTCCTTTTACCCAGGCTGACAAAGAGAAGCTATTTCAACTGATGAAGGCAGCCTACAGAGGTCAGAGTCTGTGGGGTGGGTCGAGAAAACCTTGCTTCAGGACACAACAATCTGTTGCACCCTGCCAGGATATGTACAACTGTTTATTTAATACATCGGCTTTCGATTATCCGAATATCAGATTATCAGGCAAGATTGCAAGGTCCTGATACTTGGCTAAACTATGTTACCTGGCATTTGATTATCTGGACTTTGATTAACCAAACGAAATACTCCCACCCATGACCTTTGGATAATCGAGGTTCCTCTGTACTTCATAGTCCCTTGAGTACCAGTTAGCATTGTGACATTACTGCTGCAGATGACTATCAAACAAGATGGATGCAAGGTATCTTCATCAGATGCGTTTTCTCAATCAGCATCTATCAGTTCATTATAGCTTCCGATGTAGTACTTTTGACACCTCCTGAGCTACTGCTCTACACATCTGTCAGGGTTCACACTTAAAATATGAAAGAAATGTGAAGCAAAAACAGAGATTGCTGGAAAAGCTCAGCAGGTCTGACAGCATCTGTGGAGCGAAATCAGATATAACATTTCAGGTTGAGTGACTTGCCCTCAGAACTGAAAAGAATTGCGGCTTGAGCACACTTGTTGTCCTGGTAAGGTTTCATGCCTTGTAAACACCTAATAGCAAGCCAGACTGCACGTTCTTGGGAGTTGATCGAAATGGACAGTCCTCACTGATAACATGGTATGTATTTGCACAAAGATACATCTTGGTACCAAAGGAAACAGGTAGCTTAATTTTGTACACTCTGGACCTTGAAGGAAATCATTTACTCCATTAGTTACATGCTTCATATTATTGGGTTTCCTATTTTTGTTGAACATGATTGTACCTGTGAATGTAATTCCATCTGGGATGGGACATTATCAAGTCTTCCCCCATCAAAGTTAATAAATGTAAAGCAGATTCAGATGATGAAGGTGAAGAAAGCTGAACCACTAGAAAGCACCTGAGAACTCAGTAGCAAAACTTTAGCAGGCCATTTAAAATCTGAATGTTTTCCTCCTGCCCAATTAAATTCCCCTTCCCATCCTCCTAAAAGATGTGAATGGACCTGAAATATTCTGCCTCTAGCCTGTTTTTTAAAGCAGTAAATGGGTTTTGAACATAGCCTAATAAACTCATGGATTTAAAATGAGGGTCTGTACTATTTACTGAAGAAAGGAGACAAATCTATGCTTTCATATTTAAACTATTCTTTGACTAAAGATTCAGCAAACCTGAATGCCTTCTTTGTCCAAGGCAATTCATTTATTTTCAATCAATGTGCTCCTGCCCTCGCTTCAACCTCAGTCTAATAATTAGTCACAGTTATGAGCAATATAATAAATTGCTCTAGAACGGAATTATTATATGTCAATTTATGCCATGTTCCAATCGTTTTTTTATCTTGCTTAGTTATATTAAAGTTACTTTAATGATTCCTTGCTGATTATTTTCCAATAGACCCTTGCAAAATGTGACACTCCATTTTTAAAAAGCCAATACGTATACCATTGGTCGGGCTTCACCTGTGTGACCCTCGACGATATCAGTTTGAAACTTCCCAGTTATGCAAATAACTTTCCTGACAGACTTAACTGAGATTGCTGGTTATCCTATTATCACCAATTCTTATGTTTTAATGGAGAAAAAAAATGTTGTTATAGCTATGTGACTTAATGAGAGAGGACACAAAAGCTCACAACAAAAACTGACATAATTTCATCCAGGTGATTGATGAGAGAAATTGCTTTTGGGTAATAATAGCCAAGCCATAGATTCCCCATAATGCAGCGTTCAGCAACTGCACATAAACCTTGTTGATCTGCAAGACAAGTTGTGTGCACAAGTGAAAATGTTTGAATTGGTAACACTGCCTGAGAGACACCTAAGAGAAGCTTTACCATGATATTTCATGTTAGCACGTTAAAACTGAACACAGAATTCTGAAGCATCATGACTTCAGTACATGTGTTGCTGGCACAAATATGAAAGGTTGGTTTATAATTTAACAACTCTTACATGCTATGTTATGATAGGTGGCATTTTTCCCTCTCTGAAGTGGCAAAGATGATGATGAGCAAGATGACTTAATCTCATAAGAGTCAAAGAATCAGAGTCTTGATGTTATGCAAAAGCTCTCCCAACCAAGTCTGAGTGTGATAGGTGGTAAAATCAGTCTCTCCCCATCAGGTGAGGATAAGGTTACTTCCACACATTTGCAGCAGATTAGATAAGGGAAATGTAGTGGATGCAGTGTGTTTAGATTTCAAGAGGCTTTTGATAAAGTCTCACATACAAGACTAGGAGGCAAATTAAAACACACAGAATTGGGGAAAGGGTACTGATGTGGATTGAAAATTAGATGCCAGACTGTAAAAAGGAAGTGTGAATAAATAGATTTTTTTTCTAGGTGGTAGACATTGTCTAGTGGTGTTCCACAGAGATCAGTGCTTGGGCTGCAGCTATTCATGACCTGGATAAGGGAGCCAAATTCAATACTTCCAGGTTTGATGATGACAAGCCACTGGGCGAGATTGCAAGGACGGTACAAGAAGGTTTCAGGGTAATCTAGACAAGTTGAGTGTGAAGGCAAACATCTGGTAGATTCAGTACAAACATAGATTAAATGTAAAGATATAAACTTTAGTGTTAAAAAAAAGACAGTATTATTTAAATAGTGATATATTGGGAAATATGCTCCCAGACTTACTGAAATTCTCCAGCAATATCTGTTTCTGATCTCCAGCATCCATGGTTCTTTGTTTTATTATAGTGACTATAGATAAACCCTGGATTACTTGTACTTGACCTTGAGAATGGTTCAAATTCTGGAACTGCTGCAGGTTTTGGCAAGTTGGAGTTGGAGAGTTAGTGGTAATCAGAGAAGAGCACAGCAAAGCGGAACTTCCTGGGTTTGTTGCCCATAGCTCACTACCTGTCATTGAATGAGTGTTCCTGGTCTTCCCTGGCCATCTCCATGATCTTCTCCTCACAGGAAGTGACAAGCCTGATATCTAACATTGCTGTCCACTGGTCTTGGACCTCTTGGCCCAGTTGTGTATTTTTTCTATAATGAGAGTTAAGAAGATTGAGTAAGATAGAATGAAATGCAGCGACTCCATAAGCATGGGAAGTATTGAGGGAACTCCAGTGAGTGAGTTAGTGAGTAAGAAGCACAGAGAACATGAAGGGTTAGCAGTTATTGAGGATGAGGTGAGTGTGAGGCCTTGAATGAACTTGATACACATATTGTTGAGCATGGTGATCCATGAGCCTTGTTAAGATGCGTGGGCAGTGGCAGAGTTTGTATGAGTGCTAGCCCTTTAAGTGTGAGGAAGCAGAGCAAGAAGATGGTGGTACTTACCTTTGTTGAAAGGAGGTCTTTTTTTCTGGATTGCTGGCTGGCCCCTTTCACCACACCTTGAGTCATTTCTCCGTGAGGTGGAGGAGCTCGGTTTTCTTCTGTGTCATCAGGTTAGAGTTTAGAGAGGAGTATTACAGCATAGGGTGGTCCCTGACTTGCACCAGTATAAGTGATGGTTTGTTGGCCTTTGAATATACTGTCTGAGCCTTGGAACCAGAAAATCCTGGCTGTGGTGAGCATTTGTCTCATGCTCAGCATGGGATATACTGAATAAAACACCCAATATCCGAATGGAGGTTGAGAATCATGTGACTTTACTTCATAACTCACCAGGGTCACAGCAGATAGAACATCATGATACTGAATTGCCACTACTCTTTAGCTTCAAATAGACTATAGTTGCACGTTCTGCAACTGATTCCAAGGTATTGTTAGCTAGGGGCTACAAAGTCAGTGACGCAGTGGTGATGAAGGGATGCTGATATATGTTCACAACAGGTTGATCTGTGACTTGGAAGGAATTGCAAAGTTGTGAAGTACCATTGCTGATTATAGCACTGGACTTGAGTTTTTGCAACTATCTTTTATATATTAACTACCATTGAAGGTACACAATTATGAAGCAAAAGTTACATTTTCACAACTGAAGGAAGCTTGACCTTTTGGACTTGAAGTGAAAGAACAACTTTTGTTTCAATGCTCTGCTGACTAGCATTTGTGATTTTTTAATTTTAGTTTTAATATCCAGTCAAATGATTTCTTCTTTCTTTTCAATTTGACTTTACCACTCTAGGTGAGTACCAAACTAGCTTCAGCACCAAATATTAATCGACAAACAGAACATGATCACATTTAACTGAAACCATTAAGGGTGGTATGGTGGCATAGTGGTTAGCACTACTACCTCACAGTGTCAGAGACCTGGGTTCAATTCCCACCTTGGGCAACTGTCTGTGTGGAGTTTGCATGTTCTCCGTGTGTGTGGGTTTCCTCCCACAGTCCAAAGATATGCAGGTTAGGTGAATTGCCCATAGTGTTAGGTGTAGGAGAATGAGTCTGGGTGGGTTGCTCTTCGGAGGGTTGGTGTGGACTTGTTGGGCTGAAGGACCTGTTTCCACACTGTAAGTAATCTAATGGTGATAGCAGATTAAGAAAAATACAACTTCTGGAGGGATGTGCTGACAATTGTTTCTGTAATTGATTACTTTTCAATTCAATCTGCTTTTAACTGTTTTCCCTCATTTGAGGCAGAGATACACTTGCTGTCAGGTGCTGCATTTCTGGCACCTTCTTGCCTGCTGCCATTTCAATTGTGCTGTTTGTGAGAGAGGTACTTGCCATGGGGAGACAGGCTCTTATTAAAATGTAACAATCATATTGCAAGAACATTATCCTGCTGAGCATGCTGGCGGGGAAACACAACAGTTGCAGCTCATTCAATCATTCAATCATTTTGCTGTCCACTTTCCCAGGAGAATATCCAGTAACCAGATGCTTTGTTCATATGTTGTATTTTAATCTGATTATTAGACTACCGGAGTTGCTTTTCCTGACGAAGGCTGCAGTCACTATCCTGTTTCAGTGTAGTAAACTACAAAGCCTGCTTGATCAACTGTCAATGAGGAAAACCAGACAAGTCCCTTGTAGATATAGTTTACTGCACAAGATATAGTTTACCGCATGTAAGCAGCCAGCAACAGGTTACATTGATATGATAGTCATTGTTACCGAGACTTTGAGGAAAGCAAGATGTTGGGACGCACTCCTTAGAGATTTTAAGCTGCTCTGTCTATAACTTCATGCAACATCATCAACAATTGGCATGATTTTAATTTGAATAGGAACAGGCATATCAATGATAAGGTACTAATGGCATGCAACATAAGCTTCTGAACTCTTACTAGGAGTTTCCTACTATGCCATTAAAATATTTACAGCAGAATCAGACTTTTCGTTCTTGATGTTGAGAGTCTAATTTCTTCCAATCTCACCAAAGTGCTCAACAAAAGTATATGCCAGTGAAAAGGAAAGACTGTAGGAAATGGGGTAATCTGCCATGGCTGTCTAAGGAAATAAGGGAGGCTAACAAATTAAAAGAGAAGGCATACAAAATGGCAAAGACCAGTGGGAAGCTAGAAGATTGGAAAAAAAATATGGATCAACAGAAAGTCACACAAAAAAAACTACAACGAAAAGTAAGCTAGCTCATGAGACTAAACTAGTTCAGAACATAAAGACAGATTGCATAAGTTTCTATAAATGCATTAAATGAAAGAGAGTGGCTAAGGTAAACATTGGTTCTTTACAGGACGTGAAGGGGGATTTGGTAATGGGATGTGAGGAAATGGCCGAGACACTGAACAGTTATTTTGTGTTGGTCTTCACAGTAGAAGACATGAATAACATGCCAGAAACTGACAAGGAGACAAAGATAGGTGAGGACCTGGAAACAATCATTATCACAAAACAGTGAGTGTTGAGCAAGCTAATGGAGTAAGGGTAAACAAGTCTGCTGGCCCTGATTGAATGCATCCCAGGGTACGAAAAGAGATGGCAGGAGAAATAGCAAATGTTCTAGCGGATTGGACAACAGCAAATGTGATGCCTGTGTTTTTAAAAGGAGGTAGACAAAAAAATGAGAAATTATAGGCCAGTTGACTTATCTTCTGTGATGGGGAAAATGTTTGAATCTATTATCAAGGAAAAAATAGCAAGACATCGAGATAAAAATTGTCCCATTAGGCAGATGCAACATTGGTTCATGAAAGGCAGGTCATGCTGAACTAACCTATTGGAACTCTACAAAGACATGATGAGCACGGGGGGACAATGGGGATTGAGCAAATGTGGTGTGTCTAGATTTCCAAAAGACATTTCACAAAGTGCCGCACAAAAGGTTGCTGCATAAGATAAACAGGATGGTCTTCACCTGAACCAAAGGGTACCAATATCCTTGGAGGGAAATTTGCTAATGCTCTTCGGGTGGATTTAAATTAATTCAGCAGGGAGATGGGAACTGAAATTGTAGTTCGAGTATTTGGGAGGTTGAGAGTAGTGAAGTCAGAACTAAGATTTCAAGATCACAAGAAGGCACCAGCAAGCAAGAATTTGATTTGAGGTGTGTCTACTTCAATGCCAGGAGCATCTGGAATAAGGTGGGTGAACTTGCAGCATGAGTTGTGATGTTGAGGCTATTTCAGAGACATGGGTAGAGCAGGGACAGGAATGGATATTGCAGGTTCCAGGATTTAGATGTTTCAGTAAGAACAGAGAAAGTGGTATAAGAGGGGGTGGTCTGGCATTGTCAGTCAAGGTCAGTATTGCAGTTGCAGAAAGGGCGTTTGAGGACTCATTTACTGAGGTAGTATGGGCTGAGATTAGAAATAGGAAAGGAGAGGTTACCCTGTTGGGAGTTTTCTATAGGTCTCCAAATAGATCCAGAGATGTAGAAGAAAGGATAGCAAAGATGATTCTCGATAGGAGTGAGAGTGACAGGATGGTTGTTATGGGGGACTTTAATTTTCCAAATATTGACTGAGAATACTATAGTTCAAGTTCTTTAGTTGGTCAGTTTTTGTCCAATGTATGCAGGAGGGTTCCCTGACTCAGTATGTAGACAGGCCAAGGGGAGAGATCACATTAGATTTGGTACTGGGTAATGAACCTGGCCAGATGTTAGATTTGCAAGTAGGTGGGCACTTTGGTGATAGTGACCACAATTCAGTTATATTTAATGATGGAAAGGGATAGCTATATACTGCCGGGCAAGAGTTATAGCTGGGGGAAAGGCAATTACAATGCAATCAGGCAAGGTTTAGACTGTATAGGATGGGGAAGGAAACTGCAGGGAATGGGCACAATTGAAATATGGAATTTATTCAAGGACCAGCAACTGTGTGTCCTTCATAAGTATGATCCTGTCAATCAGGGAGGAAGTTGTTGAGCATGGGAGCTGTGGTTTAATAAGGAAGGTGAGTCTCTTGTCAAAAGGAAGAAGTCTTATATTAGGATGTACAAAGTTAAAAATCACACAACACCAGGTTATAGCCCAACAGGTTTAATTGGAAGCACACTAGCTTTCAGAGTGACGTTCCTTCATCAGGTGATTGTCTCCACTTTAAGCCGGCAGTTAGTGGTGTCGATAGTAGTCATGATTTGGAGATGCTGGTGTTGGACTGGGGTGTACAAAGTTAAAAATCACACAACACCAGGTTATAGTCCAACAGGTTTAATTGGAAGCACACTAGCTTTCGGAGCGATGGTCCTTCATCAAGTGATTCACCTGATGAAGGAGCGTCGCTCCGAAAGCTAGTGTGCTTCCAATTAAACCTGTAGGACTATAACCTGGTGTTGTGTGATTTTTAACTTTGTACACCCCAGTCCAACACTGGCATCTCCAAATCATGACTATATTGGGATGAATTGTGATGGCTTAGTTAGGGTGCTTGAGAGTTACAAGTTAGCCAGGAAAGACCGAAAGAGAGAGCTAAAAAGAGCCAGGAGAGGACATGAGAAGTCATTGGAGGATAGGATCAAGGAAAATCCTAAGGCATTCTATAGGTAAATCAGGAATAAAAGAATGATGAGAGTAAGATTATAGACAATCAAGCGTAGTAGTGAGACGTTGTGTGTGGAGTCAGAGGAGATAGGGGAAGTGCTAAATGAATACTTTTTGTCAGTTTTCACACTAGAAAAAGACAATGTGGTCAGGGAGAATACTGAGATACAGGCTGCTCGACTAGATGGGATCAAGTTGCATAAGGAGGAGGTGTTAGCAATTCTGGAAAGTGTGAAAATAGGTAAGTCCCCTGGGCCAGATGGGAATTATCCTAGGAGATTGCTGAGCCTTTAGCTTTGTTCTGCATCCGCTGCATCCGATGTGGCCTCCTCTATATTGGGGAGACAGGCCGCCTACTTGTGGAACATTTCAGAAAACAACTCTGGGACACCCGGACCAACCAACCCAATCATCCCGTGGCTCAATACTTCAACTCCCCCTCCCACTCCACCAAGAACATGCAGGCCCTTGGACTCCTCCATCGCCAGACCATAGCAACATGACGGCTGGAGGAAGAACGCCTCATCTTCCGCCTAGGAACTCTCCAAGCACAACGGATGAACTCAGATTTCTCCAGTTTCTTCATTTCCCCTCCCCCCACCTTGTCTCAGTCCCAACCCTTGAACTCAGCACCACCTTCCTAACCTGCAATCTTCTTCCTGACCTCTCCACCCCCACCCCCACCCCTCACTCCGGCCTATCACCCTCACTTTAACCTCCTTCCATCTATCGCATTTCCAATGCCCCTCCCCCAAGTCCCTCCTCCCTACCTTTTATCTTAGCCTGCTTGGCATACTCTCCTCATCCCTGAAGAAGGGCTCATGCCCAAAACATCGATTCTCCTGCTCCTTGGAAGCTGCCTGACCTGCTGCGCTTTTCCAGCAATACATTTTCAGCTCTGCTCCCCAGTCCTCACTTTCTCCTTTATGTCCACATTGTCTACAGGAATAGTGTTAGATAACTGGAGAATAGCAAATTTTGTTCCCTTGTTCAAGAAGGGGAGAAGAGAGAATTTTGGAAACTGTAGACCTGTGAGCATTACTTCTGTTGTGGGTAAAGTGTAAAAGAGATAGGATTTATAATCATCTAGAGAGGAATAAATTGATTAGATTAGATTAAATTAGATTCCCTACAGTGTGGAAATAGGGCCTTTGGACCAACAAGTCCACACTGACCCGCTGAAGAGTAACCCACCCAGACCCATTTCCCTCTGACAAATGCACTAGCACTATGGGCAATTTAGCATGGCCAATTCACCTGACCTGCACATCTTTATATGCTGTGGGAAGAAGCCAGAGCACCCAGAGGAAACCCATGCAGACACAGGGAGAATGTGCAAGCTCCACACAGACAGTCACCCGAGGCTGGAATCGAACCTGGGACCCT
This sequence comes from Chiloscyllium punctatum, assembly GCF_047496795.1. Taxonomy (NCBI): domain Eukaryota; kingdom Metazoa; phylum Chordata; class Chondrichthyes; order Orectolobiformes; family Hemiscylliidae; genus Chiloscyllium; species Chiloscyllium punctatum. Next base: position 124,592,410 of record NC_092743.1, read on the forward strand.
GGAGGTGTGAGGCAGCAGCGCCTGGACAGGGACATGAACCCTGGACCCTCAGATAAAAGTCAATTGCTCTACAGACTGAGCTATCCGGGCTTGTCAGCATGGTTTACTGAAGGGTAGGTGATGTCTCACAAACCTTATTGAGTTCTTTGAGGAGGTGACCAAACAGGTGGATGAGGGTAAATTGTTTGATGTGGTGCATATGGATTTTAGTAAAGCGTTTGATAAGATTTCCCATGGTAGGCTATTATAGAAAACACGGAGGCAGGGGATTGAGGGTGACTTAGCTGTTTGGATCAGAAATCAGGTTGCTGAAAGAAAGCAGAGGATGGCGGTTGGTGGGAAGTTTTCATCCTAGAATTCAGTTATTCGTGATGTACCATAAGGATCAGTTTTAGGTCCAGTGTTGTTTGTCATTTTTATAAATGACCTGGATGAGGGCCCAGGTTGATAGGGCTGTTAAGAAGGCATACGGTCTGTTAGTTTTTATTGGTAGAGGGATTGAGTTTCTGAACCATGAGATCATGCTGCAGCTATACAAAACTCTGGTGCGGCCACATTTGGAACATTGCGTACAGTTCTGGTCACTGCAATATAGGAAGAATGTAGAAGCTTTGGAAAGAATTCAGAGGAGATTTACTAGGATGTTGCTTGGTATGGAGGGAAAGTCTTACAAGGAAAGGCTGAGAGACTTGAGGGTGTTTTCAGTAGAGAGAAGAAGGTTGAGAGGTGACTTAATTGAGACAAATAAGATAATCAGAGGGTTAGGTAGGATGGACAGTGAGAGCCGTTTTCCTCGGATGTTGATGGCTCACACGAGGGACATAGCTTTAAATTGAGAGGCGATAGATATAGGACAGATGTCAGAGGTAGTTTCTTCACTCAGAGAGTAGTAAGGGCATGGAATGCACTGCCTGCAACAGAAGTAGACTTGCCAACTTTAAGAGCATATAAATGGTCATTCGATGGGCATCTAGACAAGAATGGAATCATGTAGGTTAGATGGGCTTCACATTGGTTCCACAGGTTGGTGCAACATCGAGGGCTAAAGGGCCTGTACTGCACTGTAATGTTCTCTGTTCTATATTCTCTAGAGCTGCATTGCGTTCTGGGTAAAGTATTAGCATGGATAGAGGATTGATTAACTCAGAGGAAGCAAAGAGTGGTAGTAAAAAAGTACTTTTCTGGTTGGTGGTCAGTGACTAGTGGTCTGCCTCAGGGATCAGTGTTGGGACCGCAATTATTCAAAGTTTACATGGATGATTTGGAGTTGGAGACCATGTGTAATGTCTCAAAGTTTGCAGATAACACTAAGATGAGTGGTAGGGCAAAGGTGTGCAGAAGACTTTGAAACTTTGCAGAGAGACATAGATCCTTTAAGTGAGTGGGCAGATGGAATGCAATGTTAATAAATATAAAGTCATCCATTTTGGTAGGAGTAACAGTAAAAAGGATTATTACCTAAATGGTAAAAAATTGCAGCATGCTGCTGTGCAAATGGACCTGAGTGTCCTTGTGCATGAATCACAGAGTGTTGGTCTGCAGGTACAACTGGGAATTAAAAAGACAAATGGAATTTTGTCCTTCATTGCGAAAAAGATTGAGTTTAAAAGCAGAGAGGTTTTGTTGCAGCTGTACAGGGTGCTAACAAGGCCACACCTGGAGTACAGTGTGCAGTTTTGGTCTCCTTACTTGAGAAAGGATATACTGGAACTGGAGGGGTTGCAGATAAAGTTCACTGGGTTGATTCTGGAGTTGAGAGGGTTGACTTACAAGGAGAGAGTGAGTAGACTGGGATTATATTCATTGGAATTTAGATGAATGCAAGGAGATCTTATAGTAACATATGACATTATAAAGGGAATTGATAAGGTAGAAATAGAAAGGATGTTTCCACTGGTGGGTGAAACTCAGACAAGAGGGCATAGCCTCAAAGTTAGGGGGAGCAGATTTAGGACTGAATTGAGAAGGAATGTCTTCACCCAGAGGATTGTGAAACTATGGAATTCCCTGCCCAGTAAAGTAGTTGAGGATTTGTCATTGAATGTTTTTAAAGCTAAGATTGTTTTTTTTTGAACAATGAAGGAAGTAAGGGAAACAGCGAGAGTGCGAATGTGTGGAGCTGAGTCCATGAAAAGATCTTATTGAATGGTGGAGCATGGCTTACTCCTGCTCCTAGTTTTTATATTCTTATGTTCATATTTTCCAACTGACTCATTAATGCTCAGCTTGTTCAACTGTTGGGAAGGTTTCACCCATTTATTCTGGACTTGAATTAAAATTGTCATGTGCCACATTAACAGAATATTCCATCCAATGTGTTTAAAAGTCAAAACAAAAGGATTTCTCATGTGGATTAATAGGTTTATTATTAATAATATTCTTGAGAATTTTCAATATCTTGTTTCATTATGTTATTCCCATTACTTTAGTTAAACATGTAAATAATTGTACCAATTTACTGACATGGACAACTTGATGTGAATCCATGAAGCAGCAACTTTCAGAAAAATGAATGCTCTTGGGAGTTTAATTTCCTTTGTGTACTATTTTTAATACATTGATTAACATGTTCATTCATGGAGCAAATTAATCCCATACATGATTAACAACCTTCCCGTGAAATTAATTCAAGAATTCCAGAAGATAGATTTTGCTAGAAGTCAAGTTGTGAACGATCATACTTCAAGTGTGTTAAATCAATATCATCTTAATAAACATAGAAGATAAAAATATCTTGTATGTGAACTGCTGCAACGTTTATGAATTAGACACGGGAAATAACAAACAGGTCGGGATTTTATGCTAGACGAAATGTGACGTTACTGGAAATGGGCAGTGAACACCTTCTGACCCAATCCCCTGCTGAGATTAAGCCCTGGGAGATCATTTAAAAGATGAGTCTCTTGCTAACTAGGAGACACTGGCTGGGAAGTAAGGTGCTGATATGGGTGTGCATGGAACAGGGAACAGCTCCCAGAGGTTTGTTAAAGGATTCCCAGGAGAGGCTGGATCAGGAAGGCAGCGTGTTGCATAGGGGACACCGAGTTAAAATTCTGCTGCAGACAAAGGAGCTACTACTATCCTTGACAGCCCCCAATCCTCCTGAGAGACGCTCACCAGGACTGCTGAATGTCTCCATCTCTTCACCGGTACCGATTATGTTAAGGTAATTTGGCCATCTCGCGAGAGCAGTGGCAGAGGCAGAGTGATGGCTGGTCCCACAATTTGATCATGAGTCCAGCCTCTAACTGGAGTGTGTCCCTCCCACAGGAGGGAAACAGAAAGCAACCCCGCCTGACCAAAAAAGCCTGGTTAGAGTATGCAGTGGCAATGAGCAGGCATGGGTTCAAGGATGACAGACGTTCTCCATACTGTAAAGCTGAGTGAGGATCTTAACTCTTGATTTGGGTTCACATCTGTGGAAGCATATATACATGTTGTTCAGGAGTGGCAATCTACATGGGCTGGAGGGGAGCTCCCTGTTGCTAACACTGACAGCTCAAGGAGCGCGGGAACCCTGCCAGGCTTTTGGGGTTGGTACTGAGCAATCTTGGAGTAAAGAAGAATTAAACCTCATAGAAGTCATCCCGAGGAATCGATCCCTGCATGGTCATTGTCCCACTGTCTACACAGAATAAGAGGGAGCACTATGACCATGAGAGGATGAGAACTGGTTGGGGGCAAATAAGGGGTTTTTGCAGCATACCAAATCTGACACAGATGGGGGTACGGTATCCTGGATGTGGCCAGTCACTGAAGTGGGGGTGTGGGGGACTCAGATCTGATGGCCGAAGAGAAGCCCTTGTCAGTGTCGTTAGCTGCGTGCATCCAATGAACCACTTTTTAGACCTAGAGGTGTGTTAGCAGTGAGGGAGTGTGAAGGAAGAGATGTGTCTGTATATGGCAATGCTTGGAAATGAACTCTTTTATGACCAGCATCATAAATGAAATGCCTGATACATGAAATGAATGTAGCAATATTTGCAAGATGTTGATTTGCACTGTTGAGTGGGAGTCATTATTTTGCCCTGTTCAACACATTAGACTCGACAGGCACAAGGGACTAGACTATTACCACGACTATATGTTTTCCCAAAGCTGTTCTGCAGGGAGTCTGAGTGATCAAGAAGATGCTCAGTCCAAAGCAGGCAAAAAGTCTTTAGACATTCCTGATGAAGGGCTTATGCCTGAAATGCCAACTCTCCTGCTCCTTGGATGGTACTTTTCCAGTGCCACACATTTTGACTGACTCTCCAGCATCTGCAGTCCTCACTTTCTCCTAATACGCTTCTAGAGTCAACCATGAGACAGCAGTTGTTGGTTGTCCAGTGGGAGGTAAGTGAAGATTTGTAATGTTTTTAAAGGGCATGTGTTTCCACCAAGAAAAGTAAAGGGATTCATCCACTCTTTGTGTATAAAATATGGTGTGTGTGTGTGTATGTGTGTGTGTGAGATAGAGAACAGGCAACAAATGCTGAACTTGTCAGCAATGCCCACATCTCACAAAAAGAATAAATTTAAAGAAAAGCAATCCTCTTCACATCTTTGCTGTTCAGTTAATGCTCCTGCAAATTGTTTACTTTACTGCTGAGCAGCTTCACAAACTGGCATAAAACTGTATATAAGTGAAAAAGACCCATCTAATTGTCTCAATGTGCACTTATATTTGCCTTTATTAGAATGTGGATAGTCATGGAATTTGACAACCCACCTCCAAAAGAGGAGGTTAAGACTGAATGTGAGATTTGATTTTTTAAAATGCAGATTTTACGTGATGTGCCATTGAAAAGGTATACATGATCAGAGGAAGTGATGTAATGTCACACCATCTTGGTCTTTCTTGCTGTCTTCTGGCAGGATAAAGCGAGAGTGAGATGTTTCTTAAATAAAGTTTATTTTTGCTTTACTTCAATAGTCTGTGTAGATAGTCTTTACCAGCAAAATGAGATCAAGAAGATTAAATGAATGGTCTTCTGTTTTATTACAACCAGCTGTCCCAATGTCAGGAAGTAGTCTCAATATCTGAAACCCAATTTTGCAATGGAGAAGACAGGATGGTCAACTGAACAGCAAATGTTTGTATCTACCCTGAGTACTTTGCCAAACTTTATGCACATTTTCTGCTGAATTGAAACAGATTACTTTGAGGAACTCTGCAATGGATTTTTGCACTTGTTCTGAATTCTTATCTGCACATTCAAGGGTTGTCAACTTGAGTGTGTTTCCCCTGTGTGCATCTCTACACTGAAATTTATTTGCATCAGCATTGCACACTGTTAATGAGTTGATTTACATGCAAAAATTAATAACATTTAACTTTTTTATGCAAATTCACCATTATATGTTTTCAGAAGCAAGCAACCTGCTTCCCAGAAAATCAGCAATAATGAAATGTCATCAACGGGCAACAGGTGTCAGGTGCCAGCCTGTCCCAATGTTCCCTTTTCATTCTCTTCCTGCATGAAAATGCTGCAATCATCATTTGTTAGGTCCATTTAGATTGATATCAGTTTAGGAATAAATTTTGGTTGCTCTATCCTGTGGTATTGTCCCTTAACCCATTCATTTAATTTAATCATAGCTTTTAATAAAAGAGATCTGCAAAAACAGAAGATTATGTCTACTAAGTAGATAGGCTGTAAATCTCTTAGAGACATAGAGATATACAGCATGGAAACAGAGCCGCCTCAACAAGAATATTTTAAGTTGAACAATATTGTATTGACTTCAGCAGATAGGAAAACTCAGAGGATCACCTAATGGACCGCGAATCCAGTCTTGTTTGTTATAGAATTATCGAGTCATAGGTATGTATAGCATAGAAATAGAGCCTTCAGTCCAGCTCGTGCATACCGGCCAGATATCCTAAATTAATCAAGTCCCATCTGCCAGTTCTTGGCCGATATCCTTCTAAACCCTTCCTATTCATATACAAATCCAGATGCCTTTTACATGTTGTAATTGTATCCACCTCCACCACTTCCTCTGGCAGCTTATTCCATACACACACCACACTCTGCATGAAAAGGTTGCCCCTTAGGTCCCTTTTAAATTTTTCCCCTCTCACCCTAAACCTAGATCTTCTAGATCTGGACTCTCCCACCCCAGGGAAAAAGATCTTGTCTATTTACCCTATCCATGCCTCTCATGATTTTATAAACTTCTATAAGGTCACCCCTCAGCCTCTGATGCTCCAGGGAAAACAGCCCCAACCTATTCAACCTCTCCTTATATCTCAAACCCGAGTTGCCTGATGTTTATCAGTGTGCTGCCAAAGAGCTGTTATGATGCAGTGGTAGTATGTCTACCTTCAAGCCAGGAGGCCTGGGTTCAAGTCCCACCTGTTCGAGTATTAAACACTAACATCTCTACACTGGTTGAGTAGAAAATAGGTTAAAAAATATCAATGCACTGCCTAATTGGTCTCAGTGCCTATTACTCTTCTGTGTGTTTAGTGTATCAAGAAGTAATATATTTTACTACTTTGTGTTTTTCAAAGAATTTTGTTTTTTTCCAGATCAACATCAATTTAATTGCTGGGGAAAGAAAGTTGAGAATGAAAAGTTTAACAGACCAGTTATTCCAGTCAGGGCAAAAACCCTCTGTGACTCTGTAGATATCTTTCTATCAACCTGTTCACAGATGTCATTACCCACCTCTGGAGCAGGTGGGACTTTGAACCTGACCCTCTGGTGCAGAGGTAGAGACACTACCAGTGTGCCATAAGAATCTATCTGACTCAAATTGTGTTACAAATTAGAGGCTTCTTAAGTCTTAGACTTGTCCAGGAATCCGCAAACACAGGAGCAAAAACAAAACCTTTGAAGAATCGTGCCGAATGTTGCAGCATCTTGTGACCCATCAAACTGAAATGCAAACAAAACATCCTCAATCTTAAGGGATTGCCTGCAACAATTGGAAAAGTGGCTACCAAGCATTTCTATGACAGTTATCACTTGCCAATGTCGAACTAAATATCATCATCATGACAAAGTAACATTCAATCAATACTTCAGGTGTGAACTGAATCAGTTGCCTGAAAACTATTTGCAAAAACAGTGCAGTTAAATCATATGATCAATTACTGAAGTGCCATTGACTCATATTGACGTTAGGGACTGTTCCACTGTCTAAGTAAATGCATTACACATTCTTGTTACATTTGAAAGAAAATGTTCTCCTGTGCCTATTATCAAATTTAATGCACAACTGCTTCATGGGTTCAATAACTGTGCAAAATATTCATCTGTAAATGATGACCACCAAAGTTTGGGAGAAGATTTGTAGCTCGGGTGCTCGTTGTTGTGGTTCTGTTCGCTGAGCTGGGAATTTGTGTTGCAGACGTTTCGTTCCCTGTCTAGGTGACATCCTCAGCGCTTGGGAGCCTCCTGTGAAGCGCTTCTGTGATCTTTCCTCCGGCATTTGTAGTGGTTTGAATCTGCCGCTTCCGGTTGTCAGTTCCAGCTGTCTGCTGCAGTGGCCGGTATATTGGGTCTAGGTCGATGTGCTTATTGATTGAATCTGTGGATGAGTGCCATGCCTCTAGGAATTCCCTGGCTGTTCTGTTTGGCTTGTTCTATAACAGTAGTGTTGTCCCAGTCGAATTCATGTTGCTTGTCATCTGAGTGTGTGGCTACTAAGGATAGCTGGTCACAGATTCAATCAATAAGCACATCAACCTGGACCCAATATACCAGCCACTGCAACGGACAGCTGGAACTGACAACTGGAAGTGGCAGGTACAAATCACTATAAATGCTGGAGGAAACATCACAGAAGTGCTTCACAGGAGGGTCCCAAGCACTGAGGATGTCACCTAGACAGGGGACGAAACGTCTGCAACACAAATTCCCAGCTCGGTAAACAGAACCACAATGATGACCACCAAATTTGCCTTTAAATTAATTTGGTCTTTGTGTGGATTTAATGCGCATGTTGTAACACATTTGCCAGCAAATCAACAGTGACTATACCTAGTTGGGTAACTTATTGGCTGTGAAGTCATTCGAGATATTCTGAGGACTCGGAAGAAAGGTATAATTCTTTATTCTTTGACATAGAATAGAGAGAGAATTTCAGATTGTGTAACCTAGATTAAATGAACCTAATGTAAAAAGTAACTCTTGCTGTTTAAGTGTTTTCTTCAAAACTCATGAACATTATTTTAACACTGTTTGAAGTTATTACCGTCTGTCTGGAATTACTTCTGCATTAAAAACAAAAATCACTTTCATGATGTTGTTGAATACAGATGGGAAATTTCAAGTCTCAAAAAGAAAATGTGACACTGCTTTATTTAATGTTCCATTCTCTGGGAAAGGCAATGGTCTAATGATATTTTTGCAAGGTTATTAATCCAGAGACACGAGTAATGTTCTGGGTCCCAGGTTTGAATCCTGCCATGGCAGATGGTAGAATTTGAATTCAATTTTTAAAATATCTGGATATAGGAATCTAATTATGACTCCGAAACTAATGTCAGAAAAACCCATTTGCTTTACTAATATGCTTAAGGGAAGGAAATTACAATTCATACCCAGTCTGGCCTACATGTAACTCCAAACCCACAACAATGTAGTTGACTATTAACTGCCCTCTGGGGAATTAGGAAAAGACAATGAATGTCTATAAATGGCCAGGACAGCAATGCATACATTCCATGAATGAATCTTTTAAAAATTGTTCAGAACATCCATAACATATGCAGTGCAACTTATACCCTTACTTTCAGGCCAGATGCAACACCAAATAGGCAAATTTCCAATTTATGGTAAAAACAATGACTGCAGATGCTGAAAACCAAATAGTGGATTAGTGGTGCTGGAAGAGCACAGCAGTTCAGGCAGCATCCAACGAGCAGCGAAATCGACGTTTCGGGCAAAAGCCCTTCATCAGGAAACATAAATTTCCAATTTATGTCTTGGGTTCTGTCTGATAGGTTACAGGTATATAGAGTTGTTATTGCTCTTCACTTCTGCAGGCTAGTTGAATGTGTATTATTGTCTGAAATGCAAAAGGTTCTCTTCTATTTCATTATTTCATTGAAGCATGTCAGAACATATTTCTGTTTATGTTTTATTGTCTTAATCTATGTAGTTTGATTTTTGAATTTATTGAAATATGAACACCTAGAAAACCTTTCTATGTCCTTCGTGTTATGTTAACTCTTGTCTGATAAGGATAAGCATCAAAAACTTTATTTACAGTGTAATATAAGACATTACAGCTGTATCATAACACTGATGGAGTCTAAATTCAAGTTGGCTAACCAACTGTCATTCCTGATTGATGAGAAAGTATAGCAGTAGCTATTTGAGATGGAGCTGATACCTTTATACAAGAACATCACATGGCATAATGTAATAAAGTCATCACTTTTCTTGCTGAAAGGTACATGCTTGTTTGATTGTAGATACAATGTCAAGTTCAGTTCATTAATGATCTGGAACCTCTTTTTCTGTCTGGTGGCTCCAACTAACCCTAATTAGATGTCTGTTATCAGAAATGTATTTTATCGAATGTGGTTATAGTACCTTTTTTTACATTGTCCTGACAAGTCGTTTCTGCTGACATGGCTATTGACACTCAATAGGTTCTGATTTCACCTGCACATTCTTGTATAGCAGACATTTCCGTATCCATTCTTTGGAACATCATTCAGCTAAAATATCAGGAAGTCCATGGTGAGTCATTTTCTATAGTTACCTGAATAACAGCAGTGATTAATCCACAAGTTATTTGGTGCATTGTAATGATTTCTCAATGGGTGCCCTGAAAATTCATTAATATTTTAACAGCTTATCCAGATGTTCCATCTATCTCCAGGGATATGTGTCTATTTGACAGGAACAGAAAAGGTCAACTCCTTTTTTTTATAAATAAGGTGTCCTTTCTCCATAAATGATGAATCTGCATTGTGTGTGCAAGACAATGCAAGTGGGTACATGAATGTTATTGTTCTATGGGAATTACTCTTCCCATTCTTTTCTAACAAACTATGCAAAAGCAATGTCTAAAACAATTGCTTCCAGTGCTGCATCAGAGAAACCTATAGTTTTATCCTTTGGGTGCACTCTAGTTGATAACTTTCTTAGAGTCATAGAGTCATAGAGATGTACAGCACAGAAACAGACCCTTCGGTCCAACCCGTTAATGCTGACCAGATATCCCAACCTAATCTAGTGCCACCTGCCATCACCCAGCCCATATCCCTCCAAACCCTTCCTATTCATATACCCATCCAAATGCCTCTTAAATGTTGCAACTGTACCAGCCTTCACCACTTTCTCTGGCAGCTCATTCCATACATGTACAACCCTCTGTGTGAAAAAGTTGCCCCTTACGTCTCTTACGTCTCTTTTATATCTCTCCCCTCTCACCCTATGCCTTCTAGTTCTGGACTCCCGACCCCAGGGAAAATACTTCGCTTATTTACCCTTTCTATGCCCCTCATGATTTTATAAATCTCTATAAGGTTACCCCTGGCACATGCAGTCAGCAGCAACTCCACTGTAATGAGTGCAATACCCCTTAAATACATCATTCTCTTGGTGTACTGGCGATGAAGATTCACTGAAATAGGTACCAACCTTGTACCCTGCTAAACTATCAATTTTTCTGTATTCAATCACCCAACAGCGCAGGTCACATTCTGTCGCACACTGTAATTGTTCAGATGTTGAGGCAACATAAAGTTTGTGTGTTGTATATCTCAACACAAAAAGACATCTGCTGATTACAAACCATGATTCCCCCACATTCAGAAATAAGACTTAGCCAACTTGAAGTCCGTTATGACCTTCACATTGGTGAAAACCAGGAATAGGAAAAGGAGCATGGAGTGGTCTGGAGGTTGAGATTAGTTGAACTGTGTCAGAGAAAGAACCAACAAAGCAGACTTGAAAGACAGAATGACATGTTTCTCGATGGTTACATTGTATGATTTTATGAATTTTAATAACTGAAACTGCAACCAGATATTACAGTTAATGTATAGATGATAACGGCATTTATCAGTGTTCTTGCCAGCATAATCTTTTTCATGATTTCAGACTATTTGATTTAATACACTGTACACCCATTTTCTATCATAGTTATCAAATACTTTGAGTCTTATAGTATTTTAAGGAAATGAAAGAAAATGCTTCAATGCATTTTTTGACAGTCAAGGAAAAAAATTATGTGGAGCAATTTGTTGTAAACTCATAGGCATATAAAGTATTCTGGAACATCCTGTCAGACAATTTATCTGATAAATCAGCATTTAATACACTCTCAGGCTTTTACTTTGCTAATGTGGACCATTAAAAGATGATTCATTGTGAAGAGATGAAACAAAAAGAATAAAGTTCACAACCAGTTGGCACTTTTAAGGGAAAGAAGTTCTCATGAACAGCGATTATACTTTGTATGCATGAAAGAGGAAAAAAAGATTATATGTGCTCTAAATTAACCTTTCCTACAGAGAAGTTTTAATTTACAACTGTGTATGGCCTGATAACAAATTCCATCCTGTGCTTTTTGCTAAATTGTTCTATTCAACCTGATCTTTTCAAGATACCTTTGGCTTATTCTTGAAAATGCAACAAGTTCTGATTCTGAAAAACTAAATTATGAAAATTTGTTTTGTTCAATGTTTGTTACTTTGTACTTTACTCTTGTGTTCTGATGTTAACACACCATATTTTCATTCCTCCAAGTCTACTGCTTTCTTATCCTTTCCAAATCTCCATCACAACTCCAGATCCATCTTTGGTTTCCTAGTCCTCAGCAAACCCATTTTTCGCTGGCACCCCAGCTATTCCCCAATAAGCACTCAACTCCATTCTCTATAGACCAAAGGGTACAGACTTGAAAGTATGCACTAGAAATTGGTCGACCCATTTACTGCAAGATATTTCGTAACACTATTAGATTCTGCCTGTGTCTGTTAAAGCTGCACACTATTTCAAGATCAATGGAGTGCAAAGTTAACCCCTGGCTTCTGGTCACAACAACAAATCACCTTTTAAAGGGCCTTTCCCTATTCACTCCAGCCTCATCCCCAACAGCAAGTGAGAGAAGCTTATAGCCAATTTTGCCATTTTAGATCAAGATAACCTCAATATTAGCCTCTGTCATGTCTCTGAGGTCGATGAGTCCACTTGGCCAGAACTTATTAACGCTGAAAACTGAAAACCAAAACTGTGGTTGTTGTAAATCTCAAATAAAGACAGAAATTGCTTAATAAATTCAACAAATCTGGCAGCATCTTAATGTTTCAGGTCGAGTGATCCTTAGTTCCTTTCACTTGACCTGAAATGTTAGCTCTGATTTCTCTCCATAGATGCTGCCAGACATATAAAGGTTTCCCAGCAATTTTTATTTTTGTTACTCATTTAATCCTCCCTGCTGTCTTACCCCTAAATGCATATATATTCTTTATTTTTGCTCCTGCCTGCTCTCATGACTTCTCAAAGGTCAATGTAAGCATGAAATACCTAATTGCATCAATTCTGCTCCCACTTCTGTTAATCCATGTTCCCACACTGTTGCTATTGTCTCCCAGGGATCTTTCCTTAGTCACCTCACATTTTTTTTAGATTACTTACAGTGTGGAAACAGGCCCTTTGGCCCAACAAGTCCACACCGCCCTGCCGAAGCGCAACCCACCCATACCCCTACATCTACCCCTTACCTATACTATGGGCAATTTAGGATGGCCAATTCACCTGACCTGCACATCTTTGGACTGTGGGAGGAAACCGGAGCGCCCAGAGGAAACCCACGCAGACACGGGGAGAACGTGCAAACTCCACACTGTCAGTCGCCTGAGGCGGGAATTGAACCCGGGTCTCTGGCGCTGTGAGGCAGCAGAGCTAACCACTGTGCCACCGTGCCACTGTTTCTTATCTAAGTCTCTCACTCGCATCAACAGAAGCTACAGCATTTGTTTTCAGCCTGTATGTGAAAACTCTCTACTCTGCATTGTCAGTACCACTGGCTGGTTAAAAAGTAAGTAGCATTTGTGTCACATAATTACCAGACAATGGCCATCTTCAACAAGACATAGTCCAACAAGACATAGTCCATAGTCCAATGGGCGACCATGGCTGACGAGGGAAGTAAAGAAACGTATAAGGGTAAAAGAGAAAAAGTATAACTTAGCGAAGATAAGTGGGAAAACGGAGGACTGGGAAGCTTTTAAAGAACAACAGAGGATTAGTAAGAAGGAAATACACAGAGAAAAAATGAGGTACGAAGGTAAACTGGCCAAGAATATAAAGGAGGATAGTAAAAGCTTTTTTAGGTATGTCCAAGGCAAAAAAATGGTTAGGACAAAAATTGGGCCCTTGAAGACAGAAGCAGGGGAATATATTACTGGGAACGAAGAAACGGCAGAGGAATTAAATGGGTACTTCAGATCTGTGTTCACTGGGGAAGACACAAGCAATCTCCCTGAGGTAACAGTGGCTGAAGGACCTGAACTTAAGGGAATTTCTATTTGCCAGGATTTGGTGTTGGAGAGACTGTTAGGTCTGAAGGTTGATAAGTCTCCGGGACCTGATGGCCTGCATCCCAGGGTACTGAAGGAGGTGGCTCGGGAAATCGTGGATGCGTTGGTGATTATTTTCCAGAGTTCAATAGAATCGGGGTCGGTTCCTGAGGATTGGAGGGCGGCTAATGTTGTGCCACTTTTTAAGAAGGGTGGGCGGGAGAAAGCAGGAAATTATAGACCAGTTAGTCTGACCTCAGTGGTGGGAAAGATGCTGGAGTCTATTATAAAGGATGAAATTACGGCACATCTGGATAATAGTAACAGGATAGGACAGAGTCAGCATGGATTTATGAAGGGGAAATCATGCTTGACTAATCTTCTTGAATTTTTTGAGGATGTAACTCGGAAGATGGACGAGGGAGATCCAGTGGATGTAGTGTACCTGGACTTTCAGAAAGCTTTTGATAAAGTCCCACACAAGAGGTTAGTGAGTAAAATTAGGGCGCATGGTATTGGGGGCAAAGTACTAGATTGGATAGAGAATTGGTTGGCTAATAGGAAACAAAGGGTAGTGATTAACGGCTCCATTTCGGAATGGCAGGCAGTGACCAGTGGGGTACCGCAGGGATCCGTGCTGGGACCGCAGCTTTTTACAATATATGTAAATGATATAGAAGATGGTATCAGCAATAACATTAGCAAATTTGCTGATGACACAAAGCTAGGTGGTAGGGTGAAATGTGATGAGGATGTTAGGAGATTACAGGGTGACCTGGACAAGTTAGGTGAGTGGGCAGATGCATGGCAGATGCAGTTTAATGTGGATAAATGTTTGGTTATCCACTTTGGTGGCAAGAACAGGAAGGCAGATTACTACCTCAATGGTATCAAATTAGGTAAAGGGGCTGTTCAGAGAGATCTGAGTGTTCTTGTCCACCAGTCAATGAAGGCAAGCATGCAGGTACAGCAGGTCGTGAAGAAGGCTAATAGCATGCTGGCCTTCATAACAAGAGGGATTGAGTATAGAAGCAAAGAGGTTTTTCTGCAGCTGTACAGGGCCCTGGTGAGACCACACCTGGAGTACTGTGTACAGTTCTGGTCTCCAAATTTGAGGAAAGACATTCTGGCTATTGAGGGAGTGCAGCGTAGGTTCACGAGGTCAATTCCTGGAATGGCAGGATTGCCTTACACGGAAAGACTGAAGCGACTGGGCTTGTATATCCTTGAATTTAGAAGACTGAGAGGGGATCTGATTGAAACGTATAGGATTATGAAAGAATTATACACTCTGGCAGGAGGGAACATATTTCCGTTGATGGGGGAGTGCCGAACCAGAGGACACAACTTAAAAATACGGGGTAGACCATTTAGGACAGAGATGAGGAGAAACTACTTCACCCAGAGAGTGGTGGCTGTGTGGAATGCTCTGCCCCAGAGGGCAGTGGAGGCCCAGTCTCTGGATTCATTTAAGAAAGAATTGGATAGAGCTCTTAAAGATAGTGGAGTCAAGGGGTATGGAGATAAGGCTGGAACAGGATACTGATTAGGAATGATCAGCCATGATCATATTGAATGGCGGTGCAGGCTCGAAGGGCAGAATGGCCTACTCCTGCATCTATTGTCTATTGTCTATTGTCTATTGTCAAACATCACACCTTGATATTCAATCCTTTGGGTTACCAATGATTACAAACTGAACTGGACCAGCTATATAAATACGGAGATTCTAAGAGCAGGTCAGATGCTGCGAATTCAACAGCAAGTAACTTGCCTCCTGACTCCCAAAAAGACTGTCCACCATGACAAGGCATAGGTCCAAGCCTTTCCACTTGCTTGGATGAGTGCAGCTCCAACAGCACTTAACAACTTTGACATCATCAGTACAAAGCAGCTTACTTGAATAGCATCTTATCCGCCACCATAAACATTGATTTCCTTCACCACTGATGCACAGCAGCAAATGTATACTGTCAACAAAATGCACTAAAGTAGCTCTGAAGGCTTTTTAGAAAGCACCTTCAAAATCCACCAAGAGAGACAATGGTAGCAGATTCATGGGGACACCAGCACCAACAATTTCCCCTCCAAGCCACATACCATCCTGGCCTATTATATCACTGTTCCTTTATTGTTGCTGCATCAACATCATCAAAGTTCCTTTCTTACAGCACTACAGTTGTACCTACACCCTGCAGACTGCAAAGATTCAACAAGGCAACTCACCATCACTTTCTCCAGAGCAATTAAATATGGAAAATAAATGCTGGTCTAGCCAAAGATGTTGAACATTTAAGTACATTTAAGTCGTCATTGGACAAGCATATGGGCGTACATGGAATAGTGCGGGTTAGATGGGTTTCAGATTGGTATGACAGGTCGGCGCAACACTGAGGGCTGAAGGGCCTGAACTGTTCTATGTTCTATGTTCTATGCCCATATTCTGTGAACAAATTTTAAAAACTATTCGACTGCTCATCTATTGTTCTCCCAATTAACAATTGGGAAGACTGAGGCCATTGGCTTAAGTCTATGCACTAAACTTTGTTCCCTAGAAGTTCACCCCATGTCAGTATGTTCACAACATTGATATCATATATTATCCTGAGAGGAGATTCCAAGCTCTCAAATTTCCACTTTCTGCATCATCTCCCAAGTTTGTTCGCGTCTCAGCTCATCTGCTGCTGAAATCTTCAGTCATGACTTTGTTAACTCTACACTTGATCATTTCTGAGAACTCCAGGCTGGGGTCCCACTTTCCATAAACCTGAACTCATCCAAAATTTTGTTGTTTGTGTCTTACGATGTAGCAAGTTTTTTTGATAACCCCTATTCTTGGTGGGCTGCACTGGCTTCCAATCTAATAATGTGTTGATCTTAAAATTTTCATCTTCATTTATAAATCTGTCCAAGGCTTCAATCTTCCTTATGCCTATCACCTCTTGCAGCCTCTCACCCTCTCGATCTTGTGCTTCTTAAATTCTCAAAATCCCAAATTTTACTGCTTTACCACTGGTAACCATGCTTGCCCCTTTAAGACACTTCTTCAATTGATCAAAGTAGCAAGTGTTTTGGTTGTCTGACTAAAATCTCCCCTTTTGTGGATCAGTGACATATATTTGGTTTGTAATGCTTCTGCAAAGAGCCTTGGGAGGTCTCATGACATTAAAAGGTGACTGATAAACCAACGGCAACACATATTTACTCATATATTTATCCCAATATGCAGTATGAGAATTCATTTAGTTATGTGTAGCCATCCTTTAGAAGTAGTGACAATTTTTCATGAAAATGGATAAAAACACAAAATGTTGAAGTCAAGTTTAAACCTAGAAGAATTCTGCCATTTGCAAACTGCAGAACTGGAACAGACAGTATTCAGGCAGCCAGGCCTTGGACAATCAATTTGTCGTTGAACCCAGACAGGCTGGAACTGCGTGGCCTGGTTTTATCAGCCACATTGTTTCAGAAGAAACCATTGTTAACACATCCAGTGAAGTGCTTTGTTGGAAGAAAAGTACATGGAATTGACACCCAGCTCAGTAGGAGGTCAGAGGTACGGTGTAACAAGGACAGCACTTGATAGTTAAAGGTTCAAAACCATGTTCCGCAACCTCTAAATATGGAGAGTAGTCACCTCATTAGATCTTGCTTCCCTTGCTCAATGCTAGTATTGGATGGAAGCCACAAAATCTTTGAGAAGGGTATGAGGAGGGGAACAAAAGAGCAACCTGGAGCCTCATCTCACTTTGCTTTTGCAGCTTCTTCAACTGCATCTCCAGACAGCACCTTCAACTTCCAACCAAACTGCACAGCATCTCCAGTTCCTTGTACCTCTTGGCAAACCTCATCAAACTGACTAGAGAGACTACCTCACCAACAGATGGCCAGAAGATAAGAACCAGCCCTAAGTGAGAGGGGATGACTGCAAGTACTGAAACATCAGCCAACCTTCAAAGATTGAGGAACAGCCTGTCCCACCCTTATTGAATGAATATTACCAGCCTTTTCAGACAAACAGTCCAACTACAGTGGTAGGGACCTGTATACATATTGTACCAAATCCTCAGAAGCTGTGTCAGAAGTAAATATCTAGAGTAGTTTTGAGACTGTTTATTGCATAGTCCTATGAAGAGGTCAATAGAGTTTGATAGCGCTTAATTAAAGTATGATAGTAGAGCCTGACAAATATCGTACTTCCTTGATAAAGTATTAAATAAAGTTGTGTAGGACATTCCCCTAACTCTTGTTCCCTTTGTCTATCTCACTGTGCAACATGTCAGAATTAAAAAGGGTTATTGCAAACTGGTCAAGGTTAGTCAGAGTACATTTACCCACCTTTCACTTCACAACACAACAGAATACCAGCAAGAGAAACTGTAAGAAATATTCTGATGTTATACATCACTAACCCCATTCAATACTTTTTTCCTTTGCCCAATGATTACTTGTAATTTTAATAATTACAAATGTTTTCAGAGCAATATTAATTGAGTAAGATGTTGCGAATATGACTTTATTTACTTTCCATATTTTTATTTGCTTTTTCAGCAACTTTACTTAATTGGTTTTGTAGAAGCACTTAATGTGGGTGGCTATGAGGATAGTTTTATGGGCTTCTTGCTCCACTGCTCAGTATATTGTGTAGCTTCTAATCAGACTTGTAAGAATATCCATCCCTAATTAGCTAGGGCAGATGATTTAAATTCTATGTAAAATATATTTAAACTACTCAAGGGAAGCAGTGAGACAGGGAACTTGTCAGATGTTAGAGGTTGGAGCCATCAAATTGCCTGCCATTTTAGTTTTTTCCATCAAAATTGAAATTCAAAAATCAAATTAACAAGCCAGTCAAGAGTAATTGTTTCACTGTCTCTGTTTTTTGGGGGGGATGTGATTAGATTTCAGATTTACAGTTTTGTTGCTGACATTCAGTCAATGCACATAACATTTCACTTTATTAGTCCTTTTTTTGAGAACTAAAACAAAAATGAAATACAAAAGTATTTTTAAGACGTGTTTCTTTTTTAATGTAGGCTACCCATTGGTTCTAACAAGCGTTACAGTTTTATATTGTAGGCAACAGTATTGATCTTGAAAAATAAATCTTGTCCAGTACATCATTTTGTTTCACATCTTCTTTTAGGCTGTTAAAAGTGCAAATCTATTTTGCTGTAATTCAAATTTCAACAATGGAGAATGAAGGTGGTGATAATTATTGTGTCATTACTTCAAAAAGCCAGACTAAACAGTAAAGTCACTGCTGTCTTACAAGACAGAAAGAAACAACAGTAATTTAATCTTGGGTTTACCATGTCTCAGCTGAGGCTGAGAGGGAGAATCCTTCATGTTAACCTCAGCTGGTGTGGAAATTGCACCCCTATTGTTGGTATCACTGTGTGTTATGAATTACTATCCAGCCAACAGAGCTAAACCAGCTCTCCCTTGACAAAACTGCAGGTTTGTACACAGCCATTTTCAGGCTTGGTGATTATGATTTGTAAGAACACCCATGTCTCCTCTTGTTGAGGCACACAAATGTGTACTGTCTGTTTTTATTTTGACTAATTTCACATGAAGCCAAATGTGTCCCATGTTCTCTGTCAGTTGCCTGATTTCCCCCAGTCCATCTGGCCAAACTTCTTCCACAGCAGAGTCCTACTAGAGTTTGAGGCACATCATCCAGCCAGCTGCCAGTTCTAAAAGGCCTTCTGTTCTTCTTTAAGAAGAGTTGCATAGAATGAAATAAGGGTTTGATAGTTTTTAATTAAAGTAAAATAGCAGAGTCTGATAAATATTATACTTCCTCAATAAAGTGTTAAATGAAGTTGTGTTGGATGTTCCCCTGACTCTTGTTTGTTCCCTTTGTCTATCTCACTGTGTAATATTTCTGAATTAAAGCACATGGCTGCAAACTGGTCAAGGTTGGTCCGGGTACATTTATACACCTCTCACTTTGTTCACAACCTGATTTCATTCTGCTGCTAACAACCAATAAGGCAGTGAAAGAATTCATCATGGAAGTCACTAGGAGGAGAGATATTATATTTGCACAGAGGGCAAGGATGCCCTGAAGAAATGTTCTACAAAGAATATGAGAGGAAAAACCAGAGAAACAAACTCCTGGATGCTAGATCCAAGTACCTGGAAGCAGTGTGAAAAGGTGTTCAAAGACTCCCAGTAGGTCTTGAAGCTGAGTGAAAGCATTTTCAAATGATATCTTTAGAGGAACAATGCTCCCAATGACTCATGCTGCTCATTGTATCATATCCACATTGCTGACCCATTAGCAGTCCCCTTGCATTCAGATCTCACATATACTATTCAGATATTCCACCTCATCCTCACAGAGCTTAAAATCATATCATCCTGTCATCCTCTCCTCCTCTGTCCATCTATCTCCAGCTATAACAGATATATCATCAAAACACTTTATAAAATGAGTGATGATATTCTGCACTCAGGTGGAATACAATTGTCCACAGTGGAAAGAAGTGGGCAAGAGGTGCTTTATGGACCAAAGCTGCCAGAGGAAGTAGTGGAGGTAGTTACAAGTATAACATTTAAAAGGCATCTGAATGACAATATGAATAGGAAGGGTATAGAGGGATGTGGGCCAAGTGCTGGCAAATGGAATCAGCTCGGTTTAGGATACCTCATTGGTATGGATGAATTGGTCCAAGGGGTCTATTTCTGTGCTGTGTGACTCTATAACTGGCAGGTTGAGTCAGATATCCATCCTGAGGAGGAGATGGTGCTCCCCATCAGAAGGCTGATAGTGACAGGGCCCAGTGTGATTATTGTTGCCAAGAATGTTCCTGTTACAGAGAATGTAGAACCCTACAGCATAGGAACAGGCCCTTCAGCCCAATATATCTGTGCTGACCATGATACCATTCTGAACTAATCCCATCTGCCGGCACGTGGTCCATGTTTGTCTACTCTACCTGTTCATGACTGTCTAAATGCCTCTTAAACTTTGCTATCGTATTTGCTTCTACCACCTCTCCTGGCAGTTTGTTCCAAGCACCTACTATCCTCTGTGTTAGAAAAAAAAACTTTCCTCACTCATATTCTTGAAACCTTGCCCCTCTCACCTTAAACCTATGCCCCCTAGTATTTGACATTTCCACCCTGTTTACTAGAATTTTATATACTTCTATCGGTCATCCCTCTGCCTCTGATGCTCTGATGAAAACAATCCAAGTTTGTCCAAACTGTCTTTATAGCTAATTTACTCGGGCGACATCCTATTCAACATCTCCTACACCCTTTCCAAAGTGTCCATATCCTTTCTATAGTGCGGCAACCAGAACTGCACACAGTATTTCAAATGTGGCCTGACAAAAGTCTTAGACAGTTGTAACGTAACTTGCCAGCTTTTATACTCAATGTCCATAATATATGCCTTCTTTACCACCTTATCAGCATGTGTTAATGCCTTATGCTCCTCTTCAACTCCACCTCCCTCTTTCTGACCCTCTGACATGAAGTGGACTCTGAAATGTTGTGACATGTCCCATTTCCGCCCCAGCCCAGTGTACCAGCACTGCCAAGCATCCCACCTTATCAGCCTCATGAGAATTAGTGAGAGTCACTCCAAATCGCAGAGAATAAGGACATTGTGATGAATCTGACATTCTGAGATGCCAACCATGACACTGGGAAAGTGTGTACTTTGGAAGGAATGTATAGTTTGCAGCCAAGTTTCAGTCGGCTGTTTGGTTTCTGGTGATGGAACAACTAAGATAATATGAATGCAGATTCACTGGACTGTGAGGATGCAGTCAAATTACTGTGCAATTAAATTACTGATGAGGACTTTGGTGTGACCCATTAAGTAATGCTAATAAATCTAATCACTGAGGTGATGATGGCTTGGCGTACCTGTTGGATTCTCTTGCCACTGTCAAAGGGCATGGAGATGTCTGGCAGAATTGTGGCCAATGGATTCCCATAAAGCTTGGAGTGCACTCTTTCTTGCATGGGAGCGGTGACCAGGTCCGAAACAGGACTTAAGTATGGTGTAACATCTGTCAGTCATAGTCAAGAGTGCAGTGCTGGAAATACACAGCAGGTCAGGCAACATTCGAGGAGCAGGAGAGTCGACATTTTGGGCATAAGCCCTTCAAAAGGAATGATGAAGGGCTTATACCCAACACGTCGATTCTCCTGCTCCTTGAATGCTGCCTGACCTGCTGTGCTTTTCCAGCAACACACTCATGACTCTGATCTCCAGCATCTGCAGTCCTCGCTTGCTCCTATCTGTTGGTCATGGTCTTGGTTTCATTACTCCTGCATTTCCAAGATTCGAGGCTAACAATGGGAGGCCGATAGATGATAGAGAAAGTGCTGAAGATGGTGGAGGCCATGTTGGGATTGGGGTGGATTGTAACACTGCGTTGGGGGCCAGCTTAAAGATTATGGCTGATAACAGGGATTTATCTGAGAGCAAGTCAAGGATGTTAAACTGAATTTCAAGTGTAATGATACTGGAATGCTCAATAGGGTTGAAGGATGATGCGCAGTCATGGTTTCCATTTTCAAGGTCACTGCTCTGACTGCATGACTGCTTCCACAAGAAGTGATTTTGGCCTTTAAGGTGATGGGCTGAATGAATGCCAGAATGTGGCCTTTGCTAAGTGTTGGACTTTGTGTTCAGCAAAAATGCTCAGGACAGGAGGGAAGCTCTCAAGAGGAAGAAGAAGGTTTACGTGAGGATAAGGCATGAAGGCTCAGTTAGGGGGCTTGAGAGTTATAAGTTAGCTAGAAAAGATCTAAAGAGAGGGCTAAGAATAGTCAGGTGGGGACATGAGAAGTTGTTGGCAGATAGGATCAATGAAAGCCTTAAGGCCTTCTATAGGTATATCAGGAATAAAAGAATGACAAGTGTAAGATTAGGGTCAATCAAAGTTAGTAGTGGAAAGTTGTGTGTGGAATCTGAGGACATAGGGGAAATGCTGAATGAATACTTTTCGAAAGTATTCTTATTGGAAAAGGGCAATGTTAGTGAGAATATGGAGATATGGGCTACAAGGTGAGATTGGATTGAGATTGACAAAGGGGAGGTTTTAGAAATTTGGAAGATCTGAAAACAGATAAGACCCCTGGGCTGGATGGAATTTATCCTCAGATTCTCTAGGAAGCCCGGGAGGAGATTGCAGAGCCTTTGGCTTCGATCTTCATGTCATCATTGTCAACAGGAGTAGTGCAGAAGACTGGAGGATAGCAAATGTTCCCTTGTTTAAGAAGGAGAATCAGGACAAACCTGGTAATTATAGGCCAGTGGGCCTTACTTTGGTTGTGGGCAAGATGTTGGAAAAGGTTATAAGAGATAGGATTTATAATCAGCTGGAAAGGAATAATTTGATTAGGGATCGTCAACACGACTTTATGAAGGATAAGTCATGCCTCATTAAGCTTATTGAGTTCTTTGAGAAGGTGACAAAACATATGGGTGAAAATAAGGCAATTGATGTGGTGTATATGGACTTCAGTAAGGCGTTTGATTAGGTTCCACACCGTAGGCTATTGCACAAAATATGGAGTTTTAGGATTGAAAGTGATTTAGCAGTTTGGATCAGAAATTGGCTAACTGAAAGAAGACAGAGGATGTGAAATTTTCATCTTGGAGCTCAGTTCCCAGTGGTGTGCCATAAGATCTGTTTTGGGGTCACTGCTTTTGACATTTTTATAAATTAGCTGGATGTGGGTGTAGAAGGATGGATTAGTAAATTTGCAGATAATACTAAGGTGGGCAGAGTTGTGGATGGAGCCGAAGTATGTTATAGGTTACAGAGGGACGTAGATAAGATGCAGATCTGGGCTGAGAAGTGGCAAATGAATTTTAAAGCAGCAAAGTGTGAGGTAGTTCACTTCAGAAGAAGTAACAGGAATGCAGAGTACTGGGCTAATGGTAAAATTCTTGGCAGTGTGGATGAACAGAGAGATCTCAGTGTCCGGGCGCATAAATCCCTGAAAGTTGCCACCCAGGTTGATAGTGTTGTTAAGAAGGCATTGGTGTGTTGCCGTTTATCGGTAGAGGGATTGGGTTTTGGAGCCACGAGGTCATGCTTCAGCTGTACAAGATAATGGTAAGGCCGCACCTCGGGTATTGCATGCAATTCTGGTCACTGCATTGTAGGAAGGATGTGGAAGCTTTGGAAACAGTTCAGAGGAGATTTATTAGGATGTTGCCTGGTATGTAAGGAATGTCTTATAAGGAAAGGCTGAGGGAACTGAGGCTGTTTTTGTTGGAGAGAAGAAGGTTGAGAGGTGACTTAATCAATACGTATAAGATAATCAGAGGGTTAGATAGGGGTGGACAGTGAGAGCCTTTTTCCTTGGATGGTGAAGGCTAACATGAGACATAGCTTTAAATTGCAGGGTGATAGATTTAGGACAGATATCAGAGGTAGTTTCTTTACTCAGAGAATAATAGGGGCATGGAACGGCCTGCCAGCGTCAATAGTAGACTCTCCGACGTTAAGGGCATTTAAATGGGCATTGGACATACATATGGATAATAATGGAACGGTGCAGGTTAGATGGGCATCAGATTAATTTCACAGGTCGGCATAACATCGAGGGTCGAAGGGCCTGTACTATGCTGTAATGTTCTATGTTTGATGTTCTAATATGTTGACTGGGCCTCACTGTGATCACGAATCCATCAGGGGCGTAACCAATTACCTACTCATAAGAACAAATTAATTTGTTGGACTCACAACAGACCCAGAGAGTCAAGAAACCAAAGCTGTGGGATTCGCTGATATTGTTGGATTTTCATCAGGCCAGGCACATTAACTGCTTACATGTGGGACTGAGGTCTTCCTGGGATCAATCAGAAGCATTGAGAAATAGAAAAGGGTTATGATCTCTCAATGTGCAGCTGGTCTGTTCATACAAGAAGCAAGTCCTTCAGATATGTGCATCCTACCCCAGGGAGCTCTTCCTGGTCCATCTTGACTAATTTGTAGGTGCCATGAGTGTTTGCCCCCACTTTTCAAATGGAAGTAGGTTCTGAAGCAATACTCACAGAAAACCAGGTTTGTGCCAAAGAGGTCACTGCTTCTTTTCCTCCTCCATCTTCACAGACTTTTCCCTCACTGTATTCCTGCTTCTTTATTTCTCTCATGTTGCAGAGAAAGACCTACATTTCACAATAATGCTTGGAGCCTTGAGTGACTAACTCCTCTGCCTTCCTTGGTCAGATGCACTAGTACGTCCACAAACCAAAAATAAGCAATTGTACTTCAACAAACCTCGACAGAGCAGGTCTACAGCATGTCATAGAACATTACAGCGCAGTACAGGCCTTTTGGCCCTCGGTGTTGCACTGACCTGTGAAACTAGTCAAAAGCATCTTTCATTTAAAGTTGGATACCTATCCCTTTAACAAGAATTAAGGGGTTTCTTGTGTAATTGAACATATTTTAAATATGTTTTCTTTAATCAACCTTTAATCAGACATAACTCTGGAGCAAGTTGGTCATGAAGCCAGGCCTTCTGGTCTAAAGGTAGGGACATTAGAACTGCAGCACAAGAGCCGTGTTGCACACATTTTATAGTCAGAGATTAGCACAAGTATTCAGTGGTTCCACACAGACCATGTTTGAAATATAGGCATTAAGCCAGATATATTGACTGATTAACATCAGTATCAGACCTCTCCTCATGCTACTGATGCTGCATTATGGAGCTCACCAACCCATACAATTTACCTCTTTAAATACTCCAATATGTAACATTGCAAAAGACTGTATAATAGATATTTTGCCATAAAATGACTATCCATGGAAGGAATAGTTTGAAATAAATGTTATTAAAATGATCAGGAGCAACAACAGTGAAAGGATAGATTTTGCTAAAATGAAGAGAACTCCTTGTAGTAGAATTCAAGACCAGAATTTAATCTCTCTCTCTGCATCTCGAACTCTGTTCATCTCTTCCCCTCCATCTGACTGTGTCTGTCTTTCTTTCCATGGTATTTTTGAATGCTTTTTGATTAACTATTAAGCAACCTCCATTTTTAATTGTGTCAACTAACAAAAGGTTTGTGTCTAGTGCATATTGTTACCTGAATGCTGTTATCAATCAACACTTTTGTGTGCATACATTTTTACGTTCTATTGACTTGTCCTTGAAAAGCACTTTTTTCTGATTTCTAGCAACTTCATCTACCCACCGAAGGATTTGTGAAAAATGAATCTGAGAACTTTTATTGTTCTATATTCTTGTATAAACTAATTCATAATGGAAGATGAAATAGGGTCTTAGAAAGCTCATACATCATTATCTTTCTACTAATTGAAAACAAAAGCAAAAGGCTCTGCATTAGACAGTTTTTCATATTTTAATTTAGCTAAATCACTGCTGGGTTTGACACCAGAGAATCATCTGATGAACGCACTATCAAAGATCAGTGAATGTACAAAGCATCTATAGATGGAAGTTTTTGTTGTTCCACAAAACTGAAAAACAATTGTCTACTAAATTGGGAATAGTATTGGGATACAGGAAACAAAATCACCAGATCAAGCCTATTCAATCCAGACAAATACAATTATTCTCATCACTAATCTATCATCTAACAGTGTAATCTCTTGGGACAAGAGTAACAATCTACAGTCCAAGAAAAACATTTGGAAATTGCACTCCAAGTTTGCAAGGTCATCAAGCCAAATCCAGAGGACTAAGCTCATTATTCCTCACAATGGAAAAACTAACTTTTTGCCCTTACTGTTGTAACTGGAAATGTTGTCTTTGAGGATTCCTGTATGACTAATTACATTAAACAATAATACGTTTAGTTTGTCTGATCCATCAGGGATGCGATGCTGGTTGGTAGCTTATTTTTCCTTGCATCAAGGCAGCTTCTTAAATCCCTTTCCCATGTATCATTCATTTTCCCATCTAACAATAAATGCAAGGAAATCATTAATTCTATGTTAAGTTATGTGCCTCTTCAGCATCTACCCTTTCCACTGATCCACTGCCAAACTTGTTCTAAAGTATAACTCCCTACCTAAACACTTTTGCATTCTATTTCTGAGGTTGCATCATTTTCTAGTTTATCTCTGGTCTTCCATCATGATATGTCTGAGCACACATTATCCATGAAGCTCACCTCCTGTTCCTTGAAACCATATCCCATCAAATTGCTAAATACCCAACTTCCTCTCCTTGTCTCCAATTAGTCAACATTGTTAGCACTTGTTGCTCTCTCCTTTTAAAGCTGCCTTCCTTACCCTCTTCAAAAATCCTTTTACTCCACTGGGCTTTCAAGCCACAATCTCATTCCAAGACCTTTTCTTCTGTCAAGTCCTTGAACACCTTGTCATGCAAATCCATTCTCAACTTTCCCAGAAATCCATGCTTGAATCTCTCTATAATCTGGATTCTACCCTTCCCGCAATACCAGAATAACTCTTATCAAAGTCACAAATGACATTATACGTGACTGTGACAAAAGTAAACTTTACCTTGTTGTCTTTTGTGATCAAAACTATGGAATGAGCTGCCAGAGGAAATGATAGAGGCAAGTACAATTAGACATTTAGACAGGTATATGAATAGGAAAGGTTTAGAAGAATATTGACCAAATTCATGCAAATGGGATTATTTCAGTTTACGAGACCTGGTTGGCATGAACAAGTTAGACTGAAGGGTCTGTTTCCATGTTGTATGAATCTATTAATCTGCTTCCAGTCTTTGACATGATTGATCACTAAATCTGCATCCAACAACTCTCCACATTCATTTAACTGTGTTTATACTCTCAAGTTATTTCATTTTTGTCTATCTAACCCATTCCAGAGTATGCAATGACATATCTTCCCTCTCCTGCACCATTACCTCTGGTGCTCCCAAAAATCTATCATTGACCCATTCCTAATTATTATCAAGGTACAGCCCCACATCAACATAGCTGTTAGCTTTATTGCAAATTGATGATGCTCAGCTCATAGTTCTACCTCGAGCCTTTCAAGGTCCATTATGACTTCACCCTTTCCTACTTTGGTATCTTCTCTAATCCTAAAACACACTGAGAAATCCACGTTCAGCCAATACTGGCTTCTTGAGTGTCCTTAATTGTTATTGATCCTCCAATAGTGGCTGTGCCTTGAGCTGCATGGGCCCCAAGCTCGCCTTCTTTAAAAACCTCCTTAAAACTGACCTGTATGACCAAGCTTTCTCCTTGCACAGCTCACTGTCATACTTTACACGAAAATGCTCCTATGAAGTCCCTTGGGCCATCATATTTAACTACTGCATTTAGTTGTTTTTTTTTCAGATCACAATGTTTCTTGAGAAAAAGAAAACATTTTGTTCTTACCTATTTAAAATAACATATTATAATCCTACTATTCTTATCTATTGCTTGATTAGCTGATAGAATGGTGTGTCCTTATAAAGATTGCAGAAAGAAAGGCTTTGGGCATTGGCAACAATTGCTCCAGGCAGGACCTGAAAAATAGCAGCAGCCTGGAAGCTATTTTCATGAATACCAGGCATGTATAAATTATTTGTGCAGTATATTCAATTCCTCATGCAGCAGTAAAGCACTTGCTTAATAAAATTAATATTTGAAAACAATGCGTGTCACTCCAATCAATAAAACTAGTACATCCCAAGTGATGATTCTTTCATTGCAATGCATTTATCTAGTGTATTGTCAAACCAGCACAATGCATAAGGTCATGCAGTACACTGCCGAAACCGTATTTTACTTCACTGTTATTGATGACTAAGATAACATGATGTCAGGACTATAATGAATGATTAGGCTCAAAGAATCAGAGAGGTGATTGGAAGCTATTTTTGCTTTAATAAAGAATTAAATCAAAAATGTCATTATATGAGGTATTTTTTTCAAGTTCAGAAGTGGGGTTGTACTATTAATTTTTCCTAGTTTACAGTGGCACAATCGTGAGTAATTCTTCATGCCACTATGCACTTGATGCATTCTGAAATTAATTACTTTCACACACTGCATATTTCCATAATCGACAAAACTTCCATTTGATGCAATTATTTAGCCACATCTTCAATCTCCACAGCATTCTTCCTAAGTTCTGTTGCATGTCCTATTCCTTGAAGAGCTCAGCATTAGGCTGCCATATGAAAGCTTGAGTTTGAGGTGACTATTGTTTTCCAAATCTCAGCATCCAAATCAGAGGAGCTTTCCTTCTTCTCTAGTGGATCAGATCAACAGACTCATCTGGAGGAAACAAGTTTGAGGACGATATACTCTGTCCCTCATGCACCTCCTTCATGTCCTCAGGGCACTTTCTGTTGTGACTTCTCCATGTGGAGACTATTGGGCTGCAGCTGGTCCTCAGCTTGTTGACACCTTTTTGCCTCCTCAATTATTCTACACCATCTTTCTATAGTTGCGGCAGTGATGATTACATTTGCTGTCGCTGATTCCATTCAGGATGACTTAAAATCATATAATCCTGAGAATCATAGAATGCCTACAGTGTTGAAGTAGGCCAATTGGCGGATTGAGTCTACACTGAGCCTCAAAGTGCATCCCACCATCCCTTCGTCCCCTCCCCCCACCCGATCCCTATAACCCTGCAATTCCCCATAGCTAATCCACCTAGCCTGCACATCCCTGGACACTATGGACATTTTAGCATGGCCAATCCACCTAAGCTTCACATCTTTGGACTGTGGCAGGAAACCACAGCACCTGGAGGAAACCCACACAGACACAGGTAAAATGTGCAAATGCCACACAGTCACTGAAGGGTGGAATTGAGCCCAGGTCCCTGACTCTGTGAGGCAACAGTGCTAACCACTGTGCTCCCTGTATCATAAAGTTCATAACAAGTCTGGTGATAAAGGCCACATGATATTTGGAAGGGTAATCAAATAAAATACAAATTGTGATGGAATCAAGGAACTGTAAGTGGCACAAGAAGAGGGCAGAAAGATCTTTTGAACTTGTTCAATGTTGATCAATGTTTATCTTCAATAACCTATTGGAGACAATGCAGAACTGATGTAATTACTTCATAGTGAAATTCAGTAACACAACTATAGAAAATCAATTTTATTTTTTACTGCTTAGAAAGATGTTGAAGCCAAAATATTGGATATTTTCAAGAAATTAGATATGAGTCTTAGGGTTAAAGAGATCTTAAGTATGGAAGACAATTAGGAACAGGGTATGGAATTGGATGATCAGCCATAATGATATTGAATGGCAGAGCAGGTTCGAAGGGTCAAATGACCACCTTCTATTTTCAGAGTTCCATGCCCTTTTGTAGTCTATGAGAGCTTTGGAATTTTTTTTGTATGAATTGCTGACTGCAGGTCACAGTGTAAAGGCCAGCTGTAATCACAGAGATTACTGCAAGTATTTTGTAATGATGTAATAATGTGATAAAGCTTATGGCTAGAATTTTGAATCTAAATTGTTGGTAGATATACGAGTTAAACATGTAGCTTAATGCAACAGAATATATGTTTCATTTCAAATCTGTGTCACTGTTTCATACAGTCAGCTTGAAGGGCATCCCATAGGATAATAGTGGCTACCACTCCCCACAGGAAAACAAAACAGGAGTTGCTCTGAGTGTGTTTCCAGCTGTTATTTGTCTTTATTACATAGTTGAGACGGCTTTAAGATGCAAAACTTTCAAGATTGCACTTGAGAGAGATCTATAGGGGCCTTTTTCTCCCTAGATGCTTCACCTGAATGTCACATTTCTTTCTCTACAGCAGTCCCTGACAATTCATCAACCTTGACCTTCCCCACATTCCCAATCATGTTATTTAACCATGTACATTCTCAAATTTCCCCCTTAGCACCTGACCTATCACAGAGCCATGCTCACCATTGTTATTCACATCACTTGGCCCTATTGAAGTCTTAACATTTCCTGTCTTGCAGTACCAGTGCCCTCCCATGCAACATTGGCTTCAACCCTTATGCCCTTTCCAATCATTATCTTTCTGTGTACCAGCATTCTGGTTCCAATCTTGACCCTTCCCACTTACCCCAAAAGTGCATGCACTGCTGACAGCTCCTGTGACCTTTCCAGACTAAGCAAACAAGATTGACTTTGGCCCACCTTCATCCATTTGAGATGACAGCCCTGACTGAGGATAACCCAATATCGTGATGGATTTCTGCACAGACCAACTTGCCAGTAACTCCCAAGCTAGTTGAGCCTTACCTGGATTGACACAGTGTGTTTGTCACATCAGCTGCTGGCACGTGTTGTAGGTGTTGAAGTAGCATGATGCAATACGCAACATGTCTTGCCCCCTCTTGACTTAACGTTGCTGGCAATTCAATTCAGGCTTCCTGCCTTTGTCTGTTTTAAAAGATGAGGCAAGAGAGAGCTACTGAGAATCTGTGAGTTCTGAAAGAAGTGGCCAAGCGCTAAAAGCCAAAGCAGATTCTGAGAGTATCCAAGTAAGCACAAAACGTGTGGGTACTAAGAAATCAAACTAGCCATCCCGAGATGCTCGTCTTTCTGATGTATGGGATGTATGTGTGTTAACATGCTCAAAGTGGTCTAGCAGGAATGTTGAAGCCGGCAACACCTTCATGTGCAGAGTGAAGGAGAGATGTGATGAACAACATTATAAGTGAGTCTGAGATTTGCTGTGATGACAGGGTGAGACTGGTGTTTTACCCATGTTGACCTCCATGGGTAGTGCTGCCCATGAAGCCTGGCATGGGATGTTGGAGACTGAATGCCATTGTGGAGGTCCAGAGAAATCATCAACCGTCAGATAATCACTGTGGTTTTCACATTGGATATTGGCGCTGTCTAGCTTCTCACTGATGTCTGGGAGATTAGCAACCTGCATAGAAATGAGGTGGGAATAGCTGGTAATAAAATACAAATGTATGGAAATTGTGTCCTTGCTAGTTATTAGTGAGATTCTTATCGAGCCTTTAAAAACTTAGGTGGAAAATTCAGACTATTTCTTTCTCCATGTCTAAAAACTCATTGCATCATTCTTGCCACATTTTCCCAAATTCCTTGCCATTCCACCCACGGATTTTCAGATGAAATTTCATGGAGAACAAACTACTTGAATTGCTTCAGAAGAAGTAGGCAGCAGTATGTAGTTCATATGGACTTCCATAACGCATTTGATAATGTTTCAGATAATGTCTGTTAGTTAAAGTTAACACCCGAGTGAAATAAATAAAATCTAGAATCTTCAAGTACGTTTTTGCTTTCCTTTTCAAATGCCCAAATTGTTTTATTACTTCATCCCAAACTTTGGATCAGTTGTCACATAGGATTACACAACTAAATCTCATCGGATTTAATGTAGATTATTATCCTGGTTAGGCCGTTCATTTAGGTAGTTGATAACAAGAAGGATGTTGGATCTGTATTCAAAATGGAGGCATGCTGTGTGGTGTCCTACAAATGACAGGACCTCAACTATTCAGTGCATTTATTGATGACTTACATAACAAAGAGCCATGCGCTCAAATCTGTCAACATATTAGATAGTACAGAAAGCAACATAAATTTGAAAAGATACGTTGACAGATTGAATGCTAAAATTGGCAAATGGATTTTAAATGTAAATAAATGTGGAATCATCCATTTTGTCCTAAAATGAATAATTTGAGTATTTATTGAAATAGTGAAAATCTACAAACCAGGCAATGTTCAGAGATAGAGTACATAGAGCACCAAAGTTTTGTAGCCAGGTACAAAATCAAAATCAAAAGGACTAGTGGAATGTTAACCTATACAAGTGTTGATGAGAAAATAATAGCATATAAGGATAAGAATTTTGCTACAGCTATACAAGGTCCCTGTTAAAACATATCTGAATTCTCTGTCCAGTTCTGGGTGTGGAAAATTAGAAAAGATATATTGCCTTGGAAGAAGAACAGAACAGAATGTAATTAGGGCTCAAAAGGTTAGACCAGAAAGCAAATTACCTAAATTTGCATTCTCTGAGATATAGAACATATAGTAATTTTGGAAGAAATTGATAGATTTGATGAAGAAAAACAGATAGTGGAGGCATACATTAAAAAATTAGAGACAGACCTTTCAGGAGGACAATTCTGAAACACTCTTGAGAAGAAAAAGGTTTGGAGTTTTGAATTATCTCCATTGAAAAGAAACAGTGACAAGTACAATTAATGATTAAAAATCTAATTATTAGGAACTGGTTATTCAAGAGTAAAGACGGATATGGAGCCAGGGTGAGTGAATAAAATTTGGAGGGAGAACAGGTCATGATCTTAATGAATGGCAGAGCAGGCTTGAGGAGCTGAATTTTTACAGCTGTTACTAAGTTTTGGAATGATAATCTTTCTGGGTCCTTGGATAGGAGAAAATAAATGACTCATTGATTATATATTGAAAACTGTAACCATTTTGCAAATGGCAACAATGGACAAAACATCATGAATAATGAACTTGAGCTTTGCCAATATGTTGGGTATGGATGAAATATTTCTCCAAGGATGAGAAAAACAACTACTTTGTGAATACATATTAAAGTAGTTTAATGCCTTGAATTATAGCTTTCAGCAATACTATTTATGAAACTAACTTTGAATAATAGTAAAACTATAACAATATCTTATGGAACAGAATTAGGGCCTTCTGCCCAGTGAGTCTGCTCCCTGATTTGAGCACACCTGATACGTTTCTCAACCCCAAACTCTTGCCTCCTCTTCATAACTTTGAACCTCTTACTAATCAAGAACCGATCCATCTATGTAATTTATGAACTGACCTCTCAAATTTTAAAGTTGATCTCTCTCTTCAGTTTTTCTGTGGTTGTAACACTGTATTCTGCATTCTGTTCTATGACCTTGAAATATTTACGTCTTATATGAACTGCCTGAGTAGCGTGCAAAATAATACTTTTCCCTGTATCTCAGTGCATCTGACAATAATATATTAAATCAAATCAGGGGCTTGGCCTCCACAGCCTTCTGTGGCAATGGGTTCAACAGATTCACCATACTCTCACTGAAGAAATTCCTGTTCATCTCATTCAAAAGGTGACTAACCTTTTTCACATGGTTCTCATTCATTGCAACAGTTATATTGACAATGAATGGTCAACCATTTTGTACTCTGACCCTCCAGTGACAAATTTATGGCATAAGTTTCTGTAAAAGTAATTAAAATATAGCATGGCGCCAATCAGAATGGCCAATGGCAGCATGAAAGTCTTGTTCTTCTGTGATGTTCCTCAGCCTGAAATGTTTAAAGTTAATATTTGAAGGCTGAACTGATTGCTAGAAACAGAGAAATTCTAATTATAGACAGTTAATTCACCTTAAGGACAGTTTATATCTTCCTATTTCATAATTTGGATGATTCAGTGTTCACTTTTCTTCCCTTTGAAGTTGTAAAAACAAGACAGAAACCAGAAGCTTTCAGGCTTCAATTACTCCAGCAGTCTTGTAATCCCTGTGCTATTTTTGATATACCACTTACATTTTAATAAGGTGCAAAGGACACATTGTCATCACTTCTGATGGCAGTCAAAATACATAGGATTAACTATCCAAATCAAACATTCCCATCATGATGATACATTTTAACGTAAGGCAAGAAACTGACAACCCACTCTTAGAACCCATTTTATTTTTATTTTACATTTTGCACCAGTGACCCTGTCATAACAATGCCACTTAATAACAATAAATAAGGCCTAATGAGAACAACTCAATAACTCCTTAATTAATGCACTAATCTATAGTCCCAGTGATTATACAATGCCGAGCCCTGCCGTGCTATTCTGTAACTGGTTATAATAATCGCAATGGTGGTTAATTCAGCCAGCTCAATCTTACTATTTATTTTAATGGAGAAAAAAGTTATGGAAATTCGCTGTTCAACATTTTGATGCAAGTATCATGTGATGAATCAGTGAAGTTAAAAGAAAATATGGTGTGGTGTACATAATGGTCATTCTTGCCATTATAATGGGGCATGCATGTGAAACATCACAGACTTTGTTGTGAGGCAAATTTAAAGGAAACTCAGATCCATATTACATTTTTATTCCTTTAGCATTACATGCAACAAATTCATTCCCTAATTTTGAACTGGAGCTTTACCAAATAAATGGCTCTGTTACCTATGTGAATAGACTTCCTTTGTTGATTGCATAACTAATTCCATGGTGCAGGTTCAACACATTAACATATTGTGGCTGAATATAAAGTTAAGAACAAGTATATTGACCATTTAATTGTGCAACTTCGGATTACCACCACCTCTTTTCAGGAACACATGGATACACAAGCAACACAACAATTTGACGAAGAAATGGTCGTTTTTATGTTCAGGTTTTGAATAGAAAAAGGATCAAAGAAGCAATTTAATTCACTTCTTTTGGAGAAAGGAGAACCATTATTGAATCCCCAGTATAAGACTGGGATTCAACACATCAAGGTTCTAGTCTGCAGAATCTTGTTGAAATAGAAACAAAATACTGTGAATGCTGGAGATTTATATTCAAAACAAGTGTTGGAGATACTCCATAGGTTTGGCAGCGTCTATGGAGAGTGAAACAGAGTCTAACATGAGTTTTCTTCGCAACTCTTTTGGACTAGAAATGTTAATTCTGTTTCTCTCTCTATTGATGCTGCCAGGCCTGCTGAGTTTCTCCAGTACTTTATTTATTAAAGTGCTAAAGTTATGACAAAAGCATGCTGAAAAGGCAGAGATTCAGCCTTGTTTTCCATTTAAACAATGTTCAGTGAAATACAATTATCAAATCAAACTAAGAATGGAGTTTATGTGAAAATGGGACGTATGTGAGGAGATGCCTGATAAAGCAAAAAGGAGAAACATTCAAGGTTCAGTTGAGTCATAGAGTCAATAGAGATGTATAGCACAGAAAACAGATCCTTCAGTCCATGCTGACCAGATATCCTGAATTAATCTAGTCCCATTTTCCAGCACTTGGCCTATATCCCTCTAAATCCTTCCCATGCGTATACCCGTCCAGATGCCTTTGAAATACTTTATAGCTTCAATTGGTTGGAGAACATTTTAAGAATTCAGATGCAAAGGTCACCACAACTTCCTCTCCATTAACATTACCAGATAATTGCCAGTAATCTCTGTAGTTAAGGAAGTGTGTCAAAATGGTAAAAACAGAACCAAGCCTATGTTGTTGCTTATTCCCACACAGCAAGTACTGCTAATCCCTTGTGATTATGCTATGCCTGAATTCTATCTTTATTGCCCCTTTATTACCCAAATCACTTGTCAACTTTGGCTAGTTTTGATAAATGCTCTCTGCTGCGATCATGGTCCAGATTGTCCGATTATCAGAAAATCATTCCTGAAGTACAGGTGAGAGTGACACATTTAGACTCTTTGGAATCACCATCATGTCAGACTCAGAGGAAATTGCCTGAGAAATTGAAGAATCTGTGGGATGATTCCTCTATGCCTCAAGCCCTCTGAAAGGGTAGGAACATAAGAACTATGACCAGGAGTAGGCAATTCAGTCACTGAGCCTGTTATGCCATGTTGTATGATCATAGCTGATCTCATCCTGGCCTCAACTCCACTTTCCGACCCACTCCCCATACCCTTTTAACTTGTTATAGTGAGTTTTGAGAAGATTTATAGCTCAGGTTGAGGTGCCAGATGTAAATTTGCTTGCTGAGCTGAAAAGTTCATTTTTAGATGTTTTGTCACCATACTAGTTAACATCATCATTGAGCCTCCAGGGAAGCACTGGTGCTTAATGACCCGTTTTCTATTTATGTGCTTAGGTTTCCTTGGATTGGTAACATGTGGTGATGTCATTTCCTGTGTTTTTTTTTCACAGGGAGTGGGAAATGACATTACCAACACAAGGAAACCTAAACACATAAATAGAAAGCAGGTCACTAACACCAGTGTTTCACCAGAGGCTTGATGATGATGTTAGCTAGTATGGTGATGAAACATCTTGAAAATGAACATTCCAGCTCAGCAAGTGAACTTACATCCAGAACCAAAACCTGAACTTGTTATAATTAAAAATCTGCTTATCTCCTCCTTAAATTTACTTAATGACCGGGCGTCCGCCACACTCTGGAGTAATGAATTATGCATGATACTTCAAGGGAAGTAATTCTTCCCATCCCTGTTTAAATCTACAACCCCTTAACCCAAATCTAAGATCTCTCATTCTTGCAAGGAGTATTGTCCTTTTGATATCTATTGTGTCAATTACCTTTAGCATCTTATTCACCTCAATTATATCTCCTCTCATTCTTTTAAACTCTAATAGTTATAGACTTAAACTCCTCAATCTCTCTACATTAGATGTGCTTTTCATTTCTGGAACCAATTGAGCAAACCTTCTCTGAACTACCTCCATTTAAATTGGGAAAACCAGAAGCAGAATTCTGCTGAAGCTAAGTAAAGTTACATAATATTAACTTTTAAAAACCTAGCCTATTTCCCGAGTAACTATTCGATTGGCCTCAAAATATCTTGCACACACCCACAGTTACACATTCACCTGAGATCGCCCTCCAACCTCCCTGCAGGATGACTTACTCTCTCTCCCCAGCTCCCTCCTGGGACCTGACACTCAAACCCCCTGTTATCCTCTCCTAACACCTGACTACTCCCACCCCCATCTCCAGAGTATGAAATAAATTGTGTGGAGTGCATGAAATAGCAGTTCAGTATAGTTGTGTTTTAAGCCCCCATTTCTACAACTTTCTCAGTGATTTTGAATATTTTGTCAGTTGTTTATTCCCCTGTGAACTTGATGTCCAAAATTATGTCAGCAAAAAAAAAGTCAATAATATTTAACATTTTTGTATGCAACTCTGAGTGCTCTGTTATTTATTCTTGTCACAATGAAGAATGTTTATTGACACGGCATGGGCTCTGGCTTTATATTGTTTCAGGTTGTGGGGCATTAAAAGACAGATCCACTGAACAAAGGGATAAATTTAAGCTCTGAATGCAAACAAGCTGAATTTGTGGGGAAATTAATTCAGGAATTACCAAAGGGCTGCCAGAAAATGGTATAAAAGAACATTAATTTATCGTGACATTGCAAAACTCTGTTTGTTCTTGCATGCAAAATAGTTTATAAAATTGATCAGGAGCTAATAACATTTCTGTATCTTCAAATGAAGATTTGATTTTAATTCCAATTTTAACTGACCACGTTGATACATTTTGCAGAGATGCTTAAGAAAGGAAACCCCAGGACTTTGCATGTTATTGCATGATTGAGAAGCAAGAAATATGTCTTCGACAGGGCCAAAAATTGATTGATGTTGTTGGTGATGGTGTTGATGTAGATTATGAAGGAAGATTCAGAATTATACCAGTAAATGTGAGCAGAGATAATTGGATTGTTAAGCCAAGTTGGTAAATAACGTGCATTTTGCTCATTACCACTGTACGTTTAAAATAAAATTGTTCTTCTTTCAGCCAAAACTTACATCGGTTAAGCTGCTTTATAAACTGAGTATATTATTTGTAGGGTTAACCACGCAGCCTGTAACTTGAAACAACATCTAAGTTTTAAACTGTATGACTTATGTTTTGATTACAGCAATGGATTATGTTATTGTTTATGCCTCAGGTAGGCAGTTCTGAAATTTCCTTCACTTAGCAACAGTGGAATAGTGGAATATTATTTAGAATCATAGGAATGCATCTTGTATTTTTGACGACTTTGTCATGTTGGAGCCAAATCTGCTCAAGAACAGGCTGGCTATCTCACACAATTACATTCTGCTCAGCTTATTGCATACGTGTGCATGAATAGCACCTCAATCTAGGTGGTACGGTGGCTCAGTGGTTAGCATTGCTGCCTCACAGTGCCAGTGACCTGGGTTCGTTCCAGCCTCGGGCGACTGTTTGTTTGGAATTTGCACATTCACCCCATGTCTGCATGGGTTTCCTCTTGGTGCTCTAGTTCCTCCCACAGTCCAAAGATGTGCAGGTTATGGGATCAGTACTCAGGGATATGTCGGCTAGGCACATTAGTCAGGGGTAAATGTAGAGTAATAGTTCCTGCAGTGGCAGGGGAAAGTGCCAGGATGGGAGGGTGGGTTGGGGGGGG
This sequence comes from Chiloscyllium punctatum, assembly GCF_047496795.1. Classification (NCBI taxonomy): domain Eukaryota; kingdom Metazoa; phylum Chordata; class Chondrichthyes; order Orectolobiformes; family Hemiscylliidae; genus Chiloscyllium; species Chiloscyllium punctatum. The sequence goes on from NC_092743.1 coordinate 124,630,949, forward strand.
GGGGGGGGGGAGTGGACCTGACCAGGTAGTCACAGAGGGAACGATCTTTGCAAAAGGCGGAAAGGGGTGGGGAGGGAAATATATCCCCTCATCTTCCGCCTTGGAACACTTCAACCCCAGGGCATCAATGTGGATTTCAACAGTTTCCTCATTTCCCCTTCCCCCACCTCACCCTAGTTCTAAACTTCCAGCTCAGCACTGTCGCTATGACTTATCCGGACTTGTCCTACCTGCCTATCTCCTTTTCCACCTATCCACTCCACCCTCTCCTCCCTGACCTATCACCTTTATCCCCTCCCCCACTCACCCATTGTACTCTATGCTACTTTCTCCCCACCCCCACCCTCCTCTAGCTTATCTCTCCATGCTCCAGGCTCACTGCCTTTATTCCTGATGAAGGGCTTTTGCCCGAAACGTCGATTTCGAAGGTCCTTGGATGCTGCCTGAACTGCTGTGCTCTTCCAGCACCACTAATCGAGAAACCCCACACAGATATTCACCTAAGGGTAGAATTGAGCCTGGGTCCCTGGCACTGTGGTGCTAACAGCTAAGCCAATGTGGCACCTTTATATCATGATGAACTGAGGTGGAAAGGAGAAGGTTGTAACGTGTCAATTGACAGATTTGTGTGTTGGACAATTGACAGATTTGTGTGTTGGACAATTGACAGATTTGTGTGTTGGACAATTGACTGGGGCTCAGCTGGGTTAAGGGAGAGTGTCCGAGGAGGGGATTGGTTGGGGAAAGAGGTGAGGTCAGAGGTTCAATGTGGGTGGTCTTGGATGGCAATCAGTTAGTCTGCATGTTGAGGGAGATCAGTGTAAGTGATTTGGGAATGAGGTGGCATCAATTGTGATTATCTAAATGTTAGGACAGATTTATATTCATCAAATATTTCCTGACTGACGATTGAGGTATGTCAGTCAAAACAATCTGTAGCCTCTAATTCTAACTCAGAGTAAAGGGCCTTTCAGAGGCTCTTCATGGAGAATAATTACCCGTTGGATGTTTAACCTTCCTGGGCAGTGTCCTCATGTTCAGGATATCTGTGGAGCATTGATGTGAATCTTTCTGGGTATGTCTGATCTCTGACAATGTGGGGCATTTGGGCTGAAACCTGAAATATCATCAGATGCTGTCAACATGAATAAGAATGAAAGGCATTATGGCCAAACACTCAGTGAAATTCAGTAAACACTGTTCAATAACAAAAGCAACCTGTTTGAAATTAACCCACAAAATATGTTCCATGCACAGATAGTGACATTTTGATAGGAAAGGAGACTCTGAATGTTGTTCTGGAATCATATCAATGTCATTTAATTAATTCAAAGATGTTTTACGGAGTAACCTATGACCAGGAATTGCAACATGAAACTGCTATCAGCGATTTGTGCAGAAGACTGGCAATCGGGACAAACGTACCACTGGGAAACAGCTTTTATGGTGATGAACAGTAAAGCAAGACCAAACTACAAAGATGATGCTCACACTCATTCAACGAAATGTTAACAGCCTTTATTAAACATCATCATGCATCGAAGAGGGTGAAAAAGAAGTCTTATCTCGAGGTGTACAGCCCTGGCACCAGCTCCATGTTGATTACTGGGGAGTGCAGGATGGGTAGGGAGATATATAAATACAAAGGTCAGTGAAGCAATGGTGCAATCTATGTCAATATAATATGAGATACCATTGTTAGTTTAAACAGTAGCCTTTAAGGTGGCCAATATATTGACTTGACTACAAATGCTAGTGGAGCCTGTCATGACAAAGGAGTCTCAGTTGTTGGTAAATAGAGCTTGCTGCTTGGTGGGTATCTTGGGAGACTGAAGGCTAAGGAAGGAAACCCTGAAAATTAAAGGTCAAGAGGAGAGCCCAAAGGTAGAACAGTTTCTAAACAGATATCTTTCCCAGAAGTCTGGCAAATAACCTGATGCCAAACATAGAGCTTTCCATTCCTTTGGATCCAACCAAGGAGAGTGGCCAGGAGATGGCACCTGGCATTTTGACAACCCGGGTCTCAATATTTTGTTTCTAAGCTTGTGTCCTATCGAGGATTCTCTCATTTTACTTCAGTGTGCTCACACTACTTGGGAGAGGGCAGTTTAGTGTGAGGCAAAATGGAAGCTCAACTGTCAAAGCAGAGCGTTCAGAGGAAACTGAGACCAAAAAAGTCTGCACCTTTCAGCCCTCTGTCTCTACCCACAGCAGAGACTGTGATACCAGCCTGGGAGATTGGAGCATATTCGCCAATGATCAAAACAGATCTGACCACCAAGGTGTAAAACATTGCCTCATGAGATGGTAGGCTGTCAGTGAAACAAAGAAGTTCAAGTGCATGTGCAGAATGATCACCCGGAGAATTGTTGAGCCTTTGATTGACGATTAAATTGCCTGCTTGTGCTTGTCAAAACAAAGTTATATGTCATTTTTCTGGCAAGTGCTTCATTTAGTAACCTTTCTATTGCTCTTGGGGCACAGTGATACTGTGAAGGGCCAGAGGGTCTGTGTTCGAGTCTCAAATGTGTGACATAAAATCTCCAAGTATGTTGATTTGAAAAGAAAAAGAGTTTTTTCTAACAACCAAACAAAACAAAACAATTCTGTCCTAGGAATTTAAAGCATTGTTCAATCCTGTGCTCAGCTTTCACTGTGTATTTGCTGATTAAGGTAAACTCACTACACTACATTTGAAGAGTGATCTTGAGGCATTTTGTGAAATTTACTTGGTGAATTTGAAGACTTGACTCTTATTAACGTTTCTCTGAAAATTTTCTAATGATTTCTGCTGTGGAGATTGAGTGCAGTGTGACTTTACCTATTTGGAGACCATGTTGTGCGTGATCACTGGCAGGTAACTGAGGGAGGGAGAAAAAAACCTTCACTTGGTCTTCCTAGCAATTTTCCGAACCTCTAAATCTGTCAGCTATTATTGACAAGGAGCGACTGAAACAAAGCTACTGGGCTCCCAGTCAGATAAAAACTTAATGGAAAATAAAATCTCTCAGGGACAACAAAACTGATACAGAGGTCTGGAAGAAAACTATTTGAACTCATTATCAAAAGTCAATTCTGTGCAGATCATGATCTACTTGCAAAAGCACACTCCGCATCTGGTAACACTGCAAGGAGCCCATGCTATACCAAGAGCCGAGTACACATTTTCAGGAAACAATTCATTGCAAGCAGGGGGTGCAATATACATGACCTAATTACTTTAATGCAAAGATCATATCACAAACCACATATTAAAGCTATTTTCTAGAACCCTGAAGACAAACCCTGAATTTGTTGAATTTACTGTGTTCATGATAGTCTGGTACACAGACATACTGCCGAAAGTCTCAATGGAATCTCTACAGTATGTAAGTGGGCCATTTGGCCCATCAAGTCCACATTGACCCTCCGAAGAGCATCCCACCTCCCACACCCCTGCCCTCTCCCTGTAACCCTGCATTTCCCATAGTTAATCCACCAAGCCCACGTATCCCTGGGCATTGTGGGTAATTTAGCTTGGCCAATCCACCTTACCTGCACATCTTTGGACTGTGGGAGCAAACCAGAGCACATGGAGGAAACCCACACAGACACAGAATGAATATCAGTTTATTGTCAGTTGTTTGGAAGCTATTGGAATCTGTCATCAAGGACCAAGTGACTGAGCACATGGTCAAGTATGAGATGATCAAAGATGTCAGTGTGGATTTATGAAGGATAGTTCATGGCTGCTTAATCTAGTTAATTTTCTTTGTTGAACAGGTTACTGGCTTAATGGATAGGGTCATGCGTATGAATGTTTTCCTTGTTTGTTTTACCTATGCACTTTCAGAAGGCATTATGTCAGATTTTGCACAAGTCACAATGAGTTGAAATAAGTGTGTGAAGCGCAGATAACCATGTGATATTTCAGCAATGGACTTGTAAGTAAAGGATAGAAAATAAACATGGATGCAACAGCTGGTGTTCCAGCAGTTTGGAGAAGGAGGGTGTGAAATTGTTGCTTGACATATAAAGCTCATTATTTTCCTCTGGTGCAATTGAGGTGCCTTCAATTGTGGTAGAGGAGTAGTGTAAATGGCAGGATGGTTTGAATTACAAGGGGATTCAGACTAGTAGAGGTTGACTCCATGGTAGTCAAGGGGCTGCGTTGGGTGTTTGGAAGGGATCTAGATAATGATCATGGGAAAGCTGATAAAGCACAGTGAGAAAGGATTTTCTGGACCACATGCTGGGCTTAAATGAAACACACCTGGACCACAATTATTGCTGGAAAGTAAGGTAGCTAATATATTAACTTTTCCTACAAGTGTCAGATTGAAGATAAAATGGTGATAGGAAAGGAGGAGATCTCATTTAGTGACTCAAAGGATTCCAGCAACCCACTCCAGTTAAAATTCAAAGTGGTCAGGTTCAGGAAGGGCTAGAATCCAGACTACTTGCATTTTAACCTTTGATATCTCCAACCTATCAGTTTTTGAGGTTTAAAATACAGTTCAATGGTTTTGTCCAGCACAACTGAGTTGCCATTGATAGTTATTGCTTTCAAAATCATCAGGATATTGCAGATAAGTGTCTGATATAACATGGCTAATGTAATTCCCATCTGAACTTAACTTAAGGAAAGCATCTGTGCAAATGATTGGTGGAGGAATATTGGATTACATTGAAATTTTTAACACATAAGGTTGAGCCAGTTTTGCTTTGTGCAGACAATATCAACTGGTTGCAAAAGGATTGACTAAATTATCTATTAAATGTTTGGAGGGAAATAACCAGGGAGAAGAAAGATGGAAAATAGGAGCCGGAGTAGGTAATTTGTCCCTTGGCGCTTCTGCACCATTCGATATGATCATTGCTGATCATCCAACTCATTAACCTGCTCCTGCTTTCTCCTTAGACCTTTTGATTTGTCTAGCCCTAAGAACTATATCTAACACCTTTTTGAAAACATTCAAACTTTGGACCTCAACCACTTTCTGAGACAGTGATTTCCACAGGCTCACCCCTCTCTTGTTGAAGAAATGTTTTCTCAAATCAGTCTGAAATAGCCTACTCCATGACCTCTGATTTTGGATTTCCCAGTCATTGGGGCAATCCTTCCTGCATTTTGTCTCTCTGATCCCATTAGAATTTTATAGATTTCCATGAGATCCACCACCTTCCCACCCCCCACTTCCCTTTATTCTAAACTCCAGTCACAACCAATCCAGTTTCTCTTTGTACACCAATCCTGCCATCCCAGCGATCAGTTTGATAAACCTTCATTGCACTTCCTCCATAGCCTTTCTCAGGATGTTTCTGTTTATGGATGACATTTTAACTGCTATTGCAGCATGTATTCACATCACTATGTGATGTCCCTTTGAATACCACATCATTTTATTTTCTTCTTCGTGTTATCTTCAAAATTCTTCTGATGATGTAATTCAGAGTATGCATCCACGGCAGACCTGGCATTTGGGCTTAGGTGAAATAAAATACTTAACTTTTCATAAATTGGTGAAGAAAGCTCTGCATTATCCAGATCAAAACTTTGTTTGAACTATATAGGAATGATGGGGTTCTGAAAGTGCTGACAAAACTGCTCTCACAAAACAAACCTAGCGTATTTCAAAACATTACCTCAGACATATGAAAAAAACTCATGGATATCTTATTTTTACTTTCTGCCTTCAACATCATCTAAATATCAAGCAAATTTCTTGAACCTCTTTTTCTTATCTCACTGCCTGGGAATTAATGGCGATCTAATAACTTACTGTGTGATTGGTAATGCCTAATCCTCATTACAAACTTTTCCAGATTACTGAGTAGTAAAAATAAACTTGATATTCTATATTTCTGTTACTGAATTTCACTGCATATTGTGAAGTAATTACATCAATTCTATGTCTCTCCCAGTGGATTATTGAAGATAGATGTTGATCAACATTAAACGGATTCAAAAGATCTCCCTGCCCTCCTTCTGGGTCACAAATGGTTCTTTGTCTCAATCTCAATTTGTATTTACTTGTTTATCCTTCCAAATATTGTGTAGACTTTATCACCAGGCTTGTCATAAACTTTGTGATACAGACGGCAAAGTGTTAGCACTGCTGCCTCACAGAGCCAGGCACCTGGACTCAATTGCATCCTTGGGTGACTGTATAGCATTTGCATATTTTACCCCTATCTGCCTGGGTTTCCTCTGGGTGCTCTGGTTTCCTCCAACAGTCCAAAGATGTGCAAGCTAGGTGGATTAGCCATGCTAAATTGCCCATAGTGTCTAGGAACGTCCTGGCTGGGTAGATTAGCTATGGGAAATGCAGGGTTACAGGAATAGGGTAGAGTAGTGGGTCTGGGTTGGATATTCTTCAAAGGGCGGATGTAGACTTGATGGGCTTAATGGCCTGCTTACAGCTTGTAGGGATTCTACATTCTAGGCAGTGAGGCTAGTCCAAATTTTGTTTTGGCAGAAACCTACGTAAGGCTGAATCAGAAATGATTAGAGTAGTCAAGATCAACAAAGATGACTACATCAACAAATTGCCAATGGTGCTGAATAATGGTTCCAAGTTTATACCTATACCTGATCCCATAGGCATACACAAGCACAAGCTGGAGAGGCTTTTTTTTTGTGGAAATTATAGCCTATCTGGTGATATTTATGACAGGATTTATCGCCATGGCTCTCTGCATTCATAAATGGGCTGTCCAAATGCAATGTTGCTTTCTGCATTTTTTTTATGATTGGTTGGCTCTGCATGACATGAATAGATCAAATGGTTGAGCCAAATGCTGCAGCCTATTTTAAACTTTCTGCTTTTCATTTCAGATTTCTAGCATCCGCTGGATGCTTTAATAGCTAGCAAGTATGCAGGCTTGGCAAGGGTAAATGATAAACCATCTTGCTGTCTTTCGGAAGTGACCTTGAGATAGTAAGATAACCAACAATTCACAAGCTGAATAAATAGTTTGACTGTATTGGTAGGATCAGTTACTTGTAGTTTTTCAATTTGTAGGAATAATTGGAACAATTGTTCCAATTTTCTACAATTTTGCCTGTCTCGATAAGAAATGAAAAATGATTGAGAGAAGTGGTATGGTTGATGGCAAGCTTTTAAAGGCTTAATATTATCTTGTTTGAACTCAAATTTCACAAAAGAAAATTATTTAAAGTTTACATTGACCATCAGAAAATTTTACAACTGCTGAATAACATTTTTAATAGAAACCAAATAAGGTATGCAAAATGAACAGAAATTGTCATTTTGTATTCTTCAAGATAATCATAGTTTAGTAGTTGTACTAGGCGATGCATTAGAAACAAACCATCATCTAATGCAAAATTAATTCTCTCCTTAGAAAGTAATCAGAAAAATTGTTAAATGCACAAAACTGAAAATTGTGAAGACAATGGTAGTCTTACAAGTAATGGGCAGAAGCTTGCTATTTTTAGGCTAAGTCTAAGTTGTGGTAAGTTTGGCTTTGAGAAACAGAGTTTCTTGCTGTGAGTCCAAGTGCATTTTCTCTTGCTGTAATATACCCAAACGTACCATTTTATTTACCACTTAAGCCCCTCCAGCGAGAATCACTCTGTATTTCCACTCCATGGCCCATGCTGAGTTAGACTGTTGACAAACCATTTTCCAAGCAATATATTTGGAACTGACTGCTTTGTAGTAAGAGCCTCACCACACACAATTGAATAAAGTGGGCAAGTTGCAGAGAGATGATTTCAATGTCAAGATGACCATTGCAGCTGATTCTACCATTGCCTATGTCACTCAGAGTTTGATCAGATCCTGCACAATATATGTGAAAACTTACTTGAGAGGCTTTTCTTTGCTAATGATGATGTACAGATGTAAGTTGCTGTTGCTTTTTATTGTTTTACATGAGCATGGATTTCATATTCCCATCCTTTTCTACTGTTTGTTTATAAAGTGGTAAAAGATTATCGGAGTTATGACTTGGATACGAGGAGAACATGATCAAGTTGATGGATATTGGAAGCAGAGTGAGAGAAATTTGCAGGTTCAAAGCTGAACAATTGAATCTGTTTGTCTGTGTATTCTGCCAGAAGCAATACTGAGGACCGATGTATTTAATCTTTAAAATTTAAAGTGACTCTATTATTGATAAGCAATTTCAAATTTAAGTAAGCCAAATATGAGATAATTCAGATTGTTATGTCTTCTAATAAAAAATTGAAATACCACATGCTTTCTGAAAATATCTGAAAATAATAACTTGTTTTTTCCTTCTTCCTATGGCTATGAAAACAATTGCCTAAAAGTCAAAGTTGAAAACAGAGAAGATTTTGCAAGTACTTTCCTTCCAGGATAAATTGATTGTGAGGACCAGCATTTTTAGCACAAAAGTAATTTCCTACAGCTAGAGGCACTTCATGAAATGTAAGGCACATTTATTTCCCATGGGTCATGTTTCATAACCACAAGCTTGTTGTGGAATGATAAAGAAGCAAAAATGGCTGAACTTGCTATCGGAGACAGAATTGTTCTCAGCGTGGATTCTGATGAATATGCAGCACTTAGATGCCAGGCAGCAATTAATCTTTGTAAAGCTACTTGTTTTGTATTTCAAATCATTGATATGAAGGCACAAAGTCCTCCCTCTTCAGTTTATCATGTCATTGTTATTTGAAATGTAAAGATAGGAGTCATTTTTAATTCCACAATTTAGCGTACCACAGGCACCAGAATGCAAAAATAACTTTGTGGTTAATATGGGAAACAAAACGAAGTTTAAAGAATTTAATATGCAGTAAAACTCAAATTGTTAGAACTTTAAAAAAATGCGTACACATTGAAATAATGTTTAATAATTATTGGATGCCTACAGTCTAGAAGTAGCCTATTCAGCCCATCAAGTCCATGCAGAACCACCAAAAAACATCCCAGCTAAACCCATCCCCATTTCCCATGGCTGATCCAAATATCCTGGACACTGTGGGCAATTTAATATGGCCAACCCACTTAAGCTGCACAGCTTTGGACTGTGGGAGGAAACCAGATGAAAGCCATGCAGACTCAGGAAGAATAGACAAACTCAATACAGATAGTTACCCAAAAGTGGAATTGAATGTGGGTCCCTGCCGCTGTGAGGCAGCAATGTTAACCACTGAGCACTATACCACCCACCACTGACCTACCAATCTAACTATTTTCTAGTTTTTTCTTCCATACTATATGACAGTATTCTTTGTTCGATGTGAAGCTGATTTAAACCACCTGATAGTGAATCAACAGCCAAACTTCCATCACATTCAAACTCCTTTTCATAGAATTAGATTGCAAACCCTTTTTGAAGACTCAATGTCAAGCATTGTTATTAATGTTGCTTGGTTTGAAATTGAAAGCATTGGCAGTATTTTCAGAGTCAATGGGAAACAGTACTGCAAAAACTTGGCTACTGACTCACTTTGATCCCTATACAGACTATGCTTTTAGCATTGAGGCTTTAAAATACAATAACTGTAATACCAAAGACCTACTTGGTCATTCTGTGCTACCTGTAAGTGCTACCTAAATATTTTCTGCACTCGGGAATCGTTTTACAAACACAGAATCTTACAGTATATAGAAGTTATTTGGCTTCTTCTGCTACTCTTGAAAGGAGCCATCAAAATTAGTCACACATACTACCTTTATCCCTCATTATCTTGGCAACTATATATTTTAAAATATCATTTGCAAGCTAATTGTATTTTTTAAAATTTGTCCATAAGATGTTGGTGTCATTGGCTAATGCAGCACTTATTGTCCATCCCTAAATATCCTGGAGATGTGGTGCTAAGCTGCCTTCTGGAAAGGGGTGTAGGGACACCTGCAATGCTGTTCGGGAGGCAGTTCGGGCATTAGTGAAGGAATTGTGACATAGTTCCGAGTCAGGATAATGTATGACTTGAGGATGGTGCTGTTCCCATGTGTCTGCTATCCTCTGAGGCAGAGATTGTGTTTGTAACATGCTATCCAATGAGCCTTAGTGAGTTCTTGTAGCAATTCTTGTTGATGAGACATTTTGCTGCCACTGAACATTGTGTTGTAGAGAGTGATTGGAAGGTGGTGGAAGAGGTTATAATCAAGCAGACTGCTTTGTTGTGAATGGGATCAAGACCCTTGACTGATTTGGAGTTGCGCTCATCCAGGCAAGTGGAGTGTATTCTCCTGTCTTGTGAGTTATTTACAACACAATGCCCACCTTCTGACCTGCTTTTGTAGGCACAGAATTGATATGGCTGGTTCAGTTCAGTGTCTAGATTAGAGTGGTGCTGGAAAAGCACAGCAGGTCAGGCAGCATCCGAGGAGCAGGAAAATCTATATTTTGGGCAAAAGACCTTCATCAGGAATAGAAGCCTTTTAGGGCTTTTGCCCGAAACGTCGATTTTCCTGCTCCTCGGATGCTGCCTGACCTGCTGTGCTTTTCCAGCACCACTCTAATCTAGACTCTGGTTTCCAGCATCTGCAGACCGTGTTTTTACCTGGTTCAGTTCAGTTCTTGGTCAGTGGTAGCTCCAATCATATCATCCAACACAGATGCCTGAAATCAAATGTAAGGATAAGGTGATGATTATATTTAAATTCAGCAATGATTGCATAAGAACTTGACTGGGTGTTTATATCTGCCAGGAGAACAGATAATAGAGGTGTTACAGTTTTGTGAGGTTAGAACTGGAATAAAACTCTGATTATGTTGGACTCTGTCTCAAAAGTTAGTAGAATCATAGAGCCATAAGTATGGTAACAGACCTTTCAGTCTAACCAGTTCACACTGACCATGTTCCCAAACTAAACCAGTCCCACCTACCTGCACTTGGCTCATATCCCTCATTCACAAACTTATCCAAATGTCTTTTAAACTTTCTCTGGCGGTTCATTCAACTGATGAACTACTCAACATTGAACTCTGGAGCCCAACCTTCAGGATGTTGATAGTTGGGATTCAGTGATGTAATGCATTGAATATCAAAGGGCAAATCTGAGATTTTCTGTTGTTGGAAATGCTCATTGCTTGGAACTTTCATGGCACACATGTGATTTGCAATGTATCAGCCCAAGCCTGAATGTTGATCAGGTCTTGCTACATTTGGACAATGACTCCTTCAGGGCCTGCTTATGAATGGTGCTTAACATTGTATAGTCTACAGTGAACTTCTCTACCTTATGACAGAGGGACGCAGCTGATAGTTAAGCCCAGGACATTACCCTAAGGAACTCCTGTGGAGCTATTCTGTGGCTGAGATAATTGATCTCATGAGCCAAAAGCCATAAACATCTTCCTTTTTAATTAGGTATGACTCCAAACCTGTGGAAAGTTTTCCCCTGCATTCCGATTGACCCCAGTTTAGTGTTGCTTTCTTAATCCCATACTTGATCAAATGCTGCCTTGAAAACCATAGGAACATAACGTTAGAACAGAAATCTGCCAATCAGTTCATTAAGTCTATTCCATGATTCATTCCATGAGGCCATAAGCAATCCGACCTTCCTGCCTTTTCCCCATAAGTCTTGATTTCCCTGCTGATTAAAAATCTGCTTATCACTTCCTTCAAGATAATTAACAACCCAGCCTCGACAGTCATCTGCAGTAAAAGGTTCCACAGATTCATCATCCTCTGAGAGATGAAACTTCTTCTCACCTCTCTCTTAAATCCAAAGAATTTTGGATGTTTCAATAAGGTCACCTCTCATTTTTCTAAATTCCAATGAGTATAGACACAAACCACTCAACATCTCCTCATAAGACAGACTCTCAATACCCAGGATCAGCCAAGTGAACATTCTCTGGCCTGTGTCCAATATAAAATCCCTTAGGTAAGTGGTTCAAAACTGTTCACAGTATTCCAGCTGTGATTTGATTAGTACCTTGTATAATTTCAGCAAAACTTCCATACTTTTTTACTCCATTCCCTTTGGAGTAAGAGCCAAAATTCCATTTGCCTTCCCTGTTACCTACGGAACCTGGATGCTCATGGTTTGTGATTCATGCACAAGGACTCTCAAATCTCTCTGTTCCGTTCTTTCTGCAGTCTTTCTCTATTCTTCTGTAAAGGGAAGTAACTCTCATCTCTCCTCTGTACTCCAGATCTTTTGTCCATGCTTCAGTCAAGGGTGTAATGAGATCAGGATCTGCATAGGCCTGACAGAAGCAAACTGAGTGGGAGTGTAAGAGTTATTGTTAAGTACGCATTGCTTGATTGCACTGTCAACTATGATGTGAAGTAAATCAAATTGGCTGAAGATTGGCTTCTGTGATTTTGGAATCTCAGAAAGAGGTTGAGATGGATTATCTACTGAGCACTTTTGGCTAAAAATGTTTGCACATGGATCAACCTTGTTATTTTGCAGGAATCAGATGGACTCCCCTTGCTTTAAGGGTAAGCTACTCCTATTTTGATTGAGTTGATTGTCCGCCACAATTCACAAATAGATGTGGCAAGACTCGGAGCGTAGAGCTGATCTGTTGGTTATAGGATTCTTTAGCTTTGCCTTTTTATTTATTTATTCATTCCTGGTCTGTGAGCATCACTGGCTGAGTCAGCATTTCTTGACCATCTGTAACTGCCATTGAGAAGGCAGTGGTGAGATGCCTTCTTGAACTGCTGTTGTCTCTTTGCTATATTTTGACTCACTATACTCTTGAGGGGGGAATTTCATGATTTTCACCCAGCAACATTGAAGGAATGGCAATATATTTCTAAGTAAGGATGGTGAGTAGCTTGGAGGGGAATGTAGGTGGTGGTGTTCCCCATCTATCTGCTGCCCTTGTCCTTCTAGGAAGTGGCCATGGGTTTGGAATGTCCTGGCTGATTTTCTGTGGTGCATCTTTCTGCTGCTATTGAGTGTTAGTGTGGAGGGAATGGATGTTTGTCGATGTAGTGTCAATCAAGTGGGGTGCTTTGTCCTGCATGATGTCAAGCTTCTTAAATGCTGATGGAGCTACTTTCATCCAGGCAAGTGGGGAGGATTCATTAACACACCTGATTTGTGCCTTGTAGATGATGGATAGGCTTTGGGCAGTCAGGAGGTAAGCTACTCACTGCAGTATTCCTAGCCTCTGACCTGCTGTTGTAGCCAATGTATTTATGTGAAGAGTCCAATTGAGTTTGCGGCCTATTGCATGCTCCTTATGTTGGTTGTCACACAGGTACATCTTGAAACGTCATTTGAAAGTCCCTGTGGGATATATTACCACTACTTTTTGAAGCAGAGTGTTCAAGATCTTAACAACCTTCAAATGTGGAATTAAATCTTTTCATTTTTGCTCTAGGTATTTTGCTAAGCATTTTACATGTTCTACATCCTGTTAGCAACACACATAATTGAATTCCATCATTGCTAATATTATCCTGATGAACCTTCTCAATACCTGCTCCAAATCTTTAAAACCTTCTTAAAGTGAGCTTCCTAAATTGTGCAAAGTACTTCAGCAGAGGCTAAACCAGAGATTTGTACATTTTCAACATGATTTCTACAATTCGCATTCAATCTTATCCTATTTACAAACTCATGTTTCCATCTTAACCATTTCTCATCTTGTTCTGCTACCTTCACAGGTTTATGAATATGCATGTTGTATATCCTGTGTTCTTACCCTCAGATCAGTATAACTTTGATTATATTACTTCTTCATATTGTTCCTCCCAAAGTGCATCACTTTATACTCATCCATATTGAAGTATATTTGCCATATGTCCACCCATTTCACCAGCCTGTCTATGTCCTCCTGAAGTCTGTTACTATCATATTCCTGATATGCTATGTTATTTGATTGTGCATCATCAACAAGCTTTAGAAATTCCCTATATCAAAGTTGGGTTCAATTATTGAAACAGAGGCCATTCAGCTCCTCAAAACTGCTCTCCCATTCAACACAGTAATGGCTGATCGAACACTTCCATGTTTTTAACCGACACTATTCCAATAACGCTTTATTACATTGATAATCAAAATGTGTTAGTTCTTTCCAAAGATTCACCACCCTCGAAGTAAAAAAGAAAATCTCCACATGTCTGACCTAATCGTTTTGCCCCTTAATTTTTAAATTCTATCACTAGTTCTCAACTCACAACAAGGGAAACATTTACTTTGTCCCTCCCTTTCAGTATTTTCAATGAGATCACCTTTCATTATTTAAAAGTGTACAGCATGCAAGCCCATTTCACCCATCATCTCTTTATAAGGCAGTCCTTCTGTGCCAAGAACAAATCTCGTGAACCTTTGTTGTACTCATTCTTTGCTAATAATACCATCTCTGAGATAAGGAATCCAAACTGCACACTGTACTCCAGTTGCGATCTAAACAACCCTTATACAATTGAAGCAAGACTTGACTGGAGTACTCAGATCCTCTTGCGATAAAGGCTAGCATTCTTTTAACCTTTTTAATAGCTTGCTGTATCTACATATCAGTTTTCAGTGGTTTTTTGACAAGGAGATCCAACTCCATTTGCACTTCTACATTTTCCAACCAGTCACAATTTAAGAAATAATTTGTTCTTCCAGCCAAAGTGAATAAGCTCGCGTTTTTCGACATTACATTCCATCTGTGATGTTCCTGCCCAATTACTAAGCTTGTCCAAATACTCCTGATAACGTTTTACATCTTCCTCATGACACACATTATGTTTAGTTTTGCCTAATCTGCAAATGTTTAAATTTCATATTCAGTCCCCACCTCCAAATCATTGATATATATTGTGAACAGCTGGGGCTGAGTACTGATCCTGTGATATCCCACTAATCACAGTCCGTCAATTTGAGAATGACCCATTTAATCTTCCTCTCTATTTTCTGTCTGTTAGTTAATCATTAATTCAGGCTAGTACATGAACTCCTACACTATGTGCTTCAATTTTGCTAATCAACCTCCTGTGGGGGACAATATCAGAAACCTTCTGAAAATTCAAATATCCATTCACTCTCCTTTACCAATTTCGTTAATAACGTCATCCAAAAATTCCAACAGGTTTGTCAAATATGATTTTTATTTGCAGATCTATGCTGATTATTCCCAATCAGATTTTTTTTTATCCAAGTGTCCATTTATTATACATTTTCTGATTGATTGTAACATTTTCTCCATTATTGGTGAAATTTTGGCAAGTCTTTTTGTCCCCTTGCTCCTTCCTAAAATGGTGGGGTGACGTTTGTAAGATTCCAGTCTGCAGGAATCATTCAATGAATCATTGTGAACATTGATCAAATTATTTCTAAAAGTGTACAGTAGTGCATGGAAACACCATCAGCTGCAAAGTCCCCTCCAAGCCACTCACCATCTTGACTTGCAAATATATTGCCATTCCTTCACCGTCACTGTGTCAAAATCCTGGAATTCCCTCCCTTTAAGGGCATTGTGGGTCAACCTACAGCACATGGACTGCAGTGGTTCAATAAAGCAGCTCACCAGCACCTCCTCATGGGCAACCAGGGATAGGCAATAAATTCTGGCCAGCCAGCAATACCCACATCCTACAAATAAACTATATAAAAAATTACTGTACTTCTAACACCAACCTTCTCCAAAGACTTAACTCTTCGCTTAGTCAGACATGATTTGCCTTTCTCAAATTAATCTGACTTGTTTCTTCTTGTTCTTGCTTCTCCAAGTACAAATTAATTTTGTACTCGACAGTGATATTTATTATTATTGATATTATACTGATTACCCAACAGTTACCAGATGGATCTCTCTCCACTTCTTTAACAGGGGTATGACATTTACAATCCTCCAACTCAACTTCCAGATCCAAGGAGGAGGAAAAGATTGTGCTCACAGCTTCTGTACCCTTGGCTTTACTTCCCTCAGCAACCGAGATTAGATCTCATATAGAATGGAATGATTTTCTGACATTGCGAGATGGCAGCATTTTTGTGTATTAGTCCCACTTACTGTTCAACATTCTGTGTTATAGTTCTATAACCATTCTAGTTGTAAATCGGTAACCAGTAGAATAGAAAGAAAATATTTTCTGGCAGCCCCATCTTCTATTTTGCACATTCTTTGATCTTTTGAATGAAAAACATAGAATAGGACTGGATGGTAAAATAATGTCCATTCATTCCTGGAAGCTTGTTTTTCACACTATACAGATGAGGATAGTTTTTCATGAAAATCCAAGTTCAAACTAAATCTTGCTTCACTGTATAACATTGTTTTCATTCGCCATCTCACCCAGAAACTATTAAATTGCTGTAAGATTTACAGTCAGAGAGTCATAGAGATGTCCAGCGCGGAAACATCCCCTTTGGTCCCAACAGATATCCTAACCTAATCTAGTCCCACCTGCCAGCACCTGGCCCATATCCCTCCATATCCTTCCTATTCATATACCCAACCAAATGCCTTTTAAATGTGGTAATTTTACCAGCCTCCACCACATTTTCTGGCAGGTCATTCACCCTCTGCATGATAAAGTTGCCTCTTTGGTCTCTTTTATATCTTTCCCCTCTCACCCTAAACCTATGCCCTCTAGTTTTGGAGTCCCCCACCTCAGGGAAACAACCATATCTTTTTACCCTATCCATGCCCTTCATGATTTAATAAACCTCTACAAGGTCACCCCTCAGCCTCCACCAGTCCAGGGAAAACAGCCCCAGCCTATTCAACCTCTCCCGACACTTCAAATCCTCCAACTCTGACAACATCCTTGTAAATCTTTTCTGAACCCTTTCAAGTTTCACAACATCCTTCCGATAAGAAGGAGACCAGAATTGCACGCAATATTCCAAAAGTGGTCGAACCAACATCCTGTGCAGCTGCAACATTACCTCCCAAATCCTGTACTTAATACTCTGACCAATAAAGGAAATCATACCAAGCACTTTCTTCACTATCCTATCTACCTGTGACTCTACTTTTAAGGAGCTATGAACCTGTACTCCAAGGTCTCTTTGTTCAGCAACACTCCTTGGGACCTTACCATTAAGTGTATAAGTGCTGCTAAGATTTGCTTTCCCAAATAGCAACATCTAGCATTTATCTAAATTAAACTCCATCTGCCACTCCTCAGTCCATTGGCTCATCTGATTAAGATCTCATTATACAGTGAGGTAATCTTCTTCACTGTCCACTACACCTCAAATGTTGGTGTCACCTGTAAACATACTAACTATACCTCCCATGCTCATATCCAAATCATTTATATCAATGAGAAAAAGTAGTGAACCCAGCACTGATCCTTGTGGCACACCACTGGTCATAGGCCTACAGTCTGAAAAAACAACCCTCCATCATCACCCTCTGTCCTCTTCGTTCAAGCTAGTTCTGTATCCAAATGGATAGTTCTCCATGCATTCTATGAGATCTAATCTTGCTAACTAGTCTCCCATGGGGAACCTTGTCAAACTCCTGCCTTACTCAAATCCATATAGATCTACCTCTCTGCTCTCATCAATCCTCTTTGTTACTTCTTCAAAAAACTCAATCAAGTTCGTGAAACATGAGTTCCCGCACACAAGGCCATGTTGAATATCCCTAATCAGTCATTCCCTTTCCAAATATGTGTAAATCTTGTCCCTCAGGATTCCCTCCAATAACTTGCCCACCACCGACATCAGGCTCACCGGTGTATAGTTATCTGGCTTGTCCTTACCAACTTTCTTAAATAGTGGTACCACGTTAGCCAACCTCCAGTCTTCTGGCACCTCACCTGTTACTATCGATATAAATATCTCAGCGAGGGCACAGCATTCAGTTCCCTTACTCCCCACAGAGCTCTAGGGTACACATGATCAGGTCCTGGGGATTTATCCACATTTATGCATTTGAAGAAATCTAGCATTTCCTCCTCTGTAATATGGACATTTTCAAGATATCACTATCTATTGTCCCATATTCTATATCTTCCATGTCCTTTTCCACAATAAACACTAATGCAAAATACTCATTTAGTATCTCCCCCATCTCCTGCAGCTCCATACAAAGGCTGCCTTGCTGATCTTTGAGGGCCCCTTTTCTCTCCCCCTAGTTACCATTTTGTCCTAAATGTATTTGTAAAAGCCCTTTGGATTCTTTTTAACCTTATTTGCCAAAGCTATCTCATATCCACTTTTTGCCCTCCTGATTTCCTTCTTAAGTGAACTCCACTACCTTTATACTTTAAGGATTCATTTGATCTCTCCTGTCTACACCTGACATATCCTTCCTTCTTGTTCGTAACCAAAACCTCAATTTCTCTAGTTATTCAGCATTCCCTATACCTACCAGACTTTCTTTTCACCCTAAAAGGAATATACCATCTCTAGACTCTTGTTATCTCATTTCTGAAGACTTCCCATTTTTCAGCCATCCCTTTACCTGTGAACATCGGCCTCCAATCAGCTTTTGAAAGTTCTTGGAGTCAAGATTAGAGTGGTGCTGGAAAAGCACAGCAGATCAGGCAGCATCCGAGGAGCAGGAAAATCAACGTCTCGGCAAAAGTCCTTCATCAGGAAAGTTCTTGCCTTTTGAGAGTTCTTGTCTAATACCATCAAAATTAGCCTTCCTCCAATTTAGAACTTCAACTTTTAATTCTGGTCTATCCTTTTCCATGACTAGTGGAATTCTATTAGAATTATGGTCGCTGGCCCCAAAGTGCTCCCCCACTGACACCTCAGCAAAGAAGATTACCTCACATTATAATGAGGTATAATCCTCAGTAACATGTAAACTCTCCCTACACTCCCACATCCGACAAGAAGAGCATATCACTTTATTAAAGTTTTGCTTCTTCCAATCGATAGACCTAGAAAGTAGCACCGTCTTATTCCTCTACAAACAATGCTACAGGCTAACTTAATACTTATGAATCAAGAGACATATCTCAATAAAACATAGAATCAATAAAGAACCCAGATTCTGGATTAGTGGTGCTGGAAGAGCACAGCAGTTCAGGCAGCATCCGAGGAGCCAGTCTACAATAAAGAACCCAGTCTACTCACTATTGCAGATTTACAACAAAGCTATACTTAAAACTATTCACTTACCTGTTTCTGTGCCGTGACCTCTCCAAAACAGATTCCTCCAAGACCAGTTGTGGATTTTGCTGTTTGTTAAGTTTTCCTAGACACACTCCGATGTCCAGTGACGCATGAATTCAAACAGCAAAGGCAGTAACTGCGCAGGTTCACTGCTGTGTCAGTTCGCAGTATGGGTTTCTTTCTCTCTCTCTCCTTCACTGACTGACCATGTGCTGCCTTTGTCTGTTCCTCTCCCTTTTAAAAGTGCCATTGTTTTGACCTTTTTTTTCTCCAAAATTCCAAAACAATACAACAGCATATAAAACAGTAATTGCTGCTCCTGGAATTCGAGGGAATCACCTCCAGCACCTAAAATACCTCAAAAAGGAGCAGACTGTTACAGTTAACAATTTTCCCATACTCCATCTTGGATTACCCAGAATCCTGGGAAGGAAATCTACTCTACTAATGTACATGTGACTCTAGATCCCCAGCAATGCTGTTTACTGTTAACTGGTGTTATTTGGCCCAACAAACCACTCAGTTATACAGAACCTCTGAATAAAACTTAAATAACAATAAAATCTGATCAATCCCCTAGCATCAACATAGGCACTAGACAATACAAAAAATCAGAACAAAGGAACATACGAGCAACAGTGGGCCAATTTACCTCTGCTGCTGTTTGATTAGGTTAGTATTGATCAGCTACCTCAAGCTTTGCCCTGCAACATCCTTGTGTTTCTTGATGTTATTAGTGTCCAGAAATTCAGCAGTTTCAATCTTGGACATGCTCAAATGTTTGAACTTCCTCAGCCTTCTGGGATAGAGAATATCAAAAAATTTATCCTCTGAATAAACTACACCAAACTAATTGGTCCTGCAATGTCTGCTTCACTAACATATGTCAATTTGTGCTCAAGTTTTATGAGCTGTCCTGTAGACTAGTCAAGCAGCAGCTCAGCATAGTTATTCTTACTGAATCATGGACCACAGCCAAAAACCCAGACAGTTTCATCAACATCCAAGGATATGCTGTATTGCAGAGGAGGTACATTGTAGACCCATCAAAGGCAATGGTGCAGGAGGGAATCAGGAGGGAATACAATCAGGAAGGAATAATTTTGTCCTCAAAACTTACTCTTGAACTTATGTAATTTTGGCACATCAGGTAAAATATAGTGAAGAGTGAATCAGAAGTTTTCTTTTCTATTAGAAGAGGGGTTAATAGATCTAAGCTAAGATAGAAGGGTAAGACGAGAGATGAGAGAAATATTTTATGCAGAGGGTGGTGAAAGTCAGGAACTCACTGGATAAAGGGTGGTTGAGTCAGAACTCTTGTAACTCAGTTACTCTTGTAATGTTTAAGCAGTATTTAGCTGTTCACGTGCCTTGTCGTTACCTCAAGGCTATGGACCAAGAATTGGAATATGGAATTATTATAGTAAGATCTTTGTCAACTAGCATTGATACAAATGGTCAACTCGCCTCCTCCTGTGCTTTAAATATCTAGGAGTCTAACGTTTAAGAACCAAACAACCCACTATCTTCCAGAGGTGGTGGACAGTGTAGTTGATTCAACCAACTGCATGATCATTTGCCTTCCTTGCCTCCTGACAGTAAGAAAAAATAGCATGAGTATCTTTTTTTTTAAATTCACTAATGGGACAGGACATTGAGAGCTGGGCCAGCATTTATCACCCATCCCTATTTGCCCTTGAGAAGGTGGCAGTCTTCTTGAACTGAGGCAGTCCATATTCTGAAGTTTGATTCACAATGCCACTAGGAAGGGAATTCTAAGATTTTGATTAAGAGACAGTGAAGGAATGCTGATAAATTTCCAAGTCAGGGTGGTGAGTTGCTTGGAATGGTAATTGCAGGTAGTGGTGTTCACATGTATCTGCTGCCCATGTATTTCAAGACGGAAGTGGTTGTGGATTTCAGTAGAGACACCTGAGGATAGTTGGTGAATTTCTACAGTACATCTTGTAGATAGTACACACTGTTGCTAATGAGTATCAGTGATTGAAAAAATGTCAGCCATTTTGTTTATAATTATTGGACTGAATGTTAGGAATTTTGTCCTGCAACTTCACTTATTTGATGGAAATATTTATATTGTTTCATGTAACATAATCTGTTGCTTATCATCTGACTCTTGGAAACCTGACTGACATAAACTCCGATCTGGGTGATCTGAAGATAGGTTGGAATCCTTGGGAAAGACCAATATCCATAAATGGCTGGAAAGGTCTTCTCAAATGATTGTTGCATATCACCCCAACCCTTACCAACTGCCTAGATTTATGAGTTGGATACTGGATTAGTGGTGCTGGAAGAGCACAGCAGTTCAGGCAGCATCCAAGTAGCTTCGAAATCGACGTTTCGGGAAAAAGCCCTTCATTCCTGATGAAGAGCTTTTGCCCGAAACGTCGATTTTGAAGCTACTTGGATGCTGCCTGAACTGCTGTGCTCTTCCAGCACCACTAATCCAGAATCTGGTTTCCAGCATCTGCAGTCATTGTTTTTACCTTTATGAGTTGGATAGACAATGTTGTTATTAATGTGCCAGGCATTCTAGCCATCGTGGCACAATTAAGCCAGCTAATCAAGCAACTGCTTAGAAAATGGGTGCTCTGTGTAAATGCCAAGATTACAAATCTCAAAAATGAAAATGTGTAACTGAACCAGCAGCAGCAGGTGGTGATGGTGAGAGAGGTCACTGAGCAAGCCAGATGGAGCAGTTGCATTGAGAACTCAAGCAACAGGAGATGGCACTGAATAGAAGCATGAATCATGGTAGCTGAAGCTGTGGAAAGGGCTTTCACTAAAGGAAAGAGTAATGGCCTATTGCTATTAATCTAGAGACTGCAGTAATGTCCTGGGGGCTCAGGTTTGAATCCTGCTGGCAGTCGGTGAAATTTGAATTCAATAACCATCTAGAATTAGGAGTCTAATGATGACTATGAAACCATTGCCAATTGTCGGGAAAAAAAAACATCTGGTTCACTAATGCCCTTTGGAGAAGGCACTTACTGTCCTTATCTAGCCTGGTCTACATGTGACTCCAGGCTTACAGCAATGTGGTTGACAGTGAACTGCTCCCTGGGCAATTAGGGATGGGTAATAAATACTGGACAGCCAGTGACATTCCATGAACAAATTTTAAAAAGATAAGAATAGGAGACCTGATAAGGCGAAAGATCAGACACATTTGTGATTTCCTTAACTTATTGCAAACCACAGGTTTAATTCTCTGTAAATACTGTATCTTCCTTGTTCAATTTTACTTTTCCTTCATGTTGCAAAGACCTGATAATAATGGGAAAAAGAATTCCAGGTTCATAATCTCTGGGCCAGCTGTATTTTCAACTCTCACTTTATACTTGCTACAGAACTCTGGGTATGGCATTGCCAGCAGTATCTATCGAGCAAGCCTGGATATTCAATGGCACAGTTTACCAGGGTTTGAGGCAGTGTGACAACTGAAGAGAGGTGAGGACAACTTCTAGGAAAAGGTAAGTTCTCACTCTTGACACTTCGTGTGGTCAGGAAGAGCTGTATATTTCTGACCGGTTTCTGCTGCTTCCCCCGGATTACTTCCTCCCTGGCAGGAAGGCAAGAGATCCAGCATTCCTGGCTGCAACTGTTGCTCACAAACTCATTTCTATCAGTATCAAGGCTAAAGTCTCCAATGTTTATGCACTGATGTTATTGATATAAGTATTGCCTCCAGGACAGTATATTATTCCATGCAACAATCCTTGTGCCATCTCAAGTATTATAAGAAACGAGTCATGGATAACTTGGTACAGAAGGATCCAAGAGATGTTTATGAGAGCTGGCTAGTATTTATAACTATAGGATCATCGAGTCCCTACTGCATGGAAGCAGGCCATTCAGCCCATCAAGTCCACATTAACCCTCCAAAGGGCATCTCACCCAGACCTACTCCCCCTACCCTATTCCTGTAACCCTGCATTTCCATTGCTATTCCACCTACCCTGCAAATCCCTGGACACTGTAGGCAATTTAACATTGCCAATCCACCTAACCTGCGCATCTTTAGGCTGTGGGAGGAAACCAGAGTACCCAAAGGAAAGCCACACAGACACAAGGAGAGCATGCAAACCCCACACAGAGAGTCAGCTGAGGTTGGAATTTAACTTTGGTCCCTGGCGCTAAGACAGCAGTGCTAACCACCATATGACATTCAACATTAGGCTATTCAGTTGCAAAGGACAGCATGCTCTCAATAGTTTAATTTTTTTTCCAGAAGTGGCACACACACTCAGATTGCCACTCTGCTTTTTTTTTTAACATCATGAGCACTACATGGATGTCGGTTTGCTTGCTAAGCTGGAAGGTTCATTTTCATGGAAACAAACCTTCCAGCTCAGCAAACAAATCTACATCCAGAACCTCAACCTGACCTTCTCGAAACTCCTGAGCACTATATTTATGACAGGCGATTCCAATCAGAACTATGTCAGAAATTAAAAGCGTACTCTACAGGTCCTTCATAATGTTGGATAGTCAGTTAATATCTGTTTTCACAGCAGGAGTGTTGTATTCTGTGTTTTGAATGTCTGGCATTGTAGGCAACCTCCTCCCACCCTGCCCCCTGTAAAAACGCCATCCCATATTCCCAAATCCTTCGTCTCCGCCGCATCTGCTCCCAGGAAGACGAATTCCAAAACCGTACAACTCAGATGGCCTCCTTCTTCAAGGACCGCAATTTCCCCTCAGACGTGGTCGACGATGCCCTCCACCGCATCTCTTCCACTTCCCGCTCCTCCATCCTTGAGCCCCGCCCCTCCAACCGCCACCAGGACAGAACCCCACTGGTCCTCAACTACCACCCCACCAACCTCTATGTACAGCGTATCATCCTCCGTCATTTCCACCACCTCCAAACGAACGCCACCACCAGGGATATATTTCCCTTCCCTCCCCTTTCAGCATTCCGAAAAAACCACTCCCTCCGTGACTCCCTCGTCAGGTCCACACCCCCCACCAACCCAACCTCCACTCCCATCACCTTCCCCTGCAACCGCAAGAAATGCAAAACTTGCGCCTACACCTCCCCCCTTACTTCCCTTCAAGGCCCCAAGGGATACTTCCACATCTGCCACAAATTCACCTGCATCTCCACACACATCATCGATTGCATCCGCTGCATCCGATGTGGCCTCCTCTATATTGGGGAGACAGGCCGCCTACTTGCGGAACGTTTCAGAGAACACCTCTGGGACACCCGGACCAACCAACCCAACCACCCCGTAGCTAAACACTTCAACTCCCCCTCCCACTCCACTAAGGACATGCAGGTCCTTGGACTCCTCCATCGCCAGACCGTAGCAACACAACGGTTGGAGGAAGAGCACCTCATCTTCCGCCTAGGAACCCTCCAACCACAAGGGATGAACTCAGATTTCTCCAGTTTCTTCATTTCCCCTCCCCCACCTTGTCTCAGTCAAATCCCTTGAACTCAGCACCACCTTCCTAACCTGCAATCTCCTTCCTGACCTCTCCGCCCTCACCCCACTCTGGCCTATCACCCTCACCTTAACCTCCTTCCACCTATCGCATTTCCAACACCCCTCCCCCAATTCCCTCCTCCCTACCTTTTATCTTAGCCTGCTGGACACACTTTCCTCATTCCTGAAGAAGGGCTTATGCCCGAAACGTCGATTCTCCTGTTCCTTGGATGCTGCCTGACCTGCTGTGCTTTTCCAGCAACACATTTTCAGCTCTGATCTCCAGCATCTGCAGTCCTCACTTTCTCCTTATTGTAGGCAACCACTTTGATAGCTTCTGTGAAAACCTAGTGGTTGATGTAAGTGTAAGGTTTAGTGACTAGGAGTGTAGAGTGCAATATGTGGTGAGAAGCAGTTAGATGATGGAATGTTTAAAGCTAGGTCAGAGTGGCTGGGAGACGTCATGTCAGTTGGGGGTGAGAGTGTGTCACGTCACCAGTGAGGCTGGGTGGGGAGTGGGTTATTGATTCCTGAGCAGGACGGTGAGTGTTGGATCCCAATGGGAGAGGAAGGTTGTTAGATCTGGAGGGGAGAGAAGAAGAGCTGATTGGTTCTAGTGGTGATAAGAGAAAGGGAGGAGAGCATTGGGTCTGGTTTGTGGCAGATGAGGGGTTTCCGTCCCTGATTGAGAGTGGAGCTTTCAGACTTTGGAAGAGGTGGTGGGGTGTGTGGATGATGTTCAGGGTGTCAAGTCCAATGGAGAGAGGGAAAGGTGTCAGGTCGTGAAGGTAGGGAGGGTGTGAGATCACTGACAGAAGTGCGAGTGTTCCTGGACTTAACGGGTCTTATGGATGTGAATATGTGTGGTAAATAGGGGAGGGCAGGTGTCTGTGTTTGTTAGTTATTCAGCAATTAGACAAGATTTTTATTTGTTAATATTTCCTCAGTAATTTATCGATTTAGTTAAAATTGAGCCCTTTGGATTCTCTGGTTAAGTTGATATTTTCAGAGATTTCCAGGCATGAGGAAAATTGCATATTAGAATCTTCAGCTTTAAGGACAATTCCATCTGAGTCTTCTGAGTCTGTGGCAGGAACTCCAAATGACCAACTCCCACTTACACTTCAAGAATGACTATTAAGTCACACATGACATGATCCCCAGCAAGATGACATGTGAATATCTTAAACGCTCAGGTCACATGCTAAGATACAGTGATGACAATAAGTATGACTCTTCAAGGTACACTGATATACTGACCATGAGATGCAACAAAATAGTTACAACTTGCTTATTATCAGACTATGCGTGTATAACCTTTGATCTGTAATGTACTTTGTTTAAGATATGATTGTGAAATCCCAAGGTTTGGACTCACTGCTGTCTAAGTAAATAGTTTGTATTGTATTATGTGACTCTACGCTGCTGCTCTAACAATTATAGTTTCAAAATCATTCTTATTATGGTATGTATCCTCACACCATTCAGTCATAGCAATTTACATTATAAGATCTGGTTTCTTCTAAATAAGCTTCATACATCGCCAGTGATGTTATGTCCACAAAACTTTAGCTTATACTGCACCTAATTAGGAGCATTACCAGATGAAATCTAACAGTAAACTACATAGGTAGTCATAAGGATAATGATTGCAATCTTGATCAAAGTAGTATGTTTTAAGGAGTAACTTAGAGAAGGCAAGATATAAGAAACAGAAAGGTTTAAGGATGCAATTTCAGAACACAGAACTTAACTAGCTGAAGACAGGCCTATCAATGCTGGGACAATGAAAATCAGAGCTGTGCAGGAAATCAAAATTGTTTGAGTGTTGAAATCTCAGGATTGTCAGTCCCTATGAGGTTGGAAAGATAGCACGGATATGAAACCACAGAAGCAATACTGAGAACCTCAAGGTTAATTTGGATACATAGATGGATAAGGGAAAGGGATTGAAAAGATATGGAAATAGAATGGAAGATGTTAGAACTATTTGTTCATATGTAAGGCAAATGTTTACGTGTACTCGTCATGGGCTAAATTGCCTATTTCCATTTTGAAATTCTTTTGTACTATGAAACATGAGAAGCATTGATAAAAAAGACTATCTGCCTGGATTTAACTATTATTCAGAGGATTCTAATCTGACAATAGATCGAGCAAGGAAGTCAGGAGCAAGTGAAGAAATGAGTACTGATTTTTCCTCATGAAAGACATGGGATAGAAATCTGCAGATGCACAGGCAAATTATAAAGTATGTATTTTCTGCCAGACCACCCTTCCAAATTGTTTAGCTGTTTCAGTCAATTCCTGTTGCTGCTTTGGTGGGACTTCAATGCAACTGTCACACGCAGCAGGTCTCAGCGTATTGTTCAAGCTTCCAGTGCTGTTCCCTAATAACATGTTGGCAGAGAGGCCTAAGGCTAAAGCTGTCAAGAATAGTTGCATTATGCAGAGAAACTCCTGTTTGAAGCCCTGAGTGTGGTACGGATTAAGGGTTACCAGCAATACATCATGGTGCTGCAGAAGAATGAGAGCAATTGGAAGTACAAAAGGACAGAGGACAAAATAGATCTAACACTAGTTTTAATGCTCAAGCTTAAGTTAATCAAGTTCTGTTAAATGGCATCCTAAATCATGTGGAGTCTTTCAATGAACAACTTGCAGGCCATTTTTAGGTAATCACTCTCTGAACTGCAGATTACAAATTTGTGCAACTAATATAAATTGGTTATGTGCAAATCAGACAATTAATCCACAAAAACCTGCCGCAGTATCTTTCAAAGCCTTTTGTACGAGAATTCAATGTTTAATGCTGGGAATTAATTGTACAAAGGAAAATTTACTTTTGTACTGATAGTGAATATCATCCACTGCTGCTGCATAATTTTATGGAATATTCCGGATATATGCATTGTAGGTTATTGACTGTGGCAGTACCTATCCTTGATGTATATATATCACTCTCAGAATTGTTCTTATGTAGCTTCACTGATTTCAGAAGCAATATCTTGTTTTACTTCTGCAGGTGAAAATAATGTGCTAACATGAATTTCAACCAGCTGTCATGTTATATGTCATAGTTTCTGGTAAAAACAGAGCAATTCTTATGTAATAGATGCCATCCATTGTGCTTGCATCTGACTTTTGAAGTGATCTGGACTTCCATCAGCCATATTATACAGTAGACAAGATCATTTTGAAAGGTGCAGAGGAAAGAAGCCCCAGAATGCATGTCCACAGAGCCTTGAAGATGGCAGGAAATGTGGATAAAGTGGTAAAGAAAGCATTGGAATTCTTTCTTTTATTGAACTAAGATGTAGAATTCACAAGCAGGGATGTGGTGCTGACATTGTATGAGATGCTGATTAGGCTACAGCTTGAATTTTGTGTGCATTTCTGGTTACCACATTACAGGAAGGAGATAATTTCTCTGGAGGGAGTACAGAGAATGTTGACAATATCGAGGAAAAATTGGATAGACAAGGTTTGTCATTGGAATAGCGAAAGCTGGGGATGGTAAGGTAACTGAAGTTTGCAAGATTATGAGGGGCCTGGTTGTAGTAGACACACAAAAAACCATGCTCTGCCTGGCAAAATGGTCAATTACCAGATAGATAGGTTTAATGTAATAATGGAAAGATAAGAGGGACATGAAGAAAATTATTTTGATCTGGGAAGAAATGACAAGAGAAATAATAGTGCCAGAAAGTTTTAATCTCAGAGATCTGTCAAACAGAACGAGGATTGGAAATCTTGGAGAGATCAGTTCTTGAGACACAGAATTCCTTCAAAACTAGAGGCTAACTCAGAAGCTGAACAACTAAGCACGCTTCCATATTTGTTTGTGACTATGACTGATAACATTATAGTTCGCCAAGAAATAAAAGGTGGCCTTATTTCTCTGCAGCCAATTAGAGTCAGAGAGATGTACAGCACAGAAACAGACTCTTCTGTCCAACTCATCCATGCCAACCTGTGATCCAGACCTAATCTTGTCTCATTTGCCAGCACTTGGCCCATATCCCTCCAAACCCTTCCTATTCAAATACCCATCCAGATGCCTTTTAAATGCTGTAATTGTACAAGCCTCCACCACTTCCTCTGGCAGCTCATTCTATACATGCACCACCATCTGTGTGAAAAAGTTACCCTTAGGTCCCTTTTAAAATTTTCCCCTCACACCCTAAACCTATGCCCTCTAGTTATGGACTCCTCCAACTCAGGGAAAAGACCTTGTCTATTTATCCTACTCATGCCCTTTATGATTTTATAAACCTCTATAAGGTCACTCCTTCATCTCCGACACTCCAGGGAAGAGAGCCCCAGCCTATTCAATCCTTGCCTATATCTCAAATCCTCCAATGCTAGCAACATCCTTGTAAATCTTTTCTGAACTCCTTCAAGTTTCACTACATCCTTCCGAAAGGAAGGAGATAAGAATTGCACACAATATTCCAAAAGTGGCCTAATTAATGTCCTGTACAGCCGCAACATGACTTCCCAACTCCTGTACTCAATACTCTGACAATAAAGAAAAGCACATCAAAAGCCTTCTTCACTATCCTATCTATCTGTGACTCTACTTTCAAGTAACTATGAATCTACACTTCAAGATCTCTTTGTTCAGCAACATTCCCCAGGACCTTACCATTAAGTGTATAAGTCCTGCTCTGATTTGCAAAATGCAGCATCTTGCATTTATCTAAAGTAAACTCCATCTGCCACTCATCAGCCTATTGATCCATCTGAACGAGGTCCCATTTAACTCTGAGGTAACCTTCTTCGCTGTCTACTATACCTCCAATTTTGGTGTCATCTGCAAACTTATTAACTGTACCTCCTATGTTCACATCCAAATCATTTATATAAATGACGAAAAGCACTGGACCCAGCACCGATCCTTGTGGCACACACTGGTTATAGCATTTACCTGGTGTCACCACTCAC
The DNA here is from genome assembly GCF_047496795.1 of Chiloscyllium punctatum. Taxonomy (NCBI): domain Eukaryota; kingdom Metazoa; phylum Chordata; class Chondrichthyes; order Orectolobiformes; family Hemiscylliidae; genus Chiloscyllium; species Chiloscyllium punctatum. The sequence goes on from NC_092743.1 coordinate 124,660,320, forward strand.
TGCTTAAGAGAGTCTATGGTCAGTCAAGGCATATCATCAGTCAAGAGATTTGTCTGTTTACAGTCCAAGGGGTTGGTCATGATCAGGCTGGAAGTTGGTCCAATCAGAGCCCGAGTTTTTGACTTGACCAGACTGAAATTGGACCACATAAAGCGCTGCTGATCAAAATAACCAAATGGGACTCTTGTTGTCAGTTGAAACACTGTGGAGACATGAGTCTGGATGCTAGGTCATGTTCAATTGCCAGGAGGTTTGGACATTAATTATTGGGGTATTATCAGGAAGCAGCCTGTGTAGTTCTGAGGACTGTGGAAGCTAAAGTTTGAGGATTGGTTTCATTGAACTGATTCATTGAGTGAATGATTTCAGTGAAAAGTGACAATTCAAGAAAGAATTTTGGGAACTCATAGAGCTTAGGCAGGTCAGGGAACTCAAGGATTTTTGTTTTCACAAGTCTCAATTACTCTGGTCTCCACTTATGCAAAGTGTGTGATCAATAAGTATATGAAAGTATGGCAAAGCCGTTAGCTGTGGGATAAATGAGGAGCAGTAATGGTTATCTAAAGGGACTGCATGGAAACAGTGAGGGCAGGCTGCATGTTCATCAGGGACGCAGGAATAAGGAAACGAAAGGAAATATCAGTGATGGAGGGATCACCCTGCATTTTAGGTGCAGCATCTAAGTTAATTGTAAAAACATAAAGTTGATAGCTTGATGTCTCCAACTCTCTGTAAAGTGCCCAACAGTGAGACAAAATGGCTGATACTGCAGTGCAAATTTCTGTACTTGACTTCAGGAGTAGTGTGAATATATTTTAACGTGGGGTTTAGATTGGGGCAATTGCATCAATCATGCATCCATGGATTCAGTGATGCCACCCATCTGGCATCAAATTACATTTCATTGGCAGCTCATTCATTGTCCAAGAATGAACATTGCAAATTATTATGGCCTCAAGCAACCATGACCATTACATCATCAGCATAATTGCTTCTTGTCATGTCAGCTAAGCAGATGTAATCAGATGCTAAGTTAAAAGTGTCCCCTGGGTTTGTCATCCTGAAACACATTTCATAGCTAAGACCGCATACCACATTTGCACATTGAAATGGAAGCATGCATGGGCATGCTCTGTGATCTTCAAAAGTGACCATTTCTGTGATGGGAAGCTGGCACAGTGGCTTACTACAGAATTCCACTTCTCCAGTTGAAAAATGAGGTAAGGAGCAAATGTGAACCTTTGCTTCCTCTCCCAATCCTTGACCCACAAATGCATCCAGGATGTAATTGATGCCATTTTCTCCAGAGCATACCTTCGGATCACTTCCCCATGATGAGGAGAGTCAAATAGCCCATGTGGTGTTATTTTGTATGATTGCTGGCTTTGTCAGGTTTGAGGGAACAATAGCTACTCTGAGGATGCAATCTCAGTTAACAACAGATAAAGCTCCCATTCCATCAAGGTTCAATTACATATATATATAAAAATATAAAGAAACAAAAACCGAAATTTTTGGAAAAGCGCAGCAAATCTGGCAGCATCTGTGGCAAGAAATCAAAATTAACATTTTGGGTTGAGTGACCTTTGCTCGGGACTGTTCATTTAATACTTCCATCATTGGTTATCTTTCAATGTTTAGAGTTCACGGACACTGCTAAATTGACTGGAAATAGCTAAGCAGCCTGTTGAATAGTATTTAACTGAGACCTGTGTGCAGCTTCTTTAAGTAGATCATTGTGCTTTCAGGGAGGATAGACATGTGATCTTCCCACTGTACACCTCCCAGCCTTGAATGGCAATGCACTCTCTCGACATGTTTGTAGATAGAACAAACATTTTTCTGCGAGAGATATGCAGAATATCACTGACTCCTTACGCAGGCTGTGAAGGTGTGGAAGATATGCGCAAGCCGTGTTAAAGTGCAGTTCCTTTTTGGATTTAATCAACACCACACTTCAAAGAATCATGAAGTCTGCTGTTATTAAGGAATCTGTTGCTAATGAGAAATGGACAATACTTGCATAGAGATCTTTTAACTATTGCTATAGTACAATAATATACTTCTTAACTAGGGGAAAGCCAATCTGATATTGTCCATTCCATCCACCACCCAGGATGAATTTCCATTCAAAGTCAAAGTTGGACATGGATTCAATGTCATAAGATAGAGACCATGTTGACAGTGAAATAAGATTTGGCATGAATTAGAATACAGCAACAGAGATTTGAGAAAGCTCATTTATAAAGGTTGTAAAATGAAAGACCAATCATGATAGCATTGTAATTGTCAAGTCCAGAAGCAGCAATAGCATGAATGAGGGCTTCAGCAGCAGATCAGCTGAGGAAGGAATGGATGCTATGGGGATGGAATTGGATATTTTGGTCATGGAGTTAAGATGGATTGAAATCACAACTTGATATTAAATAAGATGTCAAGAATATGAACAGTTCAAGCTCAGACAATGGCTAAGAAGAGTGATGGTAATGGTGGATAGACAACAGCATTTGTAATGGGGACTGAAGACAATAGCTTCATTATTCCCAATGTTTAGCTTGAGAAATTCTCTTCTCATCTATTACTGGATGTTTGACAAGAACCAGGACAACTCAGAGGCAGTGGATAGAGAAGGGTGATGAAATAGAGATGATGTCACTAGTGCAAATATGGAAGCTGATTTTGTACACTTTAGAAGTAGCGTTACACTAGTCCCTTCAATCCTCATTGTCTCAGTACCTTCCAGATGATTATTTCTGAATCAATGACCTAAAGCTTCTACTGTTGTCTGAAATAGAGCAAACGGTTTCATGTCAGAAAGGGGGGTGGGGTTTGAAGAATATTTTTTTAAGCAGGCTAGTTGCCTTCGGAAAGATATTCTTCTTTTCATCATAACTCACAAAATTCAATCCGGATAAACGTTGGCAAATGTCACATTTTAAAATTGTTCAGCACACTGTGCTTTCAGTCAGTCCTTGCTCGCTTCCTCTCTCTCAAAGGTACAGTACACACCTACACCTTCATAAGGCCACATAAATGTCTTTTAAATGTTGTAACTGTACCTGCTGCCTCACAGCGCCAGGGAGCCGGGTTCAATTCCTGCCTCGAGCAACTGTCTGTGTAGAGTTTGTACATTCTCCCCGTGTCCGCGTGGGTTTCCTCCGGGTGCTCTGGTTTCTTCCCACAGTCCAAAGATGTGCAGGTTAGGTGAATTGGCCATGCTAAATTGCCCATAGTGTTAGGTGAAAGGGTAAATGTAGGAGAATGGGTCTGGGTGGGTTGCTTTTCGGAGGGTCGGTGTGGACTTGTTGAGCCGAAGGGCCAGTTGCCACACTGTATGGAATCCAATCTAATCCAAATGATGACACTTCGCTCTGAAAAGCTGCAATTGTAAGTCAGAGCATCTATCTGTACATGGGTAACAGTAACATACCTAAAGAATACCATTCCATGTCTATCTCTGATCCAAGGTTTTGATACCACACTATTATAATTTCTATTCAGTAGTGCCTTGATTATTGCACTCCAGTTAATAGTCTCTCTGTCAATACAGAATTTTCAAAAATATCTTCATACAGTGCAGATTTTTTTCTTGGTCAAAGCATATCTTTTGTTGTATGTTACCTTATTAGGTTATATTTGGTACTTTCTTCCATTATAGATTTTGTTCTAGACTCTCAAAGTTGTCAAGACCGATGTTACATTTCTGATTGGCATATTGCAATATTTGGTCCTTTAATCGCATGTTTTGGGATTATCCTAACTCAACAAAAATCTGCTCGTGTTTGTTCAGGTTTTTGAAATTTGCACGCTTTTGAATAATTTCCCACATAAACTTGTATTTTTCATGGTTGAAGTTGAAATCTTTCTTTAATACTTAAGCAAATGGATTGCTTGAAGATCCATCAGAGTTGAATTATTGTGCGCCAGTGCTGCGAATGATTGTCATATGTTGTTTCCACTACTGAAATTATAGTGACAGGATAGCTTGGTTTTAAGTGGGGACTTAAGGGAGGTGTCATCAGCTGGGCTGGAAGGGGAGTGATCATGACAATACTGCTGACCCAAACAGTTTGAAAGCCAGCAATTAATTTGGCAAATATGTTAACAATGCAGTGTTAAGTATCCAACCACCTCATTCGCCTCAGGCAGGTAAACTTATAATTGATTGTAAGAATTTTGTTTCAAAGCAAGCAAATGGTTCACCAATTATGAGCAAAATGGACTTTTCCTCTCCTATGAAATTAAAACAATTTCAGGCTAAAGGGATAACTAGTCCATTAGTCAGAATATAGTAAATACCTACTGTTCCTCTTTTACTTTATGCTCTGTTTGCTGCTTGAAGTGATCATTCATGTTCAGAAACTCACTGAGAGATAATCTGCAGGAGGCAAGTCAATAACCTGTCAAGAAGCTTTGCATTCAGGATGATGTTTTCATAATGGAGTATTCTGGGAGATTTTAAATACTGTTCCCTTACAAAATGCTCTAAAGTCATCCTGGTATATTAAATCAGGCATTACTTCCTTTAACGGCGTGGAAGTTAATTAGAGAAACAATCCATCACCCAGTAAATAAAAGACACTTCATAATACCAAAGCCGTGTGCAGTAATATTGAAAACTCTGTGGTAATCAAGATCCTGAAAGGCTGGGCAAAAATCCAGGCCTTTTCAGTCCTTGACAGGAAATCTATAATTAATAATTACTTGCTCTGAATATACGAAACTCGTAGCACAATGAGAACATTCATAAATCTGCTATTAAATGAGTTGATACCTTTGTCAATGAATGCTAGTTTTTTCAACTATAGTTTATCTAAGCTGTAGATCATACTGAGGATTACAATACAGGTAGCTTCTGTTTTATGTCTGCTCTATTACATCCAAGGAAAGAAGAATAATCATATGTTATCCTACTGGAGTAAAACTTGAAGATTTAGAGCAAACAGACAATATTTGTTCTATTTCATTGCTGGCTGTGATATCTGTACAAATGAAAAAATACAAGAAATTAAAATGATAAATAGTGGTGATGTGGAAAGTTTTTTTTATCCAGTATGAATATTGATCATTGCATAGTCTCTTTAAAGTGCATTTGAAAGAAAATCTTTAAATACATTTATAATTTTTGTTTTGCTTCCTGACAATGAAATTGTGATATTTTCTAGAAACCAGCAGACATCAGTAGCCATTGATATATGTATAAGGTTCACTTTGCTGAATGAAAAAAGGCTTGGAATTTCACTGTGATGAAATAGATCTCTGCCATGGTGAGAATGATGGGAGCAGTCAGGAATCCCAATTGCTGCCTCCAAACCAGGCATTTCTCAGCTGTGCTGAACTGTGGGCAGGCTGTAGTTTCTCAATTCTGATTCCTGAAGGCAGCTGGCCATTTGGCTGCCTCCATTGGTATCCCTGGTGTTTTACAGTGAGATGTTGTGAATGATTGTGGTTGGAGAAACAGTTCATAACACTCTAATATGAAGGAAACAACTGCGGATGCTGGAGGTCTGAAACAAAAACAAAAATTGCTGGTGAAACTGAGCAGGTCTGGCAGCATCTGTGGGACAAAAGCAGAGTTAAAGTTTTCAAGTCTGGTGACTCTTCATCAGAACACTTCCTTTATATTTCTCCCTCTTTGGAGAGATAGGATATCCCTTTGGATCTGATCCTGGGGAAAAAAAAATTGTGGAACTTTGGTACACTTTCAGATTGTGAAGAGGCATCCTTGTGAATGAGAAATGTGTCCACTCCTTGAGATTGCCACAGCTGTCCAGAAAGTGTGCAAAAAAACCTGTGTGCAGTTAAAACAAAAGTGAGTACTTGGTGTTTCAGAGTGTGTTCAGCATTCCAATAAGTTTTTATCAGGACTTGTGCTGCAAGAATAATTTCATAAACTCTCCTTTGAGCAATGACATGTTTAGATTAGATTACTTACAGTGTGGAAACAGGCCCTTCGGCCCAACAAGTCCACACTGCCCCACCGAAGCGTACCCACCCATACCCCTACATCGACATCTACCCCTTACCTAACACTACGGGCAATTTAGCATGGCCAATTCACCTAACCTGCACATCTTTGGACTGTGGGAGGAAACCGGAGCACCCGGAGGAAACCCTCGCAGACACGGGGAGAACGTGCAAACTCCACACAGTCAGTTGCCTGAGGCGGGAATTGAACCTGGGTCTCCGGCGCTGTGAGGCAGCAGTGCTAACCACTGTGCCAACGTGCCACCCACATGTCTATTGAGTGAGTGTCTAACTCCATATTGAATAGAAATATTGGCTTCCATGAAGACTTAATCATTGAAGAGATTATGCATTTCAGTGAAATGTTTGTTTTGATAAGGAAATATTGAAGGGATTTCAAAACGTTGATTGTTTAAATCCATTTTTCTTTCCCAATGGTGTTCAATCGACGTTGTCAATGAGGGTTCTGAGCTTTTTCCACAATGGACACTAGGTGAACTAGCATAGAAATGGCAGGGCAATGGGTGATGTGTAGGGGTTAGAAATTGGCATGAGTTGGTGTTGGGTTTATAAAAGGCCAAGTGGATGATTGGGAGCATAGGTGGCACAGAGGGTCTGCAGATGATAAATTGAGCAGAGGGCAGCAGAGGGCTGTAAAAGACTATATGGCATGTGTAAATTGTCATAAGGTGACACAAGTGATATAAAAGGCTATGGGCGATTTAGACTGGCATCAGGTGCCGTAGGAAGAATGAAGGGCCATGGGGATGGATAAAGGTGGCTTAATCAGGAAACAGGAATTTTAGGGAAAGACAGAAAGTGAGCAAAAGGACTATTTTATGTTCCAATCTTAAATTTTCAACTTTAACCACAGTGTTAGAACTCTGCTCATTCCATCACAGGAGTTGGCAGCCTCTTCTTTTTGGCTCAACCTGCCCAAATCCCACATCACAAAAGTCTGAGGTGTGGGCAGCAAAGTTTGAGACTTTTCACATAGCAGGGATTTCTTCCACTCTGCACATCCAAACCCATGAATGAAAGTTGGGGTCTTAAGTTCTGCTCATCTCCAAACCACATTTGTTGTCTGCTTTCATTGGGAAATCCTTCCACGAACAAAAACAGACATTTGAAGAAACTCAGCAGATCTAGCAGCATCTGTGAAAAGAAAAACCATGTTATTATTTCCAGTCCAATATGACTCTTCTTTGGCATATTTTATAAATTTGCCTTCCAAATTTCTGGACTTCCTGGATTTATCCTAATAATTTGAATATAATCAAAGCTTTGTAACCTCATTGCCCTTACACCAATTTGTGATTACCATTCCTGTTAAAAGCCTACCAACTCAATTGCTCTTCTTCATCTGATCTGTTTTCTTACATTTCTTTCTAGCTCTCTGAATCATGCTCTCCTGTTATCTTGCCTCATTTCATTTCTCTCCTCTTGGGTACCCTGTCTTTCAAAATTCTGATGTCAATACCACAGTATTCATCAACTTTTCTATCTTTTGTCATTAGCCTCATCTGACTTTCTCTTTAATAAGCTTTAATAGATTGTCTTCTTCTAACCTTCTGTTGGCATCCTAGGAAGAGTACATTAAAGGACACAATACCCTCTCCCACCAAGCAACAATATGAAATGCTCCATTTTCCTCTCTCACTGAACTTCCCACCCAGTGTGGCTACTGCTAGCTAATCTTGCTATTAATCTCCCTGAGGTAACAGTGGCTGAAGGACCTGAACTTAAGGGAATTTATATTTGCCAGGATTTGGTGTTGGAGAGACTGTTAGGTCTGAAGGTTGATAAGTCTCCGGGACCTGATGGCCTGCATCCCAGAGTACTGAAGGAGGTGGCTCGGGAAATCGTGGATGCGCTGGTGATTATTTTCCAGAGTTCAATAGAATCGGGGTCGGTTCCTGAGGATTGGAGGGTGGCTAATGTTGTGCCACTTTTTAAGAAGGGTGGGCGGGAGAAAGCAGGAAATTATAGACCAGTTAGTCTGACCTCAGTGGTGGGAAAGATGCTGGAGTCTATTATAAAGGATGAAATTACGGCACATCTGGATAATAGTAACAGGATAGGACAGAGTCAGCATGGATTTATGAAGGGGAAATCATGCTTGACTAATCTTCTTGAATTTTTTGAGGATGTAACTCGGAAGATGGACGAGGGAGATCCAGTGGATGTAGTGTACCTGGACTTTCAGAAAGCTTTTGATAAAGTCCCACACAAGAGGTTAGTGAGTAAAATTAGGGCGCATGGTATTGGGGGCAAAGTACTAGATTGGATAGAGAATTGGTTGGCTAATAGGAAACAAAGGGTAGTGATTAACGGCTCCATTTCGGAATGGCAGGCAGTGACCAGTGGGGTACCGCAGGGATCCGTGCTGGGACCGCAGCTTTTTACAATATATGTAAATGATATAGAAGATGGTATCAGCAATAACATTAGCAAATTTGCTGATGATACAAAGCTGGGTGGTAGGGTGAAATGTGATGAGGATGTTAGGAGATTACAGGGTGACCTGGACAAGTTAGGTGAGTGGGCAGATGCATGGCAGATGCAGTTTAATGTGGATAAATGTCTGGTTATCCACTTTGGTGGCAAGAACAGGAAGGCAGATTACTACCTCAATGGTATCAAATTAGGTAAAGGGGCTGTTCAGAGAGATCTGGGTGTTCTTGTCCATCAGTCAATGAAGGCAAGCATGCAGGCACAGCAAGTCGTGAAGAAGGCGAATAGCATGCTGGCCTTCATAAGAAGAGGAATGGAGTATAGAAGCAAAGAGGTGCTTCTGCAGCTGTACAGGGCCCTGGTGAGACCACACCTGGAGTACTGTGTACAGTTCTGGTCTCCAAATTTGAGGAAAGACATTCTGGCTATTGAGGGAGTGCAGCGTAGGTTCACGAGGTCAATTCCTGGAATGGCAGGATTGCCTTACACGGAAAGACTGAAGCGACTGGGCTTGTATACCCTTGAGTTTAGAAGACTGAGAGGGGATCTGATTGAAACGTATAGGATTATGAAAGGACTGGACACTCTGGCAGGAGGAAACATATTTCCGCTGATGGGGGAGTGCAGAACCAGAGGACATAACTTAAAAATACGGGGTAGACCATTTAGGACAGAGATGAGGAGAAACTACTTCACCCAGAGAGTGGTGGCTGTGTGGAATGCTCTGCCCCAGAGGGCAGTGGAGGCCCAGTCTCTGGATTCATTTAAGAAAGAATTGGATAGAGCTCTTAAAGATAGTGGAGTCAAGGGTTATGGAGATAAGGCTGGAACAGGATACTGATTAGGAATGATCAGCCATGATCATATTGAATGGCGGTGCAGGCTCGAAGGGCTGAATGGCCTACTCCTGCATCTATTGTCTATTGCCACTGTCTTTACTGTGTACTTTACCCCTCCCAGTGCTAAAAGTGTGCAATCACAGTCCGTCCCCACATTATCCCCCAGGATGTCTCTTCATTTATAATCAACACAAGCTTCTTGTCAATGATGGTGTTGACATGGTGGCCTTGACATAAACCTAGTTGAGGGATGATGGCACTTTCTTCTCCTGTACCCACCTCACCTTGTTACACCCCCTCACCTCTCTTTCAAAACAATCATTCTTTATTGCTCAACAAAATGCCATACACATTTTCTCACTGAGTAATCTTCACTGTTTTCCTCCCTCAGTCTCTGGATTTGATACATTCTCATCTTCAGTGATTTCATGATCCAACCTGAACCATCAGTCTCTTTCTGTGTTCATTAACCTTCTATCCTGTCTTGATGTCTCATTAGACATAAACTCCCAAGCCCATGTTCATGGACTCCCTTTTTAATCTTGCTACTCCCACTGCGCACAATTAAGATCATTTGAATCACCTTCCACCTACATTCTTCCTCCCATTCTGGTACAAATTTCTTCCGTGTCTACCACTGAAAAAAGAAGCTTCTCCCAATTTATTTATAACTGCAATCTCAGATTCCCAGCTGCCTAGTCTTTGTCCTTCAAGACATTTTTGCAGTAATCGATCTGCTCAGACACACTCTCACCTACAACTTTGACGTGCTCGTCCCTACTAAACTCATATTCCCCCATCTCATTTGTTTCCTGAATATGACAGCTCACTTAAGTCGAAGAGATGCAGGTTTGAAGAAATATGGCACACAATTAGCAGAACAGTTCATCATCAGATCTGGCTGGACCACCAAAAGCATCACCAGATACTGATATAAAAGGAAAAAAAAATCTGCTAATGATGGGAACCTTAAGTTAAAACAGAAAACGATGGAGGGAAATTAAATATGTTATTGGAGGAAGACACTCCGAAAACATCCCCATCTTGAATGATGAGACAACCCAGCACATCTATACCAAAGAAAAGGCTGAAACACATCAAAATTTTGCCAGAGGACTTGAGTGGTGTTGTGAATCTGACATGAAATTCCTTCAGAACTTCTTAGAATAGTTCTGAAGAAGAATCATATTGGATTTAAAACTTTCCAAATATTGACTGTGAATACTAAAGTTCAAGTACTTTAGATGGTCAGTTTTTGTCCAATGTGTGCAGGAGGGTTTTCTGACACCGTATGGAGACAGACCAACAAGGGGCAAGGTCACATTAGATTTGGAACTAGGTAATGAACCTGGCCAGGTTTTAGATTTGGAGGTGGGTGAGCACTTTGGTAATAGTGACCACAATTCGGTTATATTTACTTTGGTGCTGGAAAGGGATAGGTATATACCGCAGGGCAAAAGTTATAGCTGGGGAAAAGGCAATTACGATGCAATCAAGCAAGGTTTAGGATCCACAGGATGGGGAAGGAAAATGCAGAGGATGGGCACAGTTGAAATGTGGACTTATTCAAGGACCAGCTATTGTGGGTGCTTGATAAGTATGTACCAGTCAGGCAGGGAGGAAGTTGTCAAGCACGGGAGCTGTGGTTTATGAAGGAAGTTGTCAGGAGGAAGAAGAAGGCTTATGTTAGGATGAGATGTGATGGCTCAGTTAAGGTGCTTGAGAGTTACAAATTAACCAGGAAAGACTTAAAGAGAGAACGAGAAAGAGCCAGGAGGAGCCATGAGAAGTCATTGGCAGATTGGATTAAGGAAAACCCGAAGGCTGTCTGTAGGTATATCAGGAATAAAAGAATGACGAGAGTAAGATTAGGGCCAATTAAGTAAAAGTGAGGACTGCAGATGCTGGAAATCAGAATCTAGATTAGAGTGGTGCCGGAAAATCACAGCAGGTCAGGCAGCATCTGAGGCGCAGGAAAGTCAACATTTTGGGCAAAAGCCCATCATCATCTTAGGGCCAATTATGCATAGTCGTGGGAAGTTGTGCATGGAGTCAGAGGAGGTAGGGGAAGTGCTAAATGAATACTTTTCATCTGCATTCACACTAGAAAAAGATGACCTGTTGAGGAGAATACTGAAATACAGCCTACTAGACTAGATGGGATTGAGGTGCATAAGGAGGAGGTGTTAGCAATTCTGGAAAGTGTAAAAATAGTTAAGACCCTTGGACAGGATTGGATTTATCCTAGGATTCTCTGGGAAGCCAGGGAAGAGATTTCCAAGCCTTTGGCTTTGATCTTTATGTCATCATTGTCTGCAGGAATAGTGCCAGAAGACTGGAGGATAGCAAATGTTGTTCCCTTGTTCAAGAAGGACAGTAGAGACAACCTGAAAATTAGAGACCTGTGAGCCTTACTTCAGTCGTGGGCAAAGTGTTGGAAAGGGTTATAAGAGATAGGATTTATAATCATCTGGAAAGGAATAAGTTGATGAGGGATAGTCAACACAGTTTTGTGAAGGGCAGGTCATGCCTCACAATCTTTACTGAGTTCTTTGAGAAGGTGAAAAACAGGTAGATGTGTGTAAAGCAGCTGAATGGTGTATATGGATTTCAGTAAGGTGTTTGATAAGGTTCCCCATGGTAGTCTACTACACAAAATATAGAGGCATACGATTGAGGGGATATGACAGTTTGGATCAGAAATTGGCTGGCTGAAAGAAGACAGAGGGTGGTAGTTGATGAGAAATATTCATCTTGAAGTTCAGTTACTAGTGGGATAATGCAAGGATAAATGACCTGGATGAGGGCATAGAAGGATGGGTTAGTAAATTTGTGGATGACACTAAGATCGGTAGAGTTGTGGATAGTAATGAAGGATGTTATAAGTCACAGAGAGACATAGATAAGATGCAGAGCTGGCCTGAGATGTGGCAAATGGAGTTTAATGTGGACAAATGTGAGGTGAATCACTTTGGAAGGAGTAACAGGAATGCAGAGTACTGGGCTAATGGTAAGGTTCTTGGTAGTGTAGATGAGCAGAGCGATCTCAGTGTCCAGGTACATAGATCCTTGAAAGTTGTCACTCATGTTAATAGGGTTGTTAAAAAGGAATACACTGTGCTAGCTTTTATTGGTAGACGAATTGACTTTCAGAACCATGAGATCATGCTGCAACTGTACAAAACTCTGGTGCGCCCGCACTTGGAGTATTGTTTACAGTTCTGGTCATCGCATTATCGGAAGAATATGGAAGCATTGGAAAGGGTTCAGAGGAGACTTACTAGGATGTTGCCTGTTATGGAAGGAAGGCCTTAGAAGAAAAGGTTGAGGGACTTGAGCCTGTTTTCATTAAAGAGAAGAAGGTTGAGAGGTGACTTAATTGAGTCGTAGAAGATAATCAAAGGGTCAGGTAGGTTGGACAGTGAGAGCCTTTTTCCTCAAATGGCGATGGCTAGCACGAGGGGACATATCTTTAAATTGAGAAGTGATAGATATAGGACAGATGTCAGAGCTAGTTTCTTTACTCAGAAATTAGTAGGGGTGTGGAATGCACTGCCTGCAACAGTTATCCAATCACCAACTTTAAGAGCATTTAAATGGTCATTGTATAGGCATGTGGACGAGAATGGAATAGTGTAGGTTAGATGGGCTTCAGACTGGTTCCACAGGTCGGCGTAACATTGAGGGATAAATGGCTGTAATGTGCTGCAATGTTCTATGTTCTAGAAACCTGAATGCAGTGTTTCTCTACCCAGATGCTGCTAGCCCCCCTGAGTTTCTCCAGCATTTTCTCTTTTTATTATTGAAAATGAGACACTTGCTTTGGTTTTCAGAATACAATGATTTCACACATACTTAATCGGCAAGCATTTCAAAGTTCACACCAGTCATAAAGCATTTGAGATGATCTATCAAAACCTCTCAGAAATGTATCTTTACACCTACAACATCTACTCCTGAAGATTTGTGCATATGCCTCAGAAGTACAATGCACCACAGGTTCCTTAATGACCAAACTTAACAGGATTATTTAAAAACATCTTGGGTTTATGAAAAGGAGATCATACTTACCTCATCTGCTGGAATTTTTTTTGATATAACTAATAGAATAGGTAAGGGAGATATGGTGTATTTGGATCACAAGTGTGCAAAATTAAAACACACAGGATTAGGGGTATTTTGCTGTCACAGGCTGTGAATTGGTTGACAGGCCAGTCATAACGAATAGGAATAAATTGATCTTTTTCTGGGCACAGGCAGTGACTAGTGTTTGGTCCTCAGCTATTCACAACAATAACTTAACTGTTAACATATAAATAACTTGGATCAAGGAACCAAATCAACATTTTCATTTTTTCTGATGACTCAAAACTAGTTGAGATAGTGAGATATGAGGATGAAGCAAGGAGTTTTAAGGCTGATCTAGGTGAATTGAGCCTATGAACAAAATAATGGCAAATCTACTACAAGAGGAGCCTTGATTATCCAAATACTGATTATCCGAATATCAGATTATCTGAAGAAGATTTCAAGGCTCTGCGAGAACGTTACGTCAAAGAGGTAACTGTATTCAATGTACCTGTACTAAAGGAGATGCGAAAACACTGGCAAGTGGATTTAAGTTCAGAAGTAAGGATGTCTTGCTGCAGCTATGCAAAGCAGCACTTGAAGGATTCTTTACATGTTGTTATCCATACCTAAGAAAGAATATACTTGCCATAGAGGGAATATAGTGGAGGTTCACTAACTTGACAATTCACAGGACTGTCCCATAATTTGTTCTACTGGGCCTGTATTCACTGGAATACAAAATAATGAGAAGGGATTTGATTGACACTGACTCAAAGAGGGCTGCACAGCTTAGTTGCAGGGAAGAGGTTTCCTTTGGTTGGTGGTCCACCTGTTAAATTTGCAACCACAGAAGGGCGTGAAGGCTGGATCACTGTATATATTCAAGAAAGAGTTGAATGATTTTTTAGTTAATGAAAGGTAATGGAGAGGAAGCAAGAATTTGGCATTGTGAGAGGATCAGCCATGATAATATTAAATGGAGGAGCAGGCTTGAAAGGCCAAATAGCCTACTTCTCTTCCTAGTTTCTATGTCTATGTCATGCTTGACGATCACCACTGACTTCTAATCCTCATTCAGAACAAAGATATTTGCTTAAACCTGTGTACGAATATGTTGAATCTGAATCGGGAATTAGTCTCGTACATGCTACATCAGCTGATACAGCTCAAAATGGTCACCATCAGCAGATACTCCAAATAAATTCAACATGTTCATGAGCTGGATGTTTACCCTGAAAGGAATTATGAATCTGAAAGAATGTAATCTGAGCAAACGAGTTGCAGTTCTACAAGATCTGCATTCCAACACAATAACCATATACATATATCAGTCACTGTTTGTGTAAAAAAAAGATATTGATCTATGAATCTATGTAATTGCCCATCATGAATAAAGATATTGACCAACTAATCAAATCACATGAAACATGTCATTTCAATCTACTGCAATAATTGTGCAAACATCTCCTTCCTCATGAGTCACTTTGTGACTAATACTTTCCATGTCCAAGAACACAGTTACCTTTTCGCCAAATTCCCTTTAGCGCAACTAATTAAATTGCCCCACTAGTGCAACAGCTGATGTATTCACCACCACATTCAGTATTATCAATGTACATCAGAAATGGTACCCAACAACAGTTGACAGTACATGAATGCCGTCCTCCAAATTACATGTAAGAAAAATTATATTCAACATATTTCTTCCACTCATCAACACCCTCATTTGAATGGTCTTCCACAACATATTGTAGATCCTATAATGTCATGGAGTCATAGAGTCAACAGCTTGGAAACAGCCTCTTCAGCCAAATTCATCCATGCTGACCAGGTTTTCTAAACTGAACTAATCCCACTTGCCTGCATTTGGCCCAAACCTCTATAAACCTTTCCTAGCCATGTACCTGTCCAAATGTCTTTTAATTGTTGTAATTGGACCCACTTTCACCACTTTACCTGGCAGTTGATTCTATATACACACCACCCTCTCTGTGGAAATGTAACCTTCAGGTCCCTTTCCCCTCTTACCTTAAATCCCCTGCCCTTGGGAAAATACCTTGGCTACACACCTTATCTATGTCCCTCATGATTTTATAAACCTCTGTAAGATCACCCCTCAGCCTCCAATACTCCAGGGAGAAAAGTCCCAGCATATCCAGCCTCTCCTTAAGTCTCAAACCTTCCAGTCTCAGTAACATTCTTTTAAATGTTCTTTGCATCCTTTCCAGTTTAAAATAAACTCCATCTGCCATTTCACAGCTTATTGACTCATTTGATTAAGATCCCATCTTACTCTTTGATAACCTTCTTTGCTGTCTTTACTTTCTTCACATCTTCACCAATTTTGGCCATATCTCCTATCTTGTTTCTATGATCATTAAATGTAAAATGACTTGCTAAGATTTTCAGGTCGGTAAATTCAATCAACATGCTTCTCCTCTCGGTGATAATTTACATTACAATTCAGAGATTGATCCACATAGTTCTCCTCTCACTCAAACTCTCATCATCTAACTATGTGCATGATGCATTTTTTAAATGAAGGGACAAAATAGTACAAGAGATTGATCAATGAGCATGTAGATAGTTTTGCAACTTGAACCGGGCCGGAATGTAAGAGTTCAAGATTTTCATACAAGCACATGTGTAAATGGAAAGATTCTACATTAATGTGTCCAGCCTAGATCATTTGATTATGTAATGACAAATGGTCAAGTTCTGCAAAAGATGACATATCTGAACAAGCATCATCAACCACACATCACACAGGTTGACAAACTGGATACTGAAGATATTGTTTCAGCCAATAGCAACACAGCTATGAAAAAAAAATACAGATTCACCTACAACAACAGCTAACATTCTGCGGATTGAAGGTACACAGTCAAGTTGCGATAACTGCATAGAGCTAGATCTGGTCATTCCTTAGACACACCAAATCTTTATCTGACTACAATGGGCAGAACTTTCTCATGCTCTTTTTTAACGCAGGCTATTGGGAGCTGAGTGATAGAAATGGACAAGATCTCAATGCCAAGATCATCTGTGGCATCTTGTCTCAAACAATGTAGTGAGACTCTTATGAGCAGTGATGAATTCCTGATGAATGCATATTATTGCTTTTTAAATGTCATAACAGCTCCACCTGCCATAGGTTGTGATTTTACCAAACTCATTATTGAGAAAACTCAACATGGAATTCAAAGTAGCCTTTTGGCAAGTTTAACTTGTCACCTCCTCTGAATGAGATAATTCCTGGCATCCTACAATGCACCTTGCAAGGACACATTTGTCCAGCAGAGCATGCTGGCAACCAGCAGTGTGCAGCTATATTGGTACAATCATGGCACAAGGATAAGCACCAATCCACAGTGTAGGTCCTGCTAACTTGCTGTCTCAGCATGCATTCACCTGATGTGTGTCTGTAACATGCTTTGTCTTACTTTACACTGTTGCGCCTTGAAGTGGCAATTGATGTAGTCCCACAAAGGTGTGCAATTCTATCAATTCCAAAGTCAAAATGATCTAAATCCTTCAGTATACAAGCATGCAAGCATTCCACAACAATGAAACTCAAGGCCTTCCTTGTTTCAGTTCAGTCCCTGAATCAGTCTCCTGGTCACACCTCCATCAGCACTTTTCTTTTTAATTCACTCATGGGATGTGGATGGCACTAGGACAACATTCATTGCCCATCTCTGGGTGCCCTTAAGAAGGTGGTGGTGAACCACCGCAGTCCATGTTCTGTCAGTGGACCACTTTCCATTAGGGAGACGGTGGCCAAATGGTACTATTGCTAGATTGTTAAACCAGAGATCTGGGTAATGTTCTGGGGTTCGAATCCTGCTGTGACAGATAGTGGAATTTGAATTCAACAAAACAAAGTCTGGAATTAAGAATCTAACAGCGATTATGAAATCATTGTCGATTGTTAGAAAAAGCCAATCTGATTCACTAATGTCTTTTAGGGAAGGAAACTGCCACCCTTACCTGGTCTGGCCTACATGCGACCTCAGACCCACAGCAATGTGGTTTACTCTTAACTGGCCTCTGGGCAATTAGGGATGGGCAATAAATGCTGGCCTAGCCATTGATGCCCTCATCCTTTGAATGAATAAAAAATGGGAGTGAGTTCCAGGACCTAGTGACACAGAAGGAATGGTGATATATATCCCAAGTCAAGATAGTGAGTGATTTGGAAAGGAACTTGCAGATGGTGGTGTGCCCAACTGTAAGACGTTCTAGGAAAGGACTGTCCATGTTTCACAAGCTTGCTGTAATAACTATAACACATTTACCTCAGGACTAGATTAGAAACTTCAAGTTTGATTTGATTAACGACTGAAAACAAGCCAAAAGAACCTACTTATCCACCTCAAGGTATTAGACGTCAGTAGAGAATGTGACAGGAAAAACCCTCTGAATGAAAAGAAATAATTCTCCACTTCGTCCTGTCATTTTTTTTCCCAATGATTTTAAACCTGAATTATTTGGGTATCAACCCTTCTGTCAGTAGGAATAGTTTTGCACTTACTACTCTACAATCTGAACACATTGATAAATTCTCCACATTTTAAAATCTCTCATGAAGTTGAAAAATATTCTGGTGTAGAATGCTGGATTTTTTCCAGTGTCAGGTTCTGGGAATGGTTTGTGTTTTCTCTCAATTTCTCAGCTTTTTGGATTGGAGTTGTTCAGAGAAAGGCTTGGGCGTGGAAATATCAGGTCAGGAAATATCTGGGTTTCGTCCCTCATCAGTGTTTAGTTTCTGATTTCTGCCAAATTTGGGAAAAGAAAAGAAAGGAAGGTCCTGAACAGCACCCTGCGATTCCAGCTGGAAGCTTCACAGGTGCGGACATTGGATGAAGACTGAGTTGTCCTCTACTGCAATGCCCTGGGGTCAAATATCTTGAAAGCCTTCCCTGCCTAATCTCATAAATGAATAATGACCACTTTGACAAGATATTAATTTTCATGTTGTTCAATCTGTTAATGGTCAGTATAATTACATAGCATGAAATGAAAACAATTATGCAGTTTTTACTGCTGATGCATAATTATGAAGTAATTATGTGCACACCTGCTGAGCTATTGCTCATATTTTTATGGCATTCTATAATTCAGCGGCTAATAAACAGTGGAAAATTCACTTTGCTTCAATCTGTAATTTGTAATTTTGCTGATGTAAGGGGCTGTGTACAAATACATGTTCAGCTATTTATGCTGTTGCTGTGGAAACAATCATCTTAGGCATGGTAACCTGCAGTTCTTACAAGTAAACTTCATTATGTATTTTTATTAGAATAGGAAGGACTTTTATTGTTTAAAATACCTGCTGCCAATAGCTACATATCGTGTAATGCAGGTTCAACTTCCCTTTATGTGTTGCTTTCTTTTAACGGCTAGACAGTTGAAGATCTCTTTTATTTTGGAAAGTTAAATTATCCAGTCTAGCGTTGTGATTTTGCTTTGCATGAGCTGCTTTTATTCAACACCCGATGATTTTTTCTAATGTTCAACCTGATGCTATAAGAGCAGACATTATCACAATAATTACCCTGTCTTCTATTGTGTTTTAACAACATTCTTCAGCCACAGTTGACTTACCCCTTAACATACACAATGCAAAATAGGTATTATATAATCATAACTCAATTGTGGGAACTGTTACAGCAACACTATATGAAAACATACTGGTATCAATGCTGACTTCCATGATGTCATTTCTTTCCTAGCTCTATTAATACAATTGATTGTAGTCCTGTTGTGGAATATTTAAATTGTGCTGCAAGTTTTGTTTTTGTAAACTATTCAGTTTTTCCTGCTGTGTTTCAAGAATGAGTTAAGTATGAAATGGTTACTTAAACATCAGCTGTTCACTAAGGGTTCAGACTGCCAGAGGGAAAATAGAAAAAAAGATAAATGGCCAATCAGCATGAGCGCCAATCAAGAAAGAAATATGTAATTTTACTGAATAGGTAAGTAACTCTAAAGTTAGCCTGACAAACATCTGTCTCATCTTTTCCTGTTTAATCTAAATTTCTTTATCTTTATTCAGTCCTGGGATGTAGACATTGCTTGCAGGACCAGCGGTTATTGTCTGTCCCCCCCCCCTTGCCCTTGAGAAGGTAGTACAGGTAATGATCCTTTATCCAAACATCCAAAAATCAAAAATCTCTGAAATCCAAAGCGTTTTTGTGAAGATTTTTTCTCATTAACAAGGTTGTTTGGTGAGCAAACAGTTAACCCAAGTCGACACCCACTCAAAACGTGTCACTCAGATGTGATATGAGGGGCATGGCTAAGCACCGACAGGTCTGGGGTTACTCTGTGAATGCCCCCAAGTTGACACCCACTCGATGTGTGTCATTCAGATGTGACGTGGGGGGGCATGGCCAAGCACATTTTTACTTAGAAGTCTGCTCCTCCAGTAAGTTTTTTTTAAAATTTCACCATGAAACTACCACTATTCTGAAAACTGAAAAATTCTGAATTCCGATAAACAGCAGGTCCCAAGCATTTCAGATAAAGGATCTTCTACCCATAGTAAGTTAACTTCTTGAACCAGGAGCCAATGCAGTTAGTAAGGGAGTTCCAGGACCTTGAGCCAGAAATACTGAAGGAACTGTGATATACTTCCAAATCTGGATGGTGAGTAGCTTGGCAGGAAACTTACTGCTGATGTGTTCCTATGTATTTTCTGCCATTGACTATATAGATAATGATGGTCAAGGGTTTGTAAGGTGATGTCTAACGAGATTTGGTGAATTTCTGCAGTGCATCTTGCAAGTGGAAAACATGGCTGCTACTGAGCGTCAGTGCTGGAGGAAGTGAAGGTTTGTGCATGTGTTGCCAGTTAGCTCGGTCGGTTGTGTTGGATGGTGTCGTGCTTCTTGAGTGCTTTGGAGTTGCATTCATCCTGGCAAATGGGGAGTATTCTATCATACTCCTTATTTGTGTTTTGTAGATGGTGGACAGGCTTTGTGTAAGTCAGGAGATGAGTTACTGGTTGCAGGATTCCTAGCTTCTGACCTGTAGCCATAGTAATTACATAGTTGGTCTAGTCCAGTTTCTGGTTAATAGTAAGCTTCAGGATATTAATAGGGAGGGATTTAGTGATGGCAATGCCATTGAATGTCAAGGGACAATGGTTAAATCTTCTCTTGAGCAAATTCTCATTGCCTGGTGAACAGGGCTAGTCATTTATCAACCAAAACTTAAATATTGTAGAGGTCTTCATATATTTGGTCATAAAATACGTGACAAAGCAAGCTGTGATGAGGAAGATAAAGAGTTTAAAGATGGATATTGATAAGCTAGGAAAATGGGCCAGTATTTGGCAGATGGAGGTAAGTGTGAGCTTATCCAATTTGGCCAGAAAAATAAAAGGACAAATTATTATTCAAATGGGAAGCAGATTCAAAGTGCGTTAATGCAGAGGAATCTGGGTGTCCTTGAGCATGAATTGTAGAAAGTAGATATTCGGGTGCAATATATAAGAGCAGCAAACTGGATCTTCGCACTTCTTGCAAAAAAGGACTGGATTATAATAGTAAAGGAGTGTTGTTATATAAGACGTTGGTGAGACCACATCTGGAGTATTGTGTCCAGTTTTGGTCTCCTTACTTGAGGAAGTATGTGGTGGCACTGGAGGCAGTTCAGAGGAGGTTCACAAGATTGATTCCTAACGTGAAAGTGTTGCTGTACAAGGAGCAGTTGAATAGCTCGGGCTTGTACTTGCTGGAGTTCAGAAGAATAAAGGGGTTCTGATTGAAGTATATCAAATGTTAAAGGGAATTTATAAGGCAGGATGTTGAACAGATGTTTCCCCTTGTTTGGACAGGCTTGAACAAGAGCTCATAAGTATAGAATGAGCGGAGGTAGATGCAAAGCTGAGATGAAGAAAAACTACTTTGTGAATCTATGGAACTCACTGCCCCAAAGTGAAGTTGGAGGCAGAATCAATCAACATATTCAAGAAGGAATCAGCTCCATTTTTGATGGAAAGCAGGATAAAAGGCTATGAGGGGCAGACAGAAAAGTGGAGTTGAGACCAGGATATGATCAGCCACAATCATGTTAACGCTGGCTAGAAGGTTTGAATTGCCTGATACCATTCCTAATTCCAATGTTCCTATTTATGCATAGACTCCTTCAGTATCTGAAGAGCTGCAAATAGTGGGCGGCACGGTGGCACAGTGGTTAGCACTGCTGCCTCACAGCGCCAGAGACCCGGGTTCAATTCCCGCCTCAGGCGACTGACTGTGTGGAGTTTGCACGTTCTCCCCGTGTCTGCGTGGGTTTCCTCCGGGTGCTCCGGTTTCCTCCCACACTCCAAAGATGTGCAGGTCAGGTGAATTGGCCATGCTAAATTGCCCGTAGTGTTAGGTAAGGGGTAGATGTAGGGGTATGGGTGGGTTACGCTTCGGCGGGGCGGTGTGGACTTGTTGGGCCGAAGGGCCTGTTTCCACACTGTAAGTAATCTAATCTAATCTAATCTAGTGCTGACCATTGTACAATCATCAGTAAACATTCCCACTTCTGATCTTGTGATGGAGAAAAAGTCATTGATGAAGCAACTGAATGGGTGAACCGAGAGCACTACCCTGGAACTCCTGCTAAAATGTCCTGGAGCCTAGTTGACTGACCTTCAACAACCACACCCATTTTCCCTTGTGGCAGGTGGTCTGCAGCCAGCATTGAGTCTTCCCCAATTCCCACTGATTCCAGTTTCACTAGGGCTCCTTGATACTAAAGCACATAAGTCAATGCAGTCTTGATGTCAATGGCAGTCACTATCACGTCATCTCTGGAATTGAACTCTTTTGTCCATATTTGAACAACAGCTATAACAAGGACAGAAACTGAATGACCAAAACAGAATACAAACTGAGTTTCAATGGGCAGCTGATTGCGATGCAAATGGTGCTTGAAAGCACTGTTGATGAAACCCTCTACCAATTTACTAATGAACAAGAGTAGACAGGATGGGGTGGTAATTGTCGGGTTGGATTAGTCCTTCTTTTTATCATTTTGGATGGAAGGGAGGTGGTTGCCCATGGATTGTATAAATTAACTTCTCTTCCTCTCAGATAAAATATGATGTCACAAAAGAGTTTGTTCATGGGTCTGTCATCTACAAAAGTAGTAATGTGAAATTGATTCTTGCGACACAAGTTAAAATATTTCAAAAGTATAGACATTCAGTTGATAAACTTTAAATGTACTTTGTTGGATCCATCACTGCAGATTTTGGAATTCCCAATTCCAACTATTTATATTTTACAGCTGAAAAAAATTAACAGCACAACATTGTGTAAAGTGTGAATGAGTCTTACTTGTTGTCGAAAGCTATTGAGGGCTGATGTTTTCACCCAGAGAGTGATGACCCTGTGGAATTCTCAGCTACAAAAAAACTGTTGAGGGTAAAACGTTGAATATTTTCAAATATGAGTTAGATACAGTCCTGAGCACAAAAGGGATCAAGGGCTATAGAGAGAAAGCAGGAACAGGTAAATGAGTTGGATGATCAGCCATAATTATATTGAATGTCAAAATAAGTTCAAAGGGTAGAATGGCCTGTTCTCCCTTCTGCACCTATTTCCTGTGTCCCTGTGGTTCATTAAAGATATTAAAGGTGAAAATTTTTAGGTTTTTCAGCAGAGATACTGTTGTTTGCTTTGGGAGCCCAATTTAATTGCATCTAAAGAAAGTTCCAATTGTGGTACCATTTTTTTCACAATGTTAAGCATTCTAATTACCTTAAATCAATATGTAAGGAAATCAGACTGAACACAACTTATGCAATAACTCCATCTATCCAGACAATAAACCTAGGTGTGCAATTTCTTCTCCTGAACATAATCAAATCCATATCACGTGGAAGGAGCTAGTAAATATGGTAGGATGTAATATTTTTCTCCTGTAAAATGGTGTTAGGTTCTATATTTAAAAGTTTAATTTCGTTTAACTTAAGTTTAATTTAACTGCTGTTAATGCAATTGCCAGGTGGCATCATTATGAATGGTTAGCTGAACTCCAAGACAGGGTATGAATCAGTGGGAAAAGGGTAAAGCACTGGGGACCATAATAGACATAAGGGGCGTAGATGACTTGAAGGAGTGCGCAGGTTATGTTGGGAACATGGATGATTGAGGGGACTAACGGCAATAGAGCTGAATAGCCATGGATAGATCTGAGCCAATGTAACAGGAAATAGTATTGGACCTTATAACCTGTTAACTTGGCCATTTGTCTGCCTCCACTGCAGCCTCAGGAGATGACAACATTAACCTAACCTGCACCTGGCTCTCAGTGAACTAAATACAAAGTGAATGTGTTACTGTCAGAAGTGTGATATTGAGAAATAGTCTGACTCTTCGTTTTCAATTCTAAACTGAAAATCTGGTTTGTAGACAAGTTGCAACACTGGTTTTGAGTTTTCCATGGACTTTATTTCTTATGACTGTAATTGCTTTGCCATTGGCTTTTGTCAGACATTTTTTTCTGTTGAAACTTTGAGAAAGCTCATAGACATTTCACAAATAGTTGCATTTTTTGTACCTGTCTAAACTAGTTCTTTAAAGCTTTCGATGTAAACATGAAGGAATACTTATTTGTGAATTTGCCAGTATTCTATAAGTCAAATCAATGTTTGTAGGTGCCAACTAAACCAGAAAAAGTCTGTGTACCAATACTGGAAAATTGCTTCAATGTATTCAAGACCTATACAACAAAATATTTCCATTAGGTAAAAACAATGACTGCAGATGCTGGAAACCAGATTCTGGATTAGTGGTGCTGGAAGAGCACAGCAGTTCAGGCAGCATCCAAGGAGCAGCGAAATCGACGTTTCGGGCAAAAGCCCTTTATTCCTGATGAAGGGCTTTTGCCCGAAACGTCGATTTCGCTGCTCGTTGGATGCTGCCTGAACTGCTGTGCTCTTCCAGCACCACTAATCCAGAAAATATTTCCATTGATTGTTCTTATTCTGTCACATTGAAAATGATTTGTGGGTGCCTTGAACATTGTTAGTGTTGCCAAGTAAGGTAGTAGCTGCTAATAGGGATGTTAAAATATATAGCTTTGTTTGAATGCCACTAAATACTATTAACTCTGCACATTACAGGACAAAGTTATTTATCATCAACACAAAGGTAATCAAATTCAGCCTCTTGAGTTTTTGATTATTCAGCTTTAAACTGTCACCTCTCTGAGTCATTGCTGCTAAATATTATTTTCATTCATTATAGTAAATCTGTAAAAATTGTATGAATGTAGATTTGATTATTTATATTTTCTTGCAAATTATTAATCTTTTATTGTAATTTAAGAAAATCCTATTTTGACAATTCTATTGATACATTTCCTTTCAGAATTAAAATGCAGAAAATGTTTTCCATTGGTAAGATTTGAGATAAAATTAAACCTAGGTACAAAATTTAATGTTTTACAAACGGTGTATTTTTGCATGACGGTCCTCAAATAAGTATTTGGTGAAAAGCGTACATGTTATAATCATGATAATGTAACCATGCTGCTGATTTTATGGAAATAATATGTTGCTTTATATTGCAGTAAAGTTAATTAAAATGATCATGGACTTAGCTGTATTTCAGTGGAAAAATTTCAATATTTTTAAAAAAAAGTATAAAATGTCATGGTTTGCAAAGCTTATTACTATTCTTAAAAAGAACCATTGAGAGATATTCAAGTCAGAAGGAATGTCATGAAGCTCATGGGGTGTCTAAACCATGCTATTCTGAGTGGACCAACCCAGCAGTATTTGCCTCAGTATGTATTATGATCTGTTATGATTCAATGCAGCATGAAGGCACATCATTGCCACCAAGTCTGCAGTGAATAATTGAGAAGGAGGAGAAACAGAAAAAGATGAGGAGAAGAAAGAATTGGGAGAAGCTGTCCATGAATAACTGGGAAAATAGATGGTGACATCTTGAAAAATGTCCATATTACAGAGGAGGAAGTGTTGGATGTCTTGAAACACATAACAGTGGATAAATCCCCAGGACCCGATCAGGCGTACCCTACAACTCTGTGGGAAGCTAGGGAAATGATTACTGGACCCTTTGCTGAGATATTTGTATCATCGATAGTTATAGCTGAAAAATGTGTTGCTGGAAAAGTGCAGCAGGTCAGGCAGCATCAAAGGAGCAGGAGAATCGATGTTTCGGGCATAAGCCCTTCTTCAGGAATGAGGCCTCATCGATAGCCACAGTTGAGGTGCCAGAAGACTAGAAGTTGACTACCGTGGCACCACTGTTTAAGAAAGGTGGTAAGGACAAGCCAGGGAACTATAAACCAGTGAGCCTGGTGTCGGTAGTGGGCAAGTTGTTGGAGGGAATCCTGAGGGACAGAATGTACATGTATTTGGAAAGGCAAGGATTGATTAGGGATAGTCAACATGGCCTTTTGCATGGGAAATCATGTCTCAGAAACTTGATTGAGTTTTTTGAAGTGGTAACAAAGAGGATTGATGAGGACAAAGCGGTAGATGTGATCTATATGAACTTCAGTAAGGTGCTCAACAAGGTTCCCCATGGAAGACTGGTTAGAAAGGTTAGATCTCATGGAATACAGAGAGAACTAGCCATTTGGACACAGAACTGACTCAAAGGTAGAAGACAGAGGGTGGTGGTGGAGGGTTGTTTTTCAGACTGGAGGCCAGGGATTGGTGCTGGGTCCACTACTTTTTGTTATTTATATAAATGATTTGAATGTGAGCATAAGGGGTACAGTCAGTAAGTTTGCAGATGACACCAAAACTGGAGGTATAGTTGACAGCGAAGAAGATTACCTCAGATTACAACGGGATCTTGACCAGATGAGCCAATGGGCAGAGGAATGGCAGATGGAGTTTAATTCAGATAAATGCGAGGTGCTACATTTTGGAAAAACAAATCTTAGCAGGACTTATACACTGAATGGTAAAGTCCTTGGGTGTGTTGCTGAACAAAGAGACCTTGGAGTGCAGATTCATAGCCCCTTTAAAAGTGGAATCACAGGTAGATCGGATAGTGAAGAAAGCATCTGATATGTTTGCCTTTTTTGGTCAGAGTATTGAGTACAGGAGTTTGGAGGTCATGTTGCAGCTGTCCAGAACATTGGTTAGACCATTTTTTGAATATTGTGTGCAATTCTGGTCTCCTTCCTATCGGAAGGATGTTGTGAAATTTGAACGGGTTCAGAAAAGATTTATAAGGCTGTTGCCAGGGTTGGAGGCTTTGAGCTATAGGGAGAGGTTGAATAGGCTGGGGCTGTTTTTCCTGAGCATCGGAGGCGGAGGGGTGACCTTATCAAGGTTTATAAAATCATGAAGGGCATGGATAGGATAAACAGACAAAGTCTTCCCTGGGGTGGGAGAGTTGAGAGCTAGAGGACATAGGTTTAGGGTCAGAGGGGAAGATATAAAAGAGACCTAAGGGGCACATTTTTCATGCAGAGTGTGGTAAATATATGGAATGAGCTGCCAGAGGAAGTGGTGGAGGCTGGTACAATTGCAACATTTAAAAAGCATCTGGATGGATATATGAATAGGAAGGGTTTGGAGAGATATGGGCTAGGTACTGGCAGGTGGGACTAGATTGGGTTGGGAAAATCTGGTCAGCATGGACGAGTTGGACTGTTTCCGTGCAGTACATCTCTAGGACTCTATATCTGCAATATGAATGAACACAACCCATTTCACATATTCAATGAAAATAGAAATTGCTGTAGAAACTCAGCAATCTGGCAGGACCCGTGGAGAGAAAGCAAAACAACCTTTTGAGTCCAGTCAAAAGATTCCTGTTTTTATTTCAGATCTTCACCATCCGCATTGCTTTGCTTTAATTCACCATTCAACTGCTTATCATGCATCATACCTTATCATGCAGCTGTTATTTATTAACAGAGAACCATTCATCATAAATGAAGATGTACTAATGAACTATCTAAAGGAATTGTTATCAACATTCAGGCCATTTGTCTCTTGGTCATGATGCTGATTAAAAAAGCCACAACATAACAACCATTTGAAACAAACTTTTCAAGCAAACCTCCATCCATCCCATACAAAAGTGAATTTATCACCCTTGCGCATTCTTTCGGACTGGTCAATCATAGTCTTTGCCAGTCCTAGTGCTCTCACAGTGGTTACAGCTTGGTTGGCAGATGACTGCTCATAGTCAATGATGGAAGCTGGAACATTCAAAAAAATATTTAGAAGTTTTGATTCCACCAGGCCAAGTTGTAGACTATACCTTCTTGGAAAGTATGCAGCAACCCAGGCTGCCTCTGAACAGGCAAACTTAAAAACCACATAGCACCAGATTATAGTCCTATAGGTTTATTTGGAAGTACTAGCTTTCAGAGTGCTGCTCCCTCATCAGGTAGACAGCTACTTGATGAAGGAGCAGTGCTATAAAAGCTGGTACTTTCAAATAAATTTGTTGGACTATAACCTGATTTTGTATGATTTTTAACTTTCTAGGAGAAAGTGAGGACTGTAGATGCTGGAGATCAGAGCTGAAAATGTGTTGCTGGAAAAGCGCAGCAGGTCAGGCAGCATCCAAGGAGCAGGAGAATCGACATTTCCGGCATGAGCCCTTCTTCAGGAATAAGGAAAGTGTGCCAAGCAGGCTAAGATAAAAGGTAGGGAGGAGGGAATTGGGGGAGGGGCAATAGGTGGAAGGAGGTTAAGGTGAGGGTGACAGGCCAGAGTGGGGGTGGTGGGACGGAGAGCTCAGGAAGAAGATTGCAGGTTAGGAAGGTGGTGCTGAGTTCAAAGATTGGGACTGATACAAGGTGGGGGGAGGGGAAATGAGGAAACTGGAGAAATCTGAGTTCATCCCTTGTTGTTGGAGGATTCCTAGGCCGAAGATGAGGTGCTCTTCCTCCAGCCGCCATGTTGCTATGGTCTGGCGATGGAGGAGTCCAAGGACCTGCATGTCCTTGGTGGAGTGGGAGGGGGAGTTGAAGTGTTGAGCCACGGGGTGGTTGGGTTGGTTGGTCGGGTGTCCCAGAAGTGTTCTCTGAAAGGTTCCACAAGTAGGCGGCCTGTCTCCCCAATATAGAGGAGGCCACATCGGGTGCAGCGGATGCAATAAATGATATGTGTGGAGCTGCAGGTGAACTTGTGGCAGATATGGAAGGATCCCTTGGGGCCTTGGAGGGAAGTAAGGGGGGGAGGTGTGGGCGCAAGTTTTGCATTTCTTGTGGTAGCAGGGGAAGGTGCCGGAAGTGGAGGTTGGGTTGGTGGGGGGTGTGGACCTGACGAGGGAGTCACGGAGGGAGTGGTCTTTTTGGAACACTGATAGGGGAGGGGAGGGAAATATATCCCTGGTGGTGGGGTCCGTTTGGAGGAGGGAAATGACGACGGATGACACGATGTATATGGAAGTTGGTGGGGTAGTAGGTGAGGACCAGAGGGCTTCTGTCCTGGTCGCGATTAGAGGGGCGGGGCTCAAGGATGGAGGAGCGGGAAGTGGAGAAGATGAGGTGGAGAGCATCGATGATCACACCTGGGGGGAAGTTGCGGTCTTTGAAGAAGGAGGCCATCTGGGCTGTATGGTATTGGAACTGGTCCTCCTGGGAGCAGATGTGGTGGAGACGAAGGAATTGGGAGTATGGGATGGCATTTTTACAGGGGGCAGGGTGGGAGGAGGTGTAGTCTAGGTAGCTCTGGGAGTCGGTCGGTTTATAGTAAATGTCCGTGTTGATTCGGTCGCCCGAAATGACGACGGATGATACAATGTTTATGGAGTTTGTTGGGGTGGTAAGTGAGGACCAGTGGGGTTCTGTCCTGGTGGCGATTGGAGGGGCGGACCTCCAAACGGACCCCACCACCAGGGATATGTTTCCCTCCCCTCCCCTATCAGTGTTCCAAAAAGACCACTCACTCCGTGACTCCCTCGTCAGGTCCAAACCCCCCACCAACCCAACCTTCACTCCCAGCATCTTCCCTTGCAACCCCAAGAAGTGCAAAACTTGCGCCCACACCTCTCCCCTTACTTCCCTCCAAGGCCCCAAGGGTTCCTTCCATATCCACCACAAATTCACCTGCACCTCCACACACATCATTTACTGCATCTGCTGCACCCGATGTGGCCTCCTCTATATTGGGGAGACAGGCCGCCTACTTGTGGAACATTTCAGAGAACACCTCTGGGACACCTGGACCAACCAACCCAACCACCCCGTGGCTCAACACTTCAACTCCCCCTCCCACTCCACCAAGGACATGCATGTCCTTGGACTCCTCCATTGCCAGACCATAGCAACATGACGGCTGGAGAAAGAGTGCCTCATCTTCGGCCTAGGAACCCTCCAACGACAAGGGATGAACTCAGATTTCTACAGTTTCCTCATTTTCCCTCCCCCCACCTTGTATCAATCCCAACCCTCGAACTCAGCACCACCTTCCTAACCTGCAATCTTCTTCCTGAGCTCTTCGTCCCACCCCTACTCTGGCCTATCACCCTCACCTTAACCTCCTTCCACCTATCGCATTTCCAATGCCCCTCCCCAAACCCCTCCTCCCTACCTTTTATCTTAGCCTGCTTGGCACACTTTCCTCATTCCTGAAGAAGGGCTCATGCCAGAAACCTCGATTCTCCTGCTCCTTGGATGCTGCCTAACCTGCTGCGCTTTTCCAGCAACACATTTTCAGCTCTTATTTTTAACTTTGTCGACCCCAGTCCAATAACGGCGCCTCCTCGTCATTCTTAGCAAACAACAAAGTGACACTAGAGAAATGAGAGTACCAATACTCTCATGCCAAAGGTAGACAATACTGGTATAGTAGAGGCAGAAATCATGCCTGATATTCATTTTTAGAATTCCTTAAAGACACAACACATAGGATTGATACAGTGGAACCAGGAGATGCAATATACTTGGGTTTCCAGAAGGCCTTTGATAGGGTACCAAAGGATGGGCTCTTTATTCAGGGCCAGGGTGTTGGAAGTAGTATATTTGCATGGATAGAGGATTGGCTCACTAATAGGAGACAGAGAGTTGAGATGAAGGTGGTGGGGGGGGGGGGGGGGGGAGGTATTCTCAATATAAAAATTTGTAACTAGTAGAGTGTCAGAAGGATCAGTGCTGGGGTCACAAATATAAATGAATGACTCAGATGACAGAAGTGAATGTAGTATTGCCAGATTTGTGGTTGACACAAAAATAGGTGGGAAGGCAAAAGGAGAAAATAAAGAGCAATATAAATAGCTTAAATAAATGTGCAAAAGCTTGAGAGGTGGAAAAATGTGAGTTTATGTAGTTTGGCAGAAAGAAGAGGAGCTGAATTTCTTTTACATGGGGGAAATGACTCGAGAGCTGCAACACCAAAGGGTTTGGGAATCCTTATGTGGAAATTGCAAAATGCTAGCATACAGTGTCAGCAAGTAATCAAGAAGCTAAATTAAATGAAGGCCTTAATTTCAAAGGAAATGGAATACAGAAGTAGGGAAGACTTGCTAACAATATGAAAGATAATCATTAGGTCATACCTAGAATACTGTGAACAGTTTTGGCCCTCTTACCTAAAGAAAGACATATTGCCATTGGAGGTAGTACAAAGAAGATTCACTCAGTTAATTCCAGGAATAGAGGGATTTTCCCAAATGAAGGATGAATGGATAACCCCTGGAATTTATGTGAATGAGAAGTGAGTTTATTGAAACATATAAGAATCTTAGTAGCTTGATAGGATGGAACGGTCGAGGACCAAAGAGTATAATCTCAGAATAAATCTCGCCCAGTTAGGACAGAGATGAGGAAGAATTTCTTCTGTCAGAGGGTAGTGAATATGCGGAATGCAGTGGGCTATGAAGGGTGGGTCATAAAGTATATCTAAAGCTGACTTAGACAGCTTTTTAATCAGTAAAGTTATCAAAGGTTGGAGGCAAACATTCAAAAAGTGGAATTGAGGATCATCAGATCCGCTCTGATCTCATTGAATGGCAAAGCAGACTCACTGGGCTCCTATGTCTTATGGTGTTACAGTTAATAGGGCAGTACCTCAATTATACTAATCTCTGAACATACGGATGGCTGGATTTGTGCAAATCTCTTCAAGCAGTGATATCTGGAACCAAGTTGGCAACAGTCTGAGCCTGCACTGACCAAGTGCTTGATTAGCAACAAATAAAGATATCCTTCCACTGCAGAACTCAGAAAGATTGTAGCTTCTGCTTGTGCTGGAATGTAACTCGAGCATCAGTCATCATATGCCTTGCATATTTGCGTCCTCAAATAGTTGACTAGCAATTCTATGTTGTTTGGGATAGGCCCCATGCTCTGCATAAAGCCTTTGGTCAAGTTAAGGCCAAGATACTGGATGCTTCTTGACAGTAACAGCAGGCTTTCTGCCAGACTTTGCAATGCAGCAAGCATTTCATTGTACATGCTGCCTTGATCCCTGCTGACATTACTACTGGACAAGTCAGATTTGAGAATGAAATCTAGCTTGGAAAATCTTTCTCTTTTGTTTAATGTACTGGTCATTTGCTGAAACATAGCTACATCAGGCTGTGGACTTCCTATAGCAATAGCACAGAAAGTAATAACATAAAAGGAGAAACAAATAAAACAAACCAAGCTATCTAGATATACAACACTGTTAGAAAAAATTGTAAAACACACAGCAAGATAGAGTCTCATTTATTCCCTAACACCATCACTTTACAGTGATCCAAATTCAGAGCAATTGTCTTGTTTTTATATTCACTCATGGGATGTGGATATCTCTGGCCAGGCCAGTATTTATTGCCCATCCCAAATTTCCCAGAAGGCAGTTGAGAGTCAACCACATTGCTGTATGCCTGGACTCACATGTAAGCCAGACGAGGTAAGGGTGACAGATTTCCTTCCCTAAAGGACATCAGTGAACCAAATAGGTTTTTTCCTAACAATTGATAATGGTTTCATATTAGACCTTGAATTCCAG
Organism: Chiloscyllium punctatum; assembly: GCF_047496795.1. NCBI lineage: Eukaryota > Metazoa > Chordata > Chondrichthyes > Orectolobiformes > Hemiscylliidae > Chiloscyllium > Chiloscyllium punctatum. The sequence continues at coordinate 124,692,597 of NC_092743.1, forward strand.
AAGTGTTTTATTAAATTCAAATTCTACCATCTATCATGGCAAGATTTGAGCCCAGGTCCCTCCCTAGAACGTTAGTTGAGTTTCGAGATTAATCAGTCCAGCAATAATATCACTAGGGCTATTGTCTGAGCTGCTCCAATTTCCTTTCTAAAAAAAAAATCAAAAATCCTTTAAAAACACAGAGCAAAGAAAGAAAAAGAGAAAAGCAGATGGCTGGACGTGTCTCTTGTTGAAGGGCCAGGATGCTGTTTACTCTGCTGCTGCCATCTTGGATATAGCATTAGAAATACACCATCTGACTGATCAGGTCTGCTCCACCATGATCATGGGTGATTCATTTTTCAACCTATCATCCTGCATTCTCCCTGTAACCTTCGATCCCATTACCAATCTGAATCTATCTATCTCTGACTTAAAGTTACTCAGTGAGTTGGCCTCCATAGCTTTCTGCTATAGATTCCAAATATTAGCCATCTTCTGGCTGAAGATATTCCCCGTCATCTCAGTTCTAAAGAGTCATCCCTTAAATATTTACTACCATGCCTGTTCCTTGCAGCCATGTCTCTGTGATGTCCACAATATCAAATTCACCAATTTCAATGTGTGCCAGAAGCTCATTTAACCTTGTTTTATATATACTGGGCATGGTTAAGTGCAGCACCTTCAGTCTTGCATTGACCACCTCTCCCTTCTCATAGTTGTCTGTTTTGTCACTTGGCTGATGATAGAGTGTAAACTGATTCGGCAGGAATAGGACTGAATAGATTTTTACTGTCTTTTGAGAATAGGACTTAAATAGACAATTTTCAACATTGCTGGTCAATGTCCGTCTGGTATCTGTCCAGGAACGATCTGACGAGGGAAGTGGCTGGAACACAGATCGACAGGATCACTGAAGGCCTAGAGTGTTTCCTGAAGCCTGTACCTTCAGTGGTCCTTGATATCGCATGGAAAGCATACAACTGGTGGAAGACTGGCATCTGTAATGCTAACAGAGGGTATTAAGTGATAATCAGTAGAAAGCTTCCTTTCCTAATGTTCATGAGGGGTCAGATTGCTTATCATGCTGCTGCATTGTGGTAATTAAAGATTAAGGTTTGTTAATTGTCAGGTATGATATTGTGAATATAACTGTAATAGATTGTAGCTTTAATAGTTTCTGGGACAGGTATCCCAATTTAGATACATGTCATCAGGTGTTGGTGAGGAAGATTTTAAATGGGCAACTGGGCAGATGTGGATATGTTGTTTTTGGTGCTTGCATCAATGCTAGGTGGTTTATCCACTTTCATTCCTATTAGGCTTTACTCTGGTGGTTTACTAGAATGGAGTGCATAACCATCCCTGGACATATCCTGTCTCATTGACAGGACAGATCCACTGAAAATGTAGCATCATGATAAATAATCTGAAGCGTGTGTCCTGGGAGTTCTCAATAATGACTCGAGAGGCCATGAAGTCTCACAACATCAGGAAAGGAAGCTTTCTACTGATTACCTCTGAATGCCCCCCATTAGCAACACAAATGCTAATCTTCCACCACTTGATAGATCATTTCAGGGGGCACTTATAAGACATGTGATTAAGCTTTGAGACATGGATTTGAAGTCTGCAGCAGTGTGAAGTGCTAGAGGGTGTGTTAAGGCTGATAAAGTGAGATTTATGGAAATGTTTAGTAGTTAATTGATTGGGGCTTGGAGCATTGAGAGGTTCCTGGGTAAAATTGGTGAAACAGAACATTGGAATGTGCATTATATTTACCTCTCATCTGAGATGACTCAAATTCTTTGGCACGGCATTCTCATGCTTAGGACTAAACTGCTGGCATAAACCCCTGTAACTGTTTCATCCCATTTCCTTAGAGTTTGTCTATAGACCTTCCTGGTGATGGCTGGATGGAAGATGTCTCTACTCTGGACAAGTGTCTGCACCAAGGTCTTCACTGCTGCAACAAGGAAGATTGGACCCTTCTTTCTGTCACATTGCAAACTTTATGTGTCTTATTTGAATCCAAGTAATTCTTGCAATGAATTTTAGCAACTTCTTGAATTAAAATAAACTTGCCTTTCAAAAGGTTGAATCTTGGTTTAATACATATTTGTTGGCTTTTCAGGATTTTACACTTCAGGCGTGCAGCCACTTAGCAGTATGTTTTAGGCTAGTTTCACTTTATAACGATGTAAATGAGATGAACGCACAGTTTATTTACAGAACAAACATGCACAAGTAAAACATACATTTTGCTTTCTGTGGATCATCCATCTTGAAATTTTAAGAGATGTAGAATCAATACAACACATAGCAGAGAGCCAAGAATTGCATTTTCCTGTAACCAGCATTGCAAGCTTTTAACATGAACAGAAAGCAAACCTATCAGTCACCTCTCTGACATAAAGTAGAGTTTTGAAGGAGTTTCCAAAATCTTTCATTTCTTATGCATTATTCAAACTCAAATGTAACTTTCAACATCTGAAAGCTAGCTTAGGTTTCGCCAAAACTTTTGGAAAGGATTAAGACCATGGTAATGTAAATTAATATGAGGGTATTCAATTGATCTAATTTAAAGATACATGAAAGAATATCTTGAGATCTTTTATTGTTAATATGAATAGTATATGCTTAACATCAAAGGTTGGGGAGAAGGCAAAAATTGATCCATTCTCTTAGGTATATGACACCTTAAAGTGAGAGCACATCTGCTGAGACAGGAGAGACGTACTGTTAAGGAAGCTATCAACTTTTGTTGAGGCTATGATGTGGTCAATCATTAACTGGAAGTTACTAAAGGGAGAAAAGGTGAGATTTCTCATTATGCTGACTAACGTTCACCTCAAGAGGAAAATTTTAACTTCAAGAAGACATGAAGCAATATCCACTCATATGACCTGAAGCAATTCTAAAACTTGGACTCGTAACCCTACATGTACCAGAAGAGATTTGTAAAGTTTCACAAGGCTCCAGGTCATTGATTGTTAAACAGAGCCTAAGAATTACAAAGACGTTTTAACAGACTTTGAATGTCTTCCTGGTGAATATCATCTCTAAGTGGAGAGAAAGTGAGATCAACACATCATCTGCTTCAGAGGGTTCCTGCTGTCCTCAAGTCTACCCTGAATGACAGGATAGAGAGCTGAAAAAAAATGAGTGATCAAGAAAGTGCCCACTCCTACAGATTGGATTACCAGCATTGTAGCAGTGAAAAAAACATGGAGAACGGAGAATATGCACTGACCCAAATAATGTCAATAAAGCTATGAAAATATCTCATTAGCCCATGCCAACCATTGAAGACATTTTGTCACAAACTTGCCAAGGTCAATGGTCTTCATCAGTGTTGTTGCAAAGAATATTTATTGGGAATTGAAGCTCTGCAAAAGTTACACAGTTTTCTGAACACATTCTGGATACCATTGTGGTGATAGATATTGCGATTCAATCGCAGGACGTGGATGTAGCGGGTTAGACCAGGGTTTCATGTTCATCTCTAATTGCCCAGAAAAAGGTGATGCTGAGCTGCCTTCAGGAACCATCATAGTTCCTTAGGACAGCCATTGTGCTGTTAGCAAGGACATGTCAAGACTTTAACCCAGCCTCAGTTAAGAAACAGTAATAGAGTTCCAAATTACAATGGTGTGTGGCTTGGAGGGAAACTTGCATGTGTGATGTTTCCATGCATCTGTTGCACCTGTAGAATCATAAAATCATAGAATCCTTACCATGTGGACGCAGTCAATTCGGCCCATTAAGTCTACAATGAACCCTCAAAAGATTATCCTTTACAGACCTGCCCCTTACCCAACCCTGTAATCCTGAATTTCCTATGGCTAACCCACTATCCTGCACATCTCTGGACACAATGGGCAATTTAGCATGCGCAATCCACCTGACTCACACATCTTTGGACTGTGGGAGGAAATTAGAGCACCCAGAGGAAACCCACGTAGACACAGGAAGAAATGCCATACAGTCATCCAAGCTATTTCCTTTTCAGCGGTGGATGTCATTAATTTGGAAGATGCTGCTGAAGGAATGAACCCTTTAGTTAGTTACTAAAGTGCATTTCTTAAATGATGGATGTAGCTGCCTCTGTGCATTCGTGTTGAAGGGACCAAATGTTGCAAAGAGTGATAGACTATCAGAAGAGTACATATGAAGGTTTAGGTTCCCAGGGAGGTGCTTACTGATGCTTTGTCTTGGATGGTATTGTGGGTGGTTGGAGCTGCATCCAACGAAGCAATTGGAGAGTATTCCATCATATTCCTTGTATCTTGTAGATTGTGAACAAGCAATGGAGATATAGAAATTGAGTTACTCACTGCAACATTCCAAAACTCTAGTTGCTCTTGCAGTTACTGGCTGGTTCAGCTCAGTTACATATCATTTGGCATATCCACTGTACTGAAGATGCAAAGGTTCAGAGATGAAGCAACTAATAGATGTGAACATCATCATACTGCAATTTGTTGGATTGATAAACTGTCTAGCAAATTTCTTGCCTGAAACTTGCTTCACTTCAGAGGTGAAAAGAAAACATGGCATGAAAGTATCTCCATGGCAGAACAGTTGCAGACTAACCTGTGGTTTATCAATTAATCAGGCTGAGAATCTCTGATGTCCCTTCAATGTCTGTCCTTGTCACTCAATCCCTACAATTTGGAATATGAGGGTTGTTTCCTTCACTGTGGGCATTTGAGGGTTTTGCTATAGGCCACATTCCTGTTAGCAAAGTTGGACTTTTCCATGCATTCCACATTCTAGCATGTAAATTGGTAAATGTACTGGTAAGTATTACAACCAAAATACACCAGACTGTGTTTCCCACAAGTTGGCAGAGCAGAGACTCACAACCACCTGTGCCCACCCCCTGAGGCAACAGAAAGATCAACAAGTGACAACCAGCCGTTAATGGAAATAAGAGTACATATGAAGGTTTAGATATCCAGGGAGGTGCTTACTGATCTATAATAATAATGTGATAGCTGCAGGCACAGCCTTTAATCAGCATTCTTTTGCTGCGGTAATGATCAAACAGATGGCTGCTTCACTGTCTGGCCCTGCTCATGACTGTAGCAATACTTTCACAAAGCATTGCTGATTAATCCCAATATCAAAGCCAGCTTCTGGAATTGCCTGCCTATTACCTGCGCGTTCATTACTGGATCCTCTTGTGATAGTTCAATAGATACATTGCATACTTATGACAGTATTTTCTGGCTGCGGTGTTGCAAAACACATACAGATTACTTGAGATACGAGAACAAGAGCTGCCCAATGCGTTGATCTCACTGGGGTCAATGCTACCATTATTACAGGACTGCCTCCTGACTCAGTCAGCGGCCCGTTATGATCACAGAGAAAATAGACTATAATATTCAAATCTCATAATTTCACTTTCATACATGAAATTTCATGGATTAAAAATTGTTTTAAAAATGACACATACTCACCTAAAATGGCTGCTGTGATCACCTGACCCAGTTGATACTATCAGCCAATTCAGATCACACTGTCCCAAAATTACCAATTATAAAAGGGTGCTGAAACTTAGATTTGCATTTCCCAGTTGATTCACATTTCTCTGAAGGTTACACATTGAAATGAATCAGAATTTAGATAGGGAAAACAATAATCAGACTCCTGGATATAAAAGTTGAACTTTTCAACAGCTATATACAAGCAGCAGGGCAGAGCCAACAACAAATGAATTTGCAAATAGGAACTGGAAGGTGTTCTCTCATCAAGTTTAACAGTAAGGGGTCCATGATAAAACAAGTTGAAACATAATCATTCATCGAGAGCTCAAGATCACCTGCAAATTTCACTACTCTTGAAGAAACAGGGCAGCTGCTAAACTATTAAATACCATATGATTCAGTAAGGACTTGGTTATCAATCTCAAAACTCAAGGACACTAAGAACTTGTAACTGCATTTGCCTCTATTTTCCTGCCTGCACGAGATAGACTCACCCATTTCTTTGTAAGCTTACTACCTATATTTGTGTGTATGCAGTTGATGTTGCATTTCCTTATTTTCCTTTGAGCTAGTTGGTAATAAAACGCAGAATCACAGAAATATTATGGTACAGAATGACACCATTTGGCCCATCTGTTTCTATTATCTAGTATCAATCTCTAATCTTTTCCCCATAACCCTGTGCACCATTTCTATCCAAATGAGTTCTGATGAAGGGTCCCAGCCTGAAATGTTGATTTTCCTGCTCACTCCGATGCTGTCTGACCTGCTGTGGTTCTCCAGCTCCACATCTATTGACTCTGGCTTCCAGCATCTGCAGTGCTTACTGTCTCCAAGTCATTCAATCCCCCTTGAATGCCACAGTTTTACTCTCTTCCACTGAAGAAAACCTTGGTGTGGGCTCCCCTTCATTTTAACTTTGGTTATTTAACTTAAACTGAAATGTGATAGTTATGTACTCAAAAGAAACAAAAATACTTGTTGTGATAAACCAAGGGAGGATTTAGAAGGATAGAGCCCATCATTCCTTCTCACCCAGGCCCAACAAGGTGAGGTCAGTATGATCCTGTAGAAAATTGGTGTCTGCACTGATGATAAGAAGACAATAGGTTGATGAAGGAACTGTTAAATATAAAAAGACCTAAAAATGTAAGTTGACTCGCTCTTGGCTTGCAAAGGGGGGATCTCATGTGAATAAAATAAATCAGCACAGAGACCCAGCTTTCCTGGAAGGTTTGAATGATTTGCTTATAATCTCTACTGGGCATAAGTTAAATGAAGAGAAGGAAGCCTCTCAGAGCACCAGACATAAATCAGTGTGGAAGGCACATTGTTCAGTCACTCTTCTTGTGACATGTTTATGTTACAGTGAGGGAAAGAAGCGTCACTTGAGCCCTGCTTTTGCTCAGCCATTAATGTAGAATGTTACTGCTACATGGGAGTGGTACACCAGAGCAGAAAGCTTCCAATTCCCTTTAAGAAATTTAGAGGAAGAACAATGAGGTCAACCAGAATCAAAGAAATGGAACATGCAGACGAACAGGCAGCATCTTTCTTTGGTGAGTTCAGAAATTCCTTGGAGAATTTTTGGAGTGCCAAGGCTATGGTCAATCGCCATATTCTTTCTGACAAAATACCATGAGTCACGCTTGATTTTACCTCAGATGCGCTTATGGTCAAGCAAACATTGAACTGAAGTTCAAGGGACCAGTATGTTTCAATACGCATGGAGACAAATTAAAAAGAAAATTGGTGTTATTCAAAATAAGGAGCTTATATTATTGAGCCAGAGGTATTGTTTGGATTTTCAATTTACCTGGGAGTTGGAAGAGTGGAATAATTAAGTGACAACATTTTATGTTAGAATTTCCAAACTATTCATGACCAATAGGGAAGCTGCAAACAGTTTACTATATATACACCAAAGTCAGACCGATATGTTTGCACACTCCAAAAAGGTGGGGCTACTTTTTCCTCTTCCATCATCTCTTCTGGTATAATCCAGTCACTTGGTAACAATTGCTTCTGCATTTGTGTTGAACATGGAGACTATTTGGATTCTCAGCAGCAGAATTCAACAGATTCATCAATGTACTCAATAATTATTAATAGCCAGAGAGTATTGATTTCTTAGACACCACAGTATATAAATTTTCATAAGATAACTGCCAAAATTTAGAAACAAAAGACTTTTGTTTGCAGAATAAATAACACAAACTTGGGAACAAAAGCCTGATAAACACCTTTCAGAATCATGAGGTAATAGCTAAAATGTTTCTATCATATTTACACAAAGCTGAAATATTTTAATAGGTATTTTCCATTCTATTGCTTTTCAGATTTAAACTGACATCATGTAATATATAATCTCATTTTCCTATATTGTAGCTCCTGAACATATGTAACCTCAAGCAAGAGATTCCACATTCATTTGCAAGTTCCCCCAAGCCATGGCAGATGTCCTAATTTTCCTCCCCTCACACGCTCAGCATAACCTCTTTGTCTCCCCAAGCCCCTTGCTGTCTTCTTCTTCTGGCACAACCCTACTGCTAAACTGGACTTGGCAGATAGCAACAAACATGTCTCAAGGTAATGGAGATAGAATAGGTGGTGGAGAAAGAGAACAGCTATTGTTCTAACCAGACCATGAACTAAAATTGTCAGCATAAGACACAGTACTCCACCAGGGAATTCAACGTGGGTCTGCGACTACAACAGTAAAGGCCAGGTTTTGGTCAATCAATTCATCCTTGGGTATTCTGATCAGGTGATTCTCAACAGAAACAGATCCATACTCTATCCAACAGCAGAAGTCCTTTACAGGACTGGCAGTTTCTGCAAGACCAAGCAGACAACTTGACTAGCTCACTAGATGATTTGCATGCTCTTTTGCAAAAAGACGCTATGTCCTCACCAACAGGAGATAGGATCGGGCCCTAAATGCTGGTCCAGTCAGTGATGCCTACATGTCATGAATGATTAAAGAAAAACACAATTAGAACAGTTGGTTTAATCACTACAGGGACTATCTCTATTACTCAGGGATAGCAACAGTACTTTTGAGGAAGGAGGCTAATATAGGCAAATGTTGTAAGCAGATAATATATCATCAGTGATATCAAATGGTGTCAGATAAGATGTGGCCAGAACCTGTGGAAGGAGGTTCCTGTGAAGTGCAGTTCAACAGGACCTCCATACCTGGTACAAATAACTGATCAGTCTGCAGTAGTCTAGTGTCCAGCCATCTTCTCCCAGAACCTGCTTGTGATATTAACAAAGTGAGGAGGGAGGAATTTAGCTTAGAAACTGAGTGTTCATATCTAACCTGCCTTCTTTGAGGATTTTGAAGGTGCGGAGTGTTGCATAATTTCTTCTGCCATTTCAAGAGAGTGTTGCATAATTTCTTCTGCCATTCCTTCTCTTCCCACAGTAAATATATGATCATGCTGAGAGAAAGGCCTTATCAACAAATTGTTTATTAGCTTTCCACCAGATATATCCATTTGAGACAGGGTCCAAGGTTTAAGCCAATTAAGCCGAGGAGATCCAAAGGCTGGCAGCCAGGTAAGTCAAGTTTGAGACATTCCAAAGAGTCCTGTCACCACAGCTCCTCTGGGACTAACATTTTAAACTTATTTGACAGACTCCATGCCTACCAATTGGAGTGGAGATCTGGTGGAAGAGGCAGAGGTAGTTCAAATGTGGGACCATTTTGATCAAGGTAATTGAACCTCTAGTTTGCTTATTTCTACAAAACTGCTGCCTGAATTAGGTTGGCAGAGCAACCTATCAATTAGCAACAGTGACAGCTGTAAAACAAGTTTAAAGCATACCTCTTGGATTTCAAATCCCATGCCACATAGTTTTCATTAGGTTGAGGGAATTAACATGAGCCCTGTATTTTGTATAAAAAATGCATAATAAACCAAATAAAATTTATGAATGATTTTTGGCAAAATTTACTGACGTTGGATAAAATTATAAATACTTCATTATTCTTTAATCCTTTTTGCATTACTAATCACTATATAGAACAGAAATAACATTACCAATTCAGCCATAATGTTCAAGAACACCATTACATATCACTGAAAACAAATGCTGAGTGTTTTCTGAGCTTATCTCCGTTACACTTTGTTTAATTATTTAATGCTTCTACGGCTGTATTACCTTTAATTAAACTAACGTGGCTTAACTTTCATTCATTACCTGTTCCTTTTTATTTTCCTGGGAACCAGGGAATTAATTTGCAAATAATGACCTGGATTCAATGCGGGAGGCATTAGTGGCAGAGTTAGACAGGAGGTGAAATGATGTAATTCTGAGCTGAGTCTGAAAAACTCTTGAGAGTTACCCTTAACCAGGAGTAGGAGCAGGAAATCATAGATGTCAAATCCTAGATTCTGGGTCCTTGAAATTGGCAGCAAACCCATAAGAAATTTAATGACTTTTATGTGGATGGTCAAGCTCAGTGAGAGCATCTTCAAATGATATATTCCATCCACCAGACATCTCAATATGTTCAACACAGCACATCCCCATCATTTACTCTTCAGCACTTTCTGACACTCAGGACTCACTTCTCACAGCAAGGTATTCCACTTCATCCTTGCACATGTATTAGTCTTTCCAGCCTCACATTCACCCCTGCTTCTAACTATCCACCTGTCCCAGGGATTTCATCCAAACACAATTCAACACAAGTGTTTGACAGTCCCACCCATCTCTTACCAAACAATGTGACTCAAAGTCAAATGTAGCTAAGCAGAGTGGTGTTCATCTTTTGAGCCACTTGGAGGAGATGACTCTTGACATCATGGGGCTAGGATGGTATTCTGCATTACTGAGAACATGTAAGATGTCTCACAACAGACATCCCCTTCTGATTTCCTGTTTTTATGCATTTGCCTAATAAATGTGACCTTGAAAGCAACCCAAGGAGGTAGAGAGAAAAATACCACACAGCAATGAAGCTGATGCCCTGCTATATATATTTGCAGTCAGCAACCTAAATACTGACACTGCAGTTAGCTAAGCCACTAGTGTCATAATCTCAACATGCTGTTTGACCTTTGTTCCATCCCTTTGTTGTCGTGCAGATTGGCATTGCTACCCAGAGCCTTTAATGTTGGGCATCTTGCCTACTCCTCTGAACACATGAGAAGGACATCATTGAGTCTGTGGTCACTGATGGGGCTGCTATGACTCATTGGTGACCATCTCCATTAACGCACCAGAATGAAGTGTCCAGTGGCTAGTGCCACAGCTTGAAATGCAACAAAAGCAGCCAAGGGCTGAGGATGAGTTCAGGCATGTCCTATCCTCAAAAAGCAGGACTAATCCAATGGGAAAAGTGAGGCAAAGTGTTGTTGACAACGTTGTCAAGGGAAATTGCTCAGTAATAATCTACTCAATAATGTTCAGCTGAAATCAGCTCCCATCCTCATTTCAACTTTGATTCAAGTATGGTCAAAAGAGTAGATATTGAGAGAAGCTTTGAAAATGAGTGTTTTTTGAATTAAGGCTTCATTTGGCTGAAAGTGCCACGGAGACCCGTAACAAAATTCATGTCAATGAATATCATTGGAAATGTTGTCCAATAGTTGGGGTCACACCTCACAAAAAAGGAAATTACTGTCATTGTCAGAAGCCAATCATTCCAGGCCAAGGTACTGATGCCAGAGTTCGTCAGGCTAATTTCCTGGGCTTAACTATCTTCAACCGCTTCATCAATTACCTTTATTCCTTTCCAAAATCAGAAATTTCATAGAATCCCTATGGTGTAAAAGCAGGCCATTTGGCCCATTGAGTTCACACCGACTCTCTGAAGGGCATCTCAGCCAGACCCATCCCCCTACTCTATCCCTGTAACCCTGCATTTCCCGTGGCTAATCCATATAGCCTGCACATCCTTGGACATCATGGGGCAATTTAGCATGACTAATCCACCTGACCTGCACATCTTTGGACTGTGCACTTCTAAGCAAACTAGTCAGAAGTGTCACCTCTGAACCAGCTTCAACTCAGGCTTCCTGCTCTAGTTGTAAGGATACAATCTCAGCACTATAACAGCCTTATGATGAAATGTGTGTACTGAACTGTTCATCAGTTGCAGTCATGTTCAACTATTGTCATCTGAAAATGTACAGAAAACAGGTTGTTTCAATCCCCCACTCAACAAAACACAATTCTTTGATCTACAGTCACAATTTCAGAAAGCTTTGAAATTTAAGAATGACCTCAAAGATGAAAAATAAGTGGGGTTTTAGATTTAGATTAGATTACAGTGTGGAAACAGGCCTTTCGGCCGAACAAGTCCACACCGACCCGCCACCCACCCATACCCCTACATTTACCCCTTACCTAACACTACGAGCAATTTAGCATGGCCAATTCACCTGACCTGCACATCTTTGGACTGTGGGAGGAAACCAGAGCACCCAGAGGAAACCCACGCAGACACTGGGAGAACATTCAAACTCCACACAGTCAGTCACCTGAGGCAGGAATTGAAGTTGGGTCTCTGCTGTAAAGCAGCAGTGCTCACCACTGTGCCACCGTGCCACCCACTAGCTCTGTCTACAAATATTCTCAAGTGCTTGGATTTAGTGAGGTTACCTTTCTTTCTAAGCAAATGGTTCACACTGGCAGTGAGGAGCAAAATACACTGCTCTGTCTGTGAGTCAATAGCATTATTTTGAATTTTCCTTTGTGTTCTCTTGAAACTAACTAATTTGTTGTCTTGTTATCCATTGTACAGAGAGGAAATCTTACCCATTTGACACTGATGTCTCACCTCCAAGCAACATGTTTCCTGAGAAGACAAATAAAGTATTGTTCTGTATTTTGTAAAAGTATTTAACTGTGCGCTGATGTGCTTTCTTGCAGAGATGATAGATGGAGGGTGGGAATAGTGGCAGTTAAATATACTATAAAAACTGAGAGCAGTTTGTTAGAAACAGAGAAATTTCAAAAACATTTCTTACAGAGCTCAAAATCTAATTAAATCAAAGGCAAACTGAACAGCATTACTTCTTAGTAATATAAGTGATAAGTCAAGGCTAAACAGAGGGGACTGTAAACAAATGTTGATCATCACAGCATGATAGCCATTACTGAAATCTGGCTCTGTTCAACACTTCTCACTCGTTCTTTTGGCATTTGCCGACAAATAAAAATATTTACTGTCAAGCTCTCAGCACAAAAGTAGAATTTTTATTCACTCAATTCTTGAATTACAATGTAGGCTTCTTCCCGATTCTTTTGAATTACTCCAACAAAATAATCCTATAATTCATAGCTAAGTATATGAACCATCCCTAAGTACATGCCTGAAGACAGATAGAATGCCACAGAGTACACTTAAGTGGCTGATGTATGATTTCCAAATAATGCAGCCACATGCCGAGTATGTCCCCAAGGTTTCTGAAAATTGGTAGAGAATACCACTCTGACATCAGATTAAACTTATTCACAAATCTTTTTGTGGGAAGTCAACTATACTGAATCTAAGACAAAAATATGTCAAGTGAAATTATTTTCTATGCTTAAACTAAAAAAATCCATTTTGCTGAACAGATGATTTCCAAGATTTCTTTATCTCTCTTTTTTTTAAAGAAATGTATTTTTTTTGCATCAATGGGAAATGAAAATGGCCCCAGAACCACTAAGTCAGCAATAAAACAACAAGCATTGCTGGTTTAGATATTGTCTCCTTCCAAAGGAGACATAGCTAGTATAAATGATGAAGAGTCATCTGTTCATCAATTGCATCAATTGATGAAGAGTCTTCTAGACTTGAAACTTTAGAACATAGAACATACAACAGTACAGCACAGAACAGGCCATTCAGTCCACGATGTTGTGCCGACCATTGATCCTCATGTGTGTACCCTCAAATTTCTGTGACCATATGCATGTCCAGGAGTCTCTTAAATGTCCCCAATGACCTTGCTTCCACAACTGCTGCTGGCAACGCATTCCATGCTCTCACAACTCTCTGTGTAAAGAACCCGCCTCTGACATCCCCTCTATACTTTCCTCCAACCAGTTTAAAACTATGACCCCTTGTGTTAGCCATTTCTGCCCTGGGAAATAGTCTCTGGCTATCGACTCTGTTTATGCCTCGCATTATCTTGTATACCTCAATTAGGTCCCCTCTCCTCCTCCTTTTCTCCAATGAAAAATGTCTGAGCTCAGTCAACCTCTCTTCATAAGATAAGTCCTCCAGTCCAGGCAGCATCCTGATAAACCTCCTCTGAACCCTCTCCAAAGCATCCATATCTTTCCTATGATAGGGCAACCAGAACTGGATGCAGTATTCCAAGTGCAGTCTAACCAAAGTTTTATAGAGCTGCAACAAGATCTCACGACTCTTAAACTCAATCCCCCTGTTAATGAAAGCCAAAACACCATATGCTTTCTTAACAACCCTATCCACTTGGGTGACCATTTTAAGGGATCTATGTACCTGCACACCAAGATCCCTCTGTTCCTCCACACTGCCAAGAATCCTATCCTTAATCCTGTACACAGCTTTCAAATTTGAGCTTTCAAAATGCATCACCTCGCATTTATCCAGGTTGAACTCCATCTGCCATCTCTCAGCCCATCTCTGCATCCTGTCAATGTCCCGCTGCAGCCTACAACAGCCCTCTATACTGACAACAATACCTCCAACCTTTGTGTCATCTGCAAATGTGCTGACCCATCCTTCATTCCCCTCATCCAAGTCATTAATAAAAATTACAAACAGTAGAGGCCCAAGGACAGAGTCCTGTAGAACACCACTCACCACTGACTTCCAGGCAGAATATTTTCCTTCTATTACCACTCGCTGTCTTCTGTTGGCCAGCCAATTCTGTATCCAGACAGCTAAGTTCCCCTGTATCCCATTCCTCCTGACCTTCTGAATGAGCCTACCATGGGGAACCTTATCATATGCCTTGCTGAAGTCCATATACACCACATCCACAGCTCAACCCTCATCAACTTTTCTAGTCACATCCTCAAAGAACTCAATGAGGTTTGTGAGGCATGACCTGCCCCTCACAAAGCTTGCTTTTTCTCCATGGATGCTGTCTGACCCGCTGTGATCTCCCGCATTTAGTGTTTTTCAGTACAGATTCCGGCATCTGCAGTAACTTCCTCCTATATAGCTCACATAAGGTTAGACATGATGTTGTTACATTCCTTTTGTCTATATCCACATGCTTGCATATTTTAGTTTATCAGCAGATTCCCACCCAGCTTTTCAGTACACCTTAATATTCACACTCTTTCTCCAGCTTCCTCATTTCCCCTCCCCCCACCTTATCTCAGTCCCAAACCCCGGAGTCAGCACTGCCATCTTGACCTGCAATCTTCTTCCCAACATCTCCGCCCCCACCCCTTCTCTGACCTATCACCCTCATCTCCTTCCACCTATCATATTCCCAGCGCCCCTCCCCCAAATTCCCTCCCCCCTACCCTTTATCTTAGCCTGCTTGGCACACCAGCCTCATTCCTGAAGAAGGGCTTATGCCCAAAACGTCGATTCTCCTGCTCCTCGGATGTTGCCTGACCTGCTGTGTTTCTCCAGCACCACATTTTTCAACCCTGGTCTCCAGCATCTGCAGTCCTCACTTTCTCCTATTCACACTCATTGTCTTGATTGGAGGATCAAGTCTTTCTTTGATAAAGCAACAACTTTATCCTTTACCTTTTCTAGTAACCTTTGAGTGGTCCATGAGAAAAAAGTGTTGCTTTTTAAGATTTGCAAAACCCAGCTGTTCTATCCTCCTCTTCTTAAAACCAATTTATTTGAATAAACTTTTATCTTTGCTTGCGCAGTATAGTTTTTGTCTGAGTAAAGTCTCCTGAAGTAACGCAGTACATTTTCCTACTCCATTCTTAAGCAATTCCTTTGAGAACAAAAATGAATTTCTTCCAGAGATGCAGGTCATTTTGGTGAACAAACTTCCAATGCTAGATCCAATCCTTCTTCAGGTGGAGCCAGTGCTGTATATGGAGGCCAATAAGTGGGATGCATGAATGTTGACGTGTAATTTGCACTTGTATCCATTTGGGCTTGTTGGAAATAGTTCACCCCTTTGTGGGCGATTCTTTTTCAGTTTGGACTGTGTAGCTGAAATGTCATTGGGAGTATTGCATTTCTTTCATGGAGGCTTTTGAGGATGTCCTTGAAGCTTTCTTCCAACCTTCTTGATAACCACTTGCCATTTCAAAGCTCAGAGTAGAAAACTTGGAAGATGGTGGTTTGCCCAACACAGCTGATTGACAGTAACCAAAGCCTGGCAATGTTGTGTTAAGAGAGGATTCTGATATTCTCCAACCATTAGATTAGTAGGAACCTGCAGAGGCATCTCTGGCGATAATTTGAAAGGATTGCTTCAAATTGCCCATGTCTCTGAAATATAAAGAAGGGCAGGTAGCTCTACTGCCCTACACACCAGGAACTTGGCACAAGTTTTAGAGTTTTTGTCATCAAACGCTCAGTTCCTCAGGCATGGTACATTGTCTTTCACCATCAATGATGGTGATATTGAATTTCACCATCAATGTCTACCCTTTACTGAGATGAGGCTCTTACGGTATGAAGATTAATCAACTTTGACTAGTGGCTCATTATGCATTCTGATAGTTGAGGTACATTGGTGTTCGTTGGGCTGGAGAGGATCTTTGTTTTCTGAATGATTAGCCGATGGTCTATTCTTTCATACAACTCCTTGAATGTATCAGTGATGGTTTGGAACCTGACTCTGTATGCATCTCCTTGACGGAAATTGGCATTATCTTGTTTCTGACATGATAATGACATAGGTTGAATGGTTTCTCACACCTCCTTTACAGAAGCTCCATTCTAGCCAGGCTTTTCATGACTATGGTGTAAAGGGTTTTGGCAAGGAAAATTGAGAAGAACCTTAGTATGATGAAACAGTTTTCTTCGACTACTGTTTGCACAAGTGGTTTGTGATGTTTTAGTTACCCATGACTAAGGTTAACAAGATGGCCACTTGGGCCTTTTTAGCTAACACAAGATGGCCAAAAGGGATCGGCAGCTATATATGGCAGATGTTCACAGCTAAACTTGTGGTCTCCATACAGAATTACTGGATAAGATAATGAAAGGTCCTGTGAGGATAAAAAAAAAGGGTTCTGGTGAAAAGAAACATGAGGGAATTTACCCAGGTTTCTGTGAACAGGTAGTCCTAAACACAAACATTTTAATAAGGGGCATTTTTGAAAGGTCGAGTTAAGTCACGGCTCCAAGTTTAGAAAAAAGTAGAAGGAAACGTCTGATTCTACAGTATTCTGAACTTTCTGGGTAATAGTAAGTTAAAGATGCAAACAATAAATTAACATGAAGGGTTATTTGAATTCTTTGACCCAATGTTTGTCGGTAGTTAAAGAAGCATCATTAGGAAAGATAAAGCCATAATTGTTGTCAATACAACCTCTGAAAGACGACCAGCACAGGAAGGGACAAAGGAAGGTTGTAAAATAGGAGGTCAGGACCTGGGAGAGATGTACAATTAAAGTTTAAGTGCAGATGTGGATAATTTGAACAAATTCTTACGTCCAAAGATCAAGGGAAGAGAGACAGGGACAGATTACAAAATACAAAGTGAAGATTTGGTTATATCCCCTAGTTATTTGTGGAATGTAAACAAGTTTCATTCAATGATTTGGTAAAGTCGTAAAGTGTTTGAATTTCACCCTCATCAATGGAATTCAAATAGATATTTTCTATTAAGACAAATTAGCAATGATTAGTGTTTAGAGTAGATTTAGTAAAAGATTCATTCATGAAGTAACTCTGGTATAAAATGCACCTACAGCGTGAGAATAGCAGGTGTTGTAATTACAATTGCAAATCAGAAGGACTATTTGTTTGATTTCTCAAGTTAAAGTGAGGGGTTGAACCCAATTTGCTAGTTCTGACACAGAATCATAGTCACTTTATATTAGAGTTGATTTTAAAGACTTTATAACAATTGATAGAAATTGATCTTCTGTACTAAAGTTAGTAGAGAGTTTTTAGTGATTAGTAAGTATTTAAGTTATTGGCAAATAATGCAGTGCAGCTGGCAAATGTCTGGGAAGGAGTATGATTGTCAAAAGCATTGTAAGATCCCAGAAACAGATGATGAGTGTATTTAGTGAACATTATGAGATTGTGGAAGGACCTAAGGCTGCCCATAGAGTTGTCCACCATTGATTGAATGTTTACTGGATTGAATGTATAGTTTGAGGGAATGTGGCTAACAATGACATCGATGATGCATATTATTATTGTAATGCAGAAGACATTAGAATGTTGTATCCAGCTGAGGAAAGTTAGAGTAACATTGACCTCTGCTCCAATCTGAGCTGTGATTAAGAGGCCAATTGGGCCCAATGTGAAAGCCAGATTCGGAGCTGTCTCTGACCTCACCCACACATTGTCCTGCTCACTGCCCACTGTAAATTTAGTTCCTTACACACCAACTCCAACCCATCCCTTCCTGTTGTTTTGTGGTGAAGCAGGCAGTTCATAATGTCTGCAGACGGACAGCTTTGATTCTGAGCTGATCTTTTGAACTCATTTCCTCCTTATTGAAAACAAGCAGAATAGATAAAGCAATTGATATAACATATATGTGGAGATCCAAAAGGTATTCAGGAAAATACTACCAGATCATGCTACTTAATAAGATCATCACATCATATTGCAGTAGTATATTAGCATGAATGGAACTCACTAATAGAAGGCAGAGATAAAGGGAGCATTTTTAGGATGGCATCCTTTAACTAGTGGTGTGTTATGGGGATCTGTACAGGGTCCATGATCATGTACGTTATTAACAACTTGGATGATGAAAGTGAATGTACTGTTACCAAGTTTGCTGATGACATGGAAATAGGAAGGTAAGTACTGAGAATGACACAAAGAATCTGCAGAGGGATACAGACAGATGAAGTGAGAGAACAATACCTTCACATATGAAATATTATGTGGAAACTTGTGAGGTTATGCAGGAAGAATAGGACAGCTTCATCATATTTAAATGGAAAAGCTACAGCCCAGAAGTTGGAGTTACTTGTGCATAAAACCCCCATCCTCCTCTAGCTTATCTCTTCACGCTTCAGGTTCACAGCCTTTATTCCTGATGAAGGGCTTTTGCCCGAAACGTCGATTTCGAAGCTCCTCGGATGCTGCCTGAACTGCTGTGCTCTTCCAGCACCACTAATCCAGAATCTGGTTTCCAGCATCTGCAGTCATTGTTTTTACCAATTGTTAAAGCTCACTTGAGATTGTAAATTTAAAAAAAAAGGTTTTGCGATTTACATATGAAAGAAGAGAAACTAACATGATCATTCTAACAGATGAGAGACTTAACAAATAATCAAGGTATTTTTCAATGTCTAATTTCAGTTAGATCACACTGTAAACTTTAGCTATAAATTCGGTGCCTTACAATCGTGTACTCCACACCCTGATGAAGGAGCAGCGCTCCGAAAGCTAGTGCTTCCAATTAAACCGGTTAGACTATAACCTGATGTGTGATTTTTAACTTTGTACACCCCAGTCCAACACTGGCATCTCCAAATCATAAAAATATGAAGATCTTGCTCAAGCTTTTAGAATGGGCATGTTGGTTTCAGCTCTTTCATATGTAAATCGCAGAACATGTTTTATATAAGTTACATTCTCATGTGAACTTTAACAACAGATTGGCCCAGATAATACGTTGAAGGTGTAAGGTGCCCTGTGTGAGGCTGTCTGTGCCCCAATGTTCAGACTGATTCTAATCTAAAAAAGAGGTTTACAGAATCTTACATGGATTCATGCTAATCCCATTTCCCTACACTTGGCCTATATCCTTCTAATCTTTCCTATCCATGTATCTGTCCGAATGCCTTTTAAATGTTGTTAATGTACCCCCGTCAGCGACTGCCACTGGCAGTTCATTCCATATGCATATCAACCACTGTGTAAACAAATTGCCCCTCAGGTTCCCTTTTATTCTTTCCACGCTCACCTTAAGCTGATGCCCTCTAGTCCTTGATTCCCCAACCCTGGAAAAAAGGCTGACTGCATTCATCCTATCCATGCTCTCATAATCTTATACAATGCTATAAGATCCCCATCAGTCTCTGACACTCTAAAGAAAGAAGTCCTAGCTTGTCCAACCTCTCCCTATAACTCAGACCATTGAGTCCAGGCAACATCCTTGTAAATTTCTTCTGCGCTCCTTCCAGTATAATAACATTCTTCCTGTAACAAGTTGGCCAAAACTGAACACAATACTCCAAGTGCAGCATCACTAATGTCCTGTGTAACTGCAACATAACTTCCCAACTTCTATACTCAGTGGCCTGACTGATGAAGGCTAGTGTGCCAAAAACCTTCTTCACTTACCCATCTCCCTATGACTGCACTTTTAGAGAACTGTGAACCTGAACTCAAAGTTCCTCTGTTCCACTACACTCCTTAAGGTCTTACCATTCACGATGAAACTCCTACTTTGATTTGACTTTCCGAAATGCAAGACCTCACACTTATCTATATTAAACTCCATTTGCCATTTCTTGGCCCACTTCCCCAGCTGATCAAGGTCCTGCTGTAATTCCTGATAACCTTCCTCACTGTCCACGATACCACTTATTTTAGTGTCATCAGAAACTTACTAATCAAGTCTTGTTCATTCTCATCCAAATCATTGATATAGATTATAAACTGTAATGGGCCCAGCGCTAACCTCTGAGGCACTCCATTAGCCACAGGTCTCCAGTCTGACATGCATCCTTCCACTATCACCCTCTGCTTCCTACCATCAACACAATTATGTATCCAGTTTGCCAGCTCGCCCTGGATTCCATGTGATTTAACCTTCCAGAGCAACCTATCATGTGAAACCTTATCAAAGGCCTTACTGAAATCCATATAGACTATGTCTAAAGCACTGCCCTCGTCAACCTTCCTGGTTGCTTTATCAAAGAACTCTAACAAAAATGTGAGGCATGATATCCCGCTCACAAAGCCGTGCTGACTACTCCTAATCAAACCCTGTCTGTCTAAATGCATGTATATCTTATCCCTCAAAACATTCTCTTTGTGTAGCAAGACCCATGCCTTTCTGACTGGGCCCTCTTTTGTGTGGTGGAGAAGTTATTGGGGATATGTCTGTCTGGGATAATGGCTGCCCTTACATTATGCTAATCTCATCGCACTTGGCTGCTGTTTGTGCACTATGTCTGGTGCATGCATTTTGTGACTGCTGAGTTTTACTTGGCCAATATACCCAGCAAGGTAAAAACAATGACTGCAGATGCTGGAAACCAGATTCTGGATTAGTGGTGCTAGAAGAGCACAGCAGTTCAGGCAGCATCCAAGTAGCTTCGAAATTGATGTTTCGGGCAAAAGCCCTTCATCAGGAATAAAGGCAGTGAGCCTGAAGCATGGAGAAATAAGCTAGAGGAGGGTGGGGGTGGGGAGAGAGTAGCATAGAGTACAATGGGTGAGTGGTCTCCATGACTTGTCCGGACTTGTCCTACCTGCCTATCTTCTTTTCCACCTATCCACTCCACCCTCTCCTCCTTGACCTATCACCTTCATCCCCTCCCCCATTCACCAATTGTACTCTATGCTACTTTCTCCCCACCTCCACCCTCCTCTACCTTATCTCTCCACGCTTCAGGCTTGCTGCCTTTATTCCTGATGAAGGGCTTTTGCCCGAAACGTCGATTTCGAAGCTACTTGGATGCTGCATGAACTGCTGTGCTCTTCCAGCACCACTAATCCACAATATACCCAGCACCCTTGCTAATTGGCCAAGTTGGTAATGTGTCTGTTTTCGCCAGGTGGCTGCTACAAAAAATTGCATTTTTGCCCCTTTGCATTTTTTCCCTTTTTAATATATCAGCTACCATTTTAAAACAGAAAGCTATACCAATATACAAAAAAAGCTATATCAAAACATTTCAAGTTGTGAATAAACAAGTTAGTACGCCTGAATAAAATTTTTCTGAGTCAAAAAACATTATCGAGAAGGAACAAAAATATTAATTGTGGTATCTATTTGAGTCTAAAGTTTGGGTTGAAAATTTATGCTTGTTCAAATCTAGTTTGAATGCAAGAAATATGGGTTCTATGGTCATTTGCACAGAAGTAAAATAATGATAGATACATATCAGCCATGATTGAATTACAGAACAGACTCGATGGCTGGATGGACTAATTCTGCTCCTATATTCAATGGTCTTATCATAATTGGTCTGAACATATTTAATGTGTGAGGGTGCAAAGGATCAAGAAAATTTGCATGTAGCTTGGCCCTAATGTAAATACAGCATAGTTATCAGGATGCAGCTAACCTCAGAGAGAAACAAAACTGACATGAATCTCTTGCTGATATATCCACTTTGGCCAAAATAATAAAACTTGTGATTTTGTGGAAAAGAAATCCATTATATGATGATGGAGCGATCAATATTTACCCACTTAGGGTCCATTTTCTCAACATGCCCTCCACCCTCAGAGTGGGGAATGGAGCAGAAACAGTGCAGGTAATTATGATACTTATGCTCTTCTAAATTCATAACAAACATTTTCGTGGTTGTCTGCTATCCATCCATAGCCTCATAAATAACCTAAATCTTTTAGTAAGCAAAAATTAATATGACCATTTAATAACAACCACTATTTAGGATGACGAGTTCTATTTTCTGCAGAAAGAAAATAAGGTAAGTTTAACTTTGAGCAACTAGGGAAAGTTACCAATATTGAATTTGCACCCTAGTGTACATCTCTCCTGATTCTTACCTCTGCTAAAATCAATCTAAATGAATGCAGAAAAGTTATCGAACATGAACTGATTCACTTATCTATTATGTCATGCTTTTGCCCAAAATAAAAATTACCCCGAATGTAATAACGTTATTAAAGTTGATACAATAATTCTCCAGTCTGTTGAAGAGGATAAAGAAAAATAAAGGAGAAAATTATTGTTGTAGAACGTCAGCTCAGCCAGGAAATTGAAGGTAACTTTTGACATTTGACTGATCATCTGGGAACAGACAAATTTGAACTCAGAACTGAATAATAAAAATGTCTAATTTTCTTCTTGCAGTTGAAAACACAAGCCATTTCACAACATGGCTTTGCATTTAATGAGGATTTATGAGCAGATGTGGCTATGGTCAGATAGCAAATAATTGTCTCTATACAGCTCTTAAATGCAGAATTGGCATGAGTGAAATCAAGAAATATTCAATTGTCCACTGAATGAACTAAAGATAACATGACGATAAAACCCTTGTCTTAATTTTCCACATTCAGTGTGGTCTTTAAAGCTAATATGTGTGGGACGAGAAAGCATTTCATGGTAAAGAAAGCATCCAAGCATTTACTCCAAATTCCATTACTATCAAGGGAATTACTTACTGGGTTTAGACAAACAATTTAAAAAAATGTTAAATCTATTTCTTACCTAAAGATAACCAAAGGAAAAGGAAAACAGAATAATAGCTGATCATTGAAGCAAAAGTAACAGGTGAAACAACCCATTGCTGTGAAGAATATGCAGCTGTTAAAACAGATACAAGTCACTGGCCCTATTTGCTTTCATTTTCCATGATCTACATGCTTTAATTATATTAATTAGAGTTCATTACTGGCACATTTATTTGAGCCAAACGCTAATACGTGTAATTATATCAGTCCTTGTAGTGTTTACTGTTATAGGTGCAGTCCCTCATTATCAATGACTTTCGTGTCACTTTGGAACATGCCTCAGTTTTATTGAAAACAATTACAGTGTGTGAAAATTCATAAGTTATTCCCTTTTCATGCTGTATTTGTTGAACACATATCTTAAGTGCCCCTAGCAGCTGCATTAAGCAAGTATCAGATTCCTTGCTTATGTTAGTACATGAACTAATATCTGTTTACCCCACGAAAACTTTGGTTTCCACTGGACAAAGCAGGTAGTTCAGTAATTGTTGCAGGTTAAACAACACCAATTATTGACACATTGATACCACAGGAAGCAGCTAACCTCAGAGATCACCCTGATAATAAACCTGATACCATTCCACCTGAACTTTGAATCTTTGAAAGCTCTGGCAATGTTCTCGTCTTTGAAGTGAAACCTATAGAGTATTAATGCACTGGAAAGATTTTGGAAATCCACTCCTAGATAATATTTACCTTGCACAATTAATAATACTGAAACAGGTCAATTCATTGTGCTGCACTAAATCTTCTCAACCTACTTCATCTAATTTTTATCACAGTAACTAACCATTTCCTTCTCCGTCATAACCATATCTCGCGTTCCTAAAAGCATAAGCTTTCCCTCAATAGTTGTCATATTCATGCTCTGATTATTCATTGGTTAAAGTGGTTTCTTCTTAATTCTGCTTTTATTTTCTCTGTAAGTTGTAAAATTCTGCCTAATATCTTAAAACATTTCATAATTTTAAATATATCTATTAGATCATCATCAGACACCTGTTTCTGCCTTTCCTAGTAAGCATAACTTTAAGTTCTGATAAAAGCCTTGTGAATATATATTTTCACTTTCTCCAGTGCCTCTGTATTCTTTAATGTAATCAGAACTGTATGCAGTGCTCCAAGTCTAATAAAAGTTCAATGTGCATTCAGCACAATTTTTAGACTTGCAATCATATCCTTCAAACAAATTCTTGTTTTGTCTTTTTCATGGTTTTGCATCCTGGATCATTACTTTCCATAATTACTCCATGATTTTTCTTGTTCTTTTGCCCCATTTACTGACTTCATTTCTTCTTTGTGAAATCTTCATTCTCTTACCATGCTGTAGTATTTTAAGCATATCCTTGCTAAAATTGATTGATTGATTATATTCCCACTATAGATATTTATTAATGCCCTGCATCTCACTGCAGTCTTCCTCACTAATGACTATTTAACTCAGTTTGATGTCATCCATAAATTTAGCAATCATACTTCGATTTGAAACTTTAAGTTGTAAATACATTTTTGAACAGTTGTAAATTGTTCTCGTGGAAATCATAACTTACCTTTTGACACTGCAAGATCTTGATTCTCTAATTCCTGTTTTCTGTGCTTCAGCTATTTAACTACCCATTCTGCTACTGTGCCACTATTTCACATGTTGTGATCTTATTCATTAGTCTATTATGTGGCATTGTTCTGAATGTCTTTTGAAAATCGAGAAGAATAATTTTTGTTACATCATCTTTGAATACTTTCTCTGTTATGCCTTCAAAGAAGTAAGTGAGGTTGATAATGCACTTCACATTTGGAAGCCATGCTGGGACTATTCATTATTTGTTCTCTTTTGTTATTCATCTTTGTTTTACAAATGTTTTTCAGTTTTCTCCTTGAGTAGCAATTCTATTATGTTTGATCATCATGTTAAGCTGATTGGTCAAATACACTCTGAAGATTTTCAATCTCCTTTGTTAAATATTGATATATCTGTAGCAACTCATTAATTTTCTGGCACTAAATCATTGTTAGCAAATAATTGACAGGATGAGTGCAACTCCAACAACACTCAAGAAGTTTGATGCCATTCAAGACGAGACAATCTACTTAACAAGTAGCTTATCTACTATTTTCAGCATTTATTCCCTTCACCCTTGATTCCCAATGATAGCAATGTGTACCATCTACAGATGCATTATAACAACTCACACAGGCTCCTTTCTAGATTATTTTAAAACGTGTCAATATAACCTTCTCATGAGCCTTTATATGTTTTGTGAGTTTGATTAATTTTGTTAGCATTTCACGTCTTTTCATTTTAAATCCAGGTTTATCACTTCTAATCTCATCTTCTGATAACATGTTCAACTGATCTGATTTTCTGATAAATTTTGAAGCAAAGTAATTATTTAATATTTCTACCATTCCACTTAGCCACCTTTGATTTTATCTTATCAACACTTATGACCCTGTTTGCACCCTGAGTTTCATTCTTATATTTATAAAACAATAAATAGTTTACTTTTGTGCCTTCACAACTTAATTTCAAACCTCCTCTTCCCTTCTTAATTGACTTATCTCTGAGTTTTTTCATATTTACACCTGTCATGCTTGGTGTTGCTGTCTGTGGGCATTCAATGGTATTACCATTACTGAATCCCTCACTATCAACATCCTCGGGTTTACCATTGACTAGAAACTGAACTGGCCAGTCATGTAAGTGCTGTAGCAACAAAGGCAGGTAAGAGGAGCGAACAAAATATAAATCCCCAGACTGGACAAGTCCCCGGATTTGATATTGTATCAAATGCCTGACTGGCCATGGCCAATCCCCTGACATTGAACAATACCCTTGACTGAATGTTGTAACACTCACTAAATGATCATAACCCTCTTTGATTAGACAACTCTCCTTAGATTTTCAGACATGAAAATTTAGTTGAAATACATGCAGCGTATTTGACACATGAGCTGTTGGAACATGGTGTATTTGCAAAATTGATGTCACACAGATGTATCCGTAACAAGCTGCTTGACTTTCTGTCTGTGTTCAATGTCAAGCAGCACAGAACTTCTGTGCACCAAAATGTTCTGCTAAGAGCCCAGTGATGCTCCCAGTCCAGTGCATGAGATGTTTGCCTGTCCTTGCATGCAAAGTGGCCTGGCAGTAATTTTGCAATGTGAGGTATTGTTGAGCTCAAAAGTACAGTATTGAATGGTGGAACTGCATTGCATGTAAGTTGGAGATGGGATGTGGTGAGATTCGTGTCTTGCCACTGTTGACTTCCATATAGAGAGAGCAGGTGGTCACTGCCCAGGGAGTGTAATCTGAGATTTTGAGGGAGGAAGCCAGTTTGTAGACCCATAGAAAATGCTAATGAGCTGAATTTGCCAGGTGATTATTTCTGGGTCAGGAAATGCTGCAATTGCTCGTTCCTGGAAAGTAGCAACTTGCGTATAAATGAGCCAAAATTAGGAATAATGAGATGTTAATGCATGCAAGTAGGCCCTTTTGCACTTAATAACTAGATTCGCATATAGTTTTTAACACAATAAGTGAAAAATAAGACCTTTTTTCTCAGCATTAAGAATCTCAATTTTTCATTCTTGCTGCATTTCCATAATTTTCTCACCATTGCCAATAACTTTCAGACAGGCCTTTTGCCCAACAAAAATAATTTCAAATTTGGCTTAAATTGTGAGTTCTCCACTCTATTGTTAGGACACTGGTGCTGTTACATTATCACTGATCTGTACTGCAATACATTTTGCTGCTTCTATGCATCATTTTAGACGTGATAAAATTGAAGTATGAGTTCCAGTTAGATTGTATAACTTCATGATATTTACTGCCTTTTGTAATTGGCAGGAGCATATGGAAACATTCAGTGTAGTTTTTGGTGCAATATACCATGGCTAAGCAAAATAAGTTTAAAATGGAGGATTACTTAATTTCTGCAAGACACAAAATACTGACTCTGCATAGACCCTGCAATTTCATACAAATCCAATTTGGTTATTTTTCAGAATAATTGGATGTACTGAAAAGTGGGGTCAGTGCCTCATTTTCTTGGCACCAATGCAAGTCAAACTCATCGATATTACCTGATGAGATTTCCGGAGAAATCAATGTGACATGCAATCATTTGCTGTAGCGCGCATCAAAAAACTAGCAACTGCAGTTTTGCTGAGGGAGGTTATGGCATACCCCAACATCATTTTATGGTATTGGTGAAAATGCTCAATAAAATTTTGAAAGTTCTCTGTAATTAACTTAATTGCATAATACCAATATCCCACAATTAACCCACTTTTTCAGTTCTTAACTGTAACTAATTGGCTGGAACATTAAACATATTTCTGAACCTCGAGAAAACACTCTGATGAAGTGAAAGTACCTATAATTAGATGGCAAGTGCATGACAATATTGATATAGTTTACTTAGCTCTTTAGGCATTTAATATAAAGTCCCACAATTGTCAAGTTCTTAAAGAAATTGAAGGTAAGCAGAATTAACATTGAGGGAGCTGGGTGAGGTTGATGCTGACTGTAAAGAACAGAAGGCACCGGTGAATTAAAAAAATGTAATGAGTGTTCATTTTAAGGATCCCATTAATGTGAAATGATTCTTAGTAAGATGCCAAGCTGCACTTTAATGGCATTTAGTGCTAATATTAACTTTTGTTCAGATTTTGTGGAATTTGTTAATATAGTTAATTTAGTTATATATTTTACACTTTGTCTAATTCTGTCTAACTTCACCTTCAGAAAGGTATTATTTTAAGTCCTTGTTTATAGTTGTCTTTCGATGTAATGTTTTGTTTTTAGATCCTGTGTCACTGATAAAGACTGTATTCTCTGTTTTAGTTTCATTTTTGACTTTGAAAGGAAAAGTTCTGTGAAATCCTTGGGATAAGGCAGCTGTGTGGACGAGTGTCCCTGAGAAGGGAAAGATATATCATGTATTAGCTCACCTTAGTGTTAGTCTTAGAACAGAGATGTTATGATTAAACCTTGAGGAGGTTATTAAAGCAGAGTACAGGTAACCAAGTATGATAGCTCCAGGAAGAAGGTATCTGCAGTTGTGGTCTAACAGTTGAAGTCACATGAGGTTTAAGCCGACAGAGGTGTCAAATAGATAGACTCTAGTATGTATAATATGAGTGGTGTTTAGGGTTCTATACCAAGAGTGGCATTTTGAGAACTATACTGATGCTGTTTTGGTTAATTTCAATTTAGAAAGGAATATTTTGATACTAATGGAATTAGGTTTTTACGGTATGTTTAAAAATCTTTCAAATTCTCTTATAACTAGATAGCTTGGATTTTTCTATTTTATCTTTATTTCTTTTGTAACAAACCTCCATTTTAGTGTTAAAGCAAAATCTGCAGCATTCCATATTTATGTTTCAGAGAGGGGCCACATAATTGAAATCAAAACAATTACAAATATGATCAATCAAACTAGGTTCCTGTCTGGGATATCACTTGAATGCAAAAAAAAATCAGTTGAGTTACAACACCATTACATGACACCATATCATGTGATGGCCTAATACAAAGGTATATGCCTCACTTTTAGTCACTCTGTGTATTCTAGTCAGTGTAGACATTCAGCTATGTAATGTACAGCGACATCAGTAAGCACCACATTCATTCTATGTGTGCAAGACTGTGATATTAGAGTCTTGTAAATAGTTTGTGTTATAAATAAAAGTCAAAATATTGGATTGAGCAGAACCTGATTTTTTGTAACATATTACATGGGCAAACATGTACAGAAAACTGTGAACAGTATCAAATGATAACTTCAAGTTCCTCAAAATCTAACAGCAAGAAATATGTGAAGATATTTCTATAGGATATCAAAATGGAAAGAATAGAATGATAGTAAAATAGCTATGGGTGAGCCATCACATACTATAGGAGTGTTACAAAGTAGGGCAATAGAATACGAATTGCACTTCATTGTGTTTCCGAGCAGTTTGCTTTAAAAGATTTGGGTTTGCTACTGCTACTCCATTGTATTAGAAAATAGAACATCTGCAATCTTGCAATAAGTTCCATATAATTTAATTAATATTGTTTTACAATATTGCTCACCATATCGGGTCAGGGTTATTTTGCATCAGAGTCCCAACTGACATGACTCAAACTTAATGATATATCAGGAAAGGTTGGGCAGTAGCACAAGGCAGAATATTGTCAATAAACATGATTTAACATCACAGAATTATTTCCTTGATTTTTTGTACCAAAGGTTTCCTTCTCCCCTGATGAAGGGCCCAGCCTGAAATATTGACTTTCTTGCTCCTTGGATACTGCCTGACCTGCTGTGCTTTTTCCAGTACCATGCTTTTCAACTCCTTCTCTCCCATCCTCACAGTGATCAGATAAATCTTGAATTCTTTTATTCACTAATTTTATTCAGACAGAAACCAGGGAGAATGTCTCATAGTTCAGCTGGACACAATCTTTCAGATTCAGTTACAAACAGAGGTTTTATAGTTAATGAACATTACAACTGTCCTGCTTTGGCAACTGTCCAGTTGAGACCCTATACACATCATTCATGTATATGGTCACTGGGTAAGTCCATCAGAATTCATTTGAATACATTATATGGCCCAGCTGTAGACATACCAAATAGGAATTCATTGATATTGACACTGAAGCTAACCCCCATTGTGACAGCCAATGATAACATAATAGCAGCTTGTATACAAAGTGTTTTGAACCTTGCCGCACTTCCTCCTTCAACATCATAAAATACAATGCTAGAAGCATTGTTACTTGATGAAAGGCATTTTATTGGAAACCTTTGCCTGATGTTAATTTGCATCATTTGTATAAATATAAAGTATTTGAAGTTCTTCCTGCTTTCATCACTGTTAAGTTTATTAAAGAATAGATCTGTTGTGCCAAGAGTAAAAAATCATCAACCTTTTTCTTGAATTACAAAAATAACTCTTTAGAAATGTATTAAGAGTTATTTGCACCATTTCTGCAGAGTTTCCATCAACAAATGTTAAAGTTACAGCGGGAAAGGCCAGAAAATGCAACACAGAGCTCTTTAGGATGTATTATCTCAAAATGTCCATTGAGTCAACCATAAAATTTGTTCCAAAGGAATCTAGCAAATAGGCTCATCACTGAAAAGAAGTTGAAAAGAGAAATGACTAAACATATGTTTTGGTGGGCCATGGATTTAAATTTTCACCTCGAGTTGATGATGCTATTGTGATGATACAATAGCTTTAAGAGCTGTATTTTGTCTTGACTTTTTGTTGAAGAGAGGTTTTAAGACAGAGGTGAAGATTGTCTATTTGAATCAAATAAAATAAACAGCTTGTGAGATCTTAGATTATTTTCTTAAAATTGGAACAATAGAAGCAGCCTGAATGGGTGAGGTCAAGCTCACGCAGAACTCGGATTTTTAGTTGTGGTTTTTCAGTAGCAGTTGCTGGGGTCTTGAAGGTGGGTTCGGAAGCTGCAATACATCCCTCTATGTTACTCTCTCTCTCAGAGTTTTCTCTTTACTTTCTGGACTGGCGGATTGCATGTCAGACAATCTCTTCTACTGAATTTGACTTTGCCAAGAGTGGTTTTATGGAATGTTAATATATTAGAACAACCACTGTTTAGTGGTTAAGTAATTTATGATTCTGTTAAGTTTTCCACTAAAGTTATTCTAATTTCTTCATTCTTTTATTATAGTTTAACCATAATGTATGAACAAAATGTGTTTTGCTTCACAACTGGTAGTTTGACCATCAATTTGTATCCGGAATGCAACGCCTGGCACATGCCTTTGAAGTGAGAAAAAGTTAGGGTCTAGGCTATCTTCTTCATATATTTTGAGAAGGTTTGGTCTGATTTATATGTTATCTAGGGCTACCTACTCACTGAAGCAGACTCCTCACAGAATACTGAACTTTGCTTTTAGAAATTAATTTTGTGATGACAAAATCTCACATTTTCATTCTACAATTCTTAAAGAATATTTGTGAGAATTAAGACTTCCATATTTTTAACGGGTGTTTGTGAGAATTAAGATTTCCATAGTTATACAGCCAAAAAGCTAATAAGGTGTAAGTTTCACAATCCACCTCTGAGATCTCATTGTATGTCACTCTGTACAGCATTTCATCCAATATTTGTTTACATCTTTCTGCAAAGAGATAGATGTGAATTGAATGAGAGCAATTCCTCTCATTGCTATTGCATCCATTGAGGGAAGAAGAACCACGTTGTCAGAAAGAACATCAGTAACACTGCAATATGCTACTTCAACTATTTGGAAGTCAATAACAAGAGTTTGAAGTTTTTCTAACTGAAAGCAGCAACCTGCAGTTCAGCAAAGTCCAGTAAATGATCTCTCCACATGATTGGCTATCTGTTTCCATTTGAAATTTTAATATCAATATCTGTGCGAGTTATAATTTACATTGAAACAGAGGACAACTCCAATACTGGTAAGTCAGGCTGAATGTTAATACTAAAATTATGCACTGATATGTAACATGCCTCCATGTAGCTGTATATCCAATGATGCTGAGTAATAGCGTTACACCAATGAGCAGTAAGGCTAGCTGTACCAGAAGTTGCACAAGTATTTCTTAGACAGAACATTAAAAAGATGTTTCGAAAGCATGATTTTTAAAAAATATTTTTACATTTTGTTCTTAAGTTAAGGCATTAAGAAATACACTTTAAAATGAAAGCTTGCTTCCATAAAGAAATTGTGAGTCCCCTTTTTTTTTTGCCAATTTATCATGAGAAATACAATGTCATTAGATGTTGTCATGGATACAGTTTCCTGTGCTTCTTTCAAACATACAATAAGTGATGCGAATGTGGAATAAGAAAACTATTTTTCAACGGCAACTGATACAAATGGCAAAATATTCAGATGCAAATGGCAAGAGAATAGATTGGAATTAAAATGATTTGTTTAATAACTGGATTTGAGTCAGATAAATTAGTAACATGATAGAGAGACAACCTGGTAACGTGAACAGAGTGATCTTTGAAAGCTAGCAGACAGATGGCAGAGGAGAGAAACTTGGATAAATCTCAAGAATTGAAAGGACACTTTATTCACTACTTCCCTAAATCAAATTGGCAGCACATACTGATAAGATCCCTTGACAATTAAATGGCATAGCTCCAAGAGAGATATTAAAAGAAAGATCACATTATTTGCATAGATTTTGACATCTGTCACTGTCATTAAAAACTGTGAAACTTAGATATGACTACATAAAGAGAACAGCATTTATTTAGACTCAACCTCACTGATATTCTGTCATCGGGTAGAACACTTGTCGAAAATTAGAGTTTTTCTTGAATGAAATGGATCTTTCCATAGAGATGCAGTTAAGCAAAAATTTCATGTGTTTAATTATTTTGTCAATATAGTTGTCCAAATTTCTCAAGGGTCATTGATGAAAATGAAAGCAATTACCTGGGAGACTTTCTAAACACAATTACAAGTGTACAAAATACTACACATTAAACTGGGCATGCACCTTTCAACAGAAATAAAACAACATAACTGCTTGGCAACCTTATGTTTAAACAGAATAAAATCAACTTAGGATTGTTATTGGAGAACAGAAAAAAATAAGAACATGAGAAACAATCTGGTTTATCACACCTGTTCTGGAAATGAAGTTAATTCTCTTTTATTGATCTTAGAACATTTTCTGTGAGTGAACTTTGTCTCCCATTACTAAAGATTAGTTTCTGCTGTTCTACCTACACAGAGGTGAACATAGCCCACATCTAATATGTAAATGTAACTCAGTTTATGCAGAGTTTCATAAAGGTTTATTCCTATCCCATCAGAGAGGGAAATATCATGACAAAGATCTGATTAGATATAAGGTAAAGTAATTAACACCAGCAGAGATCCATGAAGCATTTACAGCCAGATGATGACACTTATTCCATCAGTTCATTCAACCTCACATAGCATACTCCACATCCTCCTAATTTCATGCCAACCCTACCGACTCATTTCCCAGCCACCCTTCACCCAGTTTTCTTCCGATAGCATTTCCTTATTGACCCTGAGCTTCCTTCCTAACTTCATGTCAGCCAAACTTTCTTGACCAACATCTTGAAAAATAAGTAATTAAACATTTAGTGGATCAGACATGTCCAAACTAAACAAATACCAACTCTTACTCAAAGTGAAACAAGGATCTAAGCTTCACTCCTTGATACAGAGATAGGAGCTACTGGCTGCTTTTTAAAATCAGACCCCTGCTACTCTGACTGCTTGCCATGAGAGTGCAAGGTTGCTCACTGAGTTGTCAGTCAACGCTTATGTGCTGCTGAGTAAAATGCTGTACTTACTTGTCTTTCCAGCTCAGTCTTAGTCCCTTTATTGAAGAAGGGCTGTACTTGCATTTGGAAGCAATTAAGAGAAGGTTTACTTGGTTGATTCCTGGGATGAAGAGCTTGTCTTATGAAATTAAGTTGTCCAGGTTGCATTTATATTCAGTTTAGAAGAATGATTACATCAAAATGCATAAGGTTTGACAGAGTTGACTCAAAGAAACTTTCCCCTTGTGGGAGAATCTACAACTATTGAGTACAGTTTCAGAATAAAGAATTATGCATTTAAGGAACTGAGAAGGAATTTATTTTTCTAAGTTGATCATTAATGTTTGGAATTCTCTCACCCTTTGACCAGTGGGGGAGTAAATCATTGTAGACATTCAAAGCTGAATTTGACAGAATTTTAAACTGAAGACATTGAGTTAGAGAGATTTTGAACTGTAGAAAAGTCAAAGGAAATATTTTGCAGCCAAGAAAGTGCAGTTAAGAGCAACAACACACTAACCATAATTTTAGCAAATAATAGAACTATGTGCCTTACTCCTGCTCCTATTTCTTTTGATGTTTGTTTACCTCTGTCTCTCCCAAGTGCTGAACTACACCCATTTCATTCTCAGCAACTTACCTGGAGACCATCCTGACCCCATGAGGAAAAATGAACCTTTCTCCTCCTCATAACACCCAATGGGGCAAATAAGAAATTTGGGGTACATGCTCTCACCATGTTGTGTCATTTTTAAATCTTCTTCCTTGTGTTCAAGTATCCTTTCCCTGGTTCCAAAACCTGCTGTACCAAAATGTTGTGATTCAATCCTTGTCGACAGAGAGGAGGACGTTTTTTTTTCTATTTTTCTCTTTCAGAGGAATATGTAAGGTTGGAACTCTCAGCCTCAGAAGGTAATGGCAGTGGGGTCATTGAATATCTTTGAAACAAAGGTGAGTCAATTCTGTTCGGTAAGGAAATCATTGGGGGGAAGATGGGGTGTAGAATTCAAAACACAAAACAGGTAAACCATGATCTTATTGAATGGCAGAGCAATCTCAAAGGGGTTGAATGGTCTATTTCTGATCCTATTTCTTATATTCATATATTTTATTGCTGAGACAGGAAGGCAAGAAGAGAAACCAAATCTTGCATTCGAGATCAGTTTTACTCATGGGATATCCTGTATAGTGTGCCTGCAGATCTGGAATAGAGAATTGGACTGTGTAATCATAGTAAGACCATGGTAAAATCCCATGACCCTTAGTAGACAGTGATGTCTCATGGTGGTATAAATGCTTGCCTCCTGTAAGATATTAATGAGGCAATACTTATTTTTCTTCCCATAACATAAGAACTAGAGTTGAATAATTGAGCATTGAAAGATTATGTAGACATTAATCACAGGTCCTGTAATACACATATTACAGTCACAAACCATAGAGTTTCAGGCTTAATATTAAGCTAATTGCCTACAAGCAGTTAGCACAGTAACAGAGGTAAAAAAATAGACTTGACCTCATCCTCACTAATCCATCTGTTGCAAATCCATCCCCCCATGACCCTATCTGTTGTGTGATCATTGCACAGGAATGGAATCAATGCCATAGGACATGGTGAAGGTGGGTTAAATTACAACATTTAAAAGGCATCTGGATAGGTATATGAATAAGAAGTGTTTAGAGGGATATGGGCCAAGTTCTGGGTAATGGGATTATGTCTGATTGGGACATCTGGCCGGTGCAAATGAGTTGGAATGAAGGGTCTATTACTGTGCTATATGACTATCACTCCAATGACCTCCCTCCATTACGTCAGCATTGGGGATGTTCAGTGGTGATTGCACAATATTCAACAAAATTTGCAACTTTTCAGATATCAAAGCGAAACACATTACAATATTTAGGCTTTCGTTTAAATGATGTACTCATGCCAGGCGACAATCATCTGAAACAAGAGAGAATCTCACCAACACCTTTGACATTCAATGGCAAAACCATCAGTGATTCCCCTACTGTCAACATCTGGGATTACCATTGATCTGAAACTGAATTGAAAGACCCACATACCAAAAAAAGGTGGTGATGAAATCAGGTTGGAGAGTGAGTACCTGCACCTCCTGATTTTGCAAAGTCTGCCCATTATGAAGCTGGACATCATCCTGGTCAAGGCAACTCACTCAATTGGCACCACATCCACAAACATTAATTCCCTGCATCACCAACACACAGCAGCAGCAGTATGTATTATCTATACGATGCTCTGTAGAAATTTTGCAAGGTACTTTAGACAGCACATTTGAAAGCCACAAACATGACCATCAACAGGGACTACATGGGAACACCATCATGTTCAAGCTCCTTTCCAAGCTACTCACCATGTGGCTTGGAAATATATCACTTTCACTCGGCCAAGGCTGTAGAACCCCTTCCCTAACAACATTGTTGAAGCACAAGCAAACAAATGGACTGCAGCAATTGAGAATGTCAGCATCAGCACCCTCTATAGGCAATCCGGGATGTCAATAATGCCAATCTGGTCTGCAAAGCTCACATTCCTGAATGAATAAATCAAATTGCTTTCATCAGCATATGGTCTAGTTAAGATGGAGCTTGAGACTACTATATTTCTAGGTCACTTGCAATGATATAATGATGATATTATGAGGATGATTTTTAGACACATAACACAAAATATATCGTTCTGGTTTCAAGAGAGAGACAATGACATGTGATCCAGGTACACTTGCCATAGAAGAAAATTCAATTGATTTCAGATTTTATGTTGCTCAGACCTAACTGAAATAACTGCATGAAGGTCTATGTCCTGTCACCAAGTCACGCATTGTTTCCACATGCATAGTACAAGACACTGGCCCAGCTCACACCAAGGAAACTCCTAGTATGATCAGGACACCTGACACCCCTGTTTACATCTGTCAGCCAAGACTCCCTGATTGACCAGATTAACAGCCCCAATCAGTGAACTCATTTTCAATGAGATCCACATGGCTGACATCATTCCAATCCCTACATAACAATGGTGAATTTTGTATATCATGTGAACTTTGGCTGTTGGGTCAGATGTGCAGCCACTCAGTTCCACAGTAAGTATTGGGATTAATATTTGGCTCATTTTGACCAAGTGAGAGTTAAGAGCACACTCTAACCCCCATGCTCAATTTCAAGGGTGATCCATTTAGGCTCACAGAATTCTGTTAAATTATTCAATTCTAATGAACTGGTGGCATTTATCCTTTACAAAACCAAGCTCTAGTTTTGACTATAAATATTGAACTGATTATTTTAATGCATTTTCCTATTGCTTGTCATTTGGACAGGTTTCATTGCTTAATAATAAAATAAAACTTCCTTTTTGTACTTGCTAGTTCATGCAAGTACACTCCAACATTTTAATGTGAAAGAGAAAACCTCTCTTTAATCATTATAACTCAAAATATTTGTTCAGCTCTTTTTTTTAATTATTCACTGCACCAAACAAAATATATTAACCATAGCTCTAATTTGAAAAGATTAATATTTTATTTAACAAAAATTTTAATAGGAAGTCACTCTTAAAAGCTGGTAGTCTTACATTGCCGGAATAGCTTCATATACTCCTATTTTTAGGCTATGAGCAATTCAATTATTATGCTCTCTGTCTCACCATTATTGTAATGCATTCTGATCATCATAGTCCTGCTGCACCTGTGATAATGACCATCCAACACCTGGGATGCTGCCAGCAAACCGCTTAAGTGGTGGCATCAGCTGAGGGTCATCACGCCAGTTGCACACAGCACAAAGCTCATAACTTAGGGAGCTCGACTTAGACATAAGTCTTATTTTTCAATAAAACCTTGCAGGCTCTAATCTTCTTCTAATAGCAGTTGTGTGCAGTGCCACTCTGAACATCATACATTCAGACAGACACACAAAAAAAGACATGGTGAGTATAAAAAAAGCAATTTTCCATGCACAGCCTTTAATGGTTTCTACCTCTGATCTGAAAGTAACTGCGTCAGAGTTCATATGACTATACCAAGTCACAGTGTAATAACAAGTGCATTTCTACAAACATCCTCCTGCTCAAAAAATGAAAAAAAAACATGCCCTCTCATTTGCATCTGCAATTTTCTCAATATAAATGGTTAAGAAAATGAATTATCACTCATGAACCAAGCTGACTGTTCATTCTAGACTGTCATACTATTCATTTATTACTGCATGCACATTGCATACATAATCTTTAAATGTGTAAGCTCTTGTTGGATGTTTGTTTATGCTTTTGCTCATTACTGGGGTGATGTCCCTTCTTCAGGAACTGTCCTTTATTTTTTGCAGCGATAACATTGGATGTAAACACCATTTGTTTCTTTGCCACAGGAGGTTGCTCCACCTCCTGTCTTGCTGGCATTATTCTGCAGTGTAACTTTATTGTTGACATTGTAGTCCCTCCATGTTTTGTATTTAGGACAGTTAAAAACCCTTGCCTTGGAAAGTTGAGGCAATGTTTCTTCAATGGCTAATGTGAAATAGTGAGATCTCATCGATACATAAACATTTACAGCACAGAAGAAGGCCATTCAGCCAATCATGTTCATGCTGCTTGACTACCCATTCTGCTGCTTTTGACCCATAACACTGGCAACAGGAGTGAATATCCAAACACTACTTAAATGTTACAAGGTGTTTTGAATCAACCATCCCTTCAGGCAGTGAATTCAAGACACTCAATCACTCTCTAATAAAGAAATTCTCCTCAGCTCTCCTCTTAGTCTTCTACCTCTTACTAGACCTTGTTAGTGAACCATCGATGAATGGAAAGATTGTCTTCCTATTCACATTATCTATGCCCCTTATAATCATATGCACATTTGTCGGTTCCACCTTATCCTTTTATACAGTGATATACCAACAAATTTCTTAGGAGCAGGGGGAGGCCATTTGATGCCCTGAGAACACTCTGCCATTTAATATGACCTTTGCTGATCTGATTGTAACCTCAGTTACACCTTCCCACCAGCTGCTGATAATCTTTCACCTTCTTACTTAGAAATAAACTATTCACCTGTGCCTTAAAAAGCTTCAAAGACTCCGGTTCTATCAGCTTTTGAGGAAAGCAAATTTCAAAAACGCATGACTGTTCAAGAGAAAGAAAAAACACTCATTTTTATTTTAAATGAGTGATTTCTTATTTTTAGTTCTTGTTTCTCCCAAAAGTGGGAATAATCTTTCTAGATCCACCCTTTCAATATCCCTCGAGAACCTATCTGTTTCAATTAAGTCAAGACAATGGACAGGTTCACATGTGTTGTATTTTGCTCTGTTTGCCAGATTTTATTTCCCATTCACTCAACCTATCTGTATCCCTTGATAGCTTCCTTATTTCCTCTTCATACTTTCCTACATAGTTTTGTGGAATCAGCAAATTTAGCAATCATATATTTTGTCCCTTCATCCAAGTGTTTTTTGTTTATAAATAGTTAAAATGTTGAGGCCCCCAGAAAGATCTCTGTGGCATACCATTCATTACATTTTGCCAATCAGATAAAAGACCCATGCATGATTGCTTTCTGTTTCTTGTGAGCTAGCCAATCATCTATCCATGCCAGTATGTTCTCTACACCATCAGCCTTTGTATTCCGCAATAAGCGTTGATATGGCACCTCATCAAATTCCTTCTGATAATTTAAATCCAGTAAATCCACTAATTTTCCCTTCATCCACAACAATTTTCATCTTTCAAATAACTTCAATAAATTGGTTCAACATAATTTCCCTTTGCAAAAGAAATGTCAAATCTGTCTGATTACCTTTAATTTTTCAAGTACTATAATACTTTGATACAATTTCCAACATTTTCTCTTTGATAGATATTAATTTAACTATTGTTTTCTGCTTTCTGTCTCAGTCCATTTTCGAATAATGGAATGACAGTCACTGCTTTTCAAACTAATGAAACCTTTTCCAAATCTAGGGAACTCAAATCCAATACATCAATTACCACACTAGTTACTTAATTTAAAACTGTAGGATGAATCCATCAGGACCCAGGGACCATACTTCAACAGTTTGATCAGTACCAGAACAAAGCAGTCTGCTTGACTGTGGGGCTCGAACTTAAAATTCAGTGTTTACTCTCTTCACCACCGACACACAGTCCAATCACCGTGTATCATCAGCAAGAAGTAATGCAGGAGATAGAGGGGTCATTGGAGCTGTCAACATGCATGTGGACTGGGAAAATCAGGTTGGTAGCGGATTCCAAGAAAAGGAATTCATTAAATTTCTATTGGATTTTCTTTGGAGCAGCTAGTGGGTTAAGCCTACAATGGAATAGGCAATTCTAGATTTGGTGAGGCAGATTTGATTATGGAGATTAAAGTAAAGGAACCCCGAGGAGGTTTTGACTATAATATGAGAGAATTCATCCTGAAGATGAGGAAGAAGCTGGAATCGGGTGAAATGATATTAAAATTGAGTAAAGGGAGCTACAAAGACATGGGGAAGGTGCTGGCCAGAGTTCATTGGAAGGGGAGC
Source organism: Chiloscyllium punctatum (assembly GCF_047496795.1). NCBI lineage: Eukaryota > Metazoa > Chordata > Chondrichthyes > Orectolobiformes > Hemiscylliidae > Chiloscyllium > Chiloscyllium punctatum. Next base: position 124,732,423 of record NC_092743.1, read on the forward strand.
CTAGCAAGGAAGATGGTGGAACAACAATGTTAGGAGTTCCTTGTGGTAATTCAGGAGACACAGCAAAGATTCATCCCAAGGTCGAAGGAACATAATAAGGGGAGTATAAGGCAACCATGCTGACAAGGGAAGTCAAGGCCAGTATGAAAACAAAAGAAAAAGTATGCAATGTGGTAAAGATTAGTGGGAAGCCAAAGGATCCTTTACAAACTAGTAGAGGATAATGATAAAAAAAATTGGGGGGAGGGTGTGCACAGAAAAGATGAAATATAAAGGCAAGCTAGCTAGTAACATAAAAGATTAATATAAGAGTATTTTCAGGTACATAAAAAGGTGAGAGAAAAGCAAGAGGGGACATTGGACCACCAGAAATAAGGCTGGAGAAGCAGTAATGGGGAACAAATAAATGTTGGAAGAACTGAGAAGGGTTCCAAAGGAGAAAGCTGAAGAGATTGGTGGGGATCTTTCAGGAATCGCTTGAGTCAGGGATGGACCCAAAAGACTGTAAAATGGTTAATGTAACGCCACTATTTAAGATGGGAGAGAGGCAGAAGACAGGAAATTATTGGCCAGTTAGCCTGACTTTGTTCATTGGTAAGATTTTAAAAGCCATTATTAAGAGAGATATTGCAGAATAATTGGAAGTTATTCTCAGCATCAAGCTGTTACTTTATCATTCCACCATTTAGCCTGAACTTTATATTCATGATATTTTACATCCAAGGCAATGTTTATATATATGACACTGCACATTCACTTAATACTGTCCTTCTGTAACCCCATTTTAACAATTCTACAGACAATTTATTATCTTGAGACTGGTGTTCAAAGGTAGAAAGTGATTTATTAGAATTATTACCTGACATCTCTCCATCAGCTATCATTTTAAGCTTTACTTCTATTCACAAAAACACAGTCCTTCAAATCTATTTTTCCCTTTCTTTTTCTGGGTCATACTATTAAATACACACTATTGTAAAATAACATTGATAGAGAAGGTAAAAACAATGACTGCAGATGCTGAAAACCAAATACTGGATTAGTGGTGCTGGAAGAGCACAGCAGTTCAGGCAACATCCAACAAGCAGCGAAATCGACGTTTCGGGCAAAAGCCCTTCATCAGGAATAAAGGCAGTGAGCCTTAAGCGTGGAGAGATAAGCTAGAGGAGGGTGGGGGTGGGGAGAGAGTAGCATAGAGTACAATGGGTGAGTGGGGGAGGAGATGAAGGTGATAGGTCAAGGAGGAGAGGGTGGAGTGGATAGGTGGAAAAGGAGATAGGCAGGTTGAACAAGTCTGGACAAGTCAAGGAGACAGTGCTGAGCTGGAAGTGTGAAACTAGGATGAGGTGGGGGAAGGGGAAATGAGGAAGCTGTTGAAGTCCACATTGATTCCCTGGGGTTGAAGTGTTCCGAGGCGGAAGATGAGGCGTTCTTCCTCCAGGCGTCTGGTGGTGAGGGAGCGGCGGTGAAGGAGGCCCAGGACCTCCATGTCCTCGGCAGAGTGGGAGGGGGAGTTGAAATGTTGGGCCACGGGGCGGTGTGGTTGATTGGTGCGGGTGTCTCGGAGATGTTCCCTAAAGCGCTCTGCTAGGAGGCGCCCAGTCTCCCCAATGTAGAGGAGACCACATCGGGAGCAACGGATACAATAAATGATATTAGTGGATGTGCAGGTAAAACTTTGATGGATGTGGAAGGCTCCTTTAGGGCCTTGGATAGAGGTGAGGGAGGAGGTGTGGGCACAGGTTTTACAGTTCCTGCGGTGGCAGGGGAAAGTGCCAGAATGGGAGGGTGGGTCGTAGGGGGATGTGGACCTGACCAGGTAGTCACGGAGGGAACGGTCTTTGCGGAAGGTGGAAAGGGGTGGGGAGGGAAATATATCCCTGGTGGTGGGGTCTTTTTGGAGGTGGCGGAAATGTCGGCGGATGAATTGGTTTATGCGAAGGTTTATAGGGTGGAAGGTGAGCACCAGGGGCGTTCTGTCCTTGTTACGGTTGGAGGGGTGGGGTCTGAGGGCGGAGGTGCGGGATGTGGACGAGTTGTGTTGGAGGGCATCTTTAACCACGTGGGAAGGGAAATTGCGGGATCTAAAGAAGGAGGCCATCTGGTGTGTTCTATGGTGGAACTGGTCCTCCTGGGAGCAGATACGGCGAAGGCGGAGGAATTGGGAATACGGGATGGCATTTTTGCAAGAGATAGGGTGGGAAGAGGTGTAATCCAGGTAGCTATGGGAGTCGGTGTGTTTGTAAAAAATGTCAGTGTCAAGTCAGTCGTCACTAATGGAGATGGAGAGGTCCAGGAAGGGGAGTGAGGTGTCAGAGATGGTCCAGGTAAATTTAAGGTCAGGGTGGAATGTGTTGGTGAAATTGATGAATTGCTCAACCTCCTCGCGGGAGCACGAGGTGTGGCCAACATTGATAGAGAGTTCAATATGGGTCTGGAAGGCCTTTTGTGTTTCTCCAGTCTTGCTTTTCTGCTTGGTGAAGTATAAGATGCAATACAGCTTGTAACATGGTTGCCTAGCACTTTTAACAGTGTTACAGTACTTATTTATTTATGTTTTCTGCTTAACTTTGTAGTTATCTCATACTTCTGTGTTTCAGACCAGAAGAAGTTCCAATTCTGTCTGAAATTGTCTTTCATCTCCACAGGAACAGGGCTGGGAAAATGCATAACCATGTTGACTCATCCAGAAGCACAGAGCTGCAGTCTGAAGACTTTAATTACTTTCTAAGTTTCCCTATAGTATCTGGCTCTCCTAAACCTCCCAGGACACACATTATTTCAACCACACACTTCTGACACCAGGTTTCATGTGCAGGCTGTAATGGCTTCTCCCTATAAACAGGATGCAATCTATGTCACATCTGAAAATACATATAGACAGAAATTAGAGGCAGGAGAGGATCATTAGGCTCCTTGAGCCTGCTCCACCATTCAAAGAGATCATGGTTGATCTAATTGAGTCCACAATTGCACATTCACACTTACCCTTGATGACATTAAATCATCTTTGTTAGTTAAGCATCTATTTACCTTTGTCTCAAAAATATTCAATATCTCTGTCTCTACTGTCCCACAGAGAACGTTTACCAAAGAAGTGCAGTCCTCTGAGAGAAAAAAAAACCTCATTATCTCCGTCTTGAATGGAAGATACATTGTTTTCAAACTGTGACCCTAGTTTTAGTCTCTCCCACAGGGGAAACATCTCTTCAGCAAGCAAGATGTTAAGCCATCTCAGCATCTTATATGTCTCAATATTATTACCTCTTATTCTTCTAAACCTCAATGGATGCAGGCCTAGTCTGTCCAACTTTACCTCATAAGATAATCTTCTCAATCGAAGTATCAGTTAATTGAACATTTTCTGCTTTACGTTTATAACATTTTTATTTTTCTAATATTTCTTAAATTAGGAAACAAAACTGCACAAAATATACCAGATATGGGTTCAGCATTATCTTGTATAAATGAGCAAAAGATCCCTCATTTTAATATCCTATTCTATTCTTATTGCAATAAATGACAATATTCTATTTGCGGTCTTCATTGCTTGCTGAACATGCATGCTAACATGAATGAGGCAAGCTTCATTTTTCAATGTAGAACTGCACTCCCCCAAACAGATGTGATGTCTGTTCAAAATGAAGATGAATCTTTATATCACAGAATTAGAAAGGGCATAATGGTTGCTAAAGGTGGGTCAGGATGAGACTTTGTACCTTGTACAGGTCTTAATGTTCCTTGTCCCTGGTGTGAGACAGTCATCAACTTGTCCCTCCTGCTTTGTCAACTCACCCACACTCAATGAGGACTGACAATTATAAATGTCCTTATAATTCAAGATCTCATCTCTGACTTGCACTAGTTTATGCAGAACACTGCAGACCAGTACAATGAGACCCTCATTGCAACATACTACAGCACAGCAAGGTCTAGGCATCTGAATATCATCTTTTGATGGGCAACTACTTGGTCATTAAACACATGGATTTACCCATGGAGGCATTGCAAGTCTCCCCCGCTGTGACACAAGTGACTGGACATGTTTTCAAAGGGTATCCATTGTCACAGAGAATCCATCCCTGAATAGGGGACTGGAACAGCACTGACACCTCATACATTTTCATGTGCAGGCTTTCTTACTACCCTGAAAACAATAAGTTGGACACAGATGGGATCGAAGCCCCTCCTGTTGATGAAAACGGATTCTGGTCAGAGACTTGCTAGACACATTCTTAAAGTTGATGTCATTTTGCACTCATGGGAATCCAGCAATAGCCTTCAAACATAAGGACCTCCCTGCCTGGCTGTCAGGATCAGCCTAGTAGCAAAACAAGTCAGCAGCCCATTCACCACATACTGTTCACAAGTAAGATAGAGAGCTTCCATTGCATAACAGAGACTTGCACTATATTTATAATCGGGTTATAGTTGAGTTCCATATATGGTATAGACAGGCTGCATAGTTGGAGTAAAGCTGGGTCAATGTGGAATTTGATAGATCAACAAAGGAAAGAGGGATAAAAGGGATCAGTGTAGGGAATACTGTGTGGAATGGATGGGAAAAGTATTTTAGTCGGGCCAGAAAACTTCCTGGTCTCATATTATTCACTTAAAAACTGAAAACAATTGGTGGGACAGGCAAGAGTCTGTTTGAAATCTTTTTCTTGCACTTAAAACCAATCAGCTGCTGATTGGACCACCATCTATTGGATACTGGTGAACAGAATGGACACAAACATGGCTGGCACTTTGCTACGACAAAACTTCATTGGGAATTCTATAGAATCACAGTAATCCCTCTGAATAATGAAGCTCCTTCCTGCTTCTGACAAGAGACAAAGTTATATGTTTCAAGGATCACAAGTGGCTCTAACATCAGTAGGAATGGGATGCTATTTATGCACACTCATTTCAAACATGGTAACATGCCTAAAACACAGGGACGAAAACTGTCCTTTGTGGTTGAGCTTAGGAGCAGATGCTCTTCTTGGAGAAAACTCATTACCAGAAAATAACGTAAATCAAAGTAGCTTGCTGGACAGAGAAATGATTTTGTGTTCACATTCTGCTGAAATCTACTGCATTTCAAGATAACTTCAATCTCTGGTATGCTGATAAATGATAGCCTTTCTTGTTCATAAAATGGAATGGGTTTTCAATGTGAGGTTTGAGTGAAACATGAGTTTGTCCAATTGTTTCTTGAACCTTTGAGAAGCCTGTCACAAATTACAACTTATCCTGCACTTTGTGAACTATATTTTCCCTAACTGTCACCCACACTCCCAGCATTCCAGCCTTCCTAGCTCCACTAGTTTCTTATTGCTGAAAAAATTCATTATAAAAGCTTTGTGCTCAAGTTCAAAAGTTTAAAAAGACAATGTACTGAAAAGTCAGAGCCAACTGACAAATAGATTGTCATTGTCAGTCAAGATGGTGCACAGTTTGCATGATTTTTACTTGATAAGTCATAAGTATTAATGTCTTGAGTGCATCAGAGAGCCTTTACCACAACAGAATAAAAACTTCCCACGTCCTGCTTTTGTACCAAGTACATGTGGTTTTTAGAAGAAGAGTTCCTACAATGTGGAAATGGGCTCTTCAGCCCAACAAGTCCACACTGAACCTCTGAAGAGTAACCCACCCAGACCCATTTCCCGTCCCCTTAATTTTGCCTAAAGCACCTAACCTACACATTCTTGAACACTATGGGCAAGAATGGCCAATTCACCTAACCTGCACATCTTCGGATTGTGGGAGGAAACCCAAACAGACAGAGGGAGAATATGCAAACTCCACACAGACAGACAGTCACTTGAGGCCAGAATCAAGCCTGGGCCCCTGCTGCTGTAAGCAGCAGTGCTAACTATTAAGTCACCATGCCACTCCGGTTTAATGAAATAAGTGTCGTAGAACAAAAAAATGATGAGATTTCTGCAGCCAACTGGTGAAATATAGAGGAGGATTTTAGCTCTCAGGATTTGGTGTGCTGTGGTGAGGTGGAAAAATGATGCATGACTAACAGCCTGCTCTGACCCACTTCTAGGGTGATTGGGTCTTGTTTGGCTGTGTGTCAGCAACCTGTTTGCTGGAGGCAGGCTAGTCATTAGGCTAAGTAGGTCATTATTCGCATATTACAATGAAAAATAATTGAATTGCATATAAAAGCATTGAATTTAATGCCTCTAGCATTGGCTTCCTGGGACTCAGCAAGCTTGTCAGCAAAAAGGAGATGGGTTTGAGACAGGCTGCATGGGGTGGGGGAGGATGTTTAAAAGTGCTGAACACTCAGTCTCAACAAAGCCTGCATGTTTGCAACTGCGTTTGCAGTTCCTTCTGGAAACTTGCACAAACAGAGTACTTCTGAAGCTCAGAGGTTGCAAAAAGGTTTCTGCCTTTCAAACAGACATCAGCAGGGTGGGTGAGGTTGTACTATGGATATTTTCTTGTCAGCACTTGGAACATGGAAAACTATTTTATGTGCATGTGAAATCAGCAGATTCACAGGAGCAATTTGAAAAGGAAAGGGGAACATGAGACAGAGTATTAATGAGAGAGGAGTATGAAGAGAGAGGTGTAATAGAGAGAGAGACATACAGGAGGGAACAGCAGAGCAGAGGAGAATTGTTCACAGAGGAGGGCGTGCAGGAAAGAGACATACAGGTGAGAGGTACACAGAACAGGGGGAGACATACCAGTGAGAACTCATCGGATCAAAATATAGGTAGAACATAGAACATTACAGCACAAGAACAGGCCCTTCAGCCCACAATGTTGTGTCGAACATGATGCCAAATTAAGCTAATCCCTTCTGCCTGCCCATGATCCATTTCCCTCCATTTCTTGCTTATTCATGTGCTTATTTAAAAGGCCCTATCATATCTACCTCCACCATTACCCTGGCAGCACATTCCAGACACTCACCACTCTCTATGTAAAATACTTGCCCCTCACATCTCCTTTGAAGTTTCCGCCTCTTACCTTAAATGCATGCTCCCTAGTATTAGACACTTCAACTCTGGGAAAGAGATTCTGACTGTCAACCCTATCTATGCCTCTCATTATTTATAAATTTCTACAAGGTATTCCTCATCCTCCGTTGCTCCAGAGGAATGACCCTGAGTTTGTTCAGGCTTTCCTTAGCTCCCACATAGAGCAGTGCAGTACAGGAAGAAATTGCACGAGGTAGACATGTAAGAACAAAAGCGAAGAACAGAGTGGTAGTTAACAGAGGGGCAAAGGTTACAGGAGACACTTCCTCCATGAAGATGGTTAAAAAGAGGCACTTTTTTTCTAGAAATCTTGAAAGTGCAATACCTCCGTAGATTTAGATTCACATGGGAGGCAGTCTCTGCTTCCTTATATTCAAACTTATGAATTAAGAGCAAAGACGGACAGTCAATCCTTTGACATGCTCCACCATTCAATAGGATCATGGCTGATCTGATGAATTTGACATTCCCAGCTATCTTTAATAGCCTTTGATTTCATTATCTCACAATTTACCTACCTCTGCCTTAAGAATATTCAATGACCCAGCCTTCACCAGCTTCTGAGGCAGAATTCCAAAGTTGCATGAGTGAAAAATTTCTCTTCGTCTCTGTCCATCCTCAACCTTTTTGTGTATGACTCCCCCCTGACCCGTGAGCCAATGAAGGCTTGGCTGGGCTTTTGTGGTCAGCTGCCTATGTTGCAGTGTGACGAATTGTTGTTAAATTCCATTGTGATTAAAATAGCCAAAATCAGTGGACAATTACATTTGTTTGTTCAGATTTCACAGCATAACAACCTAGCCATTTTTTCCTTCATTATGAGCTGCCTTTGTCTGACAGGAAATGTCTTGTAATATTCCTGTGTAAACAATTTCTCAGTTTACATTTAACGTGTCTTGGTCACCATTAAAAAACTTAGGCAAGGCAAATAGCAGGTAGCAATATTGCAACTCACTGCTACGTGTTGGGGATGTTTAAACAGGTTTTATCTTCATTGCTTACCCACCTAAATAGCCTCACTCAACAAACATTGTGTACAGTTCTGATTGCTGCACAAGAGAAAGATGCGATTGCACTGAAGAGAGTGCAGAGGATGTTGCCTGGGCTAGAGCTCTTCTGGTGTGCAGACAAATGAGATAGGCTGGAGTTGTTCTCCTGAGAGAGGAAAGGTTGAAGAAGAGTAGCACGGCCATGTGCAGGCTCCTAATCGAGAGTCATCCGCTCCCACTGCTTTCTTTTCACTTCTGCTGTTTTTTGTTTGTATTTCTTTCCTTTGACAGGTTAGCGTTGGCACATCAGTGAAAGCTGACTATGTGTGGAGTGGCAGCAGTCTCTGGACAGTCAGAGGTGGCTGCAGCAGCAGCAGCAGCAAGGACATTCACTTCTATGCCCGTCCGTGTTTGGAGCTGGCGGCAATGGTGACAAAGTTCCTCCCACTTTCAGAGGTGGCGGCAACGACAAGGAACTACCTCAGAGGAAGGCAGCCAGAGCAGAGCTCTCAGTGCAGCAGCGGCCTGGCCTAGCAGCAGAGCCAGGGAGACCTGGTTGCTGTAGGCCCAGAGTGGGGACTCCTGGTTATCGGTGAGCTGGTGGCAGCAGTAGATCCGAGGACTCCTGGATGCAGGGCGAGCGTGGGTTTAGCATGGGACTCGACGGCAATGAGAGGGACCTAGCAGTGAAAAGATAGAGCCTGTAGAGGGGCAACCTCTATGTTGATGGGTACAGCGCAGGTGGCAGCAAGGGGGTGGAGGAGGGTGGCGGTGCTGGTGTCACTGGTAAAACCAGCTCAGGACTCATGGTGGAGGCAGCGGAACAAAGATGGACCCTCTTTCAGTTATACCTTTCTTTATTCTTGAACCATTCAAAATGGCACTGGACTGTCGCAACAGTTGAAGCTCTTCACTGTCTGGAATCTTCACTGTGAAATGCTAGTGACAGTAAATCATTCAAAATTACAAGGGGCAAGGGTAAGGTAGATTTAAGGAACGGGGCAGAAGGTTCGCAAGGGAGGTTGATGGGACTCTGGAATTCACTGCCTTGAAAGGGTGTTAAAAGCAGGAAAGCTGACAACATTTAAAGAAAATTTTAGCATACACTTGAAACATCATAGCATGCAAGACTAAAGGCCAGGTTGCCTGCAGCAGTTCAAGAAGGCAGTTTACCACCACCTTCTCAGGGACAACTAGGGACAGACAATAAAAGTGCTGACCAGCCAGCATTGTCCATGTTCCATTAGTGAACAAAAAAACTTGTTGGGAAATTGAATTAGAGTAAATGAGAGCTTGATGACCAGCATGGACACAGTGGGCTGAAGGGCCTCTATCTATGCCTAAAACTATTTGTGGATCTGAACCTTGACAATTTCAATTGACGCAGCATCAACAGCCTTTTGAAGATGAGTTCTAGCTATCCACTAGTATTTGTGTGAAAAAGTGTTTCCAAAATTTATAATTTTTTCTAATTAGAATTAGAATCCCTACCGTGTGGAAACAGGCCATTTGGCTCAAAAAGTCCACACCGATCCTCCGAAGAGTATCTCACCAAGACCAATTCCTCTATTACTCTACATTACCTTAACTAATGCAGCTAGCCGACACATCCCTGAACACTATGGGCAATTTAGCATGGCCTAAGTGAGTACTGCAGATGCTGGATATCAGACTCTAGAGTGTGGTGCTGGAAAAGCATAGCAGGTCAGGCAGCATCTGAGGAGCAGGAGAATCAATGTTTTGAGCGAAAGCCTTTCACCAGAACTGGCCCATTTATCTAAACTGCACATTTTTGGATTGTGGGAAGAAACCAGAGCACCTGGAGGAAACCCACACAGACATGGGGAGAACATACAAACTCCACACAGACTGTTGCCTGATGCTGGAATCAAACCCAGCAGCCTGGTGCTATGAGGCAGCAGTATTAACCACTGGGCCACCATTCCACCCCCCACTATGAAATAGCCCCACTACCAATTGATTTAGACTCCCCCATCAGAGGGAAATAAACTCTTCTTTGCTACACAATCCAATTCCTTTATTTCAATTATCAGGTTACTTTTTTATTGATTTGCTCTTGAACATTCCAAAATCAGATTACATTTATGTGATGCCCTACAAAATCCTTAAACCAGAGTATTCCCTTATTATTTTTAAGTGTGGGGCCAACATGAGAGGAGAGAACTAACACAACATCCTACCAGCAAGGAAACCCACAATATCTTCCACCAGTTAGCTCATTAAAAGCTGACAGGCAGGCTGGGTGAGTATCTCATCCTATCACTGCCCTCCCTGGTCACCAGAAGCATCAGACCAATCAGATGCTACCAATTCCTCAGCCCTAATGTCCACTGGTCAAAGACAATTCCTCAGGCCAAGAAGGTAAGTTCTTTCTTTCATTACCTGGGTCAGGGAGGTCACCGGGAGAATGAAATGAGGATCAAATGCAAGGGCAAATGATTGGTTTTCACAGTCCATCCCCTTAGTCTCCATCTGTGCCTCCGATTACCCCAATTGAGGCAACTGGGGGCCTAATTCAAATCACACAAGGCATGTTGCTCTTCCCAGAAAGGATACATCTTTCTCCCCAGCTGATGAGGCAAGTGACTAGATGTCACAAGTTAAGTGGCCATTAATCGAGCACTTGAAGGTCTTTATTTATTGATAAGTTGAAAAATCCACCTGTGAACCTTCTAATTCAGCATTTAATTGATTGCGTGTTGAGAACGTAGTGAGTTTTCTTTCCAGTGCCAATTTGCCCTGTTGTTTCCCCTGTGTGTCAACTCCAGAAAGAGGAAAATCATGCCCTTAGTATTATTCTGGAGAATCAACTCTCTTTACCCCTATGTAACCAATGAGATGCAGTAAGCAGAACATAATGTGGTATTCTGGACTGAGTCATAACAAAAAAGTCAGTACAGCTGAAAAAAAATCACTTAAAAGGTTAATTTTCCTAATTCTTTGTTTATAACTGCACTAACTAGTGATATGCACACATGGACAATGAAACATTTTTGCTCTTCCGCAACTCTTGTTCTGTCACCATTAAGAAAATATGCTGGTTTATTTTGTATATTTCATCTAAAATGGTGTCTAAAGTATGTTAGTCTGACTACAGGATCCTCATACTGAGCAGAGATTTAATTCAGAATATGGTCCTTTGGTGATGACCTTAGGCAAAGCAAATGAAAGGCAGCAACATTGGAACTCCCTGTCAGTATTAGAGAAGTAGCAGTAAGGGGAAAGGGACCATTTAAACCACACTGCAGTTAGGAAAGGAATTTTAGTAACAGTATTGACATTTCCATTAGTTTGTTGTAATGATTTGTACTTTTAATCTTTGAGTTAGACTCTGTGCTGAAGGTGGTACATGTTCCTGTACTGCCACCCAACGGTTTAGTAATGCAATTGTCTCCACACACATGTTGACTATCAAGGCTAAAATAGAGTGAAATCTTTTTCATCTAATGTTATGTGACAGGTTGTTAAATATGATTGGCATTCACTACACTGCACACAGAAGAAGATGTACAAGAAATAAATATCATCACTTTTATAATGAGCTAACAGAGGTAGGAGTTTTTGGTATATTTTGATGATAAACATGCCTGTTCTTCAGTCACTAAGAAGACTTGGAGGATGATAATTTAGCTTTAGGACTATGGCAGCAGAAATATTGATTTTTGTGAATAGATTTGCACATGTAATGTTATACTCTGATCAGGTATGCGGTATATCACATGATTGATTTCCTCTCAGTACATCAAAGAACCTCCACGTGCATGCTGGATAAGGACATGTTGCCCAGTGGGTCGAAATCCATGCTGTTGTTGGTGAGTTTTGCAACATTCTCAAAATTGTGAATTGATGAATTTTCTAGTGCCTGCTACAGGAACTATTGGAGATCATGGTGATCCTTTAGGAGAGATGGGCATCATTCCCACAAGGTTAGAAAGTAAGAAATGTGGATAAGTGTCAAAGTGGAATTGGATCCCATTTCATCTCTGAGCAGTTCCTCTGGGAAAAGGAGGAAGACTTTTCCTGCCTCAGAAAGATCGCTATGAGAAATACATTCAATAATTCTAACTTTGAAAGTGGGAAGGTGGAGATGCCTTGGTAATGTTGTTGGGCTAGAAATACAGAGCTCACATTGATGTCGGGGGGGGGGGGGGGGGGAGTATTTAACTCCTACCATGACAGATGGTGAAATTTGAATTCAGTAAAATTTGTTGAATTAGAAATATGTTAGTCTAATGGTGAGCATTTGATTATTTAATATCCTTTCAGGAAATAAATTAACATTGTTGTTTGGCCTGCAGGTGACTCCAAGCCCAAAGTTTGTAACTGTCCTCTGAAATGGCCTTTGAAAGCCATTCAATTCAAAGGCAATAGAGATGAGCAACAATGTTGGCCTTTCAAGTGACATTCTACATCGCATGAATAAGTCAACCATTGCCATCCCCTTCTTTTCAGCAGAGATCAAATGTAGAAAAAGCAATCAAGGTGCAATCTTGCTAAAGTACTATTTGATGACAACATCTGCTGATTATTCTAATCATATTGTATTATTTAAGCCATGCAGCCCAGCATTCAGTTGGATTTCTGCTCTGGGTTAATTGGATGACTTAGGTGTATATGGATGTGCTGATCAGTCTAATCTTTTGTAATTTTGAAATTACTCCAAAATAGTATGTTGTATTCCCTATTGTAACTTAATCATGATGCTTTACACTCATTACATTAAATTTCATCTGCTATTGCTTATCCCACCAATATGCTTCGGTCAAGTCATTCCATAATTGTGCAGTTGCTTTCATTGACTTCAACGCTCCTCCCAATTGATATCATCTACAAATCCACCCAATTTGCACCAAGTTTCAGAACATCATTATTGTGAATTTGAAGCACTGGAAATCTCAACACTGAGTTATGGAACAAACATCACTCAAATAATTACCCTCATCCCATTTTTTTTCCCTACAGCAGAACATAGTGTGATCTAAATTGTATCTTATGTGTGATTATTTGACGCACAAATTACTGGCCTGGAGTTTTGCTGGGCTTGGTTAGTGGTGCTGGAAGAGCACAGCAGTTCAGGTAGCATCCAAGGCGCTTCGAAATCGACATTTTGGGCAAAAGCCCGATTAGCAAAGTTCGGTATAAGTCTAGTGCAAATCAAATTTCTGCTAGTTTTAAAAATGTTTTATTTAGTCTGTTAGTCACATCTATTGTGTATGCACATATGAAGGTTCTTAAAATTGAACTTATTCTTGAACACAAGGACACCAAAGACTGCATTAAAAGATTTTGGACATAATTTTGTTTAATTTATTGTTAAGACACTGACTAATTTACAAACAATAATCTGTAAAGATTTGTCAAATCATTTTCAGAGTTTGAAAATTCAGTAAGCCACAATTGATAGACATTCTGAGAAAAACTTTATTAATTGTGATAAGTCTATTTTCAGCTGTTTTAATCAATGTTTACCAGGTTGAAACTCATCAATATATTAAGAATTATTTTGAAAGTAACACATTTTAAGAACAAAATCATGCTGTAACACAATGGCTGAATGCACTGGTAGATAGCTGATATACTGTACATATTGATATGATTAAGCTAATAAGTTTGCAATAAGAATTCTCAAAACTAATGTAATTTTAACTGAGATTTAAAGCTGCATTGCTAATTGTTCAGAAAGTGTCATTTCTATCCTATCATTTTTAATTCTTGGATTTTCCAAAGAGTGGTATTCATTGTTTCCTTTGAACCAAGGATTTCCCCTGACTCAACACTGCTCTGCATTTCTTTTCCAATCTTATAAGCCCAGCTTCATAAGAAATGCAATGAAGTGCAGTAGATTCAGGGTAAATAAAGCACATCTTTTAAAGATATTAGCCAACTTATGGTATTTCCAAAGGCTCACTGGGAGACATAGGATCAGTGTTTGCATTGTGCTCCCTGTCAATATCCAGGCACATTTGGGGAAGCAATTATTCAAACCCTGTAGACTGAATTCTAAGACCTCACGTGCAGCCCAGTACTTGCAAAACATCCACTCTCTACAATGCTGAACTTTCTGGCTTTATAGCAATAAAGCAAGCTTTCTGAACTTCACAATTTAACATCAATGACCCATTAGTATCAAATGAAACTGAATGGGATGTTTGGCCACATCATTTGTTTACAAGTTACCCACACTGAAACTGAAGAAGCAGGTGACTATTACAACAAAGCTTCGACCTAATTGACCACTCTCTTCATTCTAAAGACAACCAGACCACCCAAGTCTGACCCCACAGTTCTAATTCAGCTACCCTGTCACCAATCATTTTCTTCCACAATTCAGTTTAGTCATTTCTATATTGAAAACATGTGCAAACCTCCGAACGCCAGGTAGGGACAGAATGTCTGGCCAATACAATCTCTTCCACATACCAAATCTGAGAGTTCAACTGCCACAAAGTTGACTGAGGCTATTTACTATTAGACAGTGACGGTGAACAGCTCCAAGAGAGGGCTTCCTCAACTGACACATGACCCTGGTGATTATGAGCTTTCCATTCAGTTAAATGGGTTTGGATTTCTTCATCTGACCTGAATTGGTTCAGTATTCTGAATGTCCTCCTCCAACCAGTGCTTAATCCTGGACAGCTTTCCACACAGTCAACACAGGCCAGCTCATTAACCTCTTCCTTCCAGTAATGAACAGTGCAAATAATGTGTAATGGAACTTTCATGAAGCAGATTGGCCAAAAAATAGCAAGATCTTGTACTGCATCATTCTACATATTCCTATTCATAATGTACTTATGGAGGAAACAGTTATCTACTTTGTGGTGCCATAAACAACCTTCTTTTGTGGCTATCAAATCAATTACTTCTATGAATTAATGCAAAACGTGCATCACTTCCACAGGTAATGAATCATCTGGTAACCCTGATAAAACATACCACCTTATTCAGTCCTGTGCATGTCCGTCAGTTACCCTAAACCTAATGGATGGTCATTGGCTCCATATAGTGAGATGACCATCGGAAAGCAAAATAAAGCATACCACAGTAATGAAGTGAAAATCTACACTAGCAACATCCAAAAAATGCCTGTCCTGATTGCTTGTAAACCACAGAAAGTTAGAAAGTATCAACACTGAAACGTGGCAAAGCTGTAAAATATTACATATTCCATCAGAATTCTGTAAACATCTTGGGCCCCAACCTATTGTATCTCACAGCTACTTACAATACAGCGTGACAGATTGTTTTGTTTCTAAAGCTTTCAGAATACTTCCAAACTGGTGGGACACTTGTTGAAATATTCCATCACAACAGATATTTTGGATCAGTGATGGGCATGAGCGAACTACATGGAGAAGACTAGCCAAAGGATTACCATGGGGTTCAGTGTTAACCCAAACCTTGTGCAAAAACATACAAATAAGCAGCCAACAAACACGTTCTGCAATTATAAGATCACAACATCATTAGATATACGAGTTGATTTAGACCTTTCAGTCCATCCAGCATGCATTGCTATTCAATCATGCTTGATATGTTTCTCAACTTCATTCTCCTACCTTCTCCCCATAACCTTTGATATCCTTACCAATCAAGAAGCTATCTAACTTGATCTTAAATACACTTAATGTTACAGTCTCCACAGTCTCCTCCGGCAGAGTTCCACAGATTCGTCACCCTCTGTCTGAAGAAAGTCCTTCTCAACTCAGCTCTAAATGGTCTTTCATTCACACTGAGGCTACGGTCTCAGATCCCAGTCTCTCCTACTACAGGAAACAGCTTCTCGATGTACTCATTATCCAGACCTCTCAGCATGCTGTACGTTTCAATGAGATACCCCCTCATCCTTCTAAATGTCCTCGAGTACAGACCCAGAATCATCAGTTGCTCCTCATGTGACAAGCCATTCATCCCCATTTATTCTTATGAACCTCCTCTGACTCTCTCCAAGGCCAGCACGTCTGTCCTTAGATATGAGGTCTCCATGTTATAGAGTCATAGATCTGCACAGCATGGAAGCAGACCCTTCGGTCCAACTTGTCGATGCCGCCCAGATATCCTAAATTAATCTAATCCTTTTGGCCAGCATTTGGCTCATATCCCTCTAAACCCTTCCTATTCATATACCCATCCAGATGCCTTTTAAATGTTGTAATTTTACTGGCTTCCACCACTTCTTCTGGCAGCTCATTCCATGCACGCACCACCCTCAGTGTGAAAATGTTGCCCTTTAGGTCGCTATTAGATTTTTCCCCTCTTCTCCTAACCCTATGCTCTCTAGTTCTGGACTCACCAACCTTAAGAAAATTTTGAACTAGGACTCCGAAATCTTTCTGTGGTTCGGATTTCTGAAGCCTTTCTCCATTTAGAAAATAGTCTATGCTTCTGTTCTTCCTAACAACATGCATAATCTCACACTTTCCCACATTGTATTCCATCTGCCCCTTCTCTGCCCACTTACCTAGCCAATCTAATTCCTTCTTCAGCCTCCCCATCTCCTCAACTCTTCTTACCCTTCTAGCTACCTTTGTGTCATCCGCAAACTTAGCAACAATGCCCTCAGTTCCTTTGACCAGATACCTACAATCAACATATGATATAGTACGTGAGTATTGCTGATTAATAAAGTAACATGCAGTCAAAGCATTTTATCTTATACTAATCAGGACAGGATTGA
Source organism: Chiloscyllium punctatum (assembly GCF_047496795.1). Classification (NCBI taxonomy): domain Eukaryota; kingdom Metazoa; phylum Chordata; class Chondrichthyes; order Orectolobiformes; family Hemiscylliidae; genus Chiloscyllium; species Chiloscyllium punctatum. The sequence continues at coordinate 124,749,102 of NC_092743.1, forward strand.
AGGGATATCAGATCATAAAAGGAACAACAATTTATACTGCATGAGAAGAGAATAGTAATTGATTGTTTTTGAATGATAGCGGCTTTGTCATGGATAATTCACCAGGAAATAGTTATCTGCCTGCCTTTAGATGAAGTTCCAACTAGAAAAGCTTACTTTGATTATTCAAGGCATTGCCATGAGGAATGCACCAGGAAATGACTGTCTGCCAAGCTGTGTTTTCTTTAAAAAAAGGTGAAATGTATGGAAATGTTCTTTCTACTTGCAAAGGCCAGGGTCATGCAGAGACTCCCCAAGAGCAGCAGAAATGCACATCAGAAATTCAATTATTCTGGGTAATTCCTTTGCAGGTCAACATGTTAGGATGTCTGCAGGGTTCTGCTGCATATGTATAATCATAGACACAGTCCCTGATGATCCAGATACAGGAGGATTTGGCCCATTTTAATTTATAGATTGTTTCTTTTGACTCCAATGCTCCTCGTTTATTATTGTCCACTTCAAACAAACAGCATTTTTGAAACTCTGAAGACACTCTGTAAAATATACTTCATTGGCTAAATTTGTTCAATTACATTTTTTTTGTGCTATGGTCACAAATTCTATTTAAGGGTGTCTTAGAATAAGTTGGAACAAAAAAATCACATTCTCATTGTCTGTAAAATCTGGCCAGTTATATTTTATATAAATATAAACATTGGGTCTTGTGGTGCAGAGGCAGGGTCCCTGGGGTCGAAGTCTGGCTGCATGTTTTGTAACATGCCTGAACAAGTTGGTTAAAAATATCTACAAATAAAAATCTAATTGTGAGTCACTACATATTACAATTCTCTGCTTTCCTTACATGGGTGAGAAATTTAACCTTGTGCACTGATAAGTCCCCAGGACCTGATGGTCTGCACCCCAGGGCACTGAAGGACGTGGCTCTAGAAATCGTGGATGCATTAGTGATCATTTTCCAATGTTCTATAGATTTCAGGATGAGTTCCTGCGGATTGGAGGGTGGCTAATGTTGTCCCACTTTTTAAGCAAGGAAGGAGAGAGAAAACAGAGAATTATAGACCAGTTAGTCTGACCTCAGTGGTGGAAAAAGTGCTGGAGTCAATTATAAAGGACGAAATTACGACACATCTGGATAGCAGTAACAGGATAGGTCAGAGTCAGCATGGATTTATGAAGGGGAAATCATGCTTGACTAATCTTCTAGAATTTTTTGAGGATGTAACTCTGAAGATGGACAAAGGAGATTCCAGGATGTAGTATACCTGGACTTTCAGAAAACTTTTGATAAAGTCCCACATAGGAGGTTAGTGAGCAAAATTAGGGCACATGGTATTGGGGCAAAATACTGACATGGATTGAAAATTGGTTGACTGACAGCAAACAAAGAGTAGTAATAAACGGCTCCCTTTAGGAATGCCAGGTGGTGACCAGTGATGTGCCGCAGGGATCATTGCTGGGACCGCAGCTTTTTACAATGTACATTAATGATATAGATGAAGGTATTAAAAGTGATATTAGCAAATTTGCTGATGACACAAAGCTGGGTGGCAGGGAGAAATGTGAGGAGGATGTTAGGAGAATGCAGGGTGACCTGGACAGGCTGGGTGAGTGGATGGATGCATGGCAGTGGCAGTTTAATGTGGATACATGTGTGGTTATCCACTTTGGTGGCAAGAACAGGAAGGCAGTTTATTACCTAAATGGAGTCAAGTTAGGTAAAGGGGCAGTACAACGAGATCTAGGTGTTCTTGTACATCAGTCAATGAAAGCAAGTATGCAGGTACAGCAGACACTGAAGAAAGCTAATAGCATATTGGCCTTCATAACAAGAGGAATTGAGTATAGAAGCAAAGAGATCCTTCTGCAGCTGTACAGGGCCCTAGTGAGACTGCACCTGGAATATTGTGCGCAGTTTTGGTGTCCAAATTTGAGGAAAGACACTCTCAATATTGATGGAGTGCAGCGTAGGTTCACAAGGTCAATTCCCGGAATGGCGGGACTATCTTACGCTGAAAGATTGGAGTGACTGGGCTTGTATATGCTTGAGTTTAGAAGGCTGAGAGGGGATCTGATTGAGACGTATAAGATTATTAATGGATTGGAAACACTGGAGGCAAGAAGCATGTTTCCGCTAATGGATGAGTCCTGAACCAGAGGACTCAGTTTAAAAATAAGGGGTAGGCCACTTAGAACAGAGTTGAGGAGAAACTTATTCATCCAGAGAGTGGTGGGTGTATGGAATGCTCTGCCCCAGAGGGCTGTGGAGGCCAAGTCTCGAGATACTTTCAAGAAAGAGTTGGATAGAGCTCTTAAGGATAGTGGAATCAAGGGTTATGGGGATAAGGCAGGAACAGGATACTGATTGATGATGATCAGCCATGATCATAATGAATGGTGGTGCTGGTTCAAAGGGCAGAATGGCCTACTCCTGCACCTATTGTCTATTGTTTCCTTAATATTCACCAAATATATTGTTGGGGAAGCCCTCTTTCTTTGTGATGACTCCAGATTTCTTAAAATCAATGTTACAATTTTTTTATACCTTTGTAATAATTATTGAGAATTATTGTTCTGTATATTGCGATCAATAATATATTTCTGGCATACTTTAGATAGTTTATTAATTTTGAATTTAATAACATCTAAAGCATTCACACTCTGCCATGATTAAATTGCAGCAGATGTTGAAAAGATAGATAATGTAACAATCCCAACACTCCCTTTTCTCTTGATCCATGTCCTTTTTTGTTAACTTATCAATGCTCACTGCTGTTTGTCATTCCCTGTGGATTTCCAACAAGCCTTTATCATCAATTCTAACCCTTTTGTAGGACGTCTATTAATCTTGAATGCTTCATTCTGTCAAATGTCTTCTCATAATCTATGATGCATAGATACACTCCTCTTCATTATTTGTTTGGCCTGCTCACTTATCATTCTCAAACCATTCAGCAGCCTGCAAGTTGCCTACAGCTGAGAAAACATCTAAAATTAAATAACTTCTCTTGTTTCATGCATCTTAAAGCAAGCATTCAATTTTGTTACCTGCCAGTGATTCTGTATCAAGACACATCAGCCTCGAAATTGCCATGAGTGTGCTCTTACTGCTTGTTTATTGAACCTTTTTCAGAGAACTTTCACCTGAATATTAACCCCGATGTTGCTGTTTCCAAACTGAAGTAGGCTTCAAGATGGTGCATCAGGATTAATGAGACTGATGATAACCAATGGTCTTACAAACCCCTCCATTTTCCTAAAGTAGAGCAGCTCCGAGATTAGTGCACTTCTACTCCTGTGGTATGGAAGCTGTTTATGAAGTAACTAAGTACAGGGAGTTCTTATTATGAGAACAATGAAAGGAAGTAGACCATTCAGTCCTTTAAGCTTGTTCTGCTATTTAATGGGACTATGGCAGATTTGTATTTTAGCTCCATTTATTTACAACAATTCCAGATAACTGAACAACTTTGCTAAAACTCAGATCCGTCAATGTCTGTTTTCATGTCTTGAAGGAATGTTGGAATGTTTGTTTTATTTTTAAAATCAACCTGTTCAGATACATTATAGCACAGCTTGAGAGCAGGTGAGACTTGAAACCAGGTTTTCCAGCACAGAGGTGGGGACAGCAGCATTGCATCACAAGAGACCTTCAATTAGAATAATGTACAGAAAATACTCTACTTAATAGGTTATTAGTTAAGTGCATGTAGTGATTGGGACCAGATTGACCTCACTAACTATGAGGTTCTTGTTTGAGATTGTTAACCTGGGCCAATCAGGAAAATCTTGGTTGAAAAAAATTACCCAGAGATTAGAATCTCCTCAGTTGAGGACTGACTCCAAGCTGACTGGCCACAGCCAGAAAACAAGGAAAGGAAGAAAAAATATATAACCAAGAGACTTAGAATCCCCCCAATAAAAAAAAAAGATATACCCAAAAGATTAGAATCTCCTCAATTCAGGAGACTGACCCTGAGCTGGCTAGCTACAGCCAGTGTACTGTGGGGAGAAGAGATGTTCCCTTGAGCAAGGAGACAGTTGCCTTACATTTTTCTTATTTACATTTGTGTTTTGGGTTTTCTTTTCTTTTACTGAGCTGTGTTTGGCTGCACGGGTAGCCACCACCACCACTGAAAAAAATAATATATTTAGCCGGGAGATTTAGAATTTCTTCAGTTCACGGGACTGACTCAAAACAAAAAGAAATATAGCCAAGAGGGTAGAATCACCTCAGTTGAGGACCGACTCTGAGCTGGTGGCCACAGCCAGAGAAAAGGAAAGGAAAGGAAGAAAAAAATATATAACCAGAAGATTTAGGGAAAAAACTACCCAGGAGTTTAAAATCTCCTCAATTGAGAATTGACTCTGAGCTGGCTGGCCACAGCCAGTGTACTGTGCACAAGTGAATAAAGGACGGCTTGGTGATGGGACCTGCCTTCTGTGCGGTTATTCCAGTGTGCAAGCAGATTGTAGGTTGGTGTCGTGAGATTCAGCAGAGCTGAAGATAGGTTGTGTCTCTTTCATTGATTCTTTATTGGATTAGTTTATGCTTGTTATGATCAAAATGTTAAGATGATGTGGAGATGTCTGGGGTGGACAATGTCACATAACACCAGTTATAGTCCAGCTGATTTAGTTAAAATCACAAGCTTTCCGAGCACTGCTCCTTCGTCAGGTGAAGTGGAGGGGGTCGCACAGCCACAGAATTTATAGAATTGCCATTTACCTCCTCATTTGTGCATCGCCTGTGCTCCGAAAACTTGCAATTTTCAATAAACCTGCTGGACTATAATGTTAAGGTGAGTTAGTGGTAATTGTTTCTACAATTTTTGTTTGGATAAAGCAAATATTAGATGTGGACCCTCACACCTCAGGGCAAATATATTTTGAGAAAACCTTTGCATACATTTTATTTGTTGTTTGATAGTGGCCTAGCTACTAGGTCATTAAAATTTTTGACTACAAATTATAATGGATCGATCTGTTCTAGCAACTTTAAACACCCTACACATTTGACAGTGTCGATTTAATATAATTAAAAGAGAAAACATTAAAATATATCCCATATTTCAACATATCTTCAAAGGATTCTAAATGAGCTATCTCTGGCTGACTTTAAAAGGTACCTGAAGCCAAAAGAGATACTGAACACATTATAGTTTCTATGATAGTATATTTAATATGAAAGAAGTAATGTTTCAAGGACTAAGTTTGTTCTGAGCATTTAGACTCATAGAGGCACACATAACATTAATTTGTGGGGTTCACATTATAGCAGAGACTTATTCTAGTAAGCGAGGATACAGTGACAAAGGTTCTTGAGTCAAGTCACATTTATCAAGCTGCCAGTTTATGGTGCACCAGTGGAAATGGCTGCTATCCCTGAACTAAAATACATAGATATAAAACTCCCAAAAACGTGACAGCATTGATGAAGATAACTGACTTATAGAAAGCTGTTCAGATAAACCTGCTTTATCACTTTTCATTTTAAGTATGTATTCCAAACTAAGTGAAGCTTTTCAAGCTGATTTTGTGCTGAAGCATTGAAGCATTCCTCTACTTTTATTGTGTACAGTCTTACAATGACAGAATCAATCCACTGAATGTTAACTGTAACCGACCATACTGCACAACAACATAAGCAGCAACACTTGTTGTTTAAGCTGTGCCTCAATCACTTAAAGTGTTTCTTCATTTCAAACTTTTAAATCTATTCTTGCTTTGTTGTTTTGTTCATTTTCCTCAGACTTTGGTCTGTTTTATTTTTCTGATATTTCTAATTGCACCTTTTGACAAATGTATTCCTTAAATTTTGTACCTTTCAGTTGCTTTAAAAGCAATCTTTCATGATGCATTTCTCACACTCCTGTTCTTCAATCAGAATTTAGTTTGGATTACTGAGCATTTATGAAATCCAATATTTCTGACAACATTCCATGCCCATTCTCCAGTTGAAGTACTGGTTAAAATTAATTCCTCAATGAAAGGTCAACATGACTGCAATGTTTTTAATCTTTGTTCAGCTATTATACCATCATCATGATTTATATGAGTTAGTTTTATATTAACAATTGCTCAACAAATCTGGAAAAATATTTCTGTCAATGTGTTTCCAAAGGTACCAAAGAACTACAATGTTCATAAGGTGAAAATTATACTCATCTTTTTGCTGACACCACATTATACTATCTAATTTAGAGACAATGCTTTCCTGGCTGCTTTAAATATCCATCCATAATCTTGAGCACATGAAAATACAGTCAGATTATAGTTTGTACTTTGACAATATTGATTGAAATGTATGTGTTCCCTCATATAAATCAATACAGTTAACAATCAAAAATCAAAGCTCCCAGTGATCATTCATGTTAGGATTTCAAGTTGTGCAGTTATAAATGCAAATTTGTATAAACTACAGATGAATCATCTAATCCCTGCAGTGCAGAAGCTGGCCATTCAGCCCATCAAGTTCACACTGATCCCTCCAAAGAACATCCCACCCAAACCCACCTCACTGCCCTATAATACTGCATTTCTCATGGCTAATCGATCTAGCCTGCATATCGCTGAACCCTCTGGGCAATTTAGCCAGACCAATCACCTAACTTGTACATCTTTTGACTGTGGGAGGAACCCAGAGCACCTAGAAGAAAGCCATGCAGACACGGAGAGAATATGCAAACTGCACACAGATAGTCCACAGGGAGGAATTGAATCCAGGTCCCTGGTGCTGTGTGGCAGTTAACCACTGAGACATGGTACCACCTTGTGTAGATCTAGTTGTTATGTTCCGTATAATCTCCTTATTTGTCAAGCATGACGTGAAATTGGCGCCTGTCAACTCATGAAGTACCAGTCAAGACAATTTGGAACAAGACAATTTATGTTCCATTCAAAATTTGAATATGAATTGAATCATATCCTACTTAATTTTTTTTCTTTTTATTGTTCAGTTTATATTTTTAATGAAGAATATTCAGTAAAGAATAGGAAAGCATGAGAGATTTGTTCACGTGCTACTTTTGATGTTGACAGCATTACCGGGTTGTGGGGATGCAGCCACTAGGACCCACTTGCACCAGCTTCTATTTCCTTTTAACAGCAATTTTTGAGGGCCTTATGGTCCTCTTCAAGACAAATGCAACTCTCCTCCTTTCTGTCCTCACTACAAATGCCTCAGGCAAGCATTAGTCTGAAATCCTCTGCATTGCTTACTGTGCATGAATCAGAAATTTTCATAATACCATCATTTTCCATCTTCCTTTGAAAAGGCTGTCTGATTTCATGACTAAGCAAGTTGCCTGAACTATAAGATCATCAAGTAACACTATAGGTATCACATACTGGTCTGCAAAGATCAATAGTGTTATGAAAAGAGGACTGGCACCAAGGACCCAATAACCTGCAATACAATCATGCAGATGAGCAAGGTATGCTAATATTGAATCTTAATTATGATGATCTATAGATCTCGGGTACATAATATCCACCTCCTCCCCATGCCCTGAATTAAGGGGATAATAAATTATGTACTCTAATACCTTTACATAAAAAGTAGTTCTGAAAAAATCATTATTCTGTTGAGGATTTCCCATAAAAAATGATATTACATGTTTGAGTTTCTAAACAGATAGAGAAACTTTCCATCTTCATAAAAATGACATGCGAGGTATGAATCCAGGCCTCCTCCCCACGAACTTGGCCCCACCATTTCCCAAGGGTGAGGACAAAGGAATTACATTTCAATTTTCACATCTGTGCTGCACAGAGGTGACTTATTGTGACAAAGAGTAACTATTTTCAGTTAGATTTGATATTCACACAGTAGGATATCGAAAACATGACTTGTGCACTTTGGACCTGGAGGAATCTGATCTAAACTCATTAGATGTTCTTTGAAGAGGTCAGGTACACTTTTGGAAAGGGTGAGTACTTTTTTGGGTTGTTAAAGAATGTTGATAAAAAGTGGATAAACTTTTAAAAGTTTTAAGTTAATTGGCAGCTGTCAAGAGAGCTGTAAACTTACCACAGCTTTTGTACATTTTGTCCTTTAAATATTTGGAAATTAAAAACTGTCTGTAATTTTTAAAAATAAAATCAGTGTTAGCTATTTTGTGTTTGACACAAGCCAGAGGGCTATCGTAAAAGGATGAGTGCTGTATAACTGATTTCACAAACAACCATTGTTAGAGTGGGATGTCTGCCAGTCCACAGTTTGACAGCTCTAAGCGTTGATAAAATGTTTGAAATGGTGCCCATAAGTTTCAAGTGAAGAAAGTAAAATGTGGTGGGTATGTTTTTCTCAAATTTTTTTTTCTTCTGAAGTAGCAAAATAGATACATAAAATATTTGTATAATGTCAGGATGGATCCTGCAGTCAGCCATGGCTGGTACTTAATGAATTGATATGGAGGGTTAAGGCTGGTGTGTGTGAGATATGGTCGACTTGGATTGCAGGGAAGTATTCAAATCCCATTTCCACAATCTGCCTTTGTAACCAAGTGGCCCTGTGACTTTGACTGCACTCTTTCCAGGGTTGGTGGAGTCAACCCCACACCCAAAAATCATTTTCCCAATAGCCGCACAGTGAAAATACAAACTTCCAGGGTACTTTACAATGGGATAGGTTTCCATGGGACAGAACTGTTCTAACTTTGCACTTCCAAGTTGGGAGTGAAAATTCAGACCACATTACCAGAAGTGAAAATGAAATCTTCATTAACATTATTCAAAGCATAAGGTGGGTGATCTAAGACAAGAATTAGTTAACCACAAGTTTCTGGTTCACCTTATAAATTTGCACATAGGTTTACTCAAAAAATCATATCAAGTAAATAGAGTTGATCTAACGATTTCTTCACATATTTTAAAATAAATGCACCATGATTTTGATTTGTTATTTTGGTCAGACAATATTAAATTATGTGGGAATAATGCTATTTTGAGGCATGTTCAGATGATTTCAGTGATATGATTTGAACATTTATAATCTACAGTTCTGGGGAGAAGAAACTTTGATGGATTGCAAACATAATCTTTAATGCGATCTTAATATTCAGCTGAGTATTCAGTAGTAATTTTGAAAAATTCTACATAATCCAACAAACTTCTATTTGATTAAATCTACCACTCAGATCAATGTGGAAGAAATTATTTTCTGGATTCAAAATGAATTATTGCAGGTTTTTAAAAAAACTTTAAAGCATTCGTTTTTCTAACACCGTGCTTTGAGACCTTCAGTTGCAAGAATCTAATGAAACTTCTGAAATACCCTATATATTCATTTCCACGTCAATGGAGACACTCGGGGGAATTTAGTCATAATTATACAAACTGCAAAGGTAGTCTAGAGTGCCTCAAAACTGGTAATTCATCATCTGCTGCCAACAAACATTTTCAATGCAACACAGCAAAATACTACCTGGTTTGTATTACATTTCAAATTTAAATGTGCCATAAATTTCAAGAAAGGGTTGGAATGGAATATGTTGAAAATAAATCCAGCAGGAAAACGCAATGACTGTGGCATAATCATCTTGTTGCCTGAAATGAAATTTTCAAGTGCAGAGCCAAACTTTTCTGACTGAAATCAAAACAGAAATAGCCAGTAGGTCAGACAGTGTCTTGAAAAGACAAACAGTTGCTGAGTGGAATCTTGTGAAGTTGACTAAGGTCTAGGCTGTCAGAGGTAATGCCAGTCAGAGTTCTGCGTCACCTCTTTTCATAAAGACCCATCATCCTTTATTCCACTCAGGCAAATGGATGCTAATGGATTATACACGTGTATTGAATTGAAGTATTGCACAAAGTGATCACCTAAGCTGTGTTTCTCCTCTCTCTAATATAGATGAGTGCTGAGAATTATTTCCCTAATTGACAGTAATACAACTAAAGTATCCATGTCATTATCTCATCTGTTGCCATTGTACTGTCACTGTTTTTTGTAGATACTTGTTTAAATAAAAAGGCTTAATGGTTTTCTTGGGAGTGAGTTTTGAGAGTATCCTTGTATGTCTCAGAATAACAGAATTGTTACAGTGCAGAATGAGACCCTTCAGCCCACCATATCTGGAGCAGCTCCTTGAATGAGCATTATGACTTCACACCATTCTTCTGCCTTTTCCATATTATTTTAATTCAAATTAATAAGTTCTATTTTGAAAGTCCCAAGTGAACTTGCCTCTACTACATGTCCAGGCAATGCATTCCAGATCCTAAATATTCACTGTGTGAAATAAAAGTGACTCATTCACTGTCCTTTTATGTATGAAAACAGTTTCCTGCTATTTACACCATTCAAATGCCTTATGGTTTTTATCAATCATTTACTCTTCCGCTCCTCTTAGCCTTCTCCTCTTCAAAGAAAGCTTCTCTAATCTTTCATCATAACTGAAAGTTCTTATCCCTGGAACAATATCTGAAAACTATTTCAATAACCTTTTCAATGAGTTCACATCCCTTCTGGACTGTGACACCTAGAACTGTACACAATACTCAACTGAGGTCTGGTTAGTTTCTTATACAAGTTCAGCATAATCTCCTTGCATTTATATTGTGTGCCCTTATTAAGGAAGCCCAGGATTCTGTATACTTTGCTAATTGTCTGTCTAAATGCCCTACCATCTTTAATTACCTATTCATATTTACAACCCTCTCTCTGCCCCTGTACACCATCTACAGTGGTAACTTTCATTTTATATAGTCTCAACATGTTATTTTTATCAATATTTATGACCTCACATTTTCTGTATTAAACTTCATCTGTCACCTACATAATAGGGAATTAACATTCCTTCAATACTTTATACAACAATATAGAAACGTGGGAACAGGAGGAGAGCAACTAGCTCTTCAGGACTGTTCCATTATCCAATGACACCATAGCCAATTTGTTACCTAATACCACTGTCACACCTCACTAGGGCAATGCACTTGTAGTTAGGTCTTGCTATTCATCACAAAAGTTAAAGAATTTATCAAAGTACACAAAATTCCCCAATTTACCTGTCCTTCAGACCGAGGTTAACAGAATGCATGGATTAGGTTTTTGTTTTTAGCAAGAATTACTTTTAATCAAAATAAATAGGTTTCAGCTGCATGTAAATATCTGTGAAATGTTGACATTTAACTCTATTAGTTAAAATTCTAACCCACTTATCAAATTACCTCTAAATGCACATGCAGACAGAAAAGAAAACATTGGTTTGGAAAACTGAAATGAGAATTCAGTGCTCCCTGTCCACTGGGTTCACTGAGACAATGAGTTTAGCTTGCCAGCAATTACTGCTCCTTGATATCTCTTCTCCAGATATTTCCACTTGTTTGAAAGAGGTAAAGGTGACTGATTCATGACTCTCAATATTTAAAGCATCAGCTTACCATAACTAGTGATGGAAAATAAATTGGCTTTCCTTCAGGCTTCTAGGCGGTTCTTTAAACAGTAGAGAAAAGGATATCACATTTCCAGATGTCCAAAGCCATCTGGCTATATTGTTCCCACCTATACGTTAGTTAGCAACGTGACAGTTAATCATATAGACTTTAGAAGACCTTTGTCACCAACAATTCATCATCACTCCGCAGACCAATCAGCTATTTGTTGCCAGCAGAATCTCAACTGCCCACATTCCCTGGTGCTAGTTCATCTACGTTACACTTGCTTCTTTCCTCTAAGACATTAACAAATATTGTAAATATTTTCCTAACGGTGCTATCTGTGGAATTCCATTGGTTACAAGTCAGCAACCTCAAAAGAAACACTCGCTGTTTCCTACCTATTAACTAATTCTCTACTCATGCCAAAATACTACTTTCAACACCATGAGCTCTTTATCTTTTGTAAGGTGACTTGTTGAATGCCTTCGGGAAGTCCACAAATAACACATCTTTTGATTTACCTCTATCCATTCTGGTTGAGATTGGCTCGAAAAATGCTAACAAATTAGTCAGACATGAATTGACTTTTATCAAGCTTTGCTGACTCTGCTTGATTAGATTATGATCCGAATATTCTACTATTGCTGTCTTAATAACTGATTCTAAAACTTTTGCAATTATATGTTAGGCTAATTAGACTTTTGCTTTCTTGCTTTTTCTGCTTCTCTCCCTTTCTGAATGGAGGTGTTTACATTGGCAGTTTTACAATACTTCTCCAGAACCCAAGGATTTTAGAAAATTCCAACCTAAACATCATTATCTCTGGAGCCAGCAACCTCTTTGAGGTACTTGTTTTAGGAACACAGAATCTCTGACTGTCACAAAAATGTGAGAGGCTACAACCCAGGACGGATAAGACCTGATCTATCATCTTACTTTGAAGGACTTTGAACAAATAATAGGCCACATGATAAAGAATGTTGCTTGCCTTTATAAATAACATTAGAAGATGATCTGAGCAGAGAAACATCATGAATATTATTATCCGGAACATCATTTCAAAAGCCATTGAAGAAGCTCCAACAGACTAGATAAACTAGCTTTACCTTGAAGGTGAAGTAGGTAATTTCCCCAAATGTATTCCAAATCTAACTTCACCTGAAAACTAACCTCAAAGTAATTTGAAAACAAAAACTGAGAATCTCTACATCTAACAGACATCCACTCCGGCCACAACATCACTTAAGCTAAGAAACTACACTCCTACTACAAATAAGATTGAAATCATTATAATTTGTAGTGGCATTGCTCTTTTTTGCATTTTGTGTCTAATTTTTTTGTATGCATGATCATGTCTGTGTGAGATGCTGCATTAAAACTTCCTGGACAAGCGCAGGACATTTTTTTTTCTGATGCATAAAGCAAGCCCTTGGAAATTACTTATGTTGGGATAAACTACTCTGAAGGAAAGAAAATGCACAGACATTACACATATGAAGACTTTGATCATGGTCAACAAGAAAAAGAAAATCAGTGAAAACAGATTAAAAAACATTAAGTGACATGTCATCTTATGATATTTATGAATGAGTTTCAAACTTTCACTCCCCTTTGTGTGCAGAACTGTTTCCTAACTTTACTCAGTTAAAAGGTATCACTCTAACTTGGAGACAATGCATCTGACAACCAGATTGCCCAACTAGTAGGCACAGCTTTTCTCTATCTATGTGATCTGTGTTTGATCTAGAATGATCAGGGGTCGGTTAGCTTAGTTGGCTGGTTTACCATGCAGAGAGACACCAAAAGCGTAAGTTCAATTGCAATGCAAGCTGAGGTTACTATGAAGGTCCCACTTTCTCGACTTCACCTCTCACCTAAGTGTGGTTAACCTCAGGTGAAACCACAACCAATTGTTTCTCCCTAATGAGAGAGTGGGGCTATGGTGATGTTACCTTTATCCTTTTAATACCTTGAAAATAAAGGGAAATGGCTGCAGTGTTGAAAGTCAATCATCTCAGTCCAAACACATAACACAGGAGTTCGGCAGGGTTGTGTCCTAGTCCTATTTTCATTTGCTTTACCAACTCCATGAATGACTTTTCGGATAATGAAGCAGTCTGTGCTTATATGCAGCAAGACCTGGACAACATCAAACTTGAGCTAATTTATGGTAAGTAATATTCACACACAAATCAGCCGGGCAATAACTATCTCTAACAAGAAAGAATTTAGCCATTGATACTTTGAGATATTACTGCTTCAAGAGCTGTCTTGCTTTAAGCACTGAGTACTCTAATAAATCAAGTGTTTGGAATGACTGCAAATAACCAGGAACCATGAGAACTTTGAAAATCAGCAAACTATTTGAAGTGTATGCATGTAAAATGCTCTGTAGCTGTAAATTATCAGTTATTCTATTAAACAAACCTCTTTAAGATTCTTAAGAATATTAAAGCAATCCAGTATGAGAAGGTTAACGTATACCATTGAATCCCTATAGAGTGGAAGCAGGCCATTTAGTTCATACTGACTTTCCAAAAAACATCCCACTCAGACCCCACCTTTCTGTGGCTAATTTACCTCGCCTATACATCCCTGGACACAATGGGCAATTCAACTAACCTGCACATCTTTGGACCATGGGAATAAACCAGAGCACCCAGTGGAAACCCATGCAGACAAAGGGCAAATGTGCAAAGTCCACACAGGCAGTCACCCGAGGGTGGAATTGAACTCGGGTCCCTGGCGCTATGAGGCAACAGCGCTAATCACTCAGCCACCATACCACTCCAAAGCAATATGGCATGGTGATCATTGGTGATCATTCCTAAAAATAACAGGAATGTACCAAACTCAACTTCAAAATCTTAGGATCTCCCCAAGGTTAACCTATCATGAGATCTGGAAAGATTGTAAACAAAAATGCATGCTCTTAGTCTCTCACGCACATACATTTTATAATGCTTGATTCCAGGTGAATACGTTTGCAATGATCAGACATCTGCATATTTCACTCTTAGTGCGTGTAATCCTATCTTAGGAAAAAGAGATGTTGCTTTCTTGCTTTAATAGCTGAGTATGCAAATGTACCAAGGATCAGGATGACACCAGATAAACAGGGACGAAGAGCACTCCAAGCAATAGCATGCTGAACTAAGGATGTGAATATAAGTGCAAATTATTAGTTTGTCTGCTCAGTAAAGCTATTTGAGATTGTTAAGTAAATTTTTCTTATGCTGCTTACCAATTCTATATGACAGTGGCAATGTGTATGAAGAATATAAGACAAGAATGTGGCACCCTTGTTCAATCCCCCACTATCAACATCCTGGGGGTTTCCACTGACCACAAACTGAACTGGACCAGCCACATAAATACTGTGGCTACAGAGGAGATTCAAAAATGGGAAAATCTGCAGTGAGTGGAGTACCTCATCTTCTGTTTGCTCAGGGCCCATCCCCCACCTACAAAACACAGTCAGGGCAGTGATGGAATATTTCTTACTCGCCTGGATTGATATATCTCTAAACTCTACATCGTCCAGGACAAATCAACACAAAAACAGAAATTGCTGGAAAAGCTCAGCAAATCTGGCAGTGTCTATGGAGAGAAATCAGAATTAGTATTTTTTGTCAAGTGACCCTTCAGAACTGATAGCACAGAACTTCACCTGAATGGCATCCTGTCCACCATCTTCAACATTCACTCCTTTCACTATCAATGTACAATAGCAGGATTGTATATCATTTACAGGATGCAACTGCGGTAATTTGCAAAAGCTCCTTTGTCAAATCTTTCAAAGCCATTGCCTCTACCATGCAGATCACACAAGTGCAGCAGATACTTGGGAACACCACAAACCGCAGGATCCCCTCTAAGCCACTGACCATCTTGATATAGAACTTTATGAGTCTTAATTTACTATCAATCCCTTCCTACCAGCCTTCTGAGTTTCCCAGCACTTTAAAGACTGCAATACTTCAAGAAGGTAGCATAACACCAACTTCATCAGAGCAATTAAGGGTGAGTAATAGATGCCAGAGATGTCTACAACCACCTTTTTTATTATTCATGAACTTCAACTTGTGAGAAACCTTTTCAAATTTGTGGTTGCATTCTCTGACCATCTGAAAATTTTCAAGGTTTTCAGACAAGCTCTACTTAATTATAGACTGCAGCAATTTCCTGTCAAAGGATGTTACACTAACCAGACTATAATTTCCTGCTTTCCCCTTTGTCACTCCTCTTATATAGAAAGAACAGTCAGAAGTCATAATTCACCCATCTCACCAAATAGGTGCAATTCATTTCGGAAAATCATGACTTGTTACCTGTTTAGCTAGTGTCCATTAAACTAAAACAAAACTAACAGGTAAGCTCTGTGAAAGCGCTTGTCAGATTGTGGACAAGCCTGGAAGAGGAAAAAATGATGGAAAAGTTTGGTTCAAGGCAAAGTCTTGGTCATCCTGGGTTGGCCTGTAGTTCCTTGTGTGCACAGGCTCCTGAGAAAGGGTGATGTTGGCTAAAGTAGATAACATTTCTGGTTGCAATACGAGAGTATGTGATAGCTAAAATTCTCAAGTTGGATCGTCATGTCATCTAGTCAAACAGGAGGCTGGAAGAACACAGCAAGCCAGGCAGCATCAGGAGTTGGAGAATTCAACGTTTTGGGTATGACCCTTTTTCGTGAAGAAGGGTTATATCTGAAACATTGATTTCTCCACCTCCGGATGCTGCCTGGCTTGCTGTGTTCTTCCAGCCTCCTGCTTGTCTGCCTTGCATTCCAGTATTTGCAGTTTTTTTGTCTTTAACTAAGCAATGTCGACTAGGACAATAAGAAGAACAAGTATAAATCATTCAGATAAGCAAAAGTTTGCTGTTTACTATGTTTATTACTATCATATTTTACTTCATTATTAGCAGAATTCATGTGAGGAAAAACATTGTTTGTTTGTCTCGCAGGTAAGCTTCTGGCGATGGTTTACTATTTGTTTACATAACATATAAAATTTAATATAGAAAACCATGGTCTAATTTGTACATGAAGAAGCAAGGTAAATGTTAATTTTGTACTAATTATGTAGTTTTAAAAGCTTATAAAATTCATTGAATTTAATAAATTCCATTTTGAAAATTAGTCCTTCATTTTATGATGTGTTTTGATACATTTATCTTGAAGGGTTATCTAAAGTTATGACTCATTACCAAATGGAACACATTAGATCAAACATCTGCCATGAGGACTATACATTAATTAGAGTGTCACCATTTCTGTAGAATTTGGCACATGTATAGTGTAGTAAGATTAGAAAGTGATACATTCTATATTCAAAAAATAATGGTTATATGAGCTAGTAAGTGAAGTAAGTAAGAAAAGTTTGATTAAAATGAGTTTTTCATTTGGTTACTGCGGGGTGAACAGTTGATAGGATTTCTGTGTCAAGCTCAAACACATAACAAGATTAGAATAATTTAGTTGATTACTTTGGCTCAGCACACTTTACAAATTTAGAGTTTTTTTATTGTTGTCATGTTTTGAAAGCAGAATGAGGCTGATAATCCTCAAAGGAGATTTTCAATAAAATGTCTGAGATAAAGGCCACACCAGTGATTTGCTCAGTCCTGTTTCTCGAGTCTTAGTCATAAAGTCATTCAGCACAGAATGACTAGTCCAACTAGTCCATGCCGAACATAATCCCAAATTGCACTAGCCCCAGGGATATGCTCCTGGCCCATATCCCTTCAAATCTTTCCTATCCATTGAAATGTCTTTTAAAGGTTGTGATTGTATCTGCATCGATCACTTCCTCAGGAAGTTCATTCCACATATGAACTACCTTCTGCATAAAAGCTTTATCTCTATGTCTTTTTAAAATCTCTCTGCTCTCACCTTAAAAAAAAAGTGCCCTCTATTCTTGAAACTCTCCATGTTGGGAAAAAGACAACTACCATCAACTATCTTGAAACCTCTCATTATTTTATAAACTTCAATAAGTTCACCTCTCAACCTCCTCCGCTCCAGTGAAAAACATCCTAGCCAATCCAGCCTTTCTTTATAACTCAAACCTTCCATAGTGGCGTTCCGCAGCCATATTGCAGAGCTGGAGCATGGATGGCACTGATGGCTGCTTTCTGTGTGTCTTTTCTGCCACAAGATGACTATAGAAGCACACACATGTATGTCTCATGTGTGCACGCAAAGAGATCAAAAGAACGAAATGTTAAAATTGGCTAATGATCATGCAGGGAGTAACATTCCTATTTACTCAAGAGTCAACATGCATTTACAAGCAAGGTGACGCAGATCTGATGGTGTTTAAAGGGCTTCTCAACTCCAAGCATTTAACTCTGTCTCTGCCTCCACAAATGCTGCCAGAGCTGTTAAATTTCTGCAGAATTTTCTATTTTTACCATCCCTGCACATATGGCTCCTGGCTGATAGCTGCCATTTTGGATGTGGACTACCCAGGGCTCCATTAAAATATGCAGGCTCACATAGTTGTTCTTCATTCTCTGCTCCAGCAGGTGAATAGGATTACTGGGCGCTGTCTGGCAATGGTTGTGTTGTCAGTATGCTTGCGTGATGTGCCTACCATTGTTGAACAGTTGAAAGAATGTGAAAACAGTGAGAGGTGTTTGCACGGCTGGCATAATTAGGAAGTATTTATGGGACAAATGTAAATGAAGGATGCTATGAGTGTACCTGAAAGTCAGGATGAGTATTGGGGGTTGTGGTGTGTTGATCAGTATAAAAGTGTGATGTGCAGATTTTTTCAGTTACCATGACAAACCTTCTGCACTCATTAAAATTTTTTTTGGCATTGCTGCCAAGTTCCTGGTTCCTTTTGGTATGGACCAGATACCCCAACAAAATATATCAAGGAGATATCCTAGACCCTAAATTTTATCTTCTTTAAAGTCAATGGTAGGACACTACAGTCCAGATGTGATTCGATTAGTCAAACTACCATGCTTTAAGCCACTTTATTCTTGTACCACTGTTAAAATACAACAAAAAAAATTGGCATAACTTTAATTCTATTCAAATACTTAACAAAATAATGTATTATTTAGCTGCTACTTATAAACTGTTCCAATATAGCAGCATCCTATAAACACACCCTTGGCAGAGGCAAATTCAGCGAAATAGATTTCTCTCATGAAGGGTCTTGCCCAAAACATTGACTCTCCTGCTTCCTGGATCCTGCCTGACCTGCTGTGCTTTTCCCAGTGCTACACTTTATCGACTCTCTCTCCCTCGTCCAAAAGAAAGGAATACTGAAAAATGAACCTAGCAGCAGAAAGGGAACACAAGCTTTTTCAGCAGCAGCAGCAGAGAAAGAGAGCTGTAACAAACAGCTTCAGTGCAAAACCACAGCTTCAACAACTGAAAACTAAAGCCCTGGGACTGTGTGGGCCTGATTCCACACATTCATGCTTCTTTTATATGGTCAAAAAACACCCAAAGCTGTTTACCCTTTCCCTGGAGCAGACACATTATTAACACTTCTTCAAGAGGAAAGAGTAAATCCATCGTGAAGGCACACCTCATCATACCTTTACTTCCTTTACTGGTTCCTCATGACTGATTTAGAAAAGAAATTACCTAGCAGTCTGAAATGCTTTTCCAGAACCTGCCTTTTATTGATGACTGTGCTATTACAAAGGGAAGGGTTCTAGAAGCACATCATGTCTTCAGAGCACCCCTCCGAACGCACAGAAGACACCTGGACAGAAATCAAGGTTGGGGTTTGGGAAGCTGCTCATGGACATGCTACAATCCTCAATGTGTGATAGCAGACAAATTTTATATTTTACCCATCTTATTTCTAATGGGTCTGAGCTTGCGTCAAGTCATGGTCCACACACCCAAATAATGGGGTGAATGAACTCTGTGTACAAAATTCTGAACACCTCTGCTGACTCAAAAGATTTACAATACATTATAGGATGTTGAATAGTCCCACCTACTTTGTATTGCCCAAAAGGAAGGGCCTTTAAGATGTTATTTGTAATTTTGGAGGTCTTCCTGTATTTCCTTCATCATGCTGATGATCAAACAGTATATCAATGTTCAATGCTAGTAATATGTTGGATGCATGGATTGTATGATTACTAATCACCCAATGAGAAACAAGATTACTCAATTAGTTTTTTTTGCAGAAGAGTGAGAATGAAGGAGAGATCTTTATTCATTTGGCTATCTGCTAGTTGAAAATATCTTGCCTGTTGGAAGTATGACAAATATTCATGAATGTCTGGATGTTGTGTATTGCATCTCAAGAGAGAAAAAGTAATTTTCAGAAGGCTGATAGGACTTCAAATGATTAATCTCTGACATATTTTCACTTTTTAGGTTAAAATTATCCACACTGCCTTTTGGGTGAAATGTGAAGGGACTGTCAGCGAATACAGGAGGATATAGATAGACTGGAGAGTTGGACGGAAATGTGGCAGATGGCTTTCAATCCAGATATATGTGAGTTGATGCATTTAGGTAAGTCTAATTCTAGAGTGAATTATACAATGAATGGAAGAGCCTTGGGAAAAGTTGCTGGGCAGAGAGATCTGGGAGTGCAGGTCCATTGTACCCTGAAGGTTGCTGCACAAGTGGATAGAGTGGTCAAGAAGGTATATAGTATGCTTGCCTTCATTGGACAGGGTATTGAGTAGAAAAGCTGGCAAGTCATGTTAAAATTGTACAAGACATTGGTTCAGCCGCATTTAGAATACTGTGTACAGTTCTGGTCGCCATATTACCAAAAGGATGTGGATGCTTTGGAGAGGGTGCAGAGAAGGTTTACGAGGATGTTGCCTGGTATGGAAGATGCTAGCTACGAAGGGAGGTTGAGTAGGTTAGGTTTATTTTCACTAGTAAAAAAGAGATGGGGGGAGGGGGGGGACCTGATTGAAGGGTATAGGCAGGGTGGATAGAGACAAGCTTTTTCCCAGGGTGAAGGATTCAATAATGAGAGGTCATGCTTTCAAGGTGAAAGGTGGAAAGTTTAAGGGGGATACACGTGGCAAGTACTTCACACAGAGGGTGGTGAGCATTTGGAACGTGTTGCCAACAGAGGTGGTAGAGGCAGGCACGGTAGATTCATTTAAGATGTGTCTGGACAGATGCATGAGTAGGTGGGGAGCAGAGGGCTACAGATGCTTAGGAATTGACCGACAGGTTTAGACAGTACATTTGGCTCGGCTCAGACTTGGAGGGCTGAAGGGCTTGTTCCTGGGCTGTAAATTTTCTTTGTTCTTTGTTCTTTTTTCTCTTTGAAATTGGGGCTTTGGTTTTCCTTTGAGGTGCACCTAAGAAATTCCAAGATGCTATTCTGAAGATGTTCAACCAAGCCATGAAAAGATAGTATCTGGTCATTTCTCATTGCTTCTGTGGGGACTTTGCTGTGCATAAATTTGTTGTGTCATTTCCTGCATTGTATCAGTGATCATCCTCAAAAGTACTGCTTTAGGTGTAAAGAGTTTTGTGACAGGATGGTGTTGTGAAATGTATTCGATCAATTTAGTTGTTTTATTTCTTTTAAAACAATTTTAATTTGAGCAGTCTCAAACTTGACAAAATATTCAAAGTAAATCAAATATCTTTAAATTTGGATGTGATGACTCCTTTAAAAATTAGGACTATGTTTAAAATCAAATTTGTCTCCATGTGGGGTGTTGAGACAACATTCCCTACAGTATAGAAAAAGGCCCTTCAGCCCAACAAGTCCACACCGATCCTATATTTACCCCGGATAAATGCGCCTAACACTATGGGCAATTTAGCATGGCCAATTCACCTGACCTGCACATCTTTGGATTGTGGGAGAAAACCCATACAGACATGGGGAGAACATGCAAACTCCTCACAAGCAGTTGCCTGAGGCAGAAATCAAAACCAGGTCCCTAGCACTGTGAGGCAGCAATGCTAACCACTGAGCCACCATGCCATCCCAAGGATTATGTTGATTAATCCACAAGAAACATAGCCACTAATATTGTCAATGTATATGGTTTTCAGTCTTTATTTTTAATTAGATTTAACAATAGAATGCTTCCCAATATTGTTAAAAGCTTGCATCCATGTATACTGTCATTTGTGACCATTTTTTGATCTTCATTTACCTTGCTAGAAGCTCACCAAGGGTTCAATCATTTTTTTAAAGTCCTCTACACTGTGTTATCAACACCAATTTGTTGTAAAAGGATTAAAAGACAGCAGCAAATCATGTGCTAAGTAATCCTGACATCCTGATGTTTGCTCGTTATTTTCAAATATTGGAAGTCTGATAAATATACTCTTGGTTATGTTGTTTCTACTTTGCCATTATTCTAACAAAGGTAAATTCTTATTAGCAATATAGGAAAACAAGGGAAGCTCACAGTGTGCTAAATGTGGAAGACAATTAGTAATTGTTCACATTACCAGCAATATTTTTGTTACTATATTAACTAGTTTCAGGCTTGAGTCTGAAGTGACATCATATAAACTTGGATTTCAAGTATTCATTTTCTTTGCTTATGTAATGACCTCCTCTGGTTAATATTTTACGTAAATTATAAGAATGTCAATCTGAAATGTTGCTGTCTTGTCTATTCTTGATATTTGAACCTCCTCCTCCAGATTTGGAAGAGTCTGTCTGATTAGTCTATACAAGGGATCATAACTAACATTCAGGTCGTATTGTAAATATTTATAAATTACATTTGATGGTTGCTAAGATACATAGATCTGCTGCATTTTGGTTGATTTGAATAGTAAATACTGATGGATTCAATTGAAAGGGACTTTGTTATTCTTGGTACTTGAAACATAAGTGAATACAAAAGAGAAGTTACATTTATATGAGTCAAGTAAGATGTTAGAATCTAACCAGCTCAATTTACATGAAGATTCTGGGCTTACAGACAGTTTTCCCCTCTAAAAAGAAAACTGCACTGACCGAAAGGAGGTCACTGTTGACTGGCAAAACACAAACAAAAGAAATGAAATATTGGGAAAATGAAAGTTTCTAATTTCATGGATACAGCACAAGATGATTCGGAAACAAGGTCAAAAAGAAGAGAGGAGCTATGTTTCCAAAGACAGAACATGAGCAGGACACCACCAAGGAAGAGAAAGGGATACATGGCCAGGGAGATTAATTGTATAATTCTGGCTCAAGGATCTGGCAGCAATGCAGGAAAATGTTCAATTGCCTCACACAAGTGGTGAAGGTCAGTGTATGCACCTTCACTTCATTATTCTCTGCACATTGCACAAAATCACAAATGGGCTAAATGCCATCACTCTCATTTTGGAAAAGTGCCCAGTATGCTTTGTGTGCTGCCTTTCATATCTTAAAATGTATGAGTTCTTTGGGGGTTTACATGGTCTAGTGTGTGTACAGATAGACCTCTTCTGATCTAAGGAGGACACTGTTGTAAATTAAACATGGCATTTAATTTATTGGAGCTCTGCAATTATTTACAGGTCACATTAGGGTCCACCTTACTACAAAGACTGGGGAGGGTGGGTGATATATATTGCATTCAATTGAGTATTAACCCTGGCAAACTGATATAAACACCTTTATCCATGGTTTCTCATTAATAATTGTTTGTTTATATAATTACTTTCTGTATATTTGCTTATATAATTACTTTCACCACTAGCCATCTTTCTGCAAGTCTTTAGTTTTACAAATTGTGATGATCTGGGCATTTTACCATTATTCCAGAATGTGTTCTATTTGTATGTGGGGGTGTGGTAGTTGTTGGGTAGACTTTAGTTACCTTGGACTAACTAACACACCGAATGTTGGAGAAACTCAGCAGATCTGACAGCTCCTGTGGAGATAATATTTTGAGTCTGGCATGACTATTCTTCAGAACTTCAAGTTTGTTTCAGATTTTCAGCAACATTCTGCCTTTATTAGTTGTCTTGGAACTATCCTCTTGACAGTATGACATCTCTTCCGAACCAAAAGACCTGCAATATTTTATATCCATAGATGTGAAGATATAATCCCTGCTAGAGCAGACGTTTTTTAAATAGTATCTTAAAGGTTTAATGTTGTTCGTCGCTTCTTGGTAATGTTTTTCACACTTCAATTTGTGTCAGTGGATTTTCATTCTACATTGCCCTTTAAATCTCTGCTGAAGTAGATATACCTTTTTGTAATTTAGTTTGGTGATTAGATATGACTTTCTTATTCACCTGCAGCAATTTAATTATCCACAAAATCAACTTACTAATTTTGTCAATTATGTGACCTCAAGATACCTTCCATGCTTGACGTGATATCTGTTATATTTGTTGAGGTTTCTTCTTTGGAAAGTAAAAACGTCAAATATTCAACTGGAACTTGGTTCTTCCTTGGCACCTATGTAACTGAAGTGTGACTTGACTTTTGCATGTCAGTTGAACACTTGTGTTGTAATCTGATTCAATGCAGTTGCAGATGCTTCTGTTTTCTTAAATGAAAAATATTGCACAGATGGTACTCCTTTGCTTTCCTTTTTTCTCAAAATTTGTTAGCAATTGGTATTTGAGTAGTCTTCAGTATTGTTAGCAATGTAGAACATTTCTATCAAACTATTGCAATAACTTATGAGAAGCCCATTGGCATAGTTAACAACCTGACAAACTGTTTGTATTCTGAGTCACTGGATTTCCCTTGTAAACATTTTGGTTTTGCTCCTGTCAAAAATTGCTGTTCCACCTGTATCACTTTGTGTAAGTAATGTTTGGTTTGCTTACCCGAAACATTGACTTCTGCACCTCCTGATGCAGCCTGGCTTGCTATGTTCTTCCAGCCTCCTGTTTGTCTCCTTCTGTGGCTGTGTCTATCTTTGCAACATTTTCTGAAAATGGCCTATTCTGAGCACGGTTTATCCATGTGAGTCTATTTGTTCATCAGCATTGTAAAGAACTTTTATTGTCTGATATCTATCCTTCTTGTTTCACATGCATTTTTCATTTTTCTGTACCTTAAAAATTACATGGATTCTGAAGATCTCCTGTGCCAATTTAATTTTATCCTCAAAGTGTGTTGCTTCTGAACTTCTGTATCACTCATCAACTGAATGGCTTTCTCTTTGGAATGCAAGGAATCTGACAAGTGCCTTATAGAATCACAGAATCCTTACAGTGCGGAAAGAGGCCATTCAGCCCATTGAGTCTATACCACCCAAACCCAACCCCACCTTATCCCTGTAACCCTACATTCCGCATTGCCTATCCACCTAGTCTTCGCATCTCTGGACACTATGGACAATTTAGTACAGCCAATCCACCTAAACTGTACATTGCTGGACTGTGGGAAGAAACTAGAGCATCTGGAGGAAGTCCACACAGACACAAGGAGATTGTGTAAACTCCACACAGACATTGAAGGTTGAAATCGAATTCCTAAAACTGACATCAATTTGGCCTGTTATGAATTCTAACTTTAGGCCATAATACCTTTATGTCTCCATTCATTTATCAAAATCATTAATGAAGATATCTATTAATTCTCTTGGATGCTGTTTTATTATGTTAATTTTTGTCTTTTAAGAATGTTATTATTTCTGAGGCTGAAATAATTATCAAAGACTTTCTATACCTCTTGGAATGGATTTGTTTTTCTTTTACGCCTCAGTGAACAATACTATCTGCTATATTCCCAAGTATATTTAAGAGGCATTTATTTAACCACAAATTTGTCACTGTATAGAAGGAGGCCATTCAGCCCAAAGAACCTGCATTGGTTGTACAGTCAATCTCCTTCCTTTTTCCCAAAGCTATTCACTCCATTCCTATCCAAGCTATTCTCTAATCTGCTCTTGTATGACTCAATTGGCCCTGTCTCCACAAGTTTTCCAGGCAATGTATTCCATACCCTCCCTGCTTACTGTGTATCACCCTTGTTTCATTTGCACATTACTTTCAATCTATTACTCTCATTCTTTATTCTTTCATGACTAGGAACAGCTTTGCCCTTTTTGCACTGTCCAGCCTGTTCATGATTTTGAAAAACTCAATCAAATCTCTTCTCAGCATTCCTCTCTCTAAGGAGAAAAGTTCCAGCTTCTTCAATTTTGCTTCATAACTGAATTTCTCATTCCTGGAGCCATTCTTGTAAAGTACTCCTGTATTCATTCCAAGACATTTACATCTTGTCTACATTGTGGTGCCTACAGCTTTGTACAATATTCGAGCTGAATATTCGAGCTGAGACAACTGTCTCATGTAAGTTCAAAATCTCCTCCATGTTTTTGTATTTTATGCCCCAATTAATAAAATTGGAGACACTGTATGGTTTATTAACACTGTTTTGAATGATTAGTGCACATGTACAGCTATGACCCTTGGTTCCTGCTCCCCTTTTAGAGTTGTGTTCCTTATTTTGCATAGTCATTCAATATTCTTTTGTCTAAACTACATCAACTCACACTTGTCTGCATTGAACCTCATCTGCCCTCTATCCGTCCATTCCCCCAACTTGCCAATGACCTTTTGGAGTTCCATAGTCACCCCTCATAGTTTACAATTCTTTTGTTTAGTGTCATCTGCAAACTTTAAAGTTGTTTTGAAATTCTGAATGAGTATGCAGTTGAGAAGTTTATTTATATCTCAAGAAATGTTTTCTGCTTGTGACTAATTTTGTACTCTATTTGGCCCACCTCTGAAAGTAAATCTTCCTGGCAAATTTCTGATGTCATGGCTTCATAATATGATTGGGTTTTATATGTTAATTACTGATTTTTGTTTTGCCGTAATAAAGGTTCTCCCATACTTTGCTGCCATGCTGAAGGTTTATTTTCCATACTGTGCAGGTGTACTCGCCAATTCACATGTTTTTGCTGCTGCAGTGGAGATTTCCCTACCTTCGACAACTGTGATTGAGGTCTTCATAACTTTTGTGGATGTCATTGAGGTTTTCCTGCCCTCTATGAAGGATTTCTCACCCTTTGCACCTTTAATGGAGTCTCCCCGAAAAATGTTGGTGTTCAAACAGAATTACTCTCTTCTTTAGGTTGGCCAATACATACCTACATTAAATGGTTGAGATTGGAATGTCCCTGGCACTCCCAGATTGTGCAATTTCACATTTGACAAGTTTTCAGTTTTCTTTCGAGCCAAACCTTTTGTATCAATGCATTATTGCAGCAACACCAAACTGGATTGTGACTTTTTAAAAATTCTTACCATGAATTGCTGTGACTTTTAATGTTTCCCTCCTATACCAGGGTGTTTGGTTTTGACTCATGCAACCTCCCATGTCTGTGTGTTCATTGCATGAACTCCGAAAAGATCTCATAAGCCAACAGCTCATAACACAGCCTGGAGCTGAAGTTTTCTTCTGTTTCGGCACATCTTGTACCAGGCCTGAAATACTTCCTGTTAGTCTTTGTAATATTTCTCACTATTGAGGTTTGCCACATTATTTGGTTTCTTTTATCTTCGGCCATTTGCAGTACTTTTTATTTACCTTGAAGTCTTCTGGGTTAGCATTGTGTTTGCGTTGTGGGAACTCAAGCTGCAAAATTACATCTTCAGATCTCATGCTGATTACCATTTGTGCGTGCTGCCATTTGAATCCTCCAAGTATACAATTTCATGAAGGGCTAGAGTATGCAAAGATGATCTAATGAGAAGAGGCTTGAAAAGCCAGCAATATGTAGTTCACTGCATCTCTACAACTACATACTAATTGAAAGATTAGGTCCTACATTATGACAAAGAATGTTAGGAAGACATAGGTCTGACTCCCATGAGATATCACCAATTCCTCATGACTTTATCAGTGCTTATTGCACTCAATCAAGTGTTAAAGTTTTCAAAACTTATCAGAACTATATGCAACATTATTAAGCTGAAATAACATGAGATGGAGAAAGTCTCACAAAAATTTGAAAAACAAGTTAAGCAAACACACAAACTCAGAGAAGGAGTAAGGCACTTGGTCCTTCAAACGTTCTCTGCCACTCAACATGATCAGACCTGATCCTTATCATTTATATAAATGATTTGCAAATGAACATAGAAGGTCTACTTAGTAAGTTTGCAGATTCTGGATTAGTGGTGCTGGAAGAGCACAGCAGTTCAGGCAGCATCCAAGTAGCTTCGAAATCGACGTTTCGGGCAAAAGCCTTTCATCAGGAATAAAGGCAGCGAGCCTGAAGCGTGGAGAGATAAGGTAGAGGAGGGTGGGGGTGGGGAGAAAGTAGCATAGAGTACAATGGGTGGGTGGGGGAGGGGATGAAGGTGATAGGTCAAGGAGGAGAGGGTGGAGTGGATAGGTGGAAAAGAAGATAGGCAGGTAGGACAAGTCCGGACAAGTTATGGGGACAGTTACTGAGCTGGAAGTTTAGAACTAGGGTGAGGAGGGGGAAGGGGAAATGAGGAAACTGTTGAAGTCCACATTGATGCCCTGGGGTTGAAGTGTTCCGAGGCGGAAAATGAGGCGTTCTTCCTCCAGGCGTCTGGCTTCCAACCTCATAGTCCGGGCCACAGCTTCTAACCTCATAGTCCAGGAACCACGCACTGCCCGGTTCTACCTCCTTCCCAAGATCCACAAGCCTGACCACCCTGGCCGACCCATTGTCTCAGCATGCTCCTGCCCCACTGAACTCATCTCTACCTACCTCGACACTGTCCTATCTCCCCTAGTCCAGGAACTCCCCACATACGTTCGAGACACCACCCACGCCCTCCACCTCCTCCAAGACTTCCGTTTCCCTGGCCCCCAATGCCTGATCTTCACCATGGATATCCAATCCCTCTACACCTCCATCTGCCATGACCAGGGCCTCCAAACCCTCCATTTTTTCCTCTCCGGTCGTCCCTAACAGTACCCTTCCAACGACACTCTCATTCGTTTGGCCGAACTGGTCCTCACCCTTAACAATTTCTCCTTTGAATCTTCCCACTTCCTCCAGACCAAAGGGGTAGCCATGGGCACACGTATGGGCCCCAGCTATGCCTGTTTCTTTGTTGGCTATGTAGAGCAGCTGATCTTCCGTAATTACACCGACACCACTCCCCACCTCTTCCTCCGCTACATTGATGACTGTATTGGCGCCACCTCATGCTCCCACGAGGAGGTTGAGCAATTCATCAACTTCACCAACACATTCCACCCTGACCTTAAATTTACCTGGACCATCTCTGACACCTCCTTCCCCTTCCTGGACCTCTCCATCTCCATTAATGATGACCGACTTGACACTGACATTTTTTACAAACCCACCGACTCCCACAGCTACCTGGATTACACCTATTCCCACCCTACATCTTGCAAAAATGCCATCCCCTATTCCCAATTCCTCCGCCTCTGCCGGATCTGCTCCCAGGAGGACCAGTTCCACCACAGAACACACCAGATGGTCAAAAAAAATAGATCCTTGAAAGTTGAGTCACAGGTACATAGGATAGTGAAGAAGGCATTTGAAATGCTTTCCTTATTTGGTCAGAGTATTGAGTACAGGAGTTGGGAGGTCATGTTGCAGCTGTACAGGACATTGGTTCAGTCATTTTTGGAATATTGCATGTAATTTTGGTCTACTTTCTATCGGAAGGACATTGTGAAACTTGAAAGAGTTCAGAATAGATTTACAAGGATGTTGCCAGGGTTGGAGGATTTGAGCTACAGGGAGAGGCTGAACAGGCTGGTGCTGTTTTACCTGAAATATCGAAGGCTGAGGGGTGACCTTATAGAAGTTTATAAAATCATGAGGTGTATGGATAGGATAAATAGACAAAGTCTTTTCCCTGGAGTGGGGGAGTCCAGAACAAGAAGGCATAGGTTTAGGGAGAAAGGGGAAAGATATAAAAGGGACCTAAGGGACAACTGTTTTGCACAGAGGGTGGTGTCTGTTTGGAATGAGCTGCCAGAGGAAGTGGTGGAGGCTGGTACAATTGCAACATTTAAAAGGCATCTGAATGGGTATATGAATAGAAAGGGTTTGGAGGGATATGGGCCAAGTGCTGGCAAACGGGACTAGATTAGGTTAGGATATCTGGTCGGCATGGACGAGTTGGACTGAAGGGTCTGTTTCTGTGCTGTACATCTCTATGACTCTGTGACTCTATGCTTATAGAAGCTTTTCAATCAGTTTTTATGTTCCTTACAAGTTTGCTCTCAGACTCTCCTTCCCCCCTTCCCTGATCTTTTTATCTTCTTTTGCTGACTTTGAAACTGTTCCCAGTCCTCAGTCTTTCTGGTTTTTTTCTGGCAATTTTGCAAGTCTCTTTTTTTTTAGATCTAATACTATCTCTGAGTTGTTCCCACTCGGACAGCAAGGAAAATAACATGTCGAAGATAAAATCCCAGTGCTGACAGAAGAATTTAAATTTGGAGATTTACAACTCATTTTCATTATTGATACACTGGAGCAATATGTTAGTCGTCTTGGGATGAAAGTAGAAGTACTTAAGTCACGTTCCCAATATCAGCATTCCAGTATTAGGTGAAGTTAGTGCTAAAGTGGATTATGATAATACATCTTATTGCTTGCTATTGCTCGGAGTTGAAAGGAACAAAGACTCTCTAATGGAAAGAAATTGACTTAAGAAATTATAGTTAAACTGTCAAGTTCTTTGTAGTTCGGATCTGTCAGAGCACAACTGTCATTGAAGAAATACTAAGATAGCACAAAGTGGTCTTTGAACAAGGAAGACCAAATAATAAAATTAGACATTGATGGAATATTACATCTCATATGTTTTCAGATCAAACAAATTCAGAAGTACTTTTAAGAGTTCCTCTAGCAACCTGTGAATTGCTTCACAAATACAAAAAAAGTCAGAATCTACCAGAGAAGTTAATGAAGAAACTCACAAGGAGTGATGCTCAGTAAAGTATTCAATTATGTCATGAATTGCTGCCTAAAGACTGTGATGATGAGAAATTGCAGGAGCATTTCATGAGCAGAAATGAACTGAGAGTCGATCAAAACTGTTTCCCATGAAGCTTAAGATTTATTATTCTGCCAAGGTCGAGAGACAAGTTGTTAGACAGACTTCATCAACAGCACAGAGTAGTTTGTATGAAAGCATTAACAAAAGTTATTTTATCCTTGTGTCAAAAAGTAGATAGATATTTTGAAGAGCTATAAAAATATTTGCAAGAAGTGTCTCAAGTTGAGAAATTATCCGAGCCAAGACTCCTTTCCTTACCAGTTCAAACAGAAAGAAAATCCAACAAATACATGTAAACTTATTTAGATTAGAAGGTGAAGGGTACTTTTTGTTGATTGGTAGAAGTAGAAGGTGGATAAACTTTGATTCAACTGCTAATAGCACAAGTACCAACATGACTGAATTTTGGGCCCCGTATCCAAGGAAGGATGCATTAGCCATAGAAGGGTCTAGTGGAGGTTTACAAGAATTATCCCAGGGATGAAGGGCTTGTCATGCGAGGAAAGGTTGAGGACTTTGAGTCTGTACTTGGTGGAGTTTAGAAGGATGATGAGGAAGCTCACTGAAACAGAGAGGCCTGTGGAGAGTGGACATGGAGAAAATGTTTCCACTAATAAGAGAACGCAGCCTCAGAGTAAAAACATGACTCCTTAGAATTGGGATGAGGAGGAATTTCTTCAGCCAGAAGGTGGTGAATCTGTGGAGGTCATTGTTGCAGATAGTTGTGGGAGCCACGCCATTGAGTATAATTAAGACAGAGATAAACATGTTCTTGATTCGGAAAGGGACCAAGAGTTACAGAGAGAAGGCAGGAGAATGGGTTTCAAAAAACATCAGCCTAGATCGATTGATGGAACAGTCTCAATAGAACAAGTAGCTTAATTCTGCTTCTATGTCCCATGGTCTTATTTAGAGAAGTCAGTTTTCAAGTTGTATTCTGTTAGAGATGCATGCATGAGATAATTTTTTCAGTATATGCCAGAAGAATTATTTCAAGAAAGAACTGCATCATATAGGACACAAATGGTAGTTTCAGTGACAGGAGGCTGGTGTCCTGCTGTCCAGGATCAGTACTGGGACCCTATTGATTGTGATATACATAAATGATAAAGATGAAAATGTGGGGAGAATGTTAAGCAAATTTGCAGATGACACCAAGACTGATATAGTGGTTAATTGCAAAGAAGATGGTTATAGTTTACAAAAAGATATACATGGGTTGGTCAGATGGTATTTAACCAGTGACTGATGGTATTTAATCCTGATAAATGTGAGGTGATGCACTTTGGAAGTAGAAACAAGATTAGGGTATATTTAATGAATGGCAGGACTCTGGGCAACTTGGAGGAACAGAGGAATTTTGGGATAGTTATTCACAGATCCCTGAAGGCAGCAGAGTGTGCAAATAGGATCGTTTTGAAATGATGTGAGACATTTGCTTTCATCGGTTGTGGCATAGAGTATAAGAGCAAGGGAGTTATATTGCAATTGTACAGACCATTGGTCAGGCCACAGCTGGAGTACTGTGTGCTGTTCTGATTGCCTCACAGCAGAAAGGATGTGATAACATTGGAGGTGATAAAGAGGATGTTGCCTGAGATAGAAAAGTAGAGCTATATGGAGAGACTAGTTAGGGTTGGATTGATATCTTTAGAGCACAGAAGACAGAGAAGGGATATGATTGAGTATGTAAGATTGTGAGGGGAATGGGCAGAATGAATAGAGAGCAGCTGTTTCCCTTAGTTGAGGGTCAATCATGATGGGGCACAATTTTAGTGTAAGAGGCAGGAGATTCAGAGGGGATTTGGAAAAAAATTCTTCACTCAGCAGATGGTTCGAATCTGGAATGCACTGCCTGGGAAGGTAATGGAGGCCAGAAACATTACAACCTTTAAAAAATATTTGGATGTCCACTTCAAATGTCATAACATTCAAGGATATGGGATAAGTGCAGGAAATTGGGATTAATACACATTTAGTGGTAATTATGTTGTTGCAGACTCAAAGGGCTGAAGGGCTTTTTCTGTGCAGTAAATCTATGAATCTATGAATGTCTACAATAATTCACTCAGCTTACAAGTTGGTATTCAAAAATGCTCCAAGGGCATGATTTGGTTTGTTTGTGTTGAGATATCAATAGTTAGAGACAAAAGAAAAATGAGTTCATGAAAACCACAAACTTAGAAAATACAGAGTTGAACATAAGGTTGGGCTGAAACCCCACTGAGATGGTAAGAAAAATGTGTTTTGGAGTTTTGTAAAGAGCCTATGGGTATACAGATACCTAGCATCTATTGGAGAGAAACTCTGTCAGTGTCATGAGGATCATTTCATGAAATCACAGCCCTATTACATTCCAGAAGGAGGTCCTTTAGCCCATTGTGTTTCATCAACTCTGCGAGCATTTCCCCATAACCCTGTGCATTTTTAATTGGAAACAATTATCTTATACCTTATTAAGTGCTTTGACTGAACCTGCCTACACTGATAAATTCCAAATGGTAATTACTCACTGCATGGCAAAAATTTTTCTCATCTCACATTTGGTTATTTTGGAAAATACTTGAAATATACACTTTGGTTTTTAATTCTTTTATAAGCAGAACACTGTATTCTAAAATATGATGCATTGAACTGCACACAATACTTCAGGTGAGGTCTAACTAGTGTCTTATGTAAGTTCAAGGTAAAAACAATAACTGCAGATGCTGAAAACCAAATACTGGCTTAGTGGTGCTGGAAAGCACAGCAGTTCAGGCAGCATCCAACAAGCAGCGAAATCGACGTTTCGGGCAAAAGCCCTTCATGAAGGGCTTTTGCCCGAAACGTCGATTTCGCTGCTTGTTGGATGCTGCCTGAACTGCTGTGCTTTCCAGCACCACTAATCCAGTTTATGTAAATTCAGTATGCTGTCTCTGCTCTTGTACTCTGTTAATAAAGCCAAGAATACTGTATCCTTAATTAATATCTCTCCATTTTCTTTGTACCAAAATAAAACTCCTCTACATTGAAATCTTACATTATCTCTTTGCCTACTCCATTAAATTGTCAATAGCCTTTAGAAGTTCTGCAGTTTCCTCCTCGCAGCTTAAATTCTGCCAAGTTTCGTAAAATCCTCAAACACTGAAATTGTCCTCTGTGAAAAAGGGCTTATGCCCGAAACATCGATTCTCCTGCTCTTCGGATGCTGCCTGGCTTGCTGCGCTTTTCCAGCATTACACTTTTCAACTCTAGTCTCCAGCATCTGCAGTCCTCACTTTCTCCTAGTTGATCTTAAACTACTGTGAATCCTCTTGCAAGGATGCCTACCTTGAAGAAGCTGTCCTCCTCCCTCTGCAAGGATCTCAGTGATCCCACTGCACCCCCCAGGTCATCTCCTACCTCTCCGCCCCCACCCCCTCTCAGCACCCTCCCCCAAATTCCGCCCTCCCCCCCCCACCTTTTATCTCAGCCTGCTTGGCACACCAGTCTCATTCCTGAAGAAGGGCTTATGCCCTGAAACGTCAATTCTCCTGCTCCTCGGATGCTGCCTGGCCCGCTGCGCTTTTCCAGCACCACACTTTTCCCCTCTGTGCCTCAAGACCTAGATCATTTAATTGTCAGAGAAAAGATCCCAATACTAACCTCTGAGGAACCTCTCTACAAATGTTTCTGTAGCCCAAAAAATAGCTATTAAACATAAATCTTTATTTCACTTCTCTCAGTTAAATTGTATCTATGTTGCTTCAATCCCTTTTGTTTTGTGATCTATAATTATCCACCCAAGTCTGTTCCATGGCACTGTGTTGAACACTTGTCACATCAACAAAGTTTCCCTCATTGACCTTCTCCAGCCAATTAGATATTATTTTCCATTAACAAATCTATACTGACTCTTCCAATTTACCTCATATTTTCCAAAGAAACTGTCAATCCTCTCTTGAAAAATCCATGTTTGAAGTGTCCTGGCCCACAAAGTTACACTGATTGTTTTGTAATTGCTGGCCTTATCTTCCTAATCTTTTTCAACAAGGGGCAGAATGATTGAAAATCTCCAGGCTGCAGCACCTTGAGGAACATTCAAAGATCAAAAGATCATGATCAGTACCCTGCAATTTTCATTCTCAGTTCATTGGATGCATTTCATACAGTCCCCATGGATGACGTTTATGCACCAACAGCTTACCCACTAATTCTTCAATATCAATTTTGGCACTCGTAGTGATTGTGCTTCCTCTTCTGTCAATGTGGTCTGAGCAGCAACTGCTTAGTAGGTAAACACAAATGCAAAATATTCACTTAATTCCTCAGTTATGGTTATTGACTCAATGCGTAAACTCATTTCTTGGCCTCCATCAGTCCGACTCATCTTTTTACAAACCTTTTCCTATTTAGAAGATTTTGAGATTTTTCCCTATATTAGATGCCATTATTTTTCATAATCTCTCTTTGCTTATTTGCTTTTTCACCTCACTTCTGTATTCAGCCTTGTTCTCAGTTGTATTTTCTGCTAGACGTCTTTCATAAAAAATACTCTATCTTCTTTAATATGTTACATCTCTTTTGTCATCAAAGGAGCTATAAATTTCTTTGCCTTACCTTGCCAGTTTGAGTGAACACACCATAATTGTGCCCAATCCATCTCTACTCCGAAGGTATCCCATTGTTCAATTACTGTTTTTCTTTCTGCAATCCTTTGGTGACCTTTATCTAGCTCAGTTCAGTCCTTACCCCATTGAAGTCAGCTCTCCACTCATTAATTATTCTTACTCTAGATTGTTCATCGTTGTTTTCCACCAATATCCTCAGCTTTATGATAAGTGAAAGGAGGTATATTTCATAAGTTTGCAGATAACACAAAAATTGGAGGTGTAGTGGACAGAGAATAAGATTACCTCAGAGATCAACGGGATTTGATCAAATGAGTTAGTGGGCTGGGGAGTGGCAGAGGGTGTTTAATTTAGATAAATATGAGGTACTGCATTTTGGAAAGGCAAATCAGGGCAGGACTTCTACATTAATGGTAAGATTCTGAGAAGAGTTGCTGAACAAAGAGTCCTTGAAAGTGGAGTCTCAGGTAGATAGGATAGTGAAGAAGGTGTTTATTATGTTTTCCTTTATTAGTCAAAGCATTGAGTGTAGGAGATGAGAGGTCATGTTGCACTGTACAGGACATTAGTTAGACCACTTTTGGAATATCGTGTGCAATTCTGGTCTCCTTCCTATCGGCTGGATGTTGTGAAACTTGAAAGGGTTCAGAAAAGATTTACAAGAATGCTACCAGGGTTGGAAGATTTGAGTTATAGTGAGAGGCTGAATAGGCTGGGGCTGTTTTCCATGGAGTGTCAGAGGCTGCGGGATGACCTGATAGATATTTATAAAATCATGAAGGGCATGGGTAGGGTAGATAGACAA
This sequence comes from Chiloscyllium punctatum, assembly GCF_047496795.1. NCBI lineage: Eukaryota > Metazoa > Chordata > Chondrichthyes > Orectolobiformes > Hemiscylliidae > Chiloscyllium > Chiloscyllium punctatum. The sequence continues at coordinate 124,784,764 of NC_092743.1, forward strand.
GGTCTTTTCCCTGGGGTGGGGGAATCCAGAACTATGTCATAGGTGTAGGGTGAGAGGGGAAGATTTAAAAGGGACCTAAATTGCAACTTCTTTACACAAAGGGTGGTAGGTGATGGAATGAGCTTCCAGAGGAATTGGTGCAGGCTAGTACAATTTCAACATTTAAAAGATATTTGGATGGGTATATAAATAGGCAGGTTTAGAGGGATATGGGCCAAATGTTGGCAAATGGGACAAGATTAATTTAAGATACCTGGTCAGCATGAACAAGTTTGACTGAAGGGTCTCTTTCAGCGCTGTACATCTCTATGACTCTATGATCACTGTCTCCTAAATGCTACTTCACTGATACTTGGTCTTCTTGGCCCACCTCATGCCCAGAAATGAAGTCTAACAGTGTGTCTTGTTGGATTGGACACCTGCTATAATCAATAACACAATGTAAGAACATTCATCCTTAACTGCCATTATCCCAGTCTAGTATTTGGCTAACTAACTCCTCCGTATAACTACCCGAGTGAATTTGGCATCAACCTATAATTTATTTCTCATATATGCTCGGCTACTTCTTTCCTTCTTGTAAATGGTCTATGGATTACATGAACAATTGAAATTTTCTTTGTTCCTTAGCTCTTGTTAGATTCATTATGTCCTTTAACTCTCTGGATATCCTTTTACTTCACATTCTCACGCTTATTTGATGCATTTCACTGCTTGCTTCTCAAGAATAGATTTTGCTCTTCCTTGGAGAGATTCAGTGTCTCTGCTTCCACTGCCTTTTGAGGAAGAGAATTCCAAAGACTCACATTCCTCTCCGAGAAAGAAGTTTTCTCTGAATCTCTGTCTGAAATGGGCAAACATTGACTACTCATTTTAGTTCCACAAGAGGAACTCCCTTTCCATATTCACCCTACAGAGACCACTCAGGAACCTCTGTGTCTTTAGTCAAGTCTCCTCTTTTGATAATACCATAGCTGATCTGGAGCAGTAACAAGAACGGGAGCCTAACAAGTGATTTGGATTCTTTAGGGCCTCAGGTTAGCAGACAGGGAACTTTTGAATGCCACTTGGGAGGTAGGCAAACTGAGAAGCTGGGTGCGGACTTCACAGGTCACAATGTGTCTAAGCAGCAGGCCACATCCAAGTCTTCAATTAGCCTCTGAACAGGAACATTGTCCTCCATTGTCCCCCCTATTGCCTTTCCCTGTGATCTTGCATGCCCTTCCCAACCTTGCAACCTTCTCCCAACAGGCATCAACAACTGAGAGTTGATACTCAATCATTTGCTAATTTTCAACTGAGCTTAATATATTTTTGTCACCATATTAAGCGATGTGGCACCGTATTCAGTATCAGTTTTAAAAATGACATGAGGGGCAACCCTCTTGCACAGACTGGTCAGTGTTTGGAATTAATTGTCAGAGTAGTGGTAAATGCAGCTACAGTTATGACATTTTAAAGACATTTGGATAAGTACATAAATAGGAAAGGCTTGGAAGGAGATGAGCCAAATATAATGGGACTAATTTACTTTGGGAACATGGTCAGTATGGACTAATTGGACAGAAGGGTCTGTTTCAATACTGTATGACTCTGACTCCATGACTCCATTCCCCTATGATTGACTCTATCTTATCCTAGAATATGGTGAACACTCTATATTTATGTCAGTTTCCCATGATTCACATTTTCAATCAGACTCTAGTAAATCTTGAGGATGACTAATTTTCTGTGTTCACTACCAACATTTACACTTGAAAAATAACATATGCATTGATGTCTGCTCAAAACTGTGGAAGTATACACCAGTCAACATCCTTAGTAGGTGTGAAGAGAAAGGTGGAGGAATATATTCTTTGAAAATGTTTGCACTTGTCAAAGCAATTATTTTGATTTCCTTAATTTCGCACCCAATAATGTTAGTTAAGGATAAATGACTTGCCCAATTTCTTATTTGATGATATCAATTAACTTGAAATAGTTTTCTTTATCCTCAGAAGCTAAAACTATATGTAGCACTATTAGATATTATATTGGCATTACTACCGCACACATTTAATCTCTTTTAGCGTTAACAAAAGTTTATTGACATCAATTTTATTGCTTACCATTATAAATCTGTATGTTCTATTTTATGATCATCCTGCTGTTTAATTTGTTTATAGAACTGCAAAACTGTTTAAGCAAATCAATAACCTTCACATTGTTATTTTATATCAGCTTTCTTCAGAACAGAGTAGTCATTTTTCAGCTGCATACAGCATTCATTTGTCCAGTATTTTTTGATCTCGAGCAAAAAGATAAAACATTTGCAAATCACTGTGTTCTGAGCTATTTGTTATTCTGTATGTTTAGCACAACTGAATCATTCATGATTTGATTGACAGCAAAGGAAACCGACAATTTTCAGTTTTTACTGCCAGCTCATCAATAAGTATGTTCTCTATGATTTCTGAATGCTTATTCTGTAGAGGGAAAACAAAACAAATGCCAAAATTTTGAAATGAAGAGAAATTGTTTTGCTGCTGCTGCTTTGTTTTGAGCAATTGCTTTCAGCCAGAAGGTAACAGATGTCATCAACGTGAATTAAGGGCAAGGTAATTACACTTACAGAATATTATGGGATGAGAAATTAAGGAAATAAACAATTGCCTTGACAAACATAAACATTTTCAGAACGTATTTTCACCACCTTTTCTTTTCTCCCCAACTAAAGACCGGGACTTATTTCTGACTCCTTGACCTCTTTCAATGCTAATATGGTGTAATATGCAAGTTTTACTTTAATTCTGCTGATCTATTATCAAATGATTGGTCAATTTGCCTTATATTATAGGATGTGCAAAAGTTGACAATATTCAGTAAATATCCAGTCTGTGAGAATTCCAAGGCTAAATATTTTGCCAGAATCTTATGCCAATGACTACGGTCAAAGCCTTTTTCAAAGTTATTTCCCAGGATATGAGCATATCTAGCAAGGCCAGCATGTTTGCATATCCCTGAAACCCATGGCAAGGCCAGCCTTGTTTGTACATCCCTCATACTCATGGAAAGTTAGCGGTGAACTGTTTATTGAATTGTTGATGTTTGTCTGGCACAGGTACATCCACAGAGCTGTATGAGGGAAGTTCCTAGAAATTGATCCAGCAACATTGAAGCGACAGTAATAAATTTCCATGTCAGGATGGTGTAAGGCTTGAAAGGGAGCTTGCAGGTAATGTTGTTACCATGTTGTTATTACTCTTGTCCTTCTAGTTTGTAGAGGTCACAGGTTTAGAAATTGCCTTTGAAGAAGCCTTGGCGAACTATTGTAGTGCATCTTGTGCACGATACACACTAATGCCACCATGCGTCAGTGGAGGAGGGAGTGAATAAGGTGCTGGAT